>NC_045576.1:9795112-10395112 GCF_009819795.1 Aythya fuligula | reverse complement strand
ATAAAATTAGCAGCGAAGTTTAAAGGGAGAAGGGGAAAGTGGCGTTCTCCAGGGATTGGGGTGAGTGGAGGAAGGTGGAAAAGGGGAGCGCATCCTAAAGGAACTTGGCCGGACAAGTAAGCAATGGGCCCACGGGACATTCAAGCCCTGACACATCAGTCTCTCCGAGATAGCCACATCCATAAAAAAGACCAAGCTCTGTGTTTTACAAGAGTGCCTCTCTGCACCGTCCAACACGGGCTCTCTGCCTCCGTGCACGGAGCTGTTTTGGAGCACCTGGACTTTCCTCACCCCTGGAACTGCAGGGGAGAAGTGATTTTCTTGGATTTGCTCTAGCAGCAGGCGGTGGCTCTGCCTTGGTGCTGCACCATTTTGCTCCAGAGGCATCTCGCACTCTTTCCACCTTCCAGCCCCTGCTCCATGCCAGGGAAAATACAAAATCCCAAATGAAAGAAAAGCATCCAAAGATAGACAGCATAAAACGCCACTGCATTAGTATTTCACTTCATAAATTAACTTGCTGACACCGAGGTCTATCTTTTGCACCTAATAAATTTATTACCCAGCTTTAAAGTGTTTTTTATGAATGCTGCTGTGCCGTTTTCTCCTATCAAAATAGCTGCCCTCGGTTTTGTTTTTCTCCTGCTATGTTTTTATAGCATCAGGTGGACTGGTTTCCATGCTGTCAGAAGGATTTGCTTCCAGGACAGGAAGATCTACCCTGAGTCAGGCTCTTGAGAAGGCCTTCGGTATTAGCGAAGGGAAATACTTTGGATGAAGGCTTTAAATCAGCAGAGCAACTGCAAAGGAGAGTAAAATCTCACGCTAGTAATCCCCTCGCTTTGTAACGGATATTTCCAGGGGATTAGTTGCACCTCAGGCAGGGCAGGGCTCTCCGAAGTGGAATACTTGAAGGAGCCCCCGGTGTGATGGGAAGCAAAGGGCAAGCCCCTGGGGGCACATTGGAGAGGGTGGGGACAAGCAGCAGGTCACAGCCAGCTGCCCGCCAGTGCTCTGGGGACAACCCGTGCTGGAGGAGCACCACCAGCAGCCAGCACTTGGCTCTCCAGGGCTGGAGGTGGCTCACAGGGCTCGCAAAAACCAGGAGAAGCAAAATCCCAGCCTGGATCTTCTCAGCCTCCATGCATCCAGCATCTACCCCCAGTTTCATGTGAAATGGGCCGTGCTTTTTAAATAGCTGGTGTTTGTCGACCTCCCCGTTTTTGGCTGCAATTAAGAAGGAAGCAATCCCAAGAGCAGCCTGCGTGGAGAAGCAGCCAGCACAGGACAGGCACCTGGCCCCAAAGGTCTTCTTCTCATCGTCACTCCCAGTCTTACCTCCTCACCAATAGAGATGCAGGCTTTGGAATCTAGATCCCTGGGTGGCCTGCAGGAGAGAAGAGGGAAGAGATGTGAAATGTTCCCTGAAAGGTCAATTTTTCCCTCAACAGGTATTCACAACCCCCAAGGACCCCTGTCCATCCCCTTGCACCAGCAAGCTGGCAGCCCTTGCAGCCTAATGGTCTCCTAGCTTTGCAGGATCAATAAATACAACCAAGAGCCACAAAGTCAACCCAAAAAGGGGTCAGGAAGGCAAATGCCTGCTGGAGCTGGCATTTCTCACATCCAAACCCCTGTGCAGGAACCCAGAGATCTGTTCCTTCAGCAGCTTGGTGTTGGGCAAGGCAAGCGAGGTGACTAGCACCAAATCTCTGTCAGCCCGTATGAAATATGGACTAAGTGGGCATAAAGGTCAAAAGCAAAACCTGGTTTCCGTTAATCCTTTCCAGAAATAGCTAAGACAAGACGGGGAGGGCTCAGCCTGTCACCACATCCTCCCCCTTTCTCCCCGGGCAGGGAAGGTGTCAGCTCAGGGTTGCCCAGGGATGGGGCTCTCAGGGAGCCCCTCATTTCCAGCACTGCAGAATCGGTTGTTTTTACCAAAAACCATTGCCCGTACCATGTTCTTCTGCTGGACACAAGGTATGGGGTCGCTGACCTGCCCCATTAAACCCCGAAAGGGAGATTTGGGCATCAGCACGGTGTGAACCCAACAACTGCTGCTCCGAAATACTCAGGGGCAGCAGGATGGAGCTGGGGCTGTGGGGGCAGGAGGGAGGGAGGAGAACAGCTGGGGGGTTGCTAATTTCTTTCTGGAACGGGGTGATCAGCCTGAAATTATTCCCATGTGAGGGCCACATGGGTTAAAACGGGGTGTCCACCCTGATTTTTTTTCCTTTTCCTGGGCACATTACAAAGCATCAAAGACACGGACCACGGGTAGAGCATGATGGACAGAGACCCCCGAGGTGCAGCAGGGGAAGAAATACAAGGGCTGTCAACTCTGATCCTCCCCAATGGTGCCAAAATGGTGCCATTCTCCTCACGAAGGGTTCCCGTTATCCTGCCCTGCAAGGACAAGCCCTGGCTGCTGGCTGTGACCAGCCCGGCCCCAGCAGCACAGGCACTGGAAGGCAGCCGGGGCTCGTGGTTTTCTTTTTCTTCTCCCTCAGTGTTTGGCGACTTACGTGGAGCTTGTCTGTGGTTGCTCAAATGCTTCTTTAGGAATTTTCAGCCCAGGGTTTCTCTTCTTGCCTGCAAAACGAGAAAGGGGCAGAATTAAAGAAAGGCCTTTTTTTTTTTTTTTTTTTTTTTTTTTTGGTTTTAATTTGCAAAATGCAGCTTGTCTATATTTGTTGACCCTACTTAACATAAATGCCAGGCCAGGCTGGTGGTGTAGACTCAGGGCACAGAGTTCAAAACATAAAGTGCCTTTGTTCAGTAATGCTTCATTTAGACCTGCAGGGTCTGGCTGCCAACTTGGTACAGAAAACAGGCAAGAGTCCTAGCATGCGAAAAGGCCATGTGAAAATGCAAAAAGAAAGGTATTTCTCCTTCGTCAGCCCTTCCCATGTAGGATCCCTTAAAATGTTTCTTAGACAGATTTTAACCATTCCAGCTACACTACTGCAAACCCTGGCGGGATTAAAAATCCTTTTCAGGTTGAATCCGAAAGTCCCGAACTAGATTCCGATTTTGTTTTAAACTGACGTTTTACCTCCTGGCCATTAAAGTTGTGCAAACCCAGCAAAAAATACAGCAGAATGAAGTCTGCAGGCTTCAAAGCCATTTGTTTCTGTTCACACTGACCAGCCAAGCCTTGCTGAGCTGGATGCAGCTCAAGCTCTGAAGCAGTTCAAATGCAGGCTCTCCTGTAAAGGGGGTCCAAGCCGGCAGACGTAAGAGCCAGGCAGACTAGAGAAATACAAGAACCTTTTTATGACTAAACATATACAGCCACATTTCAGCACGGGGTTTTGGATTCATGGATAAAATAACCTGGAAACATAAGTCATGTCACCAAAACCCCAAGGTAAACATCTGGCTGGTTGAGTGTGTAATAAAATCCCTGGTCCCCCAAAAAAGGCACAGGCGTCTAATTTAGGCTTTAAACATTTTCAGCCTAACAATTTATATCAATTACTGTCTTTCTTTTAAGCCTGAGCTCTACTCTTTATTCCCAGCACTCTCCTTCAAACTTCACCTATACATGTTTGGGTTTGTTTTTCCCCTTGACACAAACCCAGGTCGATGGATGTCTGCGCATCCCAGTGCCGGAGGGCTGCTAGATCAAAGCGCAAGCACCCAGAACTGAAAATGACCTTTTTGAAGCAATTAGTCAACTCAGATTGCCAACCTTTTTTTTTTTTTATTTCTTTTTTCTTTTTTTTTTTAACATTTGCTCCAAAAGACAAGATCGTGCTCGCTCCGTTTGGCAAAGAGCAATTCCAGGGGATGGGACAGGCTGCTGCAACCCAGCTGATGACACCTCGTGGGAAAAGCATTTACTGGAAACCACTGTGCACGCTCGCTATTGTCATTAGAAATTTGCAGAGCTGCAAACTTACAAAGCAAAAAACAAAACAAAACAAAACAAAACAAAAAAAAGCCAGTTCTCTGCTCCAAAGAGCTTCCAGTCTAACACAGAAGAGGCAAAATAAAAGAAGTGGGGCCACTCAGAAGCATGAGGAACAGCTCTCAGATTTTCCAAGAGGTAGAAGCTGGTTTGTACGGAAGTACAAATAATTGTAAAAACAAGTGCAGTAATTTCTGCAGCTAGGGGAGCTGTTCTTTGACCCTTTTGCTGCTTTTCGTAGTTGCACACAGAGGTCTCCAGAAGGCCCAGCTGAGAAGCAGCCCCTCCTGTACCACTTCTTGCCCAAACCGCCTCAAGTGCATTTCGTGCATTTCGTATCCAACAGGATGCTAAATCGGTAGCGGTGTTCTCGATGTTGTCATCTTTTAGCTAAAAAAAGCATCTCCAAAACACAGGTCCTGCAGCACGAGCAAACAACCCCCTGTTTCCCTGGCAGCCTCTAAGTCTGCCGTCCCCGCGGCCTCTCTGCCTCCAAAAACCTGTCTGCATCCTCTCGCAGTTTAGGCAAACAAGGCAATCACAAGCATGCAAAAATCTGCATTTTCATCCTTCTTTTGCACATGGGAATGAAGACAGAAATTTGCTGAACTGCCCACGGAGGCAGGACCTGCCTCTTTAACTCTAGAGCTGAACTTTTCCTACTAACCCTCACCAGCCATCCCTTGGCACGCTGCTACTTCTGCACATCGAGCATCCATCCAGCCACACAGCTGCAACAATACGCACGCAACCACCAAAATAAAAGGGAAACAAGCAGATATTTACTCTTTTTTTTTTTTTTTTCCACTCTATTTTTTTCCTTTGTGGATTTGCTTGCACAGTACCGGGTGCTGTACCTGTACCTCAGGAACCCGAGAGCTCTGGGAGGGTGTAAAGGAACCAACTGGAAGTGACCCTGCCTTGAACATGAACCAGAATAGATTATGAGGCATTTAATCTTCCCATGGTTCACAAGTGGTGTCAGCAAAAGAACTAGGTAGCAAAACACCAAACCCAAATAAATATTAAGAGCCTTCCGCCTCCTGGTGAAATAAAATCTGCACTTTGGGGAGTTTATTTTCCTTGTCTCTTCTTCACAGAATACAATATTTTGAAACTTTGCCATTTTTTTGAAGCACAATCTGCTCGCATATTCGAGCTGCCAAGACACAGACGCAGTTTAACGTTCTTTGGGATTTTCTTTTCAAGACAGAAGAAAGCAACAGAGGCAGCACAAAGCGCACACGGCTCGGGAGAGCACGGGGAAGGACGCGAGTGGGAATCACCACGGAGGAGATGCGCCCACAGTACCCGCACCTCCTGCGGATCCACTCCCCATGCCAGGGTGTGATGGGTCACCTCTGCACTGCTACCCCTCTGCTGCTTGTGTAATGAATGTCAGGCTGCAAGCACATGTTTTCAGGCCTCTCCACCAGATCAAAGGGGCTCGGCTCCTTTTGTTTTGATGGATGCAAACTGCTCCTCCCTCCGAGCCTCCTGAGGCCGGGGGCTGCAAGTGCCTCGTGGGCAGCATCAGCCATCCTGCCCACACAGCCAGGTAGCATCAGCCATCCTGAGCATGAAGCGTTAGCCATCCTGAGCATTTGAGCATTAAGTATTAGCCATCCTGGCCACAAAGCAGTAGCCATCCTGAGCATGAAGAGCATGAAGCTCTTGCTCAGCTCCCAGCTGCATGGGGGATCTCAGCTGAGGCTCTGCAGTTGCTCCAAGACACAAGCCCCATTAAATAAAATGTCCTGCAAAGACAGGGAGGGACCATGGCGGGCGAGCAGTGGGGATGGCAATAAAACACCCGGTGCCCAAGCTGCTCCTTGCATGCGGGTTTGCAAAAGAAAATTAAAAAATCCTATTTAAACTAACCCCGATCCCTTTGAGCACGCACATCGGGGAGGGTGCAAGCAAGCAGTGTGGCCTAGGCAAGACCTGCTCCCAAACAAACAATACGTGGGAAAGTCACAGCAAGGGACCCAGGGAAGGGGGACAGCACCGGGTACCCAGCACATCTGCAGCCACACGGCTCCAGCAGCCGTGCCAGGGGCAGCGTCCAGGTGCTTGGGGTAGTTTGTCCCCAGAGGCAGGGCTCTTTTTTAAAAAAAAAAAAAATGAAAAATGTTAGTTCCAAGATCAGTACTCTGCAACAACAGCTGCCAAGCAAGCATCTCGCTGTCAAAATAACAGCCTCCACTTCACCACAGCAGACGTCGCTTTCGAAAGACGACGCCGTGCGGAACTGCAGTCTGCAGAAAGTCATCCGTGCAGGAGCTCAAAACGTGGAGGCAGCTGAACAGCACACAGAATTGGTTGTTACCTGCTCCATCCACTAGTAGGATGGTGTTTTTCAGAGCGTTTTCGTGAATCATTATTATTTTTAGCTTTGTTTCCTGAAGAAAATCACCGCACATGTATTTATCCGACTGTCTGCGTCCCTGGTGGTAAGTGTAAACCCACAGGCTGACCTCAGCCGTGTCTGACAGAGAAACTGAGCTCTTGGAGACTGCAGATCTGGTAGAAGCAGGTGACTGAGGAAGTCCCTGACTCAGAGGAAGGCTGAAGCACCGAAGCCTTTGGGGACGCCAGCCATTCAGCTGCAGCCCAGAAAATTCAGCTGCAGCACCCAGAAATCAGGAGTCGTGTCCCGTGTAAGCAGCCCCAGGTGGCTGGCTGGTCTCAGAGCCTGCATGCTAAAGCTCATTTGAAAACTCTTCCCTGCAATTTTCCACGCAGAGACTTTCACAAACACTTGACTCAAAAGCCAGGTTTTAGGAATAAATGTGAAAAAAAAATAGACTGGCTTTGAGCAGGGCATAGAGATCTCCCAGCCCTGAGTTCTGATTCGGAAAAACATCCGGGGCTCTCTGCAATGCTAAGCACAAACTTACATCCACCTTCTTTAGCACAGCAGTTGCTAAATGCTGCCCTCACCCCTTTTGGGAGCCCTCGGTGCTGCCCCAGGGGGGCACAGCATGAGCCCCCCTGCCCCAGCACCCACCCCATGCCCGTGGGAGCGAAGTCCGAAAGCAAACTTGCAGCAGGAAAAAGAAAAACTTAATGAAAACACATTAAATACTTCCCTGTGAAGGTCTTAAACCCAATTCCTGAGGGAGGGGAAGAAAATACGGCTTCCAGTGGGCCTGTTAACCTCTTCCCACCGCCGCTGCCCGAGCGCGCAGAATTACTGTCGCTGGCCCCTTCCAATTAGAGCAATGTTAAATAGCAATATCAGAAAAGTGAGACCTCAAAGTTTCACAACAGAAGGGTAAGAAACAGCAGAAAATAATACAGAAAGGGAAGACAGAGGAATTTGCTGTCCACATACACCGTAACAGAAAATAAACCTTCTCTTCTGAAGGCAAATCCCATTCCCCAGTCTCCAGACTTCTCATTGCAGTCAAAAACTTTTTATGATATAATCCAAAGTAAATGGTTCCTTGCCACAAAAAGCTCCTATTTCCGCGAAAGGATATTAACCAGTTCTGTCTTCACCACAATTTATTATTAAAGCCGTGTTTAATAGCCGTGTAGCAACACTTTCTTTCAAATAACTCTCCTTAGCACGCAGTCCGCTGGTAAAATTTCAAAGGAGGGAAATGCCTCTTTCTGCCCCTTTTCTGAGAGATAAAAGTGGCTCATTACTATTCCCAGCTTTCTCAAGGATTTGGGGTCTGATGTTCCTGAAAGTTTTTGAAAGCCAATCAAGCCAAAAAGGAGCACCCAGTAGCACAAAGCCACGGTGAGATGCCTGGAGCAGGGAGACACGGGCAGGGTGAGGGGCTCCCACCCCCCATCTGTAGATGCACAGCTTTAGCCAAGCCCCGGTTTCTGGAGAAAAACAAAAGCTAGGTGATCACATAAGCACCGGTGACATGGAAGTGGGCTGGAAAAGCTGTTTTCCAACCCCTCATTGAGCCACAAAAAAAGGAATTTAGCATGCAAGAGGCTCTTAAAGGCTGTTAAAGTTTCAATCAAAAGCCAAGGGAAGGGCTGAAGTGGATGCTGCGCTTTCTTTGCCTCCTCAAAATATAATTCAGCTGCTCTCTCCTTAGCCCTGGCAATAAGTAGGCTTGGCCAAGTGCCACTGGCTGCTCCTCCATGGCTCCATCAGCACCTGGATGGGCCGGAGGCAGCCAGACAGCACGATGGGGAGCGTGGTGCTGCTCCGTGCCCAGCAGGGACGGCTCCTGCACCTCTCCCATCTGCATCTTCCCTCGTGGCCGCTTGCAGTAACGCCTTGGAAACGGCAAACTTGGGATCTGTTTCCTTAACAACTCAGCACGGGGCTGCTGGGGGAAGGGGCCGAGCTCATAGGGCTACAGCAGCTCCTGGCTCACAGATCCCAGATCCCTGATCCCAGATCCCAGCTCCATCCTCTTCCTTGCATTTGGTGCCTTGGAGCTCCCAGCTCCTTCGGGGGCCCTCGGCACATCCAGGTCTGGACAGATCATCACCACCGCCAGCCCCACTCCTGAAGCATTCTTTTTTTTTTTTTTTTCCACACAAACTGTATTTTGGGACAGGAAGCAGGAAAAGCAGGGGTGCTTTTACGACTGTCATGGATACAGAAAGACCCAGCACCAGGATATGCCCGAAACACAGCACAGAGATACCATGGGATAGCCCCAGCTTCCTCTGACCTCCCAACCTTCTGCTTTCCTCTTGTGCTTTTCTCCAAAAAAAAAAAAATCAATCAATTAGTCTTATCTAATATAGCAACACTGGAAATGCCAGCAGGCTGAAGGGAGTGCTCGAGTCCTTTGCCCTTGCTCTTTTCCTCTGCCTCTCCTTTCTGGCTCTGGCCGTGCAGGGTGTCCGGCTCCTACAGACACCCCACAGACCCAGCCACAGCCAGCCCATCACCCAAATTCCCCTTGGCGAGGAGATAACCTCAGAACGGCAGCCCAGAGGTGGTTAATTTCCTCTTCCCAAAGTCAGCCCGAGCAGTAAAAATACAGAGACAGAGAGCCCTGCACCCTGCGTCCCCATCGGGAAAAGCAACACCTGGAAACCTGGAAGCGAGCAGACGATGCTGCAGTCACCTCCTGGGTTAATCCCTGAGGATCCCAAAGCCCAGAGGGGCACACCATGCCATGGGGTGGGCACAGCAGTTACCCCGACCCCGCGCAGGGACACCGTTAGCACCGTGCAGCACCGCTGGGACCGGAGCACAGCGGCCACCCCGTCCCGTCCCGTCCCATCCCGCTGCGCCCAGCCCCGGGGCCGCCTTGTCGCAAGGCTCCGCTCGCTCCCGTGACTCAGCCCGGCAACCTGCAATGAACCCAGCGCAGGAGAGGCCCCAAACCAAAATAGCAGGGCTGTCGCAAGGAGGTGCACCGCCTGAACCGGGCGGCGGAGGTTGCGCAAAGCCGTGCCCTGCTCGCGCCGGGGTTAGCTGTGGCTCGGGGCCCGTCCCCGCTGCAAAGGGGCTGCGTGCCCAATTTGTGGTGACTGCCAGACGTCAGCTCTGCCGAGCTACACAGACAAAGATCTTCGGTTCTGCTGCGAGGTGCATTCACCACCAGGTCAGCCCTTTGAGCCTGCGTCCAGCAGGGGACGGTTTGCGGCGAGCGAAGCGCTGGCAGAAGGCGCAGCAGCACGGCTGGCAACGAGGGCTCCAGCAGGGTAAATCTGCTTGTCCCGCAGCGCAGAAACATGCAGACACATCACCCAACTGTGCCAATATCAGAGCCCATTTCTCTGCCTTTCAATAAGCTCTGCGTTTCGGTAATTCAATTCTGAGGGCAATTTCCTGACTCGGGCTGATCTCCCCTGCTCTGCCCATTTTTCTCTTCACGCAGCCTGCAAACGGGCTGCAGTCTGCAGCGTTTATCCAGGCCGATGAAGAAGCCAGAGGGATGCGATTTCTCCTTATCTGCCAGCATATTTTGGTTACGAGAGGCTGTTGGTCCCTCTGATAAGAGCTCCTCTGCATTTTAGAGGAGTTCAGACCTGAGCGCGGCGGAGAAGAGACACTTTGATCGAGACCAGGCCACACGGGGAGAGGCTGCGATGCTTTAGGATGATCTTTCCTGCCCCACAGCGGGTGCTGCAACCTCACTGAGCTGTTTTATGGACTTCAGCACCATCCTGGACTCTCCATTGCTGGCACCTTGGAGTTCCCTTCCCAACCTGTCTCTGCCTCGATGTTTTCCTTGCACCTCGCTGCAGCGCCTGCTTGCAGGAATACCCCCGTGGGAGGAAAGGAGACCTGCAGCACCCGCTGTCACGCTCGCAGACCGTCAGAGAGCAGCCACGTGCTCTTTTCTGAGGCTGACAATTCAGAGGAAATCGGGCGGTGACAACAGACAGCTCTGCCAGCTGTACCAGCCACAGCGAGGGAACTCCAGGCAGCGCCGGGCGCAGCGCGGGGCCACCCCGATCTTCCTGCTGAGCTGCTGCCAGGGCTGGGCTGGGACCTGCAGGCATGACGAGGCAAGGCAGAGTCCTCCCCTGACGTCCTGCTTTTCTTTAGAAAATAGATGCGATGCAAAACCAGACCGAAATTCATCATGCTTCAGGTGCTAATGCAAGCAGGAGATGGGAGATAGGAGGGGTTTGCTTGCCTACGGCTTTCAGAGTAGGGCACAAGAGGCTTTAATATATATAAATAAATAAATAAAAGCGGTTACAACACTTTGGCTGAACCCATCCCACGTGTGCATCCAGCTGCATGAACTTCGGTGGCCTGGGGGAAAGGGCACGGCTCCTTGCAACCTCTGTGCAGGCGGTGGCAACGTCACCAAGCAGGAGAGAGACCCACCGGGAGCAGGAGCTGGGGACATCTCCTGGTGGGCAATCCCACCCCGACTGCCCCGAGCTGCCACCAGCACGAGCCCTGCCCCTGCCCAGCTCTCCTCAGAGCAGGGATGGCCCAGGGGGATGCAAGGAGGAAGCACGAGGTGCTCCAGCGATGCCCTCCGGCAGCCTCCTGAGCCTCCACGGAAAAAGAGGAGGGGGTGGTGGGCGGCAGGGACCCGGCACAGGGATGTGCACGCTCCGCTTGTGTCCCCAATGACCCCGTCCGTGGCCGTGGGCAGGTTGCACAAGCCTTGTTTGTGTGCGTGTGCCTCCCCGCCTGGCGCTCGGCTGTGCTGCAATAACGAACGGAGGCAAAAACACGCCTGGTGCTCGGGGCTCTGAGTCACCCCCGGGACCAGGAGGCTGGCAGCCGGCGGAGGAGGCTGCCCACGTGGCACAGGGCAGCAGGGGCACGGGCAGCAGGCCCGTTCCCCCTGGTGTCCCCGAGCACCAGCCTGAGCCCACCTGCAAGGGCTGGGGAGGTACCTGCAGAAAAACGCTGCACAAAAACCCAAAGTGCAAGATTTGACTTGGTGCCTGCACACGCCCCATCTCCAGCAGTCTGATGGAAATGCCAAAGGGGCCAAACCCTCTTCTTCCTTTTCATCTTTCTTTGCCTAACTATTTTTCCATCCATCGATTTGATTTGCTTTGGTGCTGATGCAGTGCTCCAGCTCCACATGCAGCCCACGCGCAGGAGAAATCCTCTGCCACCAACCTGCTCCCACCCCAAATGGCCTCAAACCCCACAATCCTGCTGTACAAGTGGCAACAGCTTGGAGTGTGCCCGAGTGATGGCCAAGAGGATTTTGCTTCCCGCGTCCCCACTGCATCCTCCCTTGTTGACCTGGGAAGGATGCGGTGGTGATGGAGAGCCCGGGGAGCAGCAGAGGCCATCGGGAGCCCGCCTGGGAGCCTCGGGGCCTCTCCTCTCACCCGGTTATCATGAGAAATCACAGTGTGGAGCTCCAGGGAGCCGAGCAGCAGAGGGAGTCACTCCCTCGAGTCACCGCTACGCCGTAAATCACACCGGTATCGTCCCCCTGCCAAGGGCCACTGGCTTCGCTGCCTTCCCCTCGCAGAGCCCGCGTGCTTATCTCCAGTTAGGAAATCCACAGGAACTGCTGGCCGGGGAGGCTGTTCGTCAAGAGCCTCCAGCCCTCGCGGGGATTTTGCCGAGGGACTTTTGGTTTAGTCGCTGCTTTGTTTTCAAAACCTCGGCCGCCTGCTTCCAGTGGGAGTTTGCTGGACTCGAAAGGGGAGAAAAGCTCTTGGAATCCACCCGCGGAACAAAAGGCCTTTTGTGCAGGAGGGTCTGGAGGACACGGCTGCTTTCGGGGCTGCTACCTTCGCTTCTCTTTTCTCCCTGCCAAGGAGCACCTGCCGGCGGAGCAGGGGGCACGGGCTGCAGTGCACACCAGGGACACACGGACACGCGGACAGACGCCTCCCACTGTGTCTTGGGAAACAAGTGCTTCCCAAAAATGCATCACGGCATGCAATCACATATGGGTGCTGGGTGACCTCACCCACGCCTGCAACCCTTGGCTGCACTCACGCATTTCCCCTAAATGACTGAGGTTTCACCCCAAAACCCCACCAGGGGTGACCGCGCGCAGCCCCACCATTTAGCAGCAAGCCTCTTACGTGCAGCATAAAAGCAGATGTCCTCGTGGCCAGGGTGGGAGCAGGATGCATTAAACCACCACCCCCAGCCCAGCCACCAACACCTCTACTCTTCCTAACCCTGGAAAACTCAGCAGAGGAACAAAACTTTCCCATTGCTCTGTACAAACCCCAGAAAACAATTTCCTAAAGTCCGGCACGGGTCCGCTCCCCACCAGCCCATGAACACCACTTTGCTGAAGGTCTCACTCCAGTTCCAGTTTTAGTTTTCAGGCTTTTTAAACACACTTGGTGTAGCTGGGTTTCTCTCCCAGCGGGTCCTGTGAGGTCTTTTTGAGGTGTGCTCATCGGGGGCAGCTGCTCCCCGAAGAAAACAGGGACACACGGGCTGCTCTGGAAGATGAAGATGAAGGAGATGAAGGTGAAGGTTTGTACCCACTGATTTCAGCTGTGCTGGGGATTTAAAAGCTCAGTTTTGGTGTGTGGCTCCTGCTGTGATGGTTCCCACACCGCAATGGTGCTTAAATGTTAGCACGTGCTTAGCATGAGCACATCCTTGTTCGTGCTGTGTGGATGCTGAGCAGAAACAAGCACCGAAAGACCCCACAGCCTCCCCTCTCCGAGCTACCCTTAGTGGTGGGAGATTTTGTGAAGGTTCAGAGAAATGTCCTTGTCGACGCAGTCAGGATTGCCGCCAACCTGCCTTCGTGCTTCCCCATTAGACACCCCTCTTTTGCTATTTATTTTTTTTTTTTCTCATTTATGAGCACGTTTGCTTATTTCTGTACCAAAATAATCGAGGGTGATACTCGACAGCTCTGGACAGCGCAGCTGGCAGGACCTCCCTCATGCTCCCTCTGCTGGCAATGCCTCCAGGCACCCAGAGCTTCCTCCGACTGCCTGCAAACACGCAGGCACCCACGAGGAGCGAGGGGTGACCACAGGCAAACCCTGCAGCACCTTTGGGCGCTGCCAGCGCCGGAGCAGCTCCGTGCAACCCAAACCACAACATCTTGACCCTGCCGTCCTTCAGTGATGTGTCTGAGTGTGCAAGAAGCTCAGGAAGCTCCGAGCCGTGCAGGTGGAGGTGTGCAGGACACGGAGCAGCTCCTGGGCACCCAGGGGAGCTGGGAGCCTCGGAGGGGTTTGTGCCAGAAGTCAGAGGGCACGGACTTGCAGCTCATCCTCCAGCCACCTGCTGAGAGCGCACACATGCTCACACCTCACCTAATAAAGCAAAGCAAAGAACAAAAGCCTTTCTGCAGCTCTTATTTCAGTCCGGAAAGCATTACGGCCCTCCTGATGGCACGGCACCGTGGCAGAAGATGGCACTTCTTGCCCTTTTTTTTTTTCTTTTTCCAGTCAAGTGTCCCTGACACAACCGGGCAGATTTTTCTCTACCCACATACGTCCACGTGGATCAAACCCTGTTAGGCTGCATCTCTCCACCCAGCCTTCTAAATCAGGAGCTGTAAGTACAAACCTCCCTTTATAAGCCCTTCTGTCAAAGCCTCTACACAAGTCCCTGTGCGAGGTTCCAGGCTGCAGTTTCACTTATATACAGAAATGCTCCCGAATCCGATACCGCTTTCTAAGTTGCAAGAACAGACAAGCAGAAAGGGGAAAAAAGGAACCAAGGGAGAGGAAGGCGGTGTAAATCATCCAGGCAGATCCCTGATGTCCACCCTGCTTGGCAGCAGGACAGAATATACCCCCAGCCTTGTAAATCCTCACGCTTAACTGCAAGCACACCCAGTCCCAGTGACTCCTGAAAAAAAAAAAAAAAAAAGCTCTTCCGATCCAAGTTTAACACATGCATGAGGAGTTTCAATATCAGAATATGAAAAAAAAATAAAATAAAATAAATCAGCTTCTACTGTAAGGTGGAAAAAAATAAATCTCCAGACCCATCTCCCATCCAACCTCCCAGACCGCCGCCTGCGTTGAGCTGCAGCGAGGCCTTCTGAAAGCAGAAGGAGGCGCTGCCTGGGGAGATGCTTGCACAGGATGGGCCCGAAATGCCGTGCTGGGAGGCGAAGGGAACGCTCGCTGGTGCTGGGAGAGCTGGCATTGTTCTGAGGGACGCACAGGAAGAGTGAGAGGAGGAATGCTCGCCGACTGCAGGAAGCTGTTCCAGCCTCTTATCTGACAGAAAGCTTCTGATTTCATTGCGGGGGAAGTACCAAATGTTTTTGAGGGGGAAAAAAATAAATAAATAAATAAATCACATGGTTAGCTCTAAAGGAAGCTGCCTGATGGCATGAATGAAGCTGAAGCCGGGCTGGGTGGAAGCGCCTGCCCAGGTACCCACACCACCACATCCCGCAGGTCCTGCTGGCTGCTGAGGAGGGACCCGCTGTGAATTTGGGTGCTCTTATCTTCAGCGAGCAATTTACTAGCAATAATCTTTGAACGCTGCATCTGTGTCGCCTTCCCCAGCTGCCAGGGGGTTATTTTGGGCTGTTCCTGCAGCTCAGATGCTGGTGCCAGGGGCTGTCGTGCGACGTCCCCCCGTGCCGGGCACGGCCCCGAGCTGCTTATTGAGTTAATTTGTAAAAACCGATTCCTTGGCAGGAGCTCAAGTCCTCCGTCGAGATGTTCCAGGTTTTATTAGCATTGAGCAAATTACTGGCGTCCTTGGGAAAGGTAAGGAAGTCAGTCTGTTAATTGCCTTTATTTTTTATTGTTTTTCTAGAGGGTATCTCCCAGAGGGCAGCTCCACAGCACACAGAGGAGCGCTCTGGTTACTGAAGTGCGCCTACAGATAATGGCTGCTGGGGCTTCTTGCACAGGTACGTGAGGAAACTTCGGGTTTAGGTGTGCTAACTGCTTTATCAGGCTTTGTGCTCTGAGCTAAGCACCCGTCATCTCCAGCCTGGTTGCTCCTGGTAGGTTATTAGGGGATTATGGCTTCCAACCCGGAGCTGAAAAAGCAAAAAAAAGCCTTCAGAAGGGGTTGGAAAACAACAGTATCTAGAGCACTGCCTTTCTTCCCCTTTAATAGGTTACTCTGTCAACCCTGTGCTTGTTAAATAAGAGAAAAATCTGTGGGCACGCAGTGAAGGTCAATCTTGTGGTTTCTGAAAACATTTAATTAGTACGGTTAAGTACCGAGGTCCTCCTGGGAGCGAGCTTCTGCATTAACCACCAGCACGGCG
The DNA here is from genome assembly GCF_009819795.1 of Aythya fuligula. Classification (NCBI taxonomy): domain Eukaryota; kingdom Metazoa; phylum Chordata; class Aves; order Anseriformes; family Anatidae; genus Aythya; species Aythya fuligula. The sequence continues at coordinate 10,379,599 of NC_045576.1, read as the reverse complement.
CTGAGCAGAGGCAAACCTGCAGGAGGGGCTGCAGGTGAGGTCTGGGTCCATCCCCAAAATTTTAGTGGTGGCCCAGCTTGTGATGAGAGCTGTCACGGTGTCTGTCCTGCTTCCAGCTCCAAAATCCTCATGGGGCTTGGAAATCCAGCTCGGATCCTGCTTGTGCAGGAGCTTGGTGCCCCCGTCGCTCCTCCAGGGACCCATCGGGGCTGCCCAAAGCCCCGTGCTCCTTCAGAGGCATTTCTGCCAAGTGCTGAGGCCCCGTGCTCAAACAAATTGACTCAAGACATAGTTTTGCCCAGAGGGATTTTGGCATCCTGATGACAGCACGTCAAGTCCCTGCTTTTTCCTTCACGGTGCACCCAACTGGAAGAAGGGGGACGGCTGCTCTCGGGTCCTACAGGTGTTCAGCTCCTCGAATAAAGCCACAATAAACGTCGTGCATCTGCTTTAATTAACCCGCTGGCTGTAGCGTGCAGGAGTGCTAGGATCACAGCCTGGCATCTCCTTTACAAGAGGCCACAGCATCAGCTGCCTGAGAGGAGAAATCAATTCCAGTCCTCGCGAAGCCGAACTTGGCTTTAATTCCCGGTGTTTCTGCAGCGCCGGAGACCCCTAATTGTAGGCAATTAAAGCAGCACTAGAAAGAAAGGGCTGTGTTGAAATCAAAGCTGGAAAGCGTGCCTCGAAATGGCTTCCAGTTGCGGGCACTGGAAAAGTGCCTGGGGAGCAAGGGGCCGGTGCCAAGGGCAGCGCTAGGTGCTGCACGGATCCTGCCTGGAGCCACTGCCAGCGGGACCTTCTCAGCCCGGGCACCCTTCTGCAGGGAAGGCTTCTCCTGCACGCAGATACCTGCGTGGGCACGCAGGGCTGCTTGTGGGGCTCCCGTGTTCCTTGGAAAGAAATGGGATGGGATCTGCTGGGAGCCTGTGAGGAATCAAGGCCGGGGAGAGGCAGCTACCAACGCTGATTGAACCCTTCTCACCCTCTTTGCTCTGGGCAGGGCTGTCCATGCCGGATGGGGACTTTTTGTTGCTCCAACAGCTCCAAAATAATGATTTTTTTTTTTTTTGAGTCATTCTCCATCTGACCTTGAACTACCAGAGAAGCAAGAAACGTCCGTAAGAGGAAGGATAACGCGGCGCGAAGCTGTGATGTCCACAAAGCAACTTGCTGCTCGAGTGTCAAACAACCCCAGCGAAATTGTGTGAGTGAGAAGCATCAGGCCCGGACCCCACCGCAGGAGGAAAATAAGCACAAAAACATGTTGCTTGAGACGTCCGCGGCAGAGCCGGCACACGATGCTCTGAGGCCATTTGGCACCGGCGAGCGTTGTTTTATTGAGTGCAATTACATATTTTTGTTTAGAAAAAGATTCTCCTTCAAAAGCAGCTCCGGAGCCTTTGCTTATTCAGCCTTCATAAAAAGCCTCTCGCTGCAGACACAGTCAAGTGTTGACTCCTGTACTCATTTTCTATTGCTGCCTTATCTTTGGCATCTCATCTGCAACTTTTACTGTTTTTTTCCACTGGTTTCATCAGAGCGCAGTAAAAGTGGATGTTTTTTGGGCTTCAATTCTGCTAATGATTTTTGATCTGCTCGGTGCAGGCTAGGAAAATCTAGCCGTGATTATAAAATTGCAAGCTAAGTAGGCTAACAAAACAGCAACAGCAAGAAACTGGATCAGCTCTGCTCAGCGGAGTTTTCCTGCTTGAACGGGGGAAAAAAATAAATGCTTTCTCTCTGAAATCTTTCTTACAAATATGAAACTGCCTCAGCCATAGAGGCTGCTCCCTCCGGCTGCTTGCACAATGCTCCTTGGGCTTCGCTGCACTCGGCTTTTTGCAGCAGCCTAATAAGCAATGGCCAAAGCTCCTGGGATGATTAATGGGGAGCAAGAGCAGCCCGAGCAGCTCCCACCCCGAGCTGCCCTCCCAATGTGGTCAGATGCTGCTCTCACCGTGCTCAGCCTTTGTGTGTGGCTACAGGGTGCAGATCCCCAGCGGTGCTGAGCCAAGGCTTTGCCAGCACCAGCAGACGGAGATGTGCGAGCGGCTGCCTGGAGCTTCGACGAAGGATGTTGAGCATCTGTTTGCAACATCTCCAAAGTCAAGATGACTCAGAAGTGCTTTAGCACCCCAGAGACTTTAATGATGGGATGAACTCTCTGAGACGTCAACCAAGTGTTTGGGATTTCCTGCTCGAAGGGAAGGATAGCTTTAATTTTGGCTTTGAGGCAGAAAGAAAAAAAAAAAAAAAAAAAAAGCCCTACAAACAAGAGTGTCGGGCTTCCCCCCTCCAAATTGCTTTTTACTGAGCCAGGGTTACTGTGCGAGGACGCTTTTCCATTTGTACTTGTCAACATGCAAAATAACACGGACTTGGAAGACAAAAGAAAAAAACAAATAATAATAATAATAAAAAAAACTTTTTGCAAAATGAGCAGGTCTGGAAATCATACAGAACGCCCTTCACCACACTGCCACCACAGACACTAATACCTGGCGTGGTGCAGCTCCGGGTCCTCGACCTGCTTTGGTGCTAGCATTGCTCCAGCTGATAATGGTAATTTCCTACACTAGTCCCAGGCAGGCCCTAAGGAAGGGAGCTATGCAACTCTACAGATAATAAAACTGTGATTATTTGTAGCTCTGGCCATGGTTAAAATGAAAAGAGCAGTCCTGGGGTTTCTCCTGCCACCAGTGACCCCACACAGTCACACTGTGACCCCATTGCACCCACCGGTGCTGCCGTGTCCCCTGCAGCTCCCCAGGCTGGGAGCAGGGACACGGAGCAGGCAGCAGCAGGACGAGCACTGGGCTGCAGGCTCATGGGGTGACAGCAGGTCACCTTGGAAAGGGTTTGGGAGCACTGTGCCCAGCCTTTGGGGTAACAGATCCTGTCCTCCAAGCGCACCCACAGAGGTCTGCAGGCGTGCTCCTGCTCCTGTGCTATTTACCTCTGTGTTATTCCTCATTTTCCACCTTTAAGCTCACTTTAGATGTGATCCCTCTCCAAGAGCCTTCTACAGATGATGTTACAGTTCTTTTCAGCAAGAGAAAACAGAGAACTGACCCCAAATGCACGTTTAAAAAAAAAAAAAAAAAGCTAAACAAGCAAACAAAAACAACTCTGTAGTCATCTTATGTATTTGCAACCACAGCACACAACTGACAAGTCTGCCTTGTGACTTGCAAGGTAATTGTGCTCCATTAATGCCAATGCTCCTGGAAGAATGAAGTGTCTCAGCCCTCTAAATTACGCCTGTGGTTTTAATTGAGTATCATTTGCTTCACCTTAGCAGCTTGCGTATGTGTCACGGGAGGGAATTCACCCCAGAGGAAGATCCTTTTTTTTTTTTTTTTTGGCGACTAAACGAAACAAACGAGCACCACTTCGTGTGGCAGTGAGAAACCCAAACTTTTTTCAGCTGGGAGGAAAAATCACGTCTTTACTCCTTTTCCTCTGCGACTTATCACTTTTATGGCTATAATTACTTCTATAGCTTGAGCTTTTAAATGTTTATATATTTTCCTAGCCCTGCTGAGCAGCATGCTCAGCTCCGGGGAGCTGCTGCCCTGGCCACGTTGCCGGCTCTCGTGCCACCTCGGTGCCAGGACACGGGACAGGGCACCCCAAAATACACTTGGTTTCGGCACCCCAGCACTGCTGCCTGCAGCAGAGGGTTGCCAGCACCTCCAGCAGCACTGCAAGCAAATCCTTCCCTGCGCAATGCACGGAGCAAGACAGTGACTGGAGGCGCTCAGCTGGGTGCCTCGGTCCCCCCTCACTCAGCTGCACCATGCAGCAATTTGGTTTTGTCAGACATTTCCAGCCTAGTACTTTCCACCCAGGCCATCTGCTTTGCTTTCACCCCATGCTACTCAATTCCTCCAGCACTGCATTGCACGAGACTTTTAAATTCCTCTGTGTGCATCTGCAGCGCCAAACACGGGCAGACCCCACCACCGAAGCAGACAGGACATGCAACAGGATGAGAGAGCGACTCAGCAGGGTCTCTTTTAAAAAAAATAAAGATAAAAAAGCATGCAATTTGCACCGAACTGGGTTGCATTTGCTACTAGGCCAAGCCTTGCTAGGCTGGCACCTCCCTGGCCATGCCGCGGCGGAGCCTGCCCTTGCCAAGCGCCGCTCAGCGCGGTCATGGCGAGGCGCTGAGGTGGTGCTGACGAGGCACGTTGCACAACCTCCAGCAGCCTCGCAGTGCTCACAGGTTAATTTGACACTAGCAAAAACCTGCCACCTGCCCGGGACAGCGCTTGTTTTTTTTACAAGAGCTACCATTGCAGATTTGCGTTTTGTTCCACGGCAATTTCTAGCTGGAAAAAAACAAACAAACAAAAAAAAGAGCATTTTGCACGAAATGTGTTATTCTGCAGAGGTGCAGGGCCTTTGGTCAAAGTCCATAGGGTACACGCTCAGCCAGCATCACGTGGGACGTGGTTCTCAGGAGGGCAGGATCCCTTTGCAGCCACAGCACACAAAAATTGTCTTCGAAGCAACAAATTGTGAGAATTAGGAAAGAGATCAATGAGCGGCAATACCCGGTAGCTGCACGTACCTCACTTCCATGAGCCATTTATGAATTACTGCTCTAATGGCAACTGTTTCCCCTTCTTTTCTCTTACTTTGGCGGAGAAGTTTGCATATTTGCAGGTTGCTCCTCTGATGTGGGCTCCACAGGTGGGTAATTCCCCCGTTACGATGAATTTGGAAGGCTCCCGAACATATCTGCTGTCACCAGAGTTCAGATTTATAGCCTCAAACTGCGTCTAGCTTGTAATTAATATGGACTTCCGCTTTTTTTTTTCTTCCAAAATAATATCCTATTAGTCATGACAGCCAAATGTTCCATGTTTAGGCAAGGATCCAGCCCCCGAGCCACTGCCATGGCCCAGCCCCATGCTCCAGAGTGGGCTGAGGGACCCTCGGTGCTCGGAGAAGTCTTGTTTTCCATGGGCTACTCCATCCAACTAAAACCACTATTTTGTAGCTGAAGAGAGGAATGGAAGTGGAAAAGAGCAGGCGTCAAAACATGAGAGCTTGCAGCCGGTCGCGTGCTGTGGATTTGATCCATACTTTGTCAACCACGAAGCCTTGAAGTCCATCTGAGCGCAGGTGGCACCGCTGAATATTGCAAGCATGATGCTGAAAGCATCTTCTGCTTTCTGCTGCGGCCAGGGCTGAAGGGAAGTGCAGTTTCCACGCTCCAGGCAGAGTTTTGTCTCCTCCAGCAGCGCCGTGGCCGTGCAAGAAGCCGCTCTCCGTGTGGCACAGGTAGGGGCTGAGGAGCGGGGCTGCGCTCAGCCTGGCGAGGCTCTTTGCAGGGAAGAAGCCCTCTCATCAGAGAGCAGCCCTCTCGATTACCGTCCCCCCCCGACAGGCAGCACTAAAAAATTAATCTCTGCCAAATTCTCAGAACAACTTTGGAACCAGTTCAAAGGCAGGGAGAGGGCTCCGCAGCTCGGCAGCTGGCTGGAGCCCTGCGCAGTATTTTAGAAAGCTGACGAGCAACCTCCCCTGCAACACGTGAAAGCTGATCCCGAAATGCAGATTGTGGCTCATTTAATTCATCCCGGGGAGCGATACCTCGGGTGCGAGCCCCTGAGCCTGCAGCCCCTTCCCCAGCAGGACCTGAGCCCGGACAGCTGAGCGCGGTGAGTTATCTGCGCCAGGAATTCCGGCCCCGGCGCTCGCGTTGCAGGGCAGGAGATGGACGGAAAACGGATTCAAGAATGATGCCATTCATTGGGATCGTGTTCTGTGGGTTGGCTACTTGCGTTTGCCCATTTTCCTGGTACTGAGGACGGACAAGGCCAGCGCCGGCGTGCGTGGGGGCTGCGTGGTGCCCCAGGGGTGGGCTGCGGGGACACCCCACGGGTCCCTGCCCATCCCTGGCTCCTTGTGGCCATGCTCTCCCACCCCAGGCTTTGCAGGGCCCCAAAGCAAGCAGCTGCTCCCCACGCAGCTCCTGCCCCCATGGGTCCTGCAGGGACCCTCCTGCAAGCAGCAGCGAGCTCCGGGTATCATTGCGTTCAAATTTTGCATTATCAAACTTCCTTGGCTCTTTCCATTGGAAACTTTTACAATTCCCTGCTTGGCTGGAAAAGATGACTGCAGCAAACCCAAATTAGGAATAAATTATACAACAACTTTACATTTTTCTTACAAAGGAAAACTGTGTGGCAAGAGCTGTGAAAGCACCTCCTTCCTATGTCCTCCCAGCGAGGCTGGCAGTGGATGGCCACCGACTTTGCAGACGTCTCAGGAAAACAACACAAAACAAGCCCAAAGCCAGCCCCAGTCCCAGGCTGGGGGCTGCTGTCACCCCCCAGGGCATGCATTCCCTCGCCCCCTGCTCCCCACTCCGCGTGACGGCCGCAAGATGCAGGAGCAGGCAGCTGCAAGAGCAAATCCACGCGTTCAGAGGAGCTCAGAAAGCTGCATCTGTGTGGCCGGGCGCTGACATATGTGCATCTATTTTCACAATGAATGGCCGGAGCAGCAACTCCTGAACCATCTCCGCCTGCTCCTGCAGGGACTGTTGCATTCCCACAGCAGTTTTTGCAATATTCAACTCCCCAGCTCCCCCCCCCCCCTTTCCCCGACACGCAAGCCCTTGCAGGACACAAGGCAGAGCGAGTCCGGAACAACCACCGAGTTTAAAAGCAAGCTCCAGCCTTTCCCACGCTGCTGGCAAAAAAATCACTGCTGTCCCCTACCCAGCCCGGCCCCTCCCGCTGCATCCCAAGCACCGAGCCCCATGCTCCAAAATGCCAAATAAAGCCCCCCCTGCACGCTCTCAGCGATCCGGTGCTGCAAAGCACACCACTGCCTCCGACCAAAAGTTACAAAATATTACCGGGGAGGGTGCGAGGGGGGGGGAGATCGCTGGAAAATGATCTCAGCCCTGGCACAAGAACAATACTTTCCCATGGAAACATAGGTATATATTTAATTCCTGGTAACTCCACTCAAGTTTCACCTTTCATCTCGTCCACGGACTTCTGTAAAAGTTTCATTTAATTTTGCACTTGCAATTAGCTCTAATTCTCATGCACCGTGCCCCTTTTGCATGCACACATCCAGCAGCAAACGCAGCTGCTCTTCAACACCCTTTATCTGTCCTGACTGTGCAAAAGGCAAGAAAAAAAAAAAAAAAAAAAAAAAAAAAGGGCTCAGCAATCCCCGCAGAAGAATTCAAATAACGTCAATGCACAGCTGAACTGCGAGCCCTGCCTTACAGGAACTGTGTGTGTGAGTGCGTGTGTGGCTGCAAAAAGGCACACGCTAAACAGGAAATGCAACTGAGAGCCACTGAAAAGCCTCAAACTTCAAAATGCAATTGCATCCCGACAAAATGCATGCATGCACTGCGAAATGCATGCACGCCTTCTTGCACGTTTTGCAACGAAACGGAAGCAGGAGCCTTACCTCTCGCCTGAGACATTTTCCCCTTTGCTTTGCTGGGGGGGAGGGGAAGCACAAAAGACTTTGCCTTGCCTCTCCTCTGGAGCTAGTTTTGCAACAAAGATGCGGACTGCAAGCGCCCAAAAAAAAAAAATAAAATAAATAAAATAAAATAAAAAAAATCTTCGTGCAACGAGGGGGGGGGAAACTCCTCCCGCCCGCCTGCTGCAGCAGCACCACCAGCAGCACCAGCAGCAGCAGCAGCAGCTCTCCTTGCAGCTGGGAAAGGGGGGGGGGGGGGGGGGGGGGGGGGGAAGAGAGGAAAGCCGTGCAATTGCACGCTTTGCAGGAGCAGCTTCGGGGGCGGGGGGGGCGGCCTCCCCCCCCTTTGCTTGCACGGCGAGGGCAAGGCTGCGCTGCACCTACATGATGGGCCAGGGCTGGCAGCTCGCAGCTCCAAACTTGGGAGCCGGGGGGGGGGGGAAAGCAGAACGCGGAGGGGGGGGGGGGCGCGCATTGCGCTCGCGCGCCGCCGGCGGCCGCCGCGCAGCCTGCTGGGAGTTGTAGTTTTTTTTGGTAGTGCCCCCCCCGGTGTTTCGTTGCCTGCAGGGGGCGGCGCTGCGCTGCTGCGCGCACCCGCGGAGGCTGCGCGCGGAGATGGGGGGGGAAAGGGAAGGAAATGGGGGGAAATGGGGGGGATGTGGTGCTAAAGGGGGAAGGGGGGGGTGGGGGAGGCGGTCGGGGGTGGAGTGGTGCGGTGGTAGGGCTGTGCTGGGGGTGGGTTTGTCTGAATTGAGGTGGGAGTGGGGAGGGGGTTGTGTGCGCTGCTCGGGTTGAGTCCCTGCTTGCGCACCTGCGTGCATCCCTGCCTGAATGCCTGTCTGCATCCCTGTCTGCATCCCTGCCGGCAGCTCTGCATGCAGCTCTGCATGCATTCCTGCCTGCACCCCCATGTGCATCCCTATCTGCACCTGCCTGCATCCCTGCATGCATCCCTGCCTTCATCCCTGCTTGCATCTCTCTGCACCTGCCTGCATCCCTGCCTAAATCCCTGTTTTCATCCCTGCATGCACCCCTACATGCACCCCTGCGTGCATCCCTGCTTTTATCCCTGCCTGTATCCATGTGTGCACACTTGCCTTCCCCCCGCGTGCATCCCTGGTTGCATTCCTGCTTGCATCCCTGCTTGCCCCTTGCATGCTTGCCCGCCCCGCCTTCACCCCTTGCATGCATCCCTGCTTTCATCCCTGAATGCACCCTGAATGCATCCCTGCGTGCACACTTGCCTTCAGCCCCACATGCATCCCTGATTGCATCCCTGCATGCGTTCCTGGCCTTCATCCCTGCCTGTACCCCTGCCTGCACCCTGCCTGGATCCCGGCCTGCACCCTGCCTGCGTGCCCTGCCATTATTTGGTGCTCCCAGCCCAGTGCTGGCTGCAGGACACAGTTGCTGCTGGCACAATTTTGCCCTGGGAGTTACCGGGTGCAGGGAGAAGGCGGTGGCTGCTTAGCACATGCACTTCCTGGGTGGATTCTCGGGCTGCTGTGGGACTGGGGAAGTGCTCGGGGATGAATGCAGTGGGATGGCCAGGATGCAGGCAATGGGGGGTGAGGAGGTGGCACCAGCAGGGCCCTTGTAGGCAGCCCCATTGCCCCCTCCACATGCTGGGGTCAGGAGGGTGTTGCTGACCCCCTGCAGAACAGGGGATCCTATCGTGGTGTCCTGCTCACCACAATGAACATGAGAAATTGTGGTGGAAAAATGCACTGGAAAGAGCAAAAAATATGCGTTCCACTTTGTCCCCGTTGCTTTTAGATTTTAAGGCACCACCAGAGACAAACCTCTCGTCCCTGCGTTCGTACGGTGCCAGGGGCTCTGCACCGTTGTGCACAGCACGGCGGTGGCAGCGCAGCTGGTCTGAGGCACATCAGAAAGCATTAAGGATTTGTAGCCTTTTTGTCTTCTCCCCTTGCAGGCAAAGCAGATGCAGCGAGCGTGTCCCAAACCTACGGTGTTGTGCTTTTTTTTTTTTTTGCAGGGCTCTAAGCCACGTGGGCCAGCTCGGGCCCTGTAGGCTCGCAGGGAGGGGGGGATACCCCACTGTGCAACGAGGAACCCCGCTTGGAGAGACCCTAGGGAAATAAAAGCTCTTGGCCTTCCTAAAGCAGCCCTTAACAATAAATATTTCATTATGGGAACACTGGAACGGCAACAACAACATAAAACAACACCTAAGTGATAAGAAATGTGCGCTTTAAAAGTATTTCCAGCTGAATTAGTGGCATAGATGCTCGGTTATACCCAGCGAAATGCAGGTGGCAGAGGGGAGCCCCGAGGTAGGAAGCAGCACTGCCCCTTCTCCTGGGGGTTTTCCTAGGGCTGGCCAATGGGAATTGTCACAGAGCTGTGTAGAGCTTTTCAAACTCCTAAATCCTGCAGGCTGTGCCCGAATTCCCCTTGTCCCAGGCAGGATTCACCCTGCTCCTCTCCAGCAACAGGCCCAGGACCCCCAGCTCTTCTGTTCACACCATCTCTCCGGCATGCAGCGCTTCCGAGCTGTGGGTAGAGAAGAAGGCCTTTTGAGGACTTGTTAAGTAATTTTTTAAGCACCACGGGAGCTGCTGGCTGCAGGTTTTGTTTACAGCAGGACGCCTCGATTTGCTGCGGAGCAATTAGTCCGGCGGAGCAGACGCCGAAGCAGAGCAGAGCAATCTGTTCTCCAGCGGCTGCAGACCCAGGAGCCACGGGGAGGCGACCGGAGAAGCCTTGTGCAAGGCTGCGCCTCCCAATACACCTAATTGCCTTCCCCAGGAGCATCGCTTTAATCATCCTGTTGTGGCAATAAGCGGTGTCCTGCCGCCTGCATACCTGGGCAGTGACTTTTTGGAGAGCAGCTCACCAGCTGGGCTGCAGGACGCATACAGGAGGTGGGGCATTGCATTTATCAGGGTGACGAAGCCCCTGCAGCACCCGCTGTTGCTTCCCTGCCCGTGCTCCGCTGATGTGCAATGCCCATCCCTGGGATGCTCGTGCACCAAAGCAATGGTAGCAAAAAGCCACGAAATCAAAGCTCCTGGAGAGAGATCAGCTCTCAGGGAAGTTCGTTGTATGATGGATCCACGAGGCTGCACGAAGAGATGTGATTTTCAAGCCTGGCCATAACTTCTCCTCCAGCACTGACTGTCTCTACGTCACCCTTTCAATTTTATGCATGGTTATGGCTTGTTTTTTCCTCCTTCAGCTTGCTCCCTCATTGCTAAGAGATGAATTTGCTGCAGAAAAGGAAAAAAAAATGACAAACACACCATGGTTTCAGGACACAACTGAAAATTCTCATCTCTGCACTTGTAAAGAGCCACTTTGCACTGAGGTACGGATTTGTTTTAGGCTTCCCAGCCCACGCTTTGATCAGGGTGATGGAAGGCACGCTGTGCCATGGGGTGTTTTGTCCAGGAAAAATACAATTAGAGGTTTTGTTTTCAGTGTTTGCAGGAATGATTGCTTGCAAATAATCTACAGGCCAGAAATGAATCCCAGCGCTGTGTCCACAAACAATGCAGGCTCGAGGAGCGTTGCTTCTTGGAGCCCTCCTGCTTTGCTCCTCCAGCATTTCTTTATCACCACGTTTCCATCTCAGCCACCTGGCTGTTTGGCATATGTTCCTCCCTGTGCCACAATCCTTCACTGCAGGTTGCTGCACCGAGCTCAGCAGGTGCAGATCCCGGCACTGTGTGTGCTTTGTAACCACCGAGGCGCAAACAATGCAGCATAGAGAGAAGCAACGTGGTGCCTGCAGCCCTGCTGAGCTCCTCATGCCGGGGCTTTTGGGCTCCAAATCATGCTCTGTACAGTGCCTCAGGGTGCAGAGGCACTGCTGCTATTACCTAAACTCGGTGTGTATTTTGGGTGATGACCTATGCATGGCAGGATAGAAGTCACAGTGCCTGGGAAGCAAGATCTTCCCAAACCAATATACTTCGTGTACGAAAGAATTGGGCAGGAGGAGCATGGCCAGGCAGCACCCACAGCAGGGAGATCTTGTGCTATCCTACCCTAGGCAATCCTCTCCCCTAGGCAGGATCTTGAGGAATTTGCAGTCATTTTTTGGCTGAGATCAACCCCAGCAGAGGTGATGGCACGAAGACAGGCGGACACCAGCTGGTTCCCCCCTGCTGCTGGAGCACAGCACGCACACCTCACCTCTCCTCCAGAGCACAGAAAGCATCGGTGCTGAGCAGGATGAGCACTCTGCTAGCCACAAGGCAGGCAGACGGGGCTGGGCTCACCTCCAGCAGGTGAATTTGCCCCAGGAGTTTCTCCAGGATGAGAGGGGCCAGCTAGGCAGAGGGAGGCTCTGCGGGGACAGCTGGGGATGGAGCTCAAGGAAAAGCCAAGGCAAACAGCGGGTGCAAATGCTGAGGAGGAGAAAAATGCTTTACGAGCGAGGAGGTGAGAAACAATGAGGCGTCCTAAACACGGCTGCTTCTGGGAGCAGAGACCATCTGCTCCTCGTCCTGAATGGTGCTGGGCGATCGCCCCCGTTCTTTTGTTCCCCAATTTAAAGGGGATTGCAGGCTGGGAGTGCTGTGAAAGCCCAGCAGAGTTCCTGAGAGTTCAGCTCCGCCAGGGCTTTTGTTCTGCCTTGCCTCTGCTACTTTTTTCCTTGGTGTTTTCCCTTGCAGCCGCTTGCATGCCACGTGTTTTCCCACTTCGGATGGGTAGAAATGCAGGGGGACACCGCAGCCAGCAGCGTGCTGCCCCTGGGCAGGTGGGGAGCTCGGGGGGACACTGACCAGAGGGGCAATGACCAGAGGCTGAGGGCTTCACAGCTCATAAACGTGGCAGAGGCCGATATACAAAACCTGCTTACAGCTTAGGAACTGAAGAAATAATGAAGTCTTAGAGGTATAACCCCTGCTGGATAAGAGCGAGGGGCTGAGCACACTTTTCCAAGCAAAATGAGGGCAGTGCTGGTCTCTTTTAGGCTAAAGAAGAGGGGTAGAGATTAAAATGCTCTATCTCAGACCACTAAGAGCCATGCCATGTGAGCCAGGTCAGATGTTTTACCATTATTTTTGAAAAAAGGGAGGCTGATGACAAATTAAGCAGCCTCATACCACTGGAAATCAGTCAGCTGGGAGCTGCTTTTCCTTTGCATGCCGGTGTGGGTTTGGATGCTGTGAGTATTGCCTGTTTGTTTCCTCTTTGGACTCCCTCCTATCTGCACTCCATTTGTATGCATATTTTACATATATACAATTTATGTACACGTTAAATATACACATGTGTTTATGTAAAATAGCTCCTCCAATTACTTTGGTGAAGCAATTGACCAAAACGCATCCTTCGGGCACCTCAGGAGCACTCAGGGCAGCCTGCAGCCCGTGCTTTGCTGGATTTGCAGGGCTGGCGCTGCTCCTGTGGGCACGTTGGGCACTGCCAGCTCTGCCAGGGGTCTTCAAATGTCTTTTGGGGTCATGCACAGCACCTTCAGGCTCAGTAGCAGTAAGATTTTGCAGGCATCATTTGGAGACCCAGCAGTGCGGGTGGGACAGGAGCAAGAAGCAAATCCAGACTTCCCTAAATTCTGCCTGGGCATGAACATCCAAGCCTTTTGGTAAGGTTTAGGCCAGCACCACACACCCTGCACCCAGAGCAAGGAAGGAGCATTCAAAACGACCCCGTTAAGTTTGCTGCAAGACCAGGGTGCCCTGAGCTGCCCCAGAGGAGCCCCAGGGGCTGGCGTTTGTCCCCATCCATCCTGGGCAGAGCCTCCAGGAGCTCGCAGCAGTGGCTGTGTCACCGCCTGCAGATGTGGCTGTGACCTTCGGCCTGGCGGTGGCTGTCCCCGTGTGTCACCTGCCTCGCTAACGCCCGGCTCGCTGGCTTATCCGTGGCATTTGTGGGGTTTTTCGCCTTGTGGCACCGCTCTGCACTTTGGACTTTGTTTCTCGCTACTTGTCCCTGATTCCTTCTTTCCGCCGGTCATGGAGGATGGCAAGAACTGAATTCTCAGGACTAATGTTTAAAACCTTACACCAAACTTTTTTTTTCTCCTTTTTTTTTTTTCTTTTTTTTTTTTCTTTCTTTTTTATTTTTCTTTCCTTTTTTCCTTTTTTTTTTTTTCATTTCCTTTTTTTTTTTTTTTTCCAGCAAAACAATTTGCAAGCTGTGTTCCTTCAAAAAAAAAAACAAAAAAAAAACAAACAAACCACAAAGCCATGGCTCATTTTTCTGGGCCACTTGGAAGCCAAGGGGCACCCAGCAGCAGATGCAACACCGAGAGCATCTCGGGGTGCCTGCACACTCTCAGGGTGGGGATGCTCCCATTGCTTGGTGTGTGCAGCCCCCGCCATGCCAGCGTTTGGTGAGGTGTTTTGTTAAACCTTTATTATATTTACGTAGCTCCCAGGGTAACACGGTCTGGAGGTAATTACTGGAGAGGGCTTTCCTCGCGAATGTATCTGAGTAGCCTGTCAAAACCTGTGGTGGTGTTCTGTGCTCCTGTTTAATGTGGTACAGATTTGGATGTCTCACTGAACAGCTCACGGGGGGCTTGCACAGGCACTGGTAGTCCTGGTGGCCACCAGCCCCATGCTGTTTGCAGGGGCTTTGCCCTCAGGAATCATTTCAGTGCCCCAGCCCCATCTGCATGATGTTTCTGTCCACAGAAGCCAGTCTTGCCCATGGTCTGGCCTCAAATGTGGTCACCTGGTGATTTTTTGGTTGCAGGTGCAATGCACAGTGTCCCACCTAGCTGGGGTTTGGTAGGAAACCACCTGGAAACTCCCCGTGCTGAGGGTGCAAGGGAAGGAGAAGCCCAAATCCTCAGAGCCAGAAGCTCACGGCTCACTGGCAGCCAGGGAGAGGAAGGAGGAGGAGGCCAAAAAATGCCCTCCAAAAAACAAATAATGCAAAAAAAATGTCCTCCAGCACGGTTGGATGAGGTTGAGCAGCTCCAAACGAAAGCAGTGCTAAACAAGGACAGGTAGAGACCTCTGTGTGAAGGGATGTTTTTACTGGGCTGGCAGCAGGAAGCTTAATTTTATTTAAACAACATAAAGAGAGAGTATGTTTTAATACAAAGTCAGCCAATGCTGTGCTTCCTAAAACAGGAAATTGCATTTTATAACCTGTGTGGCAAAAGTGACAGGAAGGGAACACACCTGGTGGTGGGCAGGCGTGGGCTGGCCACAGGCTGCCACACACCACAGCAGAGTTTGCCCTTGGGCATCCTCTGGATGAGAACTTATCATAATTCTGCTTGTTTGCAAAACTGATTTAAAATAGACATTTTAGTTCTTTTTTCTACAAACATGAGGTATCGTTCCTGACCAGAGTGAGCAGCTTGTTTTTTTTCAGAGGACTTCCCTTAAAAGTCTTTTCTGGGCTGAATGTCTCTGTGCCAAAACTTTGGCCAAGATTGCCACTTCTTTCATGAAATTTAATTTTGAACCAGTTTGAATGTAGTTTAAAAAAAATGGATAAGGGCATTGAAATAAGATTTGTTTCGTATGTGGATGTCTTGCCTGCCATAAGCAAAACTGACTCAAAAAGAGTCAAAGCCATTTAACGAGCTGCAAAATGCTGCCATTCTCAACAGCATTTTATCCCTTTTCTTTTCATGGGGATGAGCTGCTGCTGATACTGGCCTAGGCTTCACAACCGTGCCCTGCTGGTGAATATCAGGAAGGGCTTTGGTGGCCAAGAGCTGGAGGCTTTGGCAGTGGCAGAGCGTCCTTCTCAGCTGTGTGCAGGTACAGCAGCTGCAGACGTGTAACAGGGAGTGCTGATGGAGGCTGGTGTTTGCACAGTTCAATTTTAGTCTCCTTACAGCTCACAGAATGAGGCAGCCCACTAAACTAGGTGCTCTGATTTACTGCTGAAGGGCTTCCCAGGCAGACAATCTGGGCTCTAGCACTAGATGATGCAAATGCATCATCTTTATGCTTATATGCAGGCTTATTGATGCAAGCGCATCATTTCCAGTAAATATGGAGTGTATTTTCTGTCCTACAAGCAATTGCCTCTGCTCTGGGGGCTGGAACAACTGCTTACAGAAAAAACTATCTGACTGCTGAGGATGTGCTCTGAGTTTAACCATTTACAGCAACCTGCCTGATTAATTAAACCCCCAGAATTCCAGCCAGGCTGCTTTTTTAACAGCTTTGCTTTGTTTCTATCCAGATGAAACAGAGCTGGGAGGCAGTTTCTCCATGCTGCCCTGCGGTCCCCAAAAAGCACACGTGGAGCACAGAGGCTTTGTCCTCCCCAGCAGCACCAGGCACACGGGATGTGCTGGCTCCAAACAGAAGTGGGACACGATGGGGATCTCTGGTTTTGCACGCAATTTGGTTCTAGCTGGCACAGTCTGTAGCAGAAATCCTTTGAGGAATTAGAAGAGCAGTTCTTTCAGCTTGCAGTGCAGGAGGAGCCTTTTGTTGGTCGGGAACATCTGTGCCTTCTTATTGCATGAGAAAACCAACCATGATCTACAGTATAATTTTATTTTTATTTTTATTAGTGCTTTCTGGAAAGTGAAGGCACTCTCAGCACAGCAAGGCCTCCCAGCAGCCGAGGTCCCGGTCCCCAAGTCCCTGCCGCAGGGGACAGGCACAAGCATACCGGGTGCATGAGCCAGCTCTGTGCAGGAGAAAATCGGCCTAAACATTAACAGGCAACAGGCAAGGAGCAGGACTCGAGTCAGCTCACAAGCAGGTGGTGAGTCCAAAGGAAAATGCAAACCAGAGCTCGGGTTTATCTGGGTTTGAATCTGAGCAGTTTCTGTGGTAGGCCTCTGCCTCTCAAAGGGCTCTGCAAAGCTTTGATAAAAAGAGAAGCAGTGAGGGAACAGCTGCTCACCTGACGGTTCTGCATCGCTGCACAAAATCATTTGAGCATTCCAGGTTGTTTTTTTTTTTGCAAACTCTGCTGGCTGTGCAGAGCACTCAGGGCAGGCATGCTCCCTCCAGCCGTGACATAAACGCCACCGGGCACAGAAGGGACACGTCCACCAAGCTGAAACGAGAATGAGCTTCCAGCTCGGGCCATTTGTCTCAGATGCTGAACTCGTTCTTTTCTCTGAAAGCAGCACAGGAAGGGCTGGGTACAACTCCCCGCTGATTGTCAGTAATAAAACCTGCTCTGACGTGGGCATCTGCCTCCAGCCCTGCTCCGTGTCCAGGTGCAGCAGGCACCGTGCAGCCCTTCTGCTGGCAGGCTGAGCAGGGACACGACCCGAGTATTTACAAATGGTCCTTTGCAGTTTTAACTCTTTTCTCTCTTTTTTTTTTTTTTTTTTTTTTTTTTATTTTTAAATTACAGGCTGAGGCACTGCCTACTCAAAGAAAGGAAATTCGGTTACTTCGTGCTTCCTTTCCAAAACGCATTGTGCGCATTAGGACTGCAGAGCACTGCGCGGCCGTTTCCGTAACATCCCGTGCACTCAATTCCCTGGGCAAGGGCCCAGTGGCCGTGCACGGCTTTCTGCAATGCACAAGATCCTCCAAACAGAAAGCAGAAGAGGTGTCTTTTGTGCCTGGCAGGGCAGTGGTGCCATTTGGTGTGCGCAGCATCAGACTCGGAGCTCCCCGCATACGGGAGCCACGAGGATGGGAAAAAATTCCCACTGCTTCAGCACAAGCCAGCATGCATTTGTGTACAGAAAATAAAGAGGGGACAGTGGAAACACAGCCAAAATACTGAGTTCAGGTGGTCAACATGCCTTTAAAGGTTGGAATTCTGCATTCCAAACTCAAACTCTGCTTATGCCGTGCAGGAACAGTGCAGGAGGAGCACCAGCGATCATGCTGCCGTTATCCTCAGCAGGGCTGTGCTGGCCCCAGGTAGTGGCTTCTTTCTGCAGCACCCCCCTCAGCCTGTCCCCTCTGAGCCTTCTGCTTCCCCAAGGACAGATACTGGAGGCTGAGGACAGACAGGCCAGAGGTGCAAAGACACAGTGGTGGAGCTGCCCCGCAGCCGAGGGCAGCAGTGAAGCGCACACCAAGCGTGGCCTCGGCACACCCCTGCTAATCTCCCCACCTTTTAGAGAAGCTCAGCTCAGGCTCACGTCTGAATTATTTGTTGTTTTGCCTTTCATCATCAAACTCGTGTAATTTATTGTAAGCAACAACTCTTTCAACTGCAGCGTGTTTGCACTGAGCAGCAGGAAGAAACGTCCCAAGGTCTGAAACAAACCCATAAATGTTTCTGCCTGCTCCCTAACCCTTGTGTCTCCAGGTGTGAACTCACCTCTTGTTTGTCATGGACTGTTTTGTACTGATGGAGCGAGGCTGCTGCAGAGGTAGAGCCTCACAGTTTGAAGTAAGCAGAAACTAATTTCCCTATAAGAAAACAGAATTTGCACTGCCAAGCCTTTGCCCAGCCATTCGCGTGGTTTTGTTGCATGGTGCCACTACCTGGGTTTGGCTGCTTAGATCTTTCCCCCAGTCAAACAGATGGAAGTGCTTTCTTTTGTCTTCAAAGTTCTTTTGCTAAGAAGTAAAAGCTGGAGAGGTTGCTGGCGAGTGCTGTTTGCACTGAGCAGTGCCCGTCCCCACCTCAGATGCGGGCTCCCTTTGGTTTCGAACAAATTACATCACCCCTGCCTTTCTGCACCTATAAACGGAGATCGTATTTGGGGCATTCGAATGTACAGGGCTGTTGGAAAAATTAATTCGGTAATGGTTTTAATGTGCTTTGAAGATGAAAAGCATTGCCCTACATCAGGTGGTAACTGCTCTCCACAGGCTTTCTCCCCGCTGTGCTTTGACTCCCTGGCATGGACGGGGTCCTGGCTCCAGGGCTGTCTGGCTGCAGCAGCACCTGGTGCAACGCCTGGTGCAAGTGGTGTCCCCTCTCTGAACACAAAATATATTGCAGGGGATTATCTTCACGTGTGTTAGAGCCCAGGAGCTCCAAATTCTGCAGCTAGAACATAAATATGAGCAGTTAAAACTCTTCAAGCATAAAAAGAGACCACAACAAACATCAAAGTGACCAGAAGAATTCAGCTCCAGCCAGGCTTCTTTGCTCTTTAATGCTAGTTGGATGACGATAACAAGTTTGCTTTTGTTTTTATTTTTTTTTTATTGAAGCTCCAGTTATGCCAGTGCATTTACTCAGTATTCATTAAGCAAAACGAAAGGGCATTTTTTAAA
This sequence comes from Aythya fuligula, assembly GCF_009819795.1. Classification (NCBI taxonomy): domain Eukaryota; kingdom Metazoa; phylum Chordata; class Aves; order Anseriformes; family Anatidae; genus Aythya; species Aythya fuligula. The sequence continues at coordinate 10,361,006 of NC_045576.1, read as the reverse complement.
TTAGATTGCTTGTATCTACTGCTCTTTGTTAAGGTGGAAACGAGAAGAAAAAATATTTCCAGTTAAAGCCTTTCTGATAGCTACTTCTTTTTTCTTTTCCTATTTTTTTTTTTTTTCCTAAGGGATTGCTAGCATAGAGATCAGGCAGAATTTGATCATTTTGTACGTGTGAGGTATCCCAAAAAGCCTGGACCCAGTGCTGCCCAGCCCAGAACCACACTGCTCTCAGAGGACACCTGGTGGAAGCAGCCTCCTCCTCCCCCCAAAAACAGCTCCCTAAAAACAGCTCCCCAAAACCAGCCCATAGGATTTCTGCTGCTCTGGGGCTGGCGGCAGCAGGGAGCGGTGGGGAGGTGGGGAGAGGTGCCAGAGGTCCAGGGGGAACGCGACAGGGAGCAAAATCTGCAGAAGGCACACGATGAGTTGTGAATATTCCTAGACAGTGCAGGTAAAAGTGTGAATGCAAAGGATTCTGCATGGCCATGCTAGCCACACCTGTAAACTGAGGTTTCTGGTAAAATATGGCACTTTGAGACCTTTTTTGTTCTTGCAGACACAGATGCAGACTCCAGATCTGTTTTCCAAGTAGAAATGCTGAGCCCATGCTGTCATTACACTGCTGCACTTCAGTGCAGCCATGCATGATGCTCGTGCAGCTCCTCAGGTGCACAAACCCAGCTCAGGCAGAGGCTTCCAAGTGCTGGCTCCAAACATCACCTACCCAACGCCATGCTCTCCCGGGGGAGAGGCTGCTGCCTGCAGCCGGTGCGTGCTGGAGCACCGGGAGCTGCATGCACACAGCATCCCTGCTGCAGCCCTCCGCGACACCTCTGCCTTCCCTTTTTCAGCAGATCTGGGAACTAGGCGGCAGATCGCTCTCGCCGTGCTTGGATCGTTCAGATCTCAGCATTTTGGATCTCCGAGCATCCTGTTGGGCAGCACACGGCCGGGCATGGGCTAAGGCCTGGCCCAAGGCTGACGAGAGCGCTCACTGCAGAGGGAAGGACTCAGTGGGAGCCATCACGCGCCAGTGAGCCACGACGGGCGACGACACCCAGCCAGAACTCAGCGTTTGCATCCAGGGCAGTGCTCCCAACGCTTTAATTCCATTTTTGATAAGGCGAGCAAGCAGCGGAGATCCCCCCAAGCAGGTAGGTAGCAGCAGCACGGAATCAATCACGGCGGCTCCCTCTCGCCCCTAAACCCCCGGGGCACGCTGAGGACCCCCCGACACCTTCCAGCACCCCATTTTTTGGGGCTCTTCCCCGCCTAGGGCGGCTCCTGGAGGGGCTCCCCCGGGACCCCCCGGGGATGCGCGGCCGGGAGGCTCCGCTCCGCCCCGCTCCGCCCCGGGGCGGCGGCTACGGCACGGCACGGACCGGCCCCGAGCTGCGGCCCCGCTGCAAACGCGGCGTTCCCGAGCCGATCCGGGTCGAGCCGAGCCGGGTCGAACCGGGCCGAGGCGGTGAGTGCCGGGGGGAGCGGGCACCCCCGCTGCGGGTGGAGATGGGGGCTGCACCGGGGGAGCGACCCCCGAGGTGGGGAGGGGGTATAACAAGGGGAGGGAGGGAGGGGGAAAAAGGAAAAAGGAAAAAAAAAAATAAAAGGGAAAGGGGAAAACGGAGAAAAAAAAAAAAAAAAAAGAAAAAAAAAAAAATAAAAAAAAATAAAAAAAAAAAGAAAAAAGGAAAAAAAAAAGAAAAAAAAAAGGAAGGAAGAGGAGGAGTTTTGCTGCACCTGTGCGCGTCATCGCTGTCTAGTAAATGCTTCGGCGTGTTTATTTCACTATGCGTTTTTTCGTTGTGCCTTGTGTATTTCATGGCACGCCGTGTATTGCGTTCTGCATTTGGTCGTGACACGAGGGACCCGCTCTGCAAGGGGCCGGGGGGGCCGGACCCCCGCAGGCAGCGCCCCCCGAGCGGGGCCGTGCGCTGCGGTGTAGGGTGGGGGGGGGTGTTTGGGGTCTAACCCGAGAAACAGCTGCTTCCTTTGGGCTTCGGGTGAGGAAGGAAATTCAGCCTTTTTTTATTATTATTTTTAATAAGCATAAATTTAGCATTTAGCTGAAATAACGTTAAGACCAGTAAAGAGCACATCTGGAGTTTTTCTTAAGTCTCATTTAAGGTATTGTCTTCTTTCAACAAGATCTGTAATCTTATGCTCTTGTCTTTCTGCAGGTATTGTTGTTCAGGGATAGATTTTGTTTTCCTGGAGCCACAGTTCAGTTGGCTGAGGCTCTTCTGTTTTTATTTTTATAAAATACAGGTGTGCCATGCAGCAGTAAAGCATATATAGGCTGACCCTTAAAACCTTAAAGAGAATTATGAGGTTGATGTCCAGGGAAGAGAGGGAATCCTTCCTAACTAAGCTGATCGTCCTTTTTCCCCTGTAAGAAGCACAAGCATCTGCAGTGTGGAATTAAAGTATGAATGCAGTAATTTCCTTGAGATGCCCACGAGTTGTGTTTCAGCCGCTGCTCCTATCAGCGCAAGGCCACAGGGAAGTGGCTAAATTGATGGGGACATTTGCAGGTTAAGAATCTTTTCATTTTGTCTATTGCACTTACTCAAATAAATGTCTTGGCAGCCTTTCTCTTTTCCTATTCAGCCGATGTGTTCGTTTTCCTGGCCTGGACTTTTTGGGGAGGCTTTATCACCCAGCTGTGGTTCTTCACTGTTCAAGTGCTAGTTCCTCAGCGCTCTCAATAGTGTGCTATGTAGCCTCACCAGCTTCTTTGGAGATGGCAGATGTAGTATCAAGAAATGAATTAGCATTTTTAAAACGACTCTCCCTCTAACCTAAGCGATGTAAATTGAAGGATGGAAGCGTTCCAATGAAGATGTGGAATTGCTGTTGTTGGTTGTGTTTTTTTTTTATTGGTTGGGGTTCTCTTTTTTTTTATTGATGGATAGAAAATAATTAAAGAAGCAGCAAATGGCCTCAGTGATTGAATTTGATTAAATCAGCCCTGTCAGTTTTCTGTATTTCATTATAAATAGTGAAGTGGGACCGAGGGAAGGGTTCGCTGCTTTAATGCAGCCGCATAGCATTGAGTAAGGACCTCAGTGGAGCTTCTCCTCTTGTAAGTGCTCTTGAAATCTGCTCCTGAGAGCAAACAGTGGAAGTCCAGGCACTTAACAAAGAGTGTTGCGAGCAGAGGGAAGAAGCACTTTGGTTTTTATGACCTATATGTGACAGCTGCTCTTCTGGATTGTTTCTACATGTCTCCGCCACCATTTTGCATCGTTTTTTGGTTGAAGGTATCTAGAGATGCTGTATGCAATCTCCCACAAGAATTAGTTATTAGCATAAATTGGTATTTAAGCACTTCATTTTTTAAAAAAATCAAAGAAACATTAATTTTTAAAGTAGGTTCCCTGGGCTTTTACTGGAAGCACTTGAGGCAGTAGCGGGCTCCCTTCCAAGGCATCGGTTTCAGCGCTGTGCCGGCGGCTCTCCTGTGGGTCCTTGAGCCTCTGGTGCCTGCTACAGCCACGGCCCAAATCCCACTGCTGCAGCCCACCTGCACCGAGCCCAAGGAGGGGGCACACAGTGACTTTAGTGGCAACAGTTGGCTTTACCCCTCTTTTCTTATCAGATATGCGTGCCCCAATACTGCTGTCCGTGTATGTGCAGTTTGCTCGGAGTGTTTCAAGCTGAGCTGATGGCAGCGGTGCTGACATCTGAGCAACCTCATGTGTTTCTTCAGTTAGATGAGGCCAGCACTCCAAAAATAGATTTCCATATTAATATGCTGCTGAGGGAGGAAGCTTAAACTGTGTGTTGTCTAAAAGATAACAGAGAAAGTATGTCCTGCTACGGAGCTCCCAGCATGCAGTCACCAAAAACAGGAGTCTGCTTGTTGGAGAAGCATTGGTAACTAAAAAGCCTGGAAAGCAGATAAATTCTTAAAATTTAAGACCGTGTTTTGGGCGAAATGTTGAGAAAAGATGTAGTCGCTCCCCTGTGGCTTGTAGGCATTGCAGCAGGTGGGACACGTGGAGCTGGAAGTGGTGGTGACAGCTCAGTCATCAGGCCCGGTGGAACCCTGCACCCATCCTGCTGTCGGTGTTGAGCAGCTCACGATTGTATTTCCACCTGCAGGTGAGGAGATGGAGAGGGACGTGCACGGAACCGTGACCCTGAGCTGCTGACAGCAGCCTGCTGGGGGTAAAGGCAGCTGCTCACCAGCTACGTCGTGGTGGAAGGGGAAGAGCAACTTCAGTTGTCTTCAGTTTTTCCAAAAGCTCCTGTTCAGCACCAGTGCAGCGTGCAGCTGGCCTAATGAAAAGGTAAATCAGGAGAATAAGTAGTGCTGGATCTGCTCCAGAAGTAAAAGGGGTTGCTCGTGGTAAATTGAACGGTTATCCTGGGGTGAGGTGTCTTGTTTTTTGATGCGTCAGTCTGGCTGGCTGCCCTCAGCTCTTGGACACGAGAATTATGTTCCGAGATAAGTACTTTTGTTTTTAATTTGTATGTAATAAAACAAAAATAAGCCCGGGTTGGCTTGGATCCCATCAGCTTGTGTAGAGCTGACCCTGCCTTTGGGTGGGGATTGCTCAGATGGCACCCCGACGTCTCCCCCAGCCAATGTGCCCAGCTCTCTTGTTGGAAATGAATACTATCAATTTCTTGACGCAGCAGGCATCTAACATACACACAAGTGGACGTTTTTAGAGATACTAAATGATGCAGCTGCCTGGCTTTTGCTTTTTAAATTATCTTGTTAATTCATGTTGTTTTTTTTTTTAATTTTTTTTTTTTTTAAGACTTGAAAAATGGCGCCAGATGCTCCGAGAGAAGCAGGGGTATGGAGGCAAACCAGAGCTCTCTTGTTCAAGAACTGGCTTGTTAAATGTAGGACAAAGAAAAGCAGCGTTCAGGTGAGCGGGGTGCTGGCTGGCTGCTGGCTGCCTGTCTGTGGTTATTCGGCACTGAAGTGGTTCCTGTGTTGAGGGCAACACTCACTTTTATTACAATACTTCTGAAGCTTCGTGGTTTGCTCTGAGTTTTGGTTGAAATAGGCTTTTTCATAAAAAATTTCATGATCCTTTGGCTGGTTATTTGTCCCAAAAATATAAGGCATTATGCAGAATATGTCCTTGTATTAATAATGCAATCTCACTGCATTTTCAAAAACATTTTCACCCTTCCTAGAGATCAGAACTGGCCAGGGTAGCAGGACCTCTCCAGAAGATTTTTCTGTTGTAACTGTTTAGCCATGTGCACAGGTGATGTGTACGAGTTTTGAGGTGAACAAGAGTCAGTCGAATGCTTGACTAATTGTTTAATGGATTGTGGGTTGTTTTGTTTCTTTCCAAAGAGCATAAGCCTGCTGATATTTGAGGCATGCAGAATTATCCCTTTGTATCATAAAATGGTTTCTCAAGTTACCAATGCATGCGATTAAAATCCTGCTTCAGTGCCAGAGAAGGATTTGGCATTGAAATCACTGTTACACTGAGGACATTCAGGGAACTTTTCGAGAACGTTCAGGAAACTTTACAGTCAAGTAATTAAGCTCACAGTCTGTTGTCTAAGCTTTGTGTAACTCGGACAAATTATTGGTGATTCTTGTTTCTACGCCTGCTCTTGGAAGTTTTAATTCGTCTCTTTCTTCTTGGTGCAGGAGATCCTTTTCCCACTCTTCTTCTTGTTTTGGCTCATTCTGATGAGCATGATGCATCCGCACAGGAAATATGGCGAGATCTCCAATACCAACCTCGGTACTCTGGACACCTCCATGCTGGTGAATTTTGTCGTCGGATACACGCCGCCCACCAGAATGGCACGAGAAATCATGAAGAAGGTGGCTTTTGATAACTTCGAAGACGGTACTCAGAACTAAGCAGTTGTTTTTAGTTGTTTTTTTTCTGAATATATCTCATGCTGTGGCTTGTGTTTAGAGAAGGAGCTTGCTCTTGCTGCTTGCTAATGATAAGATAAAAAGTGTTGCTTTTCCGTCACAGAGAGAGAACAGACTGTGAAGGCAGTTTTTGCTTGGTTGGCAAATGTTCTGGCACTGCCTCCTGAAAGTGGTTCCCATCCTCCTGTTGCAGACAATGAGTGTTTTATAGCTACAAAAAAGGGTTTCAGAGGGCCCAAATGCAGGGCGCAAAAAGCCCTTGAACCACCCTAGGGTTGGTTACACCTGCCTGTGCCATCCCAGTGCAAATTCAGGAGATAATGCTCTCCTGCAGATATTTTAGGTTGAATTTTCTATCCCGTAGCTATCAAAACAACTTTTTTTTTTTTTTTAATGACAATTCCAATTAACACTCTCACCTTTTCTTTTGAAAAGTACAGATTTATGTGTGTATATATATATATATATTTAAAGTGCTTTGTACAGCTGGCACATCTAGTCGGAACTGATACATCCCAAACCATTCTGATGTATTTTTAGTTTGGTATCTTTCAATCTCTTCCTGGTGGTATTCGCACTTCAAAGGTACCGCTGAGAAGCCGCACAGCCTGATGCCTGTGTTTCATTACGGGTATCCTCGTCTGCTTTCTGCCTTTGCAGTCCATTTCCCTTAAAAACTGTGGCTGTGCTTGGCATGCAGAGAGCTGCAGTTCTCAGCTGAAGGTGGTGGCAGAATACCCTCTTGTCTTGCACATAACCCTATGTCCCAATTAATCTGCCCTTCTTGAAACACGGTGGTGCCTGAGGACAAGAAAGGATTGGGGGGGAAAACTCGGGGACGTTCAAAAGTGGAATTCGTATTTTCCTTTGAATTGCCTACCCCACTACTGAGCTACAGTCTTGCATGTTCCTGTTCAGGAAAATTCTTCCTTTACTAGGACAAAAATACAGTTCTATATATATCCCAAACCAAATAAATCATTAATGATTAGCATGGCTTTTTTTTTTTTAAATAAACAGCGTTGCACAGTTTTTCTTCCTGTTGCACCGTTACCTAAGTCAACACGATAATTTCTTCCACCTCACAGGCATCATCACGGAGGAATATTTAAGCGAAGAGGAGCTGCAGGAGGCCAGTGCTTTCAAACCCTCGAACTTTGTGGGCGTCGTGTTCAACGATGCCATGTCCTACCAGCTGAGGTTCCCCGATACAGTGGCTATGACTTCTGTGTACACGGAATCGAGAGGTAAACATGCCGCCCTTACATGTACTCCATAAGGGGATGAACTTGAAAATCAGACTCTTTTTTTCTGTTGGCTTGATGGTGTGTGTGTATGTCATGTTTTGGAAGTTGTTCCCACCTCTTACAAGGTGCGGCCTCAAGCTGCACCATCTTTATGTTGGGGCTGGGGCTTGCTCTTCAAAACACCTTGCTTATTCTGCAGCCAGTTGCTCCAACCTGCGGAAGGGTTGTGAATCGGTGACGTACTGGAGCTCAGGATTTACAGCTCTGCAAGCCTGCATCGATGCAGCGATTATACAGGTCAGTCCGAACAAATAAAGCAACGAAACCACTGAGGTTCAGCTCCATGAGCTGCCAGGTTCTGGGTGGTTTTGTGACGTTGTATATTAACTGTACAATGCCATACCGAAAATCAGCTTGAATCCAATGAGCTGGCAGACTGCTTCACGTGTTTTGCCATATTTTATACAGAAATGTTCTTGCCCAGCTGAATCACACCGACATTCGTCCTTGTGTCCAGATGAGCCCAATTCATCAGGGCAGGCATTAACTGCAGGGCTCGGCGGCAGGCACCTGTGAGTGCCTTAGAGCAGGGCTGTGAAACCAGCCACAGCATTAAAACAGCTTTTCCTTTTCCTCGCAGTTGAGGACCAATCAATCCGTTTGGGAACAGCTCGAACTGACGAGAGCAACGGTTATGGGAGAGGCGGCGGTGGTGGAAATCGACAACTTTCCTCGTGCCATCATTTTAATTTACCTAGTAATTGCTTTCTCGCCATTTGGATATTATTTGGCAATTCATATTGTGGCAGAAAAGGAGAGGAAGCTAAAGGAATTCTTAAAAATATTGGGACTTCACGATACTGCTTTTTGGTACGTGAGTGTTTGGTATAGCCCATTCTTTAGAGAAGAATTATAAAAAAAATAACACTTTACAGTAAAGCTCTGCTATCCTATCCTCAGTTTACCAATTATATTCACTTAATCAAATTAATATTGCAGCAACCTAAAGGTGAGGTGCTCTGCAAAGTCTAACATAGAGATACGGTATCATAAAAACAGGAATGTTTCAGTCAATAAATACCAGAGTAATGCTGCTGCATTTATCCATACCAAGTAGTGCCAGATTTGGAGGGATTATAGGAGTTGCAGCATGGTGTTTTTGTGTAGTTTGCTTTTATCGTTGTCAGCACTTTGGCTCAGTAACTCCTTTCCTGGAGGATCAACAGGTAACACACAGTCTTTCTTCAGAGCCTATCAGCAGCGTTTCCCCAACACATAATTAAGCCAATCTAACTCTATAATTTTAACGTGCCACGAAGAGCAGTCTAAACAACAAGTTTTAATTTGCTTTCTTACTGTGAGGAAAATTGTCCTACGCAGCACAAAGCAGTTGGCTTTGTGTATTTTTTTTCCAAATAAGAGGACGTACTAATTCAAACACATTGATAATTGTAGTGATAAAAAGGGGTTCACTTTCTGCTTCCCACAGTAGCCTAGAGTGGTTTAGCATTGTGCCCCGCTGCACCATAACAGCCAGCTGCGGCTGTCTTTTTTTTTCCTCCTGGTTGTTTTCATTGTGTTTCTGTACCAGAGCCCTTTCCTGATGTTCGGCTCTGTTTTTCTGCGGTGCCTCCTTGGTGACAAACCTCATTTCCCACGGGTCTGATCCCTTGTGGCCGTGCTGGTCGGCCGCGGTAGCAGGCTGCACGTGTCCCTCCTGAGCATTGCAGATGTTGAGAAAATTGTTCTACCTTTCTGCTTCAGGGACTCCCTGGGTGAAATGGGTGTGATCTGGTAATGCAGCTTCTGCACTGGAAAAAAAAATCAGAAGCATGTTTTGGAGGAAATGCGTTATTTTTACTACCTGCGTACAAACTGCATCTGTTTGCTGAGGCCAGAGTTGCTCACAGTCTTGTAACACCGCTGTCAAAAAGGGAAGGATTTTATTACCTGGCGCAGCTACCGGAATGACTAGTGTGTTAAATTTTAAATAGAATTTCTTTAATTATTGAAACCTACTGCTCAGTTACCCTCTTCTGGTTAAACTGGGAAATTAATTATGCAAGTTCAAAAAAAAAAAAAAAAACTAGAAATCATGAATTGTGTAATTGTTCATCTTTTGGAAGCAGTGGGTGCTGATGTCTGTGCCCTGATGCTCAGAACAGTCCCAGGGACGTTTACAAGAGCCCTTTTCATTTAGGGGCTCTTGTTTTCTCGCAAGCCTGGCCTGTGGTGCAGCTGCCCGGAATGTGAAAGAATTGTAGTTCTAGCTGGTTTTGCATGTGAGTAGTTCAGGATGTGAATTCATTCATTGCTTTCTGTTCCTTTTTTTTTCCCCTTTTGCTCGTAGGCTTTCTTGGGTGCTTCTGTACACAAGTCTGATCTTCGTTATGTCCATTCTCATGGCGGTGATTGCGACGGCCTCCTCGCTCTTTCCCCAGAGCAGTGCCTTTGTGATATTTCTCCTTTTTTTCCTGTATGGCATCTCTTCAGTAAGTATGCCTCGGCCATCCCATCCACAGGTTTTATCCCCTCTGATCTTGTTCTCTCTACTAAACAGTCTGGAACAAACGTCACTTCCTTAGGGCAAGTGTAATGTTAAAGCCCTAATTAATAAGGAATTAATTTACACAACAAATTGCATGTGTGAGTTCATAAACAAATATTTTTGCATTGGTTGCTTATGATCTGTCACTTAAAAAAAAAAAAGGGGGGGGGTTACTAACTGGAATGTACACACACACTCAGCAGTGTGGCTCCTTATTTCTATTACTTCAGTTTCTTTTGTGTGCCATCACCTGGCATCTTTGAGAAATCTGTTGCTCATGATGGTCTGTTTTTAAAGGAACTTGGGTTCATGTTGTAGTGACTGTACCAGGAAAATTATTTGATTAGCAGAAGCTATAGTCTTTCTAATTTTATTTTCTATACCTTGTACTAATATTTTTTAACATATTGCTCCTTTCTTTTTTAATCTGTTCTTAGGTATTCTTTGCACTTATGTTGACACCTCTATTTAAAAAGTCAAAGCACGTGGGTATAGTTGAGTTTTTGGCCACCCTGGCTTTTGGATTTGTGGGCCTGAATATCGTCCTGCTGGAAGATTTCCCCAAGTCTTTTGTGTGGGTTCTCAGCCCCCTGTGCCAGTGCAGCTTCTTGATTGGTGTTGCACAGGTAAAGAACCTTCTGCTTGGACTGCAGCTTCGTAGCAGTCATTTGTCTTGCAACATTTCTGATAGGTAGTCATAGAGATATTCTTAAATAGTTTGATTTATTTATTTATTTAATAAGCAGATGGTGGGGAAAAATGCACGTCTTAATAGCTTCCCATGGCAATTCTAATATCAAGTAAAACCCAGTGCACCATCAAGCAACTTTATGTTGTTGCTGTGATCTTGGTCACTTTTTGACTATTTGTTTTTTCTGTTGCTACATTCTGCACCCTTCTTGTCATGCCTTGCCAAGCTGGTACGATGTGGGTGTGTAACATCTCGGTCCGTGCATGTTTGTTGGCAGGTCATGCATCTGGAAGATTATGAAGATGGTGCAACTTTTTCAAATCTAAGTCATGGTCCTTACCCACTCTTTATCTCACTTATCTTACTGGTGCTGGATAGCATATTTTATCTGCTTGTAGCTGTCTACCTTGATCAGGTCATTCCAGGTATGTTCATGAGAGAAATCAAACTGAACTGTGCTAATGTCATGAATTCCCAAAGTACTGAGCCCTCTGGTTGAAATCTCTGGTGGAGCTGGGTGGCATTTCTGAACTCCTGGGTCCTTTCCTCCTGCCCACTGGGTTCCACAGTGTTGGCATGCAGTGTTTGGCTTGATTCTAGCTGTGGAGAAAGGAGATAGTGCTGTTCTTTGCAAGTAAAGTTTAAAAAGTGACTCGGGATACTTTTAGCTGAAATAAGTTATATTCTGTGAAAGTTGGGATATGGGAGGAAGGAGTATTAGCATGTTTAGAATCGATGGTCTTTAAGTATGTCAGCTAAACCTTGTCTCCATCTTTCTAAAAGGCTTCCTTACTAGGCTAGCTTGGGTCTCAGCTTATGCAATTTGTTCTTACGGGATAAAAAAAAAGTAAAGACCACTTTGCCTGTTCCAGACCTTTCCTTGTGACAGCTGTACATGAACATGAAAAATAGAATGAAGTTGTTCCTCATGTGACTAATGCCTGTGTTAAGCCCTTCCACTGCCTTTGCCTGTGATCTCCATTGCTTTCTAGTGCATGTAGTTAAGTTACCGTACCTTCAGCACTGGAGATTTTTCTCAGATAAAAAGAGATTTGCACATCTATTTAAATACTTAACAAATCCAGGACCTGCTAGCAGCACTGATGGAAACCATGGCTTAAAAACAGATAATGTAAACTTGGCTGGTGAAGCCCCTCCAGAATTTGGATGTGGGCTGGCTCCTAAACTTTGAGCAGGATAGCTCATGGCTTTTATAGCCAAATCCCAAAAGCTGCAGTGTATTTACAGTTAAGAAGTTTTCTTTTTTCCTGTATTACCTAGGGGAGTTTGGACTACGCCGATCATCATTTTTCTTTATGAAGCCCTCATTCTGGTCAAAGCACAGAAAAAATTACAAGGAACTGTACGAGAGCAGCATCAATGGCAATTTAAATTGCAGTGAGATGGTTGAACCTGTGCCTTCCGAATTTCAGGGAAAGGAAGCCATCAGGTATGATTCCTGCCTGGCCCCATGTGCAGTTTAGCAGATCACCTGAGTCTTCGATGTTTCATTTGTAATTTGGAAACTACTTCTGTTCCTCTAATCTGCTGATTCAAATAGCACATGGTATGCATTGCGGAGAGTTCTCCGCACACGCAGCACAGCGTGTTTCCATATTGAGTGAAGCCCCACCATCAGCTACATGGATGCTCTCCAAGGGTAAATCACTGGGCTTAAAGAAAGGGTTTGTTTGTGTATTGTATTCCTTCAGCTGGAGTCCTCTCAAAAACGGCCGGTTTTCCATTCCTTCAGCCTCGCTGAGGCCGCGAGAGGCGTAAGTGATTGCAGATGCTGAAACGCCTACTCTGCTGGGAGAGTTTATTTTCTGGTAATGCACATTTGAGGAGAGAGCTGAATTCTGGGTTTCTGGGAAGGCTGTTATGTTCTCCATAGACAAGAGGGGAACTTCATGGTGGTTTTACCTAGCAGTCATAGGCAAGAGGGTAAAACAAAACTGCAAAATAGATATGCTTGGTCTCATAATTCACTCTTCATTTTGCTTTGCCTGTTGTCTTGCACCCGGATTGTCTTGTGTTTTTAGTGTTTCTTAGATATTGTTTTGAGAATTTTTCCTTTAGTTTTTGTTTTCATCACTGTCCAAATGCATAGCCTCATGTGAGCTGAGAAACTCTGTTTTCACTCCTTTTTTATGGCTTCACTAGTCTCAAATGAGTTTTTGAGCTTAGTGACCAGAATGAGTGTTGTGCTGTCTGTGCTCTCCATGTCTCTTTGGGTGTCTGCCATAGGTTGAAGTTTTAATGGCAATGTTCATGAGGATGCTGTAGTTACTTTTTGCCTTATTCATCTTTCCTGGACTCTTTCCATAGTGTGTCTCCACCAGCTTGCCATCATTCTGCCATTGTCTTTGAACATACAGGTTTTGTAGTCTTTCGTATCCCTTTCCTCATCCCATTCTTCATACTTGTAATTTCCTCTCTGACCTCATTTGCAAGGTGGTCAGGCTTCCAAAACCCATCCTTTACGTTGTGCCTTCAGGTAAACTGGTGGTTGGTTTTGGTGGTGTTGCGTTTTTGTTTTGAAATGCAGTAGGGCTGGAAGGAAGGCTTTTACCTCTCAGAGAGAAAATACCTGCTTTCTTTTGCTTAATTTTGATGGAGAACTGCCAGTAATCATGTCTTCAGAGTCTTGTTGTACTAATATGTCTCTTCCACATCGTGTCTGTTGAATCTTCTGTCAGATTGTGAATTTACTGGGGAGTAGCCGTGCCCTTCTCTAACTTGGGAAGCCTCTAGTGCATTATTCTACTGTGTGAAAGAAACACGGACGTGAAATAATTCATCCTGTCATCATAGGAAATGCCTAAGAAGGCAACAAGAAAAAGTTTTCTGATACCAGGGTGGAGATGATTAAGTTCTGTGACAGAATGTCCTGTCTCTTGCATTGCCTCTATGGCTCGTAGATGTGTTTTGTGCCACTTTAGCACAGTCATCTTGCTGTGACTGTTGCTGCGTGTTGAACGTTCAAAATGACATATAAAGATCCTAAAATAGCTTATAAAATGACATGTCTTCTTTCAGAATCAGCTGTGTTCAGAAAACATTCAGGAAAAAGGGGGAAACTGTGGAGGCTCTCAGAAGTAAGAACATTTTAGCTTTTAAGCTGCTTATCAGATGCAGAGGAGCAGTAGCTGGATTGTTGAGTGATCTTTTTGTGTTTCAGTTTGGGCTTTTGGGTTTCTTTTACTGGGGTGGGACTTGAAGCGTGAATGCCAGATGTGCTTGTGTGCGCCTTCTCTCACCGCTTTGGCAATGATCTCCTCTAAACCAGTGCCCCAGTAGAGGAGCCCTTCCCTCACTAAAGAAAGCCTGATGACACCGTCTCAGTCACTTCTCCTCCTCCCCTGTCATCAGGAGGCACAACCTGCCTGCCCCATCTCCCCAGCCCTCTCCTTGCCCCATGGCACGAAGCCCTGTGCCACTCATGGCCATGGCCACCCCGCTGGTAGGCCGCAACATGGCATGGAGGCTGGGCCTTCCTCCTAGCAGAACGCGAGGCTTACCCCATATGTCATTTTTTGATTTCATCTCTCTGGCATAAACCCACTCAGGATGCCACAAGCTCATCACCAACCTCTCCTCTCTCTCCTGTCCACCTTGTTGGGTAGACTTGTCCTTCGACATCTACGAAGGCCAGATCACGGCACTACTTGGGCACAGCGGGACCGGGAAGACGACGCTGATGAACATCCTCTGTGGGCTGTGTCCACCAACAGATGGTGAGGCTTCCCGCTGTCAGGAGCTTTGGCCACCCTGCTTTTGAAAACCATTATCCCTTCTTATTACCTCAAGATGCACCAATTTTTTCTCTGGATAATATCTGAAAGAGCCCACCTGAATTTCTTGCCCCTCTTTAGCTACCCAGGCCAGCCTGCTTTCTGGCTGCCTGTAAAAAAAAAGAAGAAAAAAAAAATTAAGTTGATTGTTTTGGGCTTTTTTCAGGGTTTGTCTCTGTCTATGGTCACCGAGTCTCTGAAATTGATGAAATGCTTGAAGTGCGTCGAATAGCAGGCGTGTGCCCTCAGTCTGATATCCACTTTGACATATTAACCGTGGAGGAGAATCTCTCCCTGTTTGCCGCAATTAAGGGAATACCTCAGAATGACTTGATACAAGAGGTAAGTTGCTTGGACACAAGCACAGTCTTATATGTTCATTTTTAGCCTACACAGCACTATAACCCTACGTGGCCCAGATGCTTCCTGAAGGCAGGTGTGGAGGGGGATATTACTTTACAGTACAGCAGACAGAGGCAGAGTACAGGCAGACATTTTTGCAAGGATGATCTATTTGTTTTTTCCTAGGAAACTAAAATGCATATGAAATGTTTAAATTTAACATTAATTTGAATGCTAAAAATTGCGATCTGGTTTAAAAAATAGCTTTTTTTTTAACAATAAATCTGTTTCTTACGTTTAAAGGTTCAGAAGGTGTTGTTGGATCTGGATATGCAGCCTATCAAAGACAATCAAGCTAAGAAGTTAAGTGGGGGGCAGAAGAGGCGGCTGTCGGTTGGAGTTGCTGTCCTTGGGAACCCAAAGGTGAGGGTGACAGAAGCGCTCCCAGCTTTGTGTTACTAACACACCTAAGTGATGATGTTTCTTGTCAAAACCAATTAATGCATTTAACATTTTAGATGCCTAAGTTGATACTGTGCGCAACTGTTACTTTTTTTTCCCCCTTATTTTAGTTTTAAACAATTTAGTCCAACCTCCATGCTTGAAGGTGTTAATTCCTTAGGTGATGGTAGTAGCTGTGGATTTGATGTCTTTATGAAATAAAGAACTGAGAAGCTTTATATTGTTCCTGGCAGGTAATATTTAGCCCCTAACAGTGAATCTGAGCAAGACTTTCCTTGCAAGCAGCGTGAGCCCTTGGCTTGGAAGCAGAGCCACAGAGCTCTCTTGTGTTACAGGTCTGTTATTTCTTCCCTGTAGGAACTGGGGCTGCTTTTAGATAGGCATTAAAAAAGGATACATCTGACAGTTCACTGGGATTTTAAAAGCATATATTTAAGCATTCCTCAATAGACAGAGTCAATGCATAGCTAAATGTAATTGCACTTGAAATAGAATAAAACAGATTATGGCATTAACTTACTGAATGATTTTTCCATTTTTCACAACAGGAGATGTGTTTATTCAAAACGAAGGGAAGATAGGATGTCTCCTGTGTTTTGAGCAAATAACTAGCAGGCTTCAAACCAAAAACCTGTGTCTGTCATTTAGATAGGATTTCTGAGGCTGCACCTTGCACACGGATATGGCCTTACAAATGCTTCTACTTTTGCACAAAGGTTTTGCTGCTGGATGAGCCGACTGCAGGCATGGATCCGTGTTCACGTCACATTGTCTGGAACCTCCTGAAAAACAGAAAACCAAATCGTGTGACGGTTTTCAGCACTCACTTCATGGACGAGGCAGATATCCTTGCTGGTGAGCCCTGCTGTGGCCCTGTCCATAAACGACAGTTGTGTTACTGAGCCTCAGGTGGTGCTTCTGCAGCCAGGGAGGCACCGTTACGTAAAGGGCTTACCTGGGTTCTGGAACCTGTTGGCAGTCCTCTTGCTCAAAAGGCCTTCTTGATTTTTGTTTCCAGATCGTAAAGCTGTGATTTCTCAAGGGATGTTAAAATGCCTTGGATCTTCTCTCTTTCTGAAAACCAAATGGGGAATTGGCTACCGCTTGAGGTATTCTTTATGTGTGACTTCATCTATCTGTGTTTTCTTTGTAAATCAGTAAGACAGCACCCCTACCCCAAGAAGGACCCTTTTATCATCTTCTGATTGCTTGGTGCTCTGCAGGCTAATCTTTCTGATCTGGGCATCAGGACAAAAGCCACATTTTTAAAACCAGTTTCTTATGTGTTTTCATTAGCATGCACATCGATGCCTATTGCAATACAGAAGCTACAACCTCGCTGATCAGACAGCACGTACCCACAGCCAGCCTGCTCCAAGAGACCGACCAGCAGCTCGTGTACACCCTGCCGCTCAAGGACATGGACAAGTTTGCAGGTATTGGTGTAGGGTGGGTTGGCCATCAAAGGGAAATCCATCAAGCCTGGCTGTAGCCTGCAGTACTTGTCAAACTGTCATTTCTGCATTTGTGCATTTATACAAGCTTTTTGGGGGGCTATGGTTTGGCTCAAGATCAGTCAGTGAGGTCTTTGCTTTAGCTCTCATCAGTTTCTCAGGCAGGCAAAGACCTCATTGCGTTCCTCAGGGGGCTGTGGTGCAGATGCTGGTGAGATGCCTGTAGCAGAAACATGAAAAGACCCTGTTGTCCAAGAGTCCTGTTGTCTGGCACAAGCATCTTCTTACTGCAGAACATTTCAGTGACCAGGACTGGCCTCCAGCAGGAAGCCAATAAGTCCTACAATAATCCCCCTTGTTGTGAGCCACAAAGAGCATTGTGGCCCTGCACTGAAATTCACTGTTGAGAGAGAGAGTGTGGAACAAATGTGTTAGTTTCACTAGATGGCAGCAATTATCTGATTTTAATTGTACACAGCACTCCTTGTTTGTTTCCCGGAAGAAAATGGAAGAAACAGTGTGTCCTTTTCACTGTTGGAAAAGCTAAGGGGGAATCAATATGGATGTGATTGCAGCTCACATTTCATAAATGCCCTTTTCCCGTTACATTTAACTAGTAAATAATTTATTAGCTTTACCTTTAGCAGTCACTGTTCGTACTTTTCAAAAAGAAACATCTTTATGCAAGACTGATTCAGTTCCCCCAAACTGTTTTAAGGAGAAGTCGAAGCTAGGATGTGCCTCAGCAATGGAGGCAGGAGCAACTGGGGAGACCTGGCGAGTGTTGCTGGGTGTCCAGCAACTCTTCCCATTTTATTTATTTGTAATTTACGTTTTCTGTGCCTGACCACATAGGATGAAAAGTGTTGTGCTATAATGAGCCTATCCTCACCTTGGTTGTCATGCCACGACCTGTGTCTTCAAGTTGAAGTAGCCACATTTACGCGCTATGGTCTTGAAGGCTTAGGGATGCAGAGAGCTTCTGGCTTGCTTGAAGATCTCTCGGGAGGACGATGTGATCCTGTCCCAGAGCAACCAGTGTTCTTCACTTCTATCTGCAGGCTTGTTTTCTGACCTCGACACCCACTCCCATTTGGGTGTTATTACTTACGGTGTTTCCATGACGACTCTGGAGGATGTCTACCTGAAGCTGGAAGTTGAGGCAGAAATCGATCAAGCAGGTGGGACAGCCCATGGTATTTTCCTGTTCTCCCTTGTATTTGGTTTAGTACGAGGTAGTGTAGATGTTGCTGTGCCGCGTCGCTGCTAGGAGGCTTGCTATGGAGGTAAGAATTAAAAATGCCTGGTGGCACAGGGCACCTCAGGCCTTGCATTATCCCAGGTTTTTGAAATATTTATCAGGAAAAACACACACAAGCTGTGAGCTGGGTGGAGAGAAATTCTGGGAGGATGAAGAGAAAAGGCTTTTTGGTGCTGTCTCTGCAACGATTTAATTTTCATACAGTATACCTACATCTCACTTCTTTGCTTCACAGCTGCACTTCTTATGTCTATCTTTTTAAAATGTGCTCTATTTACCTCACGGAGCTTAGTTTGAAGAAATTCATGATATAAAATTCATTTCCAGCCTTCTACGTGAGCAGTAATATTGGTAGCCTGCACGTAAAGCTGAAGCTGAGCTTGTCTTTCTCCCCTTCCTTTAAGTTTCATCCAGATGAAAAGCTGGGACCGCCGACTGTTACTGCAGAGCTGATCAGATCTTCTGATGTCAGCTGTGAAGGGTTGAAGCTACCTTTATCTTTTTAGAGCTTTTTGCAATGCAGAGTAGTAAACTATCCACACTGCAAAGTTTTTGAGTGGGTGTAAGGGGCTTTAACAGCTGAGTGTGCTGATGCTGAGTAATGCAGGTATGTGCCTGGGCTGATGTAGTGGAGCTAGGGCAAGGCTGCACCGTCTGAGTGTTTGTAGGCTATCAGTTTTGCTCTCCCCGGGGCAGAAATCTGTATCATCTGCCTTCAGTGTCTGATCTGTGTGCTTTGGGGTACATTAGTATCATTGGCCTTGGGGCTAAATTGAGAGCCCAGGGTGGGACGAGGTGATTTCTCAATAGCAGCGGTCAAGAATTGACTTCAGCAAAGCTTCCTCCAGACCTACGATCTCAAACCATGTAGCCCTGTCAGAGCAGCCCAGTCCATACCCTTTTACTCTCTTCTGTTCCAGATTACAGCGTGTTTAATTCCCAGCAAGTGCAGGAGGAGGCAGACACAAAGTCACTCGATGACATGGAGCAGAGCCTCCTGATGCTCTCAGAGACCAGGTCACCCCCAATGAGCCACGCAGCCCTGTGGAAGAAGCAGGTTTCCACCATAGCAAAAGTTCACTTCCTTAGTCTCAGGCGAGAAAATAAATGTGTCAGAGTGATGTAAGTATTGAGGCTTTTTGGTCCGTACACAAAAATCTCAAAACCTGTTTGAATGACAACAGGGAAGAGGCAGGATGCAATTTAATTATTGTTTGTAGTCACATTTAAACATAACCAAGTGTGAGGCTGTTCATTGCTGTTGAATAGCTGCATTTTGGGGTGAGGGAGATGTTGTTTTAATAGACGTGCACATCAACTGGGCCTGCATTTGCTGAATTTTAATAAAACCAAACCTTTTCTTTTTTGCTTTCAGGTTGTTGCTTTTTCTGATTTTCCTTGTCGTTCAGATCTTGTTGTTTCTCACGCACCACTACATCAAAAATTCAATAGCTCCTGTCAGACTCTCCCCGGATTTGTACTTGCTGAAGCCTGGGGAGGAATATCACAAGTACAGGAGTCGGCTGCTGCTGCAGAACTCCACAGGTAGGGGAGGGAAGGGGCTCTGCAGGGCTGGCTGCTGGCTGCTGCATCTCCTGGGGTGAGGAAGGGAAGGTGCAGGATGGGGGGAAAGGTGGCGGTTGCAACCTTCTGGGTTCAAAACAACTTTCCTTGAAGTGAATCCAAATCAAGCATTTCCAAGTGGCCAGACACGGTAGAGAGTGAGAATCCTCTGTGTTGTGTGGTTCACTTCAGAGATCTCCCTCCTTCTCCTGTGTGTGGTGGTGCTGTGCTCCCTGCACAAAGATGATCCGTGTGAAGGAGCTGGGCACAGAGACACTTGGATACATCTGCATTAAAATCCTGCTACAAAGTGCTTTGTAAAATTCCTTTCTGTTTCAAATGGAGATGTTTTAAAAGTGGCTAGCAGCAATCTGGGCAGTAGAAATAAACATCTTTTTGAGCTCTGGGGAATTTGTACATAATACGCTTTCAGTCCTCCAGATACTGCATCAAAGCGCCTCTGATTTCTGTCTGTTAGCTAATTCTCTGTGCAGCTGAAACGCTGGGTAACCTGATGATGCTCCTTGGCACCTCTGCTTCCAACTGTTGCATTTGGCCTGTGCGACTTAATTGTGTAAAATAACCGAGTGTTTCCTGAGCTCTGGGGAGGCTGCGGAGGGGGAAGCAGAGACAAAAACATCTGCGGTGCTCAGAACAGCAGAGGACTCTCTTTAGCGGGCACATGTAATGAAAGGGTGGTCGCTATCATATGGTTAGATCAGGGAGAAGACTGCAGCACTGCTGACTTGAAAACACATCAATAATTTTGTGTAAAACACTGCAAGCTGGTGATGTCTTTTTCTGTCTCTTACCAGACTCAGATATTGATGACATTGTCCACTCTCTCGGGAGCCTGAACGTCCTGGTGGAGATGTTCAATGACAGCGACTACGTTTCAGCTGCACCTCACAGTGCAGGTTTAAATGTATTCGACCTTGAATCCAGACAGGTGAGACAGACAGACAGACAGATCTGCTCGGTCATATCCCAGAGCAGCTGGCCAGGGGCTGGTTTTGTTGCTCTGTCCTGAAAGGCAGGCTCAGGGTGAGCCTGATGAGGTTGATGCTGATTGTTCACTTGAGGTGATAGGGTTGAAATTTCATCTCTGCTGTTTGTGTGAACATTTGGGGACCACTCTGTGTATTGAGGCTCTGGGTTGTTTTCAATAAGGAGATCAAATTTTTAAACGTCCAAAGTATTGAATTATATAATCAAATAATGTCATATAATATTGCTTATGCAAGAAGCCTGCAAAGAGGACTTGTAGAGGACTGGAAATATGCTCAAAATAAATTCATTCTTTCATAATGATAATTATGGTAGGTTAATAAAACTTCCATTCCTCTTCTTTCCTCACAAACACACAAAAAGCCAAGAGAAATATTTTACTTCACAAGAGACCTGGCATATGAACTTATTCCTTACTTGCACTGGCTGAATTACACAATTTGACAGAAGTATAATTCCATGGTGCTCTCATGTGTAAAGAAAAATGAGTATCTTGGACTGGAATTATTCATTTCACAATGGTCACTGAAGGAGTGTCAGGATGATTTGAATATCAGGGTTGTATTTAATTTCCAACAAAGGAAATGCTTTGCAGTATGCCAGCTCTATCTCTTGTTCCCTTTTTTTTTTGTTGTTGTTGCAACTACTAATAGCAGTGTGACAGTGCAGTCCTTAGCTAACATAAATTTTTGTCTGTTTTTAAAATGCATTAGCAAGAACTTATGAGTGCAGATCCTTGTGTATTTTGTTTTTCAGGCTGTAATTGGCTGGAGCATCATTTGTCAGAGTGTAACAGTTGCATAAAACATTTTGAGGATTTATTCCAAATAATTTGTTCTCTATGAACATGACTGTATTATTGAATTAGGTTTTGTGTTCTAACCACTCTGAGCAGCACAGAGCTTCCTGCAAAGCATCCTCTGTCATGCAGAGATTTTTTTTTATCATTGTTCAGGTTTAATTAAGCCCACAGGAGAGCCCTTTCAGGGCGTTACCCTTCAGGCAGACTAATTAATGTAACAAATACTTCTCTTTCCAGAACTATGTTTTCACAATCGTATTCAACAGTACCATGGTGCATGCTGTGCCAGTTTTGATGAATATTGTCAGCAACCTACTGCTGCGCACTCTGAACGTAAGCGAGAGCATTCAGATCTGGAGCAACCCCTTCATCCAGGTGAGCAGGGCTGGGGACAGCTCGCAGCAGGCAGCAGAGCTGGTGCTGAGGTGGGCTCAAGAACTCATGCTTTTGCACTCCCAGTCGTGTTCCAATCATAAGTGCATTTTTTTCCCCACACGCGTTCTATTATTGAAGAAATCTGATGTATATTTCAGGATCTTCCAGATACTGTTTTCAAACTGGAGATCTATTTCGAAGCTGTGCTGCTGGGAATCATTGTCACGGGCATGCCACCCTATTTTGCCATGGAGAATGCAGAAAACCATAAGGTAAGCTTCTGGGTGTGGATTTGTAGACACACAAGATCTTAAAAATCTTGGGATTTTTTGGAAAGATCTTCAGAGGTGTTTTAAGTAGTATCCTTTGCCTTGCGAGGCACAGGGCAGCCAGAGCAGAGCAGGAGTGACTCCGGTGTTGGTGGCATCGGGTAGAGCAGGTTTCAGAAAAGCCCTTTGGCTTTCCGTGGAAATGTTACGTGCTTTGGCAGCTAGGATCAGCAACAAGTGGGCGATGTGCTTCTACATGTATACAATGTCCATGTAAAAGTGGTGAGTCAGATCAAGAAATGAGAGCCCACCCATGTACCAATACAGATGACCATCGTGGGCATTTTCTTTTCCTGTTGCAGATCAAAGCATACACACAGCTGAAAATAGCAGGGCTTTATCCGTCCGCTTACTGGGTGGGCCAAGCTGTCGTTGACCTCCCGCTGTTCTTCTCCATCCTCGTCCTGATGATAGGCAGTCTCTTTGCCTTCCACTATGGCATCTATTTCTACGTCGGCAAGTTCATGGCTGTGGTGAGTGTGGTGGGGACCTGAGGACACACAGGGATGCAGGGGCTTGGTTCTGTTATTTTCCACAAGCATTTATTTTTATTAGATGGTTCAGCAGGGTTTTCCAAAACAATGTATACAGAAAATGCCTGATCAGGGTTCCTGGTGCAGAGGCACCAGCCTGAATGTACCAAAGGCAAAACCTCTTCTTCCCCTGAGGGGGGAGGGGGGAAGGATTTAGGGTTTAACTGAGAACCAGAATAAAACAGAGCTTTAAATTACCAGAACCTTCCAAGGAAGTGCACTGTCATTCTTTGCTCAATTTGCTCTGCGCTGTTGCTGCCATTTGATAATTGCGCCGCTTGCATCGGCACTCTGCTAATGACAAGGTTGCGGTGACTTTGAACACAGACCAGCTCCGCAATGAATTGCAGCATATGCATAAACTAAGGAGGCTACAAACCATCATATCTTTTATAGTTGGAGCTGGCTTTTCTGAAATCTTAGCTGTAATTGAGAAGAATTGGATTTTCCCAGTTTCTTTCCCAGAATTGGTAGCTCTGCGCTAATCAGGTTTGGGGTGTGACCGTTGTGCTGCAGGGCTGATCTGTTACTGCTGCATCCGTCCCTTGTTCTGATTGTTGCAAAAATGCTAACGTCGATGGAGGGCTTGGTAATATTTCTTAAAATCATCAGGTTGATATGTATGGGAGCCTGTGTTTTTTGTTTTGTTTTAAATAAAAGCAAGAGGAAATACAGCAAACATGGAACTACATTCAAGGGCGTTCCTACCTATGCATCTGTTTCTGTATTTAATGACACATGCTGTACCCAGAATCATGTACAACCCTAAAATAACATCAACTGATAAACATACAAAAAAAAAATGGGTTCATACTGCACACTTCCTGAGAAACCTTTCTTGTCTCTGCAGCTTTTTTGCCTGATTGGCTACGTCCCATCAGTTGTGCTGTTCACTTACGTCGTCTCCTTCACATTTAAAAAAGTCCAAAATACAAAAGAATTTTGGTCATTTATATTCTCAGTGGTGAGTAACTTTCCCTCAGCTTTGGTTAACTGGGAGGCCTGGTTCTCTCCAAAGCCACGCCAGCCTTTCCAGCCTGGTCATTTCACTGTGTCCTTACTGCACAAGAAATCGAATATTTACCAATGTTTCTTTATTACTGACATATACTAAATGACAAAAGCTTTAGAAATATGCCTCAAATTAAGTAACGTACACTTTTAGAGCCAGAATTGAATGAAAATGGAATTTTTTTTCTTTGTTTTGTATAGGCAGCTTTGCTGTGTACGGTTGTCACCGAAGTGGCCTTTTTTCTGGATTTTTACACAGTGACCACCACGCTGCATTATGTCTTCTCCATCTTCATTCCCATCTATTCCCTTATCGGCTGTCTGATCTGTTTCATAAAGGTAAGGACACAAAGCAGATGCTCTCCAGAGTGCTTACAAATGGCTGGAATCGGGTGGGCACCTTTAAATATGCGGGACCTGCATAGTGCCATCAGTAGCCAGTTACTGCATGAAGAAGGGCAGCTGCTGGCAAAAAGTCACCTTTTTCCTGCAAGCAGAGTGTTGCAGGTTTAACATGAGGAAAGACACAAGTCTACCATTAAATATCGAAAGGAAAACCATGTGCTGCTCAGCCTGTGGGGCTGGGCTGGTTTGGCACATTGATCCGGATCTGCACAGAGCTCACAGGGTAAAGCGCAATGCAGAATATGTGGTCTCTGGTAGGTAATTATTTTCTTAAACAGGGTTTTTGTTGCATTGTTAGGTCTCGTGGACAGACAAACAGAAGAATGGAGAATACCATGACCCATGGGACAGGCTCCTGGTGGCAGTTATAGCAGTAAGCATCATTATTTGCCATAGAGAATTGGTAACTCCAGCTGGGAGACCCCTTTTTTTTGGGCATCTGCATTAGTAAAAAATTGATCTAATGCTCAGCATCTGTGGGGTCTGCTGCTTTGCAGGCTATTGCAGCAGAACAGTATCAGTAAAACTTGCTGTACTTACCAACTCAATATCTCCTGCTTCAGTAGAGTTACTAACAGTGCTGTTATTAATTCTGATTATTATGGGAGTCCATACCGATGGAGGATGAACTCCAGAGCAGGGGACAGTCTGTCTCTCTCCTAGAAGCCAAGCAATTGCCATTAAATCAAAGCAGACTTTCTCTTTACTGCCAGCTCTTTGTGGCTAAAGCAGGGGCATAAGAATATATTTCATCTTCTCAGAGCCATCAGCATTTCTGTGGTGAAGATCTGGTGCTTCTCTTCACATCGGTGGGGCTGCCTATAGGGCCACCTGTAGGATCTCCATCCCCAGAGGGCTAGCAGTGCTCTGACAAATGACTTCTATTTGTTTTAGCCCTATTTGCAGTGTGTTGTGTGGCTCTTCCTGCTGCGATGTTTTGAGGTGAAGAATGGAGGGAGGACAATTCGAGAGGATCCATTTTTCAGGTGTGTTTCTCTATTGAATAGACTTTTAAAAAGGAGTAAGTCCAAGGAAGCAGTTCTTAAAAATCATGCAGGTGGTTGAACTGCAATACGTAGCATACAGTTATGGGGGATAGTGCAGCTTTTGCTTCCTTTTGAGTTATCTTTATACAGAACTACAAATTTTGAGGGCAATCCTACTTAAAAATAAGGTTAATAAGGGGATTTCAATGCCTCTTCTGATAATGTATAACCAGGATCACAGCTGTGAGTGCCCACCAGCAGGAGGGTGAGCAGCACTGCAGGGGCAGCAGTGACTTGCTTCCACCGAAGCAGAGCTGCTGCTTGCTTTGCAGCCATGAACTTCCCTTCCCACTGCATCATCAGAGATGGATGTTCTAACAAAGAGCTCAGCGTTAAAATGGCATAATTGCACACACTGACAGCTCCTTCAACTCTTTTGGGGCTTCTCGGATGCACAGCATAAACACATTACTCTGAGGTTTGGCAAGCGCAAAAGCTTTCTGTATCAACCGGAGAGCAAATCTGGATTGATTTCTCAGAAAGCTTTGCTCCACCGGAATGCTGAGCGCAGGCCTCGTGCTGTTTTCTTCCCCTTAGAAAATGCTTCACAAAAGTCAAAACCTGGAAGCTGCCGGATGCCCCGCGCGATGAGAACGAAGATGAAGATGTGAAGGCGGAGAGGCTGCGGGTGAAGGAAGCGCTGAGCAACCCCAATAGTGAGGAGGTAACGCTGCAGCCCCAAACCCCAAATTCAGTGGCTGCTGGGGGCTGCAGCCACCACGGGTCATGGGGACATGGTTTCCTTGCAGAGCGTGCCAGAGCATCACTGTTCCTTCCTCTCTCCTTTCTTAGATGCCAGCGATTGTGGTCAGCAGCCTGCACAAGGAGTATGATGAGAGGAAGGAGTTCCGTCTAGGGAGGAGAATAAAGAAAGTGGCAACGAAACACGTCTCTCTCTGCGTGAGGAAAGGTTCGAGTTGGATCGTTTGCTGTTGAGCTGGTTCGGTTACAAAACCGACTCTTGGTTTTGTGAATTAATTTGTCTGACCTCACAGGCAGTGTTTTGTGTGTTGTCCTGCCCTTAGGAGAAATACTGGGATTATTAGGACCCAACGGAGCTGGGAAGAGCACATTAATTAACATGCTTGTTGGAGAGGTTGAGCCGACCAGCGGGCAGGTATATCTTTCCTATTCACAGAAAGTGAATCCATGCTTAACATTTGTCATTACTGCTGCCCTTCCTGAGTGTCTTTTGCTAAGTCTTCAACAAAACCAGCTCTAAAACTGACAATATTATCGACTGAAGCTGTTGTACTTCTGCAGGTTCTGATGGGAGATTATTCTTCCGGAGTGAACAGCGACGATGACTCGGTTAAATTCGTGGGGTACTGTCCTCAAACTAATCCACTGTGGCCAGATATTACACTGCAGGAACATTTTGAAATTTATGGCGCTATCAAAGGCATGAGTCAGACTGATGTTAAGGAAGTTGTAAAACGGTAAGTAGTTTATTATAGAAACATTTGAGGTTTTAACTGTTTTGGTGGTTTTTTTTCACTTTTCCTAACGCAGTATTTTTTTTTATTTGAGTTTATATTCAGATCATTTTAGCAAATTCATCAAGTTTTAGTTTGTAGCTTAGGAGATAAAGATTAAACTGCACAAAATCCAATTGTTTTTTGTATTTTATTATTTCTAAAAAACTGTGAAATGCCAGTGACAGCCTTGGCAGGGGCTGCAAGGATGGGGAGGCCAAAGCTTGGAGCCATGTCTGGGTTGTCAACACATGGTTCCACTGGGACACAGGGCCTGTGACAGGCAGAAGCGCCCAGCTCTGATGCTGCTAATTGCTTTGCTTTTTCTCTACAAATATTTGTAATTGAGTTCTTAAATGGGACTGATTGCTTCCAGTGTGATGAGAGGAAAGCTGAACCACCACACCCTGTGTTACCTGGACTTTTCATGTCTGCTTCTCCTTCCACAGCATCTCAAGTGCCCTGGATTTAAAAGACCACCTGCAGAAGACAACGAAGAAGCTGGGAGTCGGGCTGAAACGCAAGGTATGGAATTGCTTCCAAAGCTGCCGTGGTGCCTGCTTGCAGGAGGCATCATGGCAATTACCCTGCTCCTTTGCCCTCCTTTCAGCTCTGCTTTGCCCTGAGCATGCTGGGCAGCCCGCGGGTGACGCTGCTGGACGAGCCTTCCACTGGCATGGACCCCAAAGCCAAGCAGCACATGTGGTGAGTGCCGTGCTGGCAGGGGGCTCCTCTCCGCTTGGGAATTGGTCCTGGGGAGCAGCCCCATCGCTGCTGATGCTACCAGCTGGGGGGCAAGATGCACACCCCCTGTGTCCTCTCCTGGAACAGCCCCGGGGTGAAAAGCATGGAAGTCAGGAGAAAGAAATCTTCAAAGTAAAGGAATACGAGGAGTATGAGATTTGAGTCATCTTTCTTAAAAAAAAAAAAAAAAAAAAAAAACCCTCAGTGGGACACCTTGCTCTGCCATTAGTCCACAAACCAACCCCAGGGCTGCAGGGAGTCACTGCACACCTAACGGGAGAGGAGAAATGTAATATGCAGTGCATGGACACTTGGTGTTGGGACAGTCTGCCTGTGTACCTCTCCGCAAAACACTGACATTCAGCTGTCTTTGACCAGGACAGTTGAAAAACCTCAGCAACCAGAAGGAAACAAAGACTGAATTCATTTTTCTGTAACAGCAGCGTTATTTGATGATTCCCCTCCCAGTATCTTCCTAGCATTTTATGCCCAGTGTTGTTTTTTGCTGTTGCTTCAGTAGTGTCCTGGTTGGGAATTCCTTTTTTCCTGTTTTGTAGGCGGGCAATTCGAGCAGCCTTTAAAAACAAGGAGCGAGCAGCCATTCTGACCACGCACTACATGGAGGAGGCGGATGCTGTGTGTGACCGCGTGGCCATCCTGGTGGCCGGGCAGCTCAGGTACTGCTGGCAGTGGAAAATGGGGCAGCTGCTGGCCATGGAGCCTTGTTCTAAAAATTAGGCAACAATTGTCTCAACCTGGAGCAAAATTAAGCATGTGGAAAGGGGCTGTTAGATGTTAGTCTGCTTTTTTGAGTATGGTGTAAAGCGTGTACCACCTTTTCTCTCTCTGCCATTGGTAGGTGTATAGGCACTGTTCAACACCTGAAGAGTAAATTTGGCAGAGGATACTTCTTGGAAATGAAATTAAGGGAAACACCTGATGTACAGCAGATGGAGTATCTGCAGAGGCAGATTCTGCACATCTTCCCCAATGCAAATCGCCAAGAAAGGTAATGTTTAACAAATAAGCAGAGAACATTGAGCTTAATACAAGTCTCTGATTTCTCAGCAGCTCATCAGTAATGAGTAAGGAATGCCATAATGCTAACATTGACAAAAAAAAATTCCCATACAGCTTAAAAAAAAATGTTTTGCAAGTCAGCAAACCCAAAGTGTTCGTGCCACCGACTAGGGCCAAGCATCTGAATCATGTGTGCAAAAGTGGCATAGCAGAAGCAAAACCAGATTTCTGCATAACTGTTGCGTGATGGCTTCCTTCTCTGTCATCCTGGAAATGGGATGAATTCTGAGGCACAGAATCCCTGCCCATAGCTGGAAACACTTGGTTGAACTGTGGGGACCTGTGGTTGAGGGTGGGTTGGTTGGCTTTCTCCCAGCAGCTTTGAATTCCTGGTGACTGCTGCTGAGGATGTCGGAAAGAGCACTGCAGGCATTGCACAAGGCACATCCTTCCCATGGGGGAGATTTGAAGGAGAGTTTGGTTTTCACAAGCCCTTGTGCAGGGTAAAGCAGGTCCCTCTTCTGGAGCACTGGGTGCAGCGTGACCCCTGTCAGAGCTGGTGTGAAAGGCAAAACTTCATCGTTTAAGCCCTGGCAGGAGTTTTTGTGTGTCACTTTATAGGTAGAATATAAATGGCTGACTCTCAGCTGAAGGGCATAAAAAGCACCGAGCAGGCCCAGGTGAGTTTCAGCTGAAGCATCCCAACCAGGGTGCTCTCAAACGGGTTATAACCCCGCTGCTCTCCTGGAGCTGGGCCATCCCTCTTTTCTTGTGTGTGGACAACTCGTCAAAATGCCTCGAGTAGTCTTTAGTAAATGATTTAAATTTGTTCACTTGGATATTTGTATTTTTGCTTTTTACCTGAAGCTAATTTTGTTTTGTTTGATTGTTTCAGTTTTGCTTCTATCTTGGCGTATAAAATCCCTAGAGAAGATGTACAGTCGCTTTCACATTGTTTTTCCAAGCTGGAAGAAGGTAACTAAGCACTTGCCACCCATCATGTTTGGAAATCTTTCTGTCTCCCACAGCTGATGTGTTTCCCTTCATTCCACGTGCAGAGGCACGTTTGCATTTATGTTGAAAATCCATTTAATTTCCTTTTTTCTATTGCTGTTGCCATCCCTGTTTCTTGTGAAGCCAACAGTAAGCACATGTACCAGCTTAAATGCTTTAAATCCAGTTGTCTCAGATAGTGAAGTATGCTTAAATATGCTTTCTTTTGAATTCTTTTAACAGTAAAACACACCTTTAACATCGAGGAGTACAGCTTTTCTCAGGCAACACTGGAACAGGTATGTTGAAGCAAATGTTATTCCATGAAAGTAATCCATGCCAGGCTTAGGCATTAAAGTTTTCAGGATGGGGTTTCTATAGGGGTCTGGGGCAGCTTAACTTCACGTCTACGGGCCCTAAGCCATGCATCCTTGTGGGCATCCCTGTACCCACAGCTGGAGCTCGGTGCCCAGCTCCAAGGGGCTGAGGCTGCTCCACTGGTGACTTCTCTGGTATCAGGAAAGTGGGGCTGTACTTCCCCAGAACATGAATTGGGACTTTCAGTTCCCCTTATTCCTGTTTTCCCCTTACATTTTAAAATAAGTCTGGCCAGATGTGCTGGCTAGAACAAAGAAAAAAATAATTGTGGCATTAGTGGAACTATCACTGTGATTTCTTAGAAAGATAGACATTGCTATTTTTTTATGAAAAGGGGGTAAAACTGAAGGTTATTATTGCTTAATCTGGATTAGTTACCACTGATGACAAATGCTTTCAGCTCGTATTTGGTGCAGCTTCCTTCCCAGTGTTTTGAGGTGGGAGGGTAGGAGCAAAGAGGAAAAAATCCAAAATACAAAAAACTTCCAAGTCGGATCTGCAGCAATATGTTCTGTATTTGTAAGGCTTTTACCGTAAATTGTCTTGTGACTGAGCGAGTTCCTCCAAGGAACCTGGCACATTCATCTCCCTTATGTCTCTTCAAGGTCTTTGTGGAGCTTGCTAGGGAGCAGGAGGAGGAGGACAGCAGCTTTGGCACCCTGAACAGCACGCTGTGGTGGGAGAGGACACAGGAGGACAGGGTCGTTTTCTGAGCCCCTCGCCATCCCAACGGCTCGCCGGGCTGCTGGTGCTTTGTGCATGTGATGATCTCCTGCACCGTGTCGTGCTGGGGGAGCTGAGCTGCCAGGGCAGTACGTGGAAAGCATCTGGGGCAGGGAAGGAGAACGGCATTTGGGAACGCTGAGCATCCCGGCCCAAGCGATACTGGTGGAAGCAGTGAGGATCCCCACCATTACTCTGCCTGTTGTGACATTCCTCCTCTGCTGCTTGGTTCCTGGTTCACACAGAGTGAGCAGACGCTGCCAGGACACTTGGGCATCTCCTGGCGTTGGTGCCTGCCCCAGCGGTACCGCTGCTAGCTGTGCTCTGACGATGCCAAGGTTGGGCTGCCCTTGCTGCAAGCTGGGCATTTGGGCAACGCCAGCTCCCCTGGAGCATCCTTCCCCTGCAGGCATCGCTGTCTGCCCAGCGAGGCTCCGTGCGTGTCCCCACGAGGTCCTATCCCCGTGGCTAATCCATCCCTGCTCACGCTTAGAAGATGCACCTGCTTTGGAGAGGGGGAAAATCGCTCTGGTGTAACCGTATTCACTGCAAGCAGGGTCCTGAAGGGTCCACAGGCTTAGCTTGGTGTCCAGCCAGCCTGGAACTGCTCACTTACAGCTGCGACCCAGCCCTTGTCAGCACTTGTGGTCCTTTCTGCTGCAGACTGGCAGGTGTGGCGGCACTGCTGTGTGTAATGCATGCACTGTAGGGTTAAACAAGGTACACAGAAGTGGATGCTTCCCCCCCCTCCCCAGCTTGGTAAAAGTACAAAGACATAGCTGTGTAGTTATGGGATTTGCAGAAATGTGTTTCGAGTCTGTGTCAGAAACAGTCCAATTCTGTTGTGGGGTGCGACGTATCCTGCCGGCTGGGCTGGAGGCAGTCCCTTTAGCTGTTTCCATTCTTGGCGGTGAATCCATAAGCACATGCAACACGATATCCTAGTCCTTCCTTGTAGTGATCACAGTAAGTAATGCCGTAGTGTGCTCAGCATAGCGTGCTTCATCCCAGCGTGGCAGTTTTCCATTCGCCTTCATAAACCCAAAAGAATAAGATCCCACTTCACAACCTCACACGTAGGAATCGTGCCTTTACTTTGCATAGAAGCACTACGAAGAGAAGAATACATAGTTCTTTATCCTAAGATCCAACAGATGTATGTTTAAAATATATTATTTTCTACACAAAGCTATCATCACTTTTTTTAGTTTTATATGTGAAATTGAAGATTGTTAACTGTTCATTGTGTTCTGCAATGAACAAATTTAGTGATGCATTTTTATCAAAACACTGGCTTCATAAGTCATATCGATTGTGCGTCTTCATGTTAAAGTTAGAAAATACCTTTGCTTTTCTTGAGGAAATTCAGAAACCAAGGGTTAATGAGGACTTCTGTGGCCCAGCTGTTTGTACATAGTCTGTGTAATACTGGTTTTTCATCACGTTGACAGCCCAGATCTGTTTTCCTTTGTCATCATGCAAACGTTTCTCACCCCAGCACAGGGAGATGTACAACTCTCACTTCTTCCTCCGTACCCTCAGGCTGCAGCTCAGGGTACAGATTTTGTTTTGCGGTGAAGCTTTGAGCCCTGGAGTTGTGGTAGCACCAGGACCATGACCTGAATTCGTCCTTTCTGCACATGCAGCCCCATTGCTGCCCTTTTCTAATTTTAGTCCTTTTCACCTAATAGGCTGTAAAGTAATTCTGTACAATGAGATTTCTGTCTGGGTAACATCATCCTATTTCACATAGTTTCTTATGTCTAACATTTCAAACAGACCCTATGAAAACTTTGTTAGCACCTGGAGTTCCTCAGCTTGGTTTTCCTGTTCCTCACCCCGGCGTAACCCAGGTGATGTGGCACTGTAGTTGTGCAACCTCCTGTATAAAGGATCTGGCACGTTGAGTTAACTTCATATGTGGGTGGGATCTTTTTGCTGTTGTGGCTTTGGCTTTCAATGTAGCATAAGGTGCCACCCCAAGACATCTCCGGAATTACAGTATACTGTAGAAAAAGTCTTCCAAAGTGTTAGATGATGTCTGTAATTGCCAGAACAGGGAAAAAACATGCATAATTAAACTCTAGAATAACCCGAGAAGTCTAAGATTTAATCCTGCAGATTAAGTCCCTTTGTTCAGCTGTTGTCAGTGATGTACCAAGTGCTGGCCATACGACCTGAGCCCCACTCTGTGCAACACCTGGAAGAGGATGCAGCGTGGGGTTTGGGCTTGCTGTGGCCCTTGGGGCAAACCATCTTTCTTCGTGCTGACTTTCCCAGGCATAATGATCCTTAGCTGCTTTGCAGGGATGTTGCGATGAGTAATTAGCCAGTGTATCCAGA
The DNA here is from genome assembly GCF_009819795.1 of Aythya fuligula. Taxonomy (NCBI): domain Eukaryota; kingdom Metazoa; phylum Chordata; class Aves; order Anseriformes; family Anatidae; genus Aythya; species Aythya fuligula. Next base: position 10,328,593 of record NC_045576.1, on the reverse strand, counting down.
AATCTGAAGATGCCTTTACTCTGTGGTCTTATTATAAGGATGTATTTTTATATGGAGGAATTTAATGTGTTTGATTTTGTTCATGTTACCAAGAAAACCTGTATTTAAAAACATCTGTGCAGTGAGTAAACCCTAATCTAGCAGACATACAGTGTTCTGGTAGCAGGAAACAGCAGGTTGTGGGTCTAAACATGTTTGTAACACTCCTGATGTCACAGTCAGGCACTTTGAATCATTTGCAGTTGATTTACTACTTTTATTTTTTTTCCTATTTTACCATTCTGCTCTATTTGTAAAGTTGAGGTTTTCCATTTTCCAGCAGAAAGAACTACCAAAATAAAGATGGATTGGATTGTTAAGTGCTTGTCTTTCTATTATGCATGTGTTTTTCTGCCCTAGAAGTAGGGGCACTGGCTCAAAAAACCCAGAGCGCAGCGCACCGTGCAGGTGAGTGCGCGGCATTCAGCACGGCTGAAGCCTTCAGGGTTATTTTATTGCAGGGACTAAGATCATATTTTTAATTGAATTCAGGGAATTGTGGTGTTGCAACACTTGGGATTCAACAGCGTGAAGTTGTCATGTTTCACAGCCAGATCGATTCGGCCCCGATCCGGGCTGTTGCTAAAAGTGACCCCGCAGCAGCTGCGCGCTGCTGGCACGCGGAGCTGCGCATCTGCGGCGATGAATCATCTTCATCCACTTAAAATGCACCCCACCAAGAAAAGTAATTCATTTTTCCGGCTGGATCCGTGCCCAAGACAGGCTCACTGGGTGGCTGGATGGGTGCTCGCTGCAGGCGAGGAGCAGCGAAGGGCTGAGGGTGATGGGTTGGGAGGAGGAGGAGGAGGGGAAGGTCATCCACCTCCAGCCCTGCGGGTCAGTTAAGGACATAGTTAAGGACATAATGAAATGAAAAGCGGGGTGTGCCTGTGGCAGGGAGGAAAACAACCCCGAAGAAATTTAATCTCAATTTAGTCAAAGTTCCCAGGTTTTCATACTAGTTTGTGTTTAATGGTGTCCTAAGGGCAGCATGCCTTTTTTCTTTCTTTATTTTTTTTAAGTGTCTTCTTTAAAGCTGAAAAATGAATTAATTTCCCTGTAATGTTTCCTTAAAAGATCTTCAGAAAGTCCCTAATTCAGTATGCTGATTTTTCTCCTTAGTGAAAAGTTTCTTGGAGCTTTCAGTTCTCTTTTTCTTCCCCAAAACAAGTTGCTTCAAGCATCATCTTCACAGCACCCGTCCCCAGCATCTCTCCTGCCCTGGTAGACACGGGCGGGCTGATGCCAGCCTGGCCCTGAGCCTCCCCCCCCTAAGGAATCCTGTGCAGCAAGTGCCTGGAGACCTTGTGAGCAGCCCTTTGAGGTTCTTTGGGCTCCCTTGTTCCTCTCCAGTGGCACCATGAAGGGCTGCCTTGAGCAGGAGGCCAGCAGCAGCACCCATGCGGGTTGGGAAACCCAAAAGCATGCTCACAGCAGGCATCCCCTCTGTATTAAAATGCGTTTTCTGTACATAACCTGCAAGCATGCTAGGGGTCTGCTTTGTGCTGGGTACAAGTGCACTATAGCACAGAGGATGTGCTTATAATTTTTTTTTTTTTTTGGTGAATTTACTGAAAACGAGCTGTGCATCCCTGCTGTGCCTTCCGCTGCTCCTCTCCTAAGTGGGCTCATTCCATGAAATTAAATGAATTGGCAGCCACAGAAGAGCTGCAGCCCCTTGTTAAGCAACAACCAGGCTGTTTCTGTGTTTTCACTCAATTTTGCAAAGCAGATGCAGTCTCCTCAAGCTGCTGAAGTTCTAGGATAGTGAAATTACTTTCTCTTAACTATTTGAGTGATTGCACTATTTCCCTTCCGACTCACTTGGATTTCCTGGCTTATTTGGCTTCCTCACCTCCCTATTTGGAATGCAAATCCATTGGAAATCTATTTTTAAAAATAAAAATAAAGATAAATCCCCATCTTGATTCCAGCTGCGTGGCAGCTGCTGGGAAAGCAATTAAAAGGAGTGGAAACTAAAAAAAAAAAAAAAAAAAAAAAAAAAAAAAAAATATTAACAACAAAAGGGAGATTGAAAACACGAAATAAAAGTCCCTTTGGTGCTAGGACAGAAGATTTGCCCTGGCAGAGGAAGAAGTTCTTGCTGACTCAGGCTCTGGGCGCGATGGGGAGCAGGCAGCGAAGCTTTCCCTGCAGAGGAGCTTGGCAGGGTCGAGGTTTCTTTGTCATGCGACTGGGATCTTGAGCTCACCCATCCCAGTCCCCACAGCTCTGCATTTCTCCCTGGCACCTGCAGCAGCACTTGGGAACCCCGGGCAAAGGTAAATGTGTGAGCAGATGCTGAGCTGGTCAGCAGTCTTCCCTCGGAGCTGCTTTGCTGGAAAGTGTCCTTTTGTTGTTAATGTGGCAAAATCAAGTGAACTTTTTTAAAAAATCAAGTAACTTCCTTAAACCTTAAAAACGATGTTAAACCAGCTGGTATTTAGTTTAGGTTCTGACTTTGGTTTTGCTCACCCTAATACTGCCTAATGAGTGCACACGTGGAAAGCCTGGCGGAAACATGCTATTATATCTTCCACGCGATGCACGCATCCTGTTAACACAACGTAGTGCGAAATGCAAGGTTCGTAGCTCCCAGCCCAGGCCAGCTGCCTGCAGGCATCGCTCACCGGGGTCATCACCTCCTCCCCGCAGCGATGGGAGCGCCAACACCGCCGGGACCGGACTCTGACGTCAGGCTGGAGAGGGGCATGGCCACCGGCTGCCTCTCAGCATTGAACCCTCTCCAGGACTGCAACGAGACGACGAGCCCAGACATCTCGGAGCTGCTGGAGATGCACTTCTAATGGAAAACACATCACCAGGTAAGGGGGTCCCTGTTTCTGTTCTGGAAGTGAAAAACTATACCTGGGGTGTCTTCGTGGAGGGGTTCTTTTTTCCTGGTTATTTTAATAGTGTTATGCTAAAAGTATCACAGCTCTACTTTCCAGCTCTGTTCTCTGACAAACACTGAGTTTTACATCAAAAAGTTAAAGAGGCTTTTCTGGGTGCTCCTGGATTTTGATTCTTGCCACGGATGCCCTGAGCACCACAGGTTGAGCACCCGGCGACCCTGCCTCCCTTCCCTCCCCTCCTGCGGTCCTGCGTTGCTACTGAAGGCTTTGAAAGATGGGAACCCTCAAAGTTCACTTCTCTGGGGAAATTAAAGAGTTAAACTTTGATATGGGACAGGCTTAGCACTCTTTTTCTAGAGTGCAAAGTTGGGGAAAAAAATTATTTGAAGAACTGTGTTAGAGCAGAATCTGTGCAAGCCCATCCTGTATTTATCAGGCAGTAAATACAAGGCTGTGCAGGGGCCAGCTGCAAGTTTTTGTTTGCAGACACTCACAAACAGGAGGGCACCGAGAGAGCACGTTCCCCACGTGGGGATTCAGCTTTGGTACATGGAGAATCGGCAGCTCCTCATGGCAGCACAGGGTGCAGCTCACCTTTATCCCTCCCCAGCCAGCATCAAGGGTTTCCTGCCAGTAATGCTGAGGAGCAGCTTGCTTTTAGGAGTTAGTTGTGATATGCTCTGTTCATTTTACATTAGAGGGAAAAAAATCTGAGGAGGTTCCAAGTAGGAAATCCCTGCGATGGTAAGTGAAGGGATGAGGTGCATGTACGGGATGTGCCTTCCCGGGACTACCTCTGGCATAGCAAGACACAGAACCACAGCAGAAGTTTTTGCCATGCCTAGGAAGTGTGTTCCTGGAGAACATGAAGTTTGGGTTCATTTACTGAGCACTCAAAAAGGAAATATTTCCAGAGATACTCAGTTTTACAGGCGATGCTCTTACTGGTTTAAGGCTTCTCAGCACTGCTGTCCCCAAAACATCTCTGCTTTCTTTCTTCTGAATCTGAAGCTTTGAATCTCAGATCCTTCAGAAGCATCTCTCCTGCTTACGTTTTGTGTCTTTGGGTATCTGCTTTACACAGAAGTTCTTCCTGATGAAGTTCATGCAACATTTGTAGACATCACCATTTATCTGGTTCTAGCTTCATGTTTCAGCTTCCAATGTGTATTTGTTTCTTGTTCCAGAAGCAAAAATAAAATTAAAACCAGTAGAAATTTAATTGGATATTTATTTTTTTGGGGTTTCCTATTTGATCCCTTTTTGTAACAGCTTGTTAACATCAGTAGAGTCAGCGTAGTTTTTAAAGGACCATTGTATTTTCCTTGTTATCCGAATGCCCCCATGTGGATCTCTGTCTAGTGTCCCAGCCTCAGCTGAGCTGCTGCTTTCGGTTCACGAGTGAAATCCAGGCTTGGCCAAAAGCAAGTAGCACTTCCTCGAAATCACCTCCCAGTTGCCGTTAGCCTGCGATGTGGAAGCGCGAGAGAAAGCCTCGGGCAGGGCAAACAGCAGGGAAATATCTTTGTGCTAATAATCAGAGGGTAAACAGGGATCCATCGCCCCTGGAGTATACAAATGTTTAGTCCTTCCAAAAACAAACAATGAGGGGAATGGAGTAGTGGAATCATTTATTAACTCCAGCTGCCCGATCCATGAATCCAGGAAGCGATGTCTGAGGGGAACGGAGCACAATGCTTTTGAGGTTGCTTTGATTTTGGTTTCATCCCTTCTAAACGGCTAAAATACAAAAACGTGTTTTGAGGTTCCCTGCCCAGCTCTCGTTCTGGGAAGGTCGTGCAGGCAGTCACCACGAAGCTGCCGCTGTTCCTGCACGGGATGTTGGCTGCTGGGCTGTGTGGTTGAAGCTAGAGCTGGGATAAATATTCCCCAATTCCAGTATTTCCCTGTCCAGTATTTAGGAGAAGATAAAGAAACAGGTTGTATTTTCTTAGCGATACCCTCCTCCAGCTATATTAGACTTATGATTTTATGACATAGCATTTGAGTAGAAATGAATTATTTTTGAGAGGGGAGAGGTGGGGTAAAAAAAAAAAAAATAAAAATAAAAAAAAATCAGGCTCTTGCCAGCACACTTAAAGGAGATGGTGTCAGCATCTCATTTGGGCTATTTCTGGCATCTAAGCAGTGTTTCTGATTTGGCCTCCTGTATGTAGCGGGTGTTTCACTGTCTGGTTATGCCATCTAGAGCAAAGGGGCGGTGGCTTACCGATGCATGGCTAAGGCATGGCACAAATTCCCTGCAAGAAATGCATGATCAGAGGCTCAGCTGCATGCACAGCATGTGCCAGAACTGCTGCACTCAGCAGCTGGCCTTCGTGCTGTGGTGGCAGATCCAGAATCTTAAGCATTTGGAGAAATTGCATTAAAAGCAAACAAAATATATATTCTTCCATTAACCACTCAATCCTTTCATGTTAGCTTCTCTCTGTTAACTTCATGTAGGTGAAGAATCAAACTACAGCCAGTTAAAAGCCTCTTCCTACAAACCTCTTGAGGAAGACACAGGCTGAATCTGGAAATGAGCACGAGGCAGATGGGGCTGACCCCCAGCCCTGTGTTCACGTGTGATCCCACACCATTTCCTTTGAACTTCTCCTTGGTGTCTGAACTGTAACATGTGGAAAAGCTCTGGACCTTTGGAGTGCTATTGGATTTCTCTAAAGAGGAGCTTACCCAAGTAAATATATTAACTTTCAATGACCTAAATGCTTTTTTGTTTGTTTGTTTCATCCTAGGTGGGAAAATGCAGAGAATATTCAAGAAAGCCTCAAAAATAAGCCAGCAAACCTGGGCTCTTTTATGGAAAAACATTCTGCTGGTGCGGAGGAAGAAAACAGAAACTTTCCAGGCAAGTGTCTGTCCTTCCAAAGGGAAGTTAGGATTTCCACTACCAACTGTTTTTGCACTGCATTGTTTTTGTTCTAGGTGATACATGAGAAGCCTCAGCTGGTTATGTGGCTCTCTGGAAAACGTCCACAGTTGCGGTTCTTCCCGTGACACTACAATATTGTAGCATAACAAGGGTTGAGACAAAGCCAGCTTGTTGCTGTGTGTTGTTGATCCCATCTCCGCGCTGACCAGAAGAACACAATGTCCAACTCGTGATGTCCACCTATTGGCTCCCATACTAAAAAAACATGGTTTTTCACTCAGAGCTGTCCTCATACTTTAAAATTACTCCACCTGTAAAATAGCTCATTTTCAGGAAGAAAGCATTCGTGGCTGGATGAGCCGGACCATGCAGGCAGATCGGTCCTTGAAGCAGCTCCAACCTCTTCCCACAGCACCCAATTTCCAAACCACTGTGCTGCCACTCACCTTTATTTCTCTCCCATCTCCTAGGAATGGATTACATGTGCGGTTTTTCTCTTAATAATACAAATATCGTCAAGTATGATAGACCACTCTGTGCGGCAAGAAATCCCTTATAAATTCCTTGGGCGATTAGACGATCCTGCCTTTAATGCAACAGGAGTGACGCTGATGTATACACCTGTAACAAACACCACCAGGCAGATAATGAGCAAAGTGGCTTCAGACTCCGTGATGACAGGTAACTAGCTAAAAGGGCTTGGACATCCCAAATCCCAATTCACAAGAGCACACGATGTGGCTGCTGCTTCGTGTGGGTGCATTGCTAATCAGAGTTTCTGCTGTGGTGGTGTTTGTTCTCAGGTGCATTAGTAGAAGAGGTGGAAAACGAGGAAATCCTGGACACAAGAGAAAATTTCGGTGATGACATTATCGGTGTGGTTTTTAAGGATGACTTCTCCTACCATCTCAGATTTCAGAGTTACAGTGTGGTGTCTCCGAACGAAGCCTTTGAACACATTGGTAAGAAAAATAAATGAAACCAGAGAACTTGATTTTACCCTAGAAAATGTATAGATGGATCTCTGTGCTGCCATGCCACTCAGAAGGGCTCAAGGCTGTATATGCTAAATGCTTCTAGAAAGATTTTATTTAGACTTTGAGGTTTTGTTCACTTAGGAGGAAACCAGGGAGCCACAGCCTTTGACTCCCCATGTCACATTATTCTGGGAGAAAAACAGCTGCTCCGGGCTCAGTAGTACTAAATCTTGATTTCTTGACTCTTGGGTCAAATACATTTTCAACACACATGTATACATATCTGTGTGTGTGTACATATATGTATGTATATAAATATGTACCCATATATATATGAAAATATGTAGATAAAATGCTTCATTTTCTTTCTTTCCCACAGATACCTGCAGCAATTATTCATTAAACTTCTGCAAGGTCCCTTCGTACTGGTATGTGGGCTTCCTATCATTGCAGTCCAGCATTGATGCAGCAGTCATAGAAGTAAGTGTGATCATGATAGAAAATGTTCTTTCTAGAGCTATCCAGAAACTTTACTAGGAAAAAAAAAAAAAAAGTCCCATGGCTGTTAACTTCTTAAATATCTAGTGTCATTCAAAAGTGAAAAGAATGATGGATCATTGTGGCAAGTTGCATATTTCTTCTGGGTGCAAGAGATTTCCTGAGTTATGTTGAAAATTAACCTACTCGTGGAATAACTGGGCTGATGCTGATTTAGAGGGTGACAGTCCATTTGTGGAGTTAAAAAGCATGGAAATTTTTTTGTTGCCAAACTCTTTTTTTCTTCTTCTTCTTTTTTCTTTTCTTTCTTCTTTTTTTTTTTTTTATTATTATTATTTTCAGGACTACAGGAAAATTCAAAGTAAAACAAATGGAAACAATATTGCTGGAATTTTTATCTTTCAGGTTTTATTTTTATCAGATTGACCCATTTCGAAAAGAAGTGTGAAATGTTCAGTATGGACCAAACTGTATTTTTCAGTGATAAATTCTTCCGTCATGAAAAATTAATCAACTCCAAATACAGTATTTACAGAGCAGTAAAGCTCCTGCCCTTTAGCTATACTATAATTGCTTCACTACTTCTGTTATATTTCTGTTCCATCTGTTTGGTAGGCAGTGCTTGCTCTTATAGCTCAAAGGCAACATTAGTGTTTATTACATGGCAGTACAAAAAGATATTAAATTTTGAGGCTAATTTGCCCCTATTAAACTTAACATTGCTCTTGAAAAACTGGTAAGTTTAATGCCTACGAAAGGCTATTTTTTCCAAATTTGGCTGTTTAGAAAATAAAGAAAATAAAATTAATGGCTCACTTCTGTCCTTCAGATGAAAACCAACCGTTCTGTCTGGGAAGAGATGAAATCAATTAGCGGCGTGCGTCTGCAATCCCACTCCATCAAGCCTGTCTACAAGTTGGATTATATTTGGTTCATCATTTATGCCGTGCTGTGTTTCTCCCCATATATGTACTTTCTCTCAGTGAAAGTTATCAGGGAGAAAAAGAAGCTGAAGGTGTTGATGAAAGCCATGGGTTTGCAAGACCTTGCCTTCTGGTAAGCCTGATGGGAGTAGGCAGGGGAAAGGACAAGCGGGCAGGGGGCTTCTGTACGTCGTTGAAGCCTTTGCTTCAAACCTTCGCTGCTTTTATTGTCAGCTGGAGGAGCTCAGATTCCAAGGACGTTGCTCTGATGCAGGATTTGGTTGTTTGTTGTTTTGAGCTCTCAAAAAAAAAAAAAAGAAAAAAAAAAGAAAAAAAAAAAAGAGGCAGTGAAAGAGCACTCTTCGTGTAGCAAAGCTCTTGGTGCCCAGGTGTTGCACGCCTCCAGGAACAGGCTGATACATGCAGAGAGCAGCAACAACAACAAAAGTGAAGAAATGGGAAATTTTGGAGATGATGAAGCTTGCGGGGGTGTAGGGTCTACCAAAACAGGAAGGCTCTACTTCCGAAGCCTTCTGAGCATGGGTATTTCCAGTTGTTTGGAAAGCACCGGGATGAGTAACATTGGCTGCAGAGCTCAGCAGCAATTTGCTGGTGTTGCTGCATCTGCAGAGGTTTGGGTGGCTGCGAGGCACCTCCTCACTCCCCTCCTTGGTGGTGCAGGGACCACAAAGCATCTCCTCCTGCAAGGAAGGCTCCTTGGCTCCTTTCTGGTGGGGCAGCTGCAGGTGGAGCCATGGTTGGGAATTACTTTGGGTCCGAATTAAGAAGGGCGCACCTTGAACTGGCTGTGTCTTGGCAGGTGCTGACACCTACAGAAGCAACAGTAGCTGTGCCTTCCTTTGCAGGTTGTCCTGGAGCCTCCTGTACACCATTTATATTTCAATCATGGCCAGTCTGATGACTGCGATCACGATTAACGGAGTCACCCTCGATCGCAACTTTTTGGAAATGTACTTCTTTTATTTCTTTTATGGCATAGCATCTGTAAGTCTGCCTTCTTTTTTCTCTTTTTTTTTTTTTTTTTTTTTTTTTTTAATGATGTACAAATTTTTTTCCATTTCCTAATTAAAGCATCTAAAACAGAGTACAGAGTACTCCCTGGCTGGGAGAAAGAAACAAAAACCTCTCCATTACTGCACTTTCTTGCTACAGTTTGTAGGCCAATATACCACTCCTGTTCTTTGATTTAGGGAGATCTAGACTTAAAATCAGAGCAAGGAGTGGTGGTAACATGAGTGGGCATGAGAAAGCTGGTGCTGTGTGGGGCTGAGGCTGCATCATGGGGAGGAAGAGCTGGGTCTGGTCTGCCCATCCCTATAGACCTGCCCTGAATATCCAAGCTGACTGCTAAATGAAATAATCCTTGTGAGAAGCTGTGTGCATCTCTAAGTGACAACTGGAACCCAGCTGGGTCTCTTAATGTTGCTTGTTGGATTTTTATATGTTTCTTTTTTTTCCTTAATCACAAACAGAAATGCATCCTGCTAAGACCTGTTTTTCCCTGCTGCAGATTCACTTCTGTTTCATGCTCAGCTCCTTGCTAAAGCAGCCTAATATTGCCAGTTTCGTGGGATTTGTCCTTCACGTCATCTTTGGATTACTGGGCTTTATGACAATATTTGAAAAAGTGCCCCCATCTTTGGAGTGGATTTTTAGCCTCTTCAGTCCTTTCACCTTTATAGCTGGCATCTCAAAGGTATGCTCAAAATAAAGCCATCAGGGGAGCTCAGCTCACAGCAAACTTGCTGCAGGCTTCTGCCAGCTGGAGGAGTACCTGCCATGTGTAATTTGCATTGCCATAGAGACACAATTGCCCCTCCACCCTAAATATTTAGTACAACCAAAATTCGTCTTTAAAAAGTGCATGCTAGTTCCTAACAAACATAGTTAGAACCTGAACTGCACAAGGAAATTTGCCAGCTCTGTGTAAATGTACATTATATATATATATATATATAAAGTTTCCAGCTCTGGAAAATGATTGCAGCAGTGATCTCAGGTGGGCATGAGTTTCTTGTGGAGAACATGCCATGATTACACAGCTGTAGCTTGCATGCAGTGTCTCTGTCTAAAGAGTGTTGCATCTGATTTGTGCTTTTTATTTTTTCCCTCCTAGGTTATAAAATTAGAAAAATATGAACCAGAATTGTACCCTCTCCTTAACCCATGCATCATACTGGCCCTAGACAGTGTTTTGTATTTGCTGCTGGCCATCTATTTTGATAAGGTTTTGCCTGGTAAGTAGAAACATAAGGAAAAAAAGTTAAATTCTTCTATTTTTCTTCTATAACCCCCAGCCCCCTCATGGGGAAGAGGTGCAGGATGGCATTGCAGCAGCAAAGGCTGTGCCTCATTGCGTGAAGGGCAGCAAATTGGATTTACTACATTGCTTGTGAAGAAACTTTGGGAAGAATCCTGTTTCCCAGCAGCTGGCTGCAAGTAGCTACCCAGTTTGGCCTCAAAAGCAGGCTCCAAAAGGAACCTGAAATCCTTTGGCAAGGCACTGAGACCATCTAGGTCTACTCCAGCAGCCCTAACCACTAGGTTTAGAAGGATGTTCTAATTTTTGTATGCATTTTGGGCTGAGGTGACTATTGAGGTCTTTGCTCTGACTGTTGCCTGCCTGCATTGTAGACAGGGATGAGCGAGCAGAAACTGCAAAAATCACCCCTCCCTCCACACCGCCCAGGGGCTCTGTTCTGCAGCTGTAGATGGACAAAGCTGAGCTGCCACACAGCAGTTTGGGCCTTCTATTTCACCTTGTTTGCTTCTGATTTAGGCAAGTACGGGCTGCCATACCCTCCTGCCTTCTTCCTGAGGCCGTCGTACTGGCTTCAGCATGGGAGCCAGGGTGCGGGGCTGCGAGCTGGCAGCGTGGGCAGCCACCAGCCTGTCCCCAGCTGTGACACCGAGCCGATGCCACCAGGCTTCGAGGGGAAGGATGCCATCAGGTAACAGCTCTGCAGGCATGAAAAACATCTGCTGCCTTCTGGGTTTGGCTGGAGGGCATGGCCGGGTTGCCTGGTGAAGGGTGTACTGAGCTGGTTGAGCAGGACAGATAAGGGGAATGGCTCGTAGCTTCCCAAACAAATCATACCAGGTCATCCCTTCAGATGGAATTACCCTACCCCCTGATGGTGACGAGAAGGACCAGCCCGGGGAGGAGGTTGAGAAATGTTTTTTTTTTTTCGCCTAGTTTTCAAAGTTTATTTTGAGGCAGAGGAAGCGTGCCAAAATTGTGGGATTCAGTAGTAACAGCTTGCTTAACTTTCCTTTAGACTAAACAATATAAAAAAAGTATACAAGAAGAAGGACAAGAAAACTGAAGCTTTAAGAGGTAAGAGAGGTTTTGCAATTGCTTTAATTTCATTTTTCACTAGATATGAACCCAAGCTGTTTTGAAACACACTGGATGTACTTATTGCATTTTAACAATGCTGGAGGCATAATTATGCAATGGTTATTTCTGCCAGGGTAAATGACTGGCAAATTTCTATAAGGTTATCATCTTTGCCTTTTCACTCCAGGAAAATTATTATTTATTACTTCTGTAATAGCGGAAGCCTCCTTAAAATCCATGGGTTTTTCAGCCAGGAGCCGCTGTGAAAAATCGCCTCTCAGCTCTCCCTCATAATGTGTAAATTGATTTGGGAAAAAAAAAACTGGCTTTGGGTCCCTGGCTGGAGCTACATCTGCTGTCATGGGCTGAGCCCTGCTCTCTAAGCATTTGCTCATTTGCCAGCCACAGGTGTGCAGGTGGTTGGCATCATCATAGCACAGCCCCGAGAAGTTTGTTAAATGCCTTTGTTTAACAAGAACACCATGTGACAGTGAAAATATCAGTGTGGTCTCAAAGGTTTACATAGGGTGAAAAAAAATATCCAAAATGAGCCTTTTTTTTAAGGAATGCGGATAGCAAACTCTGTATCTCCTGCTTTAAAATAATTCCTGAACACTCATATCTTGGAAAGGTATGAGGCTATGGGCTCTTCTTTTTGTGGGGGCTCTCTTTTGAGTCATGCCAAAATAAAAGGCTATGAAGCTTGTAGAAAATAAAATCAATGTTTTGTGTTTAAATATTAACATGCAACACACATTTTCAGATCTGTGTCAAAAGATAAAATGTTCCTCCGGCAGACTTGGCAACAAGCTACATGCACAAGTCTGCTGGCCTCACAAACTTCCATCCTAATATTGCCATATTTCTCTTCTAGGTTTGTCCTTCAGCATTTATGAAGGCCAAATCACTGCATTACTTGGGCACAGCGGATCTGGAAAAACGGCTCTCTTAAACCTGCTCAGTGGATTTTCCAAGCCTTCAGCAGGTAGGACCTGAATGCAGAAGAGGAGAAGCTGACTGGTTTGCAAGCTTAAGGGGGTAAAGAAGCAAAAAGCCAAGTTTTATTTCGGTCACTCAGTCTGGCTCATTGTCAGTGCTCCTTCAGCATCAGCTTCAGCACTAGCACATCCCTCGTGTGTGCAAGCATATGCAGATGGTTATGTCTCCATCTGGATGGCCTGATGTTTTCCATGAGCTGCTAATCAATAGGAAATATAATTTAGTTCTTAAGGGAGAGACTTGAAGTATTTTGGAACAGCATTACTTTTTGAGAGAAACACCCTCAATGCTGGAATTAATAGCAAAGGTGTGAACACGGTGTGCTTTCCCCTTACAATTGGGGAGGATTGTGCAGTATGAAATCTGTTTTATTTATTCCTGTGTGCAGGTTCTGCAACAATATACAACTACAAGGTATCTGAAGTGCAGGATATGGAAGGAATTCAGGCAATGGTTGGGATTTGCCCGCAATTTAATTTGCATTTTGAAACCTTAACGGTGAAGGAAAACTTGAGACTTTTTGCTCACATCAAAGGGATTCAGTGGAAGGAAACAGAGCAAGAGGTTGGTATGTGCTTCTTGGTCGCTGACCTCTGTCCTACAGCATTTGGACAGTTTGGTGAGATATATTCTAGATTATCACCAGTATCTTGTTCTGCAGAAATTAGAGCATCACTGATTTAGGGGAGTATTTTTTAAAATTTCTTATCCTTATGTGATGAGAGTCAGAATTCAGGTTTGCAGAACTTACCTCACAGCAAATCCACTTAAAGCAGGGAAGTTTTAAATCCTGAAGTCATACCCTTCTGTATTGTGTGTAGCCATGCATGAATCAAAATATGACCAATGTTGCATGCTTTATTTTAATTCGTTCTCAAGGTACAGAAAGTCTTGGTGCAGTTGGACCTCACTGGCCTTCAGGACATCCACGCTGATGCTCTGAGTGGGAGACAAAAAAGAAAACTGTCTCTTGCAATTGCAATTTTAGGGAATCCCCAGGTAAGCACCGGTCATACTTGCACACACAAAATGGGTATTGTTTTAGCACATAGCTTTGCATTTTGGTTCGGACGACAGACGTGTACTTTGCCCTTGGCACTCAGAGAGCCTGCTGACCTAGTGACTCACTTGGCTGCCAGAAGGATCAAGGAATCCAGGTCAGTGAGAACCTTGTAAATGAAAAAGGTATTAACAATGAAATAGAAAAAAAGAGCAATAAGAATGGCTGCCATTGAGGATGCATTTTATCCTTTGAGTGATACCACAAAAAGCACGAAACAAGGATAAGTGGCAATGGAAATGGCAATTTGGACACATGGCAGCCTGATCTCACTCCTCTTTGCAGGTGTTGCTTTTGGACGAGCCGACGGCCGGGTTGGACCCATGCTCCCGGCACCACGTGTGGAGCCTCCTGAAGGAGCGGCAGGCCGGCCATGTCATCCTCTTCACCACCCAGTCCATGGATGAGGCCGACACACACGCTGGTGAGCCCAGGCATCCACCCTGAGAGCAGCTGCAGTGTAGGACTAGGGGGTCCCCACCAGCCCCCGTGGGGTCTGGGCTTGCTGGGTGCATCGTGTCTGAGAGCGAGGTGTGCTTCAGAGACCCATCCTGTGCCCAGCTCCATTAAATCAGGGCTTACCACGAGCTGCACGCAGAGCAATTGGGGATGTTGTTCCAATTAATATCTTTCCTATGTCTTTATTTGTCTTGGGCTGCCTGGGGAATTTTCTATAAGCCAGTAAGAATAAGTAAGTAAAAGACTAATCTTGGTGCTTAGGTGAAAGGCAGCACTTTTGGTGTTTTGTTTTTATTAAAAAAAAAAAAAAAAAAACTTCCAGTCCTGGCCTGACTTTACTCCTGTTGACTTCATTATAAAAATATCCGTTGAGTTCAGAAGGAGCAGAATAAGGTCAATCTACTGCACTGCTGTAAATCCCCCCTAAATCTTTCGTATTCATACCTCCTTAGATCGGAAGGCTTTCCTCTCAAATGGGAGATTAGAGTGTGTTGGCTCATCTCTGTACTTGAAGAGAAAATGGGGAATTGGCTATCACTTAAGGTAAATCCTTTTCTTTTTGGTCATCACTGTTTTTATGAAAAGCTTCTAGGCAACGTGTGTATTTTATCATAGAGGCTGTGTCTCCAAGGAGTTTCTATATAGAGTATTAGAAATCTTGACAATTCATGTTAGGAGATTTTTGAGGCTGCCAAAAATATCTTGCTTTGGATAGCAAGCTGCTTTTCTTTGGACCCAATCCTGAAAGCTCGGAGCATGTAGCTAACATGACTTTGCAACCTCCCTTGCAGCCAAAAGGTGACCAGAGTAAGAAGAATTGCAGTTTCCACATACTCTGTGGTGCCAGAGTGACGTACAGCAGCATTAATGTAAAGTTGCTTTTCTCCGGATTTTAATTTCTGTGTTCTTGGTTTAGCAGTGCTGGCCAGGATTAATATTCTTAACCTCAGCTATTTCTTGCTTGCATGGTAAAACCAGGGGCACTGCAGACGTCTATTAATAAATTCCCACTGAAACACTGCCTAGTTTTGGAGGTTTGCCTATGGCTTGAAGAATGACTGCTGGCTTTGTCTTTTATAGGGACGAAGCAAGCATTGTTTTTCTTATTTAATATTATAGCAATTGCTTTTTTAATACAAACAGGATGCGCATAAATGATGTGTGTGACCCTGAGGTTGCATCCTCCCTGGTCAGGCAGTACATCCCTGATGCCGTGTTCAAAGGACGGAGTGGGGATGAGCTGTGTTACTTGCTACCTCTGGAAAACACTGACAGCTTCCCAGGTAACAACAGCCTGCCATTGCATGAGGGTTGTAATGGGAAATGAAGTGGTGGGAGAAGCAGAATGCAAAATTGCTGTGAAGGTCATAATTATGTTCCCTTGCCTGTGCTGCGTAGGATTAGGGAGCCCAGAGCTGCATGAGCATCAGCCTTGAAGAAAGCCTCTGATGAACATGCTAATATTAACTCTGCAGGTGAACAAAAGAAAATGCACCAATTAATCCACAGACTAAAAACTACTGAGTCTTCTCTGGTTTCAGGATGAGGTTTCGCCCACCAGGAAGGCTGGTGGTAATCGAGAACTCTGAATTTTGTACTACCTACCTCTAAAGAGTATGGTTGTTTTGCAATGGCTTTTACATTATGGAGCTTAGTGATATGAATACTAGAAAGTATTAATCATGCTAATTATGCCAGTCTGAGCTTCTGCTAAAGAAGCCTTGGCTGTTGGGCTGAGCCTGGCTCTCTCTGTCACGCAGATCTGTTTAGCCACCTCGACAGCGGTTTCTTGCAGGGGGTTGTGAATTACGAGGTCAGCAGGATGACCCTGGCAGATGCTTTCCTGAAGCTGGAGGGCAAGGAAGCCGTTGATCACGAAGGTAAAATATTGATTCCGCTTTGCAAGTTTGGCATGATTAAGGTTCTGCATTGGGTGTTCAGTTTAAAAAATATATATGTAAGTTTCTGTTGAATGTGACTTGTCATAGCTTTTGTCAGGTCAAGAATTGCAGTTGTATAAAAATTCAGATTTCCTTTAGTGACAATTATCTTCCCAGAGAAGTCTAGGTGATTCAGTCTCGACTTACAACGAGCTTTTAAACACAAGAATTGAAGAGTGATGTTGTAAAGGATTTGAAGGGTATACTGCCCAGACCAGGAGGTGGGAAGAGAGAAAAAAGTCAGAAGGCAATTTCCAAGGCCAGTGAAGACATTGCATGTGTAGACACATGAGTCTAGGTCCAACCGCTTTCAATTCACTTATATAAATCAGTTCTGGGTAAATTATGGCCCTTTTTCTCTGTCATTGTTTCTTTTCTGACTAAAACAAAAGCATTCCTCTATTCAGAACAGAGGACCCTTGCTGGTTGTTTGCACTTACAAGCATGTCCTTTGAAAGCTCTTTTTGGATAACGTTGTTTCTCGTGTTGAACACGCAGCAGACGGAGACCTGGAGGAGAGGGACCAGAGCCTCGAGGTGCATCCTGAAGTGATGAGCCCCGCCACAAGTGGCATGGCGCTCTGGAGGCAACAAGTCTGCGCTGTGATGAGAATTCGCTTCCTGAAACTAAAGCATGAAGGAAAGCTTCTGAGGGCCTTGTAAGTACAGGGCTCAGCCTGCACCCCTCGTGCTGGTCTGGGCCTTCCCAAAGGGTTTGATTCTTCCCTGGGGTGACTGAGGGAAAAGTATTTGGAAGCTAAGAGTTAGGTGGCAATTGCTTGAATGTTGCAGTAATAAGGACAGTTAGAACTTCTGGTAGAGCTGTGAATTGCTTAAGTTTTCCCCAGTTTTAAATTTCTCCCTGTCCTTTGCCACATGAGTCACTCTGTTAGTTAAAGGTGGAGTTCCCCTGGACCCACTCATGGTCTGTTTTTCCCTCTAGATTGCTGATGTTTGGAGTATTTATCCTTCCGATGCTTATGCTTGTCATTGGATTTCACTTATGGGACAGCTCCAGAATGTCAGAGCTGACTGCCAGATTCTATTTTCATCCCACTGGAGACAAAATTCAAAGCAAGGCGACAAATCTTCTCATCTTCAATGATACAGGTGAAGAAGGACATGTGATGTTGGTTCACTTTCTGGACCACTCTGAGTCCCCTTAGAGCTGATAGACCAGCCTTGTTTTCCTCTTTCTGTACGTTCCTTTATGCATCTGTGGCTTTGGGAGGTGTTTTCTTGTGAGCAAAAACAAATCCAGTTTTAGTGGTGATATCTGAGTAGCTGATATTTAAAAAAATAATGAACTAAGTATTAAAAAAAAATCATATAACTGCAGAAACATTCACTGTCTTTAAAAAGTTTAGTTCATACAGGAAAAAAATATAGAAAATATAAGTTGGCCCAGATTCTAAATGAGTTTTTTAACATACATCTGCTTTGCAAGTGGGAGCTTGTTTATAAGAGACTGTATTAAAAATCTAATTATTCTAATTTCTGTTCTTGACTTGATTTTAGGATCAGAAATTGAGGATTTCATTGCTGCTTTGAAGTTTCAAAGCATAATGCCAGAAATAGCTATTGAGAAAAACATCACAAGCCTGCAACTACATAATGGAGCTATAAAAATATCCCTGGAAGGCAAGGTGAATGATACTTTTTCTTCTTTCATCCCGTACGTCAACAGGAGCGTCTCAAATATGTCTAAGTGGGGTACAGGGAAATACACAGAACAACAAAGGGGAGAATATTTATTTGACACATTAAATACTGTCAGTAATCTTGTTAATGGGAATTCAGGATTATAGTGATCTTTAGAGAAAAGTATTAATGCAAGTCATCCTACTTTTCTCCAGAAATTATTGCTTTTTTAAGTCATTTTGCTTGCAGTACCTATTAGCACACAGCCAGGTCTCTGAGTTCCCACTCTTTAATAAAACTGACTGCATTTGCCATCACTTTTCTCTAAAATCTTCACTATTATCCGTGCCTCCTCACACCTCTTACAGACATGAAGGTGACATCCTTTCCTCCTGTGCTTTCAGAGCTACCGATACACGCTCATGTGCGGCGCAGAGCCCATCAACTGCTTCCCTGTGCTCGTGAACATCCTCAGCAACTCCTTCCTCAGGCTCTTCAACTCCACTGCACGCATCCGCACCTGGAGCAACTCCTTATCCTTTGTGAGCATCCTGTGTCTTTTGCTGAAAATGACTCCAGATAGCCAAGTTGGAGTGATGAGGGCTGGGCGGGTGGAAGCCAGTCCAGCTGGCCAGTCATTAGGGTCATTCTCAGCAGTCAATACCAGGCCTATTTAATGAGAATTTCTTCTGCAGTGTTTTTTTTCTAATAGGGCTTAAATACCATACGAAATTCCAGCTTGTGCTATGTGGCAATAAGGGAGGAATACAGCAGCAATATTTGCAGGTTCCCCCTTGCTTCTGCATCCATTTGACAAGTGTCAGTATCAAAAAGATGGTGCCTATTCTCCATGATTTACAGTAATCCCAATATTTCTTGCAAATTTTAAGATGCTAAATGCTTTTGTTTATTGTTTCGTGTTCTTAAGCACAAATGAATTACCGTAACTACCCTTGCAAACATGCTTTGAGCATTGAGCTAGCTAGGCTTTCCCCAGACAGCTGTTGATCATTGATGATTTCGGAATTTCTTTCTCGTAGAGAAACAGCCCAGAAATGAAGCGTGATGTTTTTTTCATCTCTCTCAGCCACATGCTGATTTTGGCTTCTGGTTTGCCTCCTCACTTCGCAGTGAGCAGCATGGAGGATTACAAGGTAAAAAGCATGTCCTGAAAACGGTCTTGCGTAAAGGGAAGGGAATGCAAATGCAACGGCTCTGGACAGCAGCTCGTGTGCTGACTTCTAGGGAGGGTACTGGAAGAAATGCAGCTACTCAAACACAGCGTTGTACCAAAATATGTTAGCCTGCATCTCCGGGAGCCAGCGTGTGCTCAGAACAACTTGGGTGTTAATTAACAAAGATTTTGGAGGCGGAAGACTTTTATTTTTTTTTCTTATTAAGAGCGATGTGTTTTTTAACAGCAGTTGAGCTAAGAATTGAAAGTGCCTGGAAGGGAGAGGGAGACTCCGCTGGGGCAGGGATGAATGAGGGCGATGGAGGAGGAGGAGGAGGAGCAGGAACAGTGTCTGGGGCCCTGCCAAGCTCCCTTCCTTCTCCCCTTTGCCATCACAGGTAAAGGCTCGTGCCCAGCTGCGGCTCGCAGGGCTCTTCCCCTCAGCATACTGGTGCGGGCAGGCACTGGTGGATGTCCCATTCTTCTGGGCCCTGCTCTGCATCCTGTTTGGCATCATACTGCTCTTCAGCCACTCCTGCCCCTTGCATTCCAACACCATCCTGCCCATGGTGAGCTCTCACTGGGTGGGCACCCACAAATCCCCCTCCCTCCTCTCACCGCGAGCATGCCCAGGTGGAACCTGGGCACCCAGAGGCATTCAGTATTTTAACCAAAATGGGCTGCTGTAAGCAGGACTTGGTGCATCCGCATCCATCTCCTTGCTGGTGACATCAGCCTCTCTCTCTAGATCGTTTGCACCGCCGGTTATGGATTTTCTCTCATCCTCCTCATCTATTTAATCGCCTTTAAGTTTCGCAAGGGTCGGAGCAATCGCTACCTTTGGTCTTTCATCTTCATTCTGGTAAGAAAAGTGAATCTGCACTCTGAAATGTTTGATTTCCACACCTTGTCTCTTGAGGTTTCACTTCAAACATACTGATATTCAGCGGAATAACCCCAGAATAATCAGTGGCAAATAGCCCAGTTTTTAGAAATACTTGAATACTGGAAATACTTTTTTGACTTTATTCCAGGTGAACTTCATTCTCTTCATGATCAGTTATTCGGATGAAGTTTTCTGCATCACCTTCTCCACTTTGATTCCTTTGTTTCCATTGCTGGGCTCGCTGAGCTACTCATTAAGGGTACATATCCTACTAGACTCAATAATGGTCCTTGTGGTGCTAACCAGAACAGTGTGCTGGGATCCTCACTTCCACATTGCTTTCCAAATTTCCTCTCCCAAAGCAACAACTGCCAAAAAGATTGAGAAAAAATTGAGAAAAAAAAAAAAAAAAAATCTCAAAAAAGGATTTGAGAAAAGATTGAGAAAAAAGAGTGAGAAAAGGCAATGGGAGAAGAAAAGGTCCAGGCTGGGGAAGGAAGGAAGGGATTTGTTGATCCTTCACTTGAATGGTTTTTGTTTGTTTGTTTAGATGCAAAAAGCTGTGCCAATGGCTGCCTTTTGGCAGCCAGGCTAGAATGGGAGGGGCAGGCAGTAGAATGGGAGACCTGGAGGGATGGAGATTGGTGGGAAGAGAGACAAAATGATGGAAAAGGTCAGTCTAAATTAGCCGGTTTGAGGCACCTCTGAATTAGCTGTAGCAATGGAAGTCACAGCTTTTTGAGGAAGTATGAAACCAGAAAAATAAATAGAAATCAAAGCTCCTTTCTCCCAACTGGCAGAAAAGCCATGCACCCCTACATCCCACACCTGCTCCAGTCCTGCGCTGTGGCACACTGTGCTAAGGAGTTTTTGTAATTGACTGATTTAATTCTTTTTTTTTTTCTTTTCCTTGTAGCACACCCTGATGTTTCACAGTATGAATATTCCTGATCCATTGAATAACATCTTCATAGCTGTCTTTGCAGTAAGGAGCAATTTGATGATAACTATTTTGGAACAGTTGCCTGTTCTAATGTGATGGACTTGCACTGGGCTCTCATAAATCTTCCCAAAGTAAAGCATGTGTTTTGTGCAGAAAGTTTCATCTTAAATGTCGGTGGGGGAGGCACAGCCAAGTAATCATGGGCTTGTCTCGTGACCCCAAGACGCCAAATCATATGTGGAAAATGGTGGGGGGATGAAGCGGAGGTGATATAGAAGGCAGAGCTTAGACTTCAACCAACTTGTGAGAAGCTGTTATGAACTAACCAGTCTGATGCTGCTTCTTCAAAAGAAAGATGTGAGATCTGATCTTGTAGGATGCCTTAGAGAGTCTGCTAGGGTGCTGGTTAACTGAGCTAAAACTGCAGCGTGAAGTCAAGGCTTCTCAAACGATCTGCATATGAGATGGAAATGTACATAATGTTTTAATTAACTTCTTTGCCTTTTGGATCTGCATGATTATCTTTCCAATAGGTGAAGTAAATTATGGGTCCATGCATCTCTTTATAAGTAAAATTAATTGAGTGTGTTGCTATCTTTCTCCATGCAAACCTAATTTGTTACTGTTTTTCAGCCTTACATCCATTGCCTGATTTTTGTGTTTCTCCTGCGCTGTTTGGAGATGAAATACGGAGACACAGTTACAGGACACGATCCCATCTTCAGGTGTGTCCTGGGTGCCTTGGAGCAGTGGGCATCCCTGATGCCCCCCCCAGTCACCCATGATGGCAGTGGGAGAGCACAAGTGAGCTCAAAAGTATTTTGCAAAGTTTGAGCAAAGCCCACCCTTTTAGTTCTAACCAGTTTACCCAGAAAGGAGGAGATTGAGAAAGGAGGGAGGAATTGTTTTATTCCTTTGGGTCATTGCAGTTTCAGATTTAATTTGCTGGAGTTTCCCTGAGTGTGTCTGCGGGCACAGTCCCACCCAGCGTGTTGCAACAGAACATCAGTTAAACTGCAATGTCCTAGTGAGAATAGTAAATGTGACCTGAGCTTTTTAAATTATGCTGTTGCTGAAATTTCAGGACATTTCGCTATAGCTGGCAAAATTAATAGTTACAAGTTGAAGTCCAGCATTTTGCCTCCTTTCCAAATGCACCAAGTATTGCTCTCTGCAGGACAGAGTTTTCCTGAAGCTCCACCAGGCTGGGGTCATCTGCTAACCTCTCTGCTCCTCTGCCACCAGCAGTGTGTGACCAACGTAAAACATATTTGTAGAAGTATTCAGATGTCAAACATTAACAGGCAGGACTGAACTATCAGTCAGATGCCAAAACATCTCCCTGGTGTACGTTATATGACCAGGTCATTGGCACTTGTTGAGCAGGGAACTAGTCAATAGTAGTAATGTAAAACAAGCTGAAGTTGGCCTTTATTTTCTCATACATATCAGTGGTCTCCCCCCCACACACCATGAACGAATATTTGAACTGCCATCTGTGGGATGGACTCAAAGATGTGCTGGGCACTGCACCAATGCTGCCCAGGGAACAATCCTGTAAAGCCACCCGCTAACCCCGAGTGTTTTTGGACCTCCCCATCCTCTCCTGCAGGATCCGGCGGCAGCGAGCCGTGGTGCAGCAGAACAAGGACCCTCCAGGGCAGGAGGCCCCCGAAGTGCAGGAGGAGAGGGAGAGGGTGAGGAGTGCCATGGGCTCCCTGCAGTCCCAGGTGAGCTGAGCACCGCCCTCGCTGTCTTCCTGCTCCCCAGCTTCGTGCCTGCCTGCTCTGAGCTCACACACCTCCACGGACAGACTGTCCATGTCCTGGAGCACTCCTCATCATCCAGACCATTGACCCTTGGTGGCAGAGAGAAATCAGTGCAGGAATTACTGGCACAAAGCTTTTATTCACATTCTGCTTTTGCTTTTTTATTTTATTTTTTGTTGCCTTGTTACTTGGATGTATAATTTAGAGATTTTAAAGAGCCATGCTTGATGGCAAGAGCAGCTGAGCTGTCTCACGGGACAGGAGGAGGAGAGCTTTTATTCTCACTCCATCTCTTTGCAGGAGGCGGTTATCATTGTCAACAGTCTGCGCAAGGAGTACGAAGACAAGAAGGCCTGTTCCATGTTTAAGAAAAAGAAGAAAGTTGCTGTCAGAAATCTCTCTTTCAGTGTTAAAAAAGGTTCTAATACATTGCTGCCATGCTCTCTTTCCCCTCTCCCAATGTCCATCTGGTGTGAAGGTCGTATTTGGAGACCTTATATTTATTAGACCTTCCTTGTGTGCAACCAGACCCAGTGCAAGCAGCATCTTCTCTACCTGGGCTCCTGTACTCTGGGCTTCATTTTGCTGGGATAATTCAATGAATATCCCTTCCTCCTACTTAACTTGTAGGCATTGCTTGGCACACAGGAGAAAAGGGCTTATGAATATTTATCATCATTAACTGTTCTTGCATATTTGTTCCAGGAGAAGTACTAGGTCTGTTAGGACCCAATGGATCTGGAAAGAGCACTGTTATACAAATGATTTCTGGAGACACGGCACTGACTGCTGGGGAGGTAGGTGGTTCCTCTGGAGCGACTGGGGTAACCCTGATGCCTTCATTAATGAAGGATGTCATAAGAAAAGCTGGTAACACAGCCCTTAAATCAGGGGATTTATGTGCACACAACCCTGGATACAGACAGAAGAAAGAAGAAAGTGTCGATACACATAAAGCATATTCTAGTTTTCATCAGGGTTAGAGACTAATGGATTGGAGCTACACAAAATCTTCAGTCTGGATTTGAAACCCTACTTGATATTTCACAAGCACTGTAAGAAATGTTCACATCTTTAAAAGAAATAACATTCTATAAAAAGCCTTGCAAAACCAGGAAATTGAAAACGAATGTGAACAGGGTTGGGTCAGTAACCATCCATCACTTAATTATGTGCACGATGATTAACGACATGTGCTGGGGGGGGGGGGGAGGAATACCATTGCTATTACAGATTTGGGACCGAATGTCTGAAATAGAAAAGTATTATTAGGAGATGAGAGTCTCACGCTGGTACTCTCACCCGCGGTGTGATGGCAGCAAACACCATTTGGTTTTGCACAAACACGGATCCAGATGAGGAGAAGCTGCAGCAGCTGGAGATGATCTTGAGTGATGCTGGGCTTCCTCCTCCATCAGGACCACATTGCGTCCCCGTAGCGCAGGAGAAAACATTACCCCCTTTCCAAAGGGCTCGTTATTCACCCCAAAACAACCCCCCATGACTGCAGAGGTGTGTGTCTTGTGCAGGTGCTGCTGCAGGGCTGCGAGGCCTCTTCCCCCCCAGGGCAGGGAGGGCTGGGGCATTGCCCGCAGGAGGACGCGCTCTGGCCGGAGCTCTCCGTGCGCCAGCATCTGGAGGCCCACGCTGCCGTGAGAGGGATGAGGAAAGAGGATGCAGCTGTTCTCATCAGCCGGTACACAGCCAGATGATTCCAGTTCGCCGTCCTTCCTCTCTCCGGAGATTTAAGACAGGAAAAGAGTTTTCTGCTGACAAATCTGGCTAGGGCGAACGAGAGGCGGTGCCTTCAGGGCCTCTTTGCCTTGGGGAGATGGGCTCTCTTCTGCTGTTACCTGCTGCTTTGTACTGTTCTCAATCCCTTGTCTGTGAAGACTTTCACCCTAGTTTATCTAGAAAATCTTCAGAAAACATTTCAACTTGCTTCTCCTTTGGTCCAGTTGCATTAGTAACTGACTTATCCCATTAGCTGCACTCACAGCCTTGAATTTCAGTATTTTTCCTTCCCACCCTCACAGTTTGGCAAAGGACCTGGATCTCCAGAAGCATCTAAACACCCCAGCTAGGAGGTTGCCTGTTGGAGAAGCCAGAAAGGTATGTGCTAGACTGGGCTTTGGCTCTGGAGCAAGGCTCAAAGCTTGCCTTGTCTTCCTTGAGCGTGGTGCACAGAAAGCCTCCGTCATGGCTGGGTTCCTGGCACGGGTGTCAGGGAGAGCAGAATGCACTCCTTGGTGTTGTAAAAGCTTTTCGTCTTGGATTGAAGGCTAAAATTCAGTGTTGATTTAAAATTTCTGTAAACTCAATGTGCTGGTGGAAGGTCCTTAGGCTTTTTGAAGGCAGTCACTTCCCTCTAAGCCAGAAGCGCAAACAGCGAGCGGCTTCCTGGCATGCTTTGGTTTTGTCAGTAGCTTTTGAATCCAGCCTGGCAGGATCTTACACTTCCCCCCCCCTCCCAATGTTTTGTGTTTAATAAATCCTAGCACAAATTGGATTTACAAGGTAATCTCCTCCTCACGCCCTGTGGTGTGCATCTGCCTGCAAACGGGATGGAAAACCACTCTCAGATCATCGACACACTTGGGTGCCTGGAGAAAGCTGTTTTGAGATGTTAAAATGTTAACCAAGAACACCTGAGGAGGGTTTACTTCATAGTTCCTCCTGCTTTTTGCAATCAAAAGCTTCAGCTTCTAGGAGATTTCCAGGGATTAAGACATCCCAGGCAGCTCCACAGTTTCAGTGCATTTGTACCGACAGACTGAGCACCAGCCTGACCTCATGTCTTTCACATTCCAGCTGTGTTTTGCACTGAGCATCCTGGGGAACCTGACTGTAATGCTGTGGGACGAGCCGTCTGTGGGCATGGATGTGAAAGGGCAGCGCTGTCTGTGGTGAGCAGCAGGACTGGGATGGGAACGTAGCAGCTCGGATCTGACCCTCATGGTTCTGGGACTGCTAGGCAGGCACAGGGCTCTGCCTCGGTGGCAGAGGACAGACATTTATTCCCTTTTTCCTCCTGATGCACAGGGGGTTGGGTACCACTCACTGGGCTCCTTACTCAGCAGGCAGCAAGCCTTTTGCCAACCATCAGATTTAATCTTAATGGTAGCGCATCAAGAAAACCTGAGTAGACTCCAGCTGAAACAATGCATTTGGTAGAAAAGACAAAAACTCCTGTTTCTTCAGAGCATGAGAAAAAAATTATAGGTAGTTCTTACTCTCCATCATACAGCCTTAGTGCTTGCTGTCATTCTTCAACAACAGATTTACCTGAATCTGCAAAATCTGGAGGGATGCATGACAAAGTGCCATGTAGCACTGGCAGCCACGTGTCATCTTCAAGCAGGATAACTGAAACCTTTTAAATAATTCTGTTCTTTCTGGCTGTGCTGGGAGGTAAACGTCATCCCTCTGTCCCCAGGAAAGCGATGCAGACCGCCGTGAGAAGCAAGGCACGGGCAGCCATCCTCAGCACGCGCTCCCTGGAGGAGGCGGCGCTGTGTGACCGGGTGGCCGTGCTGGTGGCAGGGCAGCTTCGGTTGGTATCAGTTTAGCCTCATTTTAGTCTATAATCTATTTATTATTATTATTATTATTATGTAATTTGATAGAAAATGTTAGTTTGGTTTGTCCCTGGTATGTAATGAACATACTTTTGTAAAGAGACAGAGTGCTTGGGCAGCGCAAACAAATATAAGTATATATAATATATAAATAATACATATAATAAATATAAAAATATAATAGATATAAATAAATATAATAATAAATGTAATATAAATACATATATATTATATATATATACACACATATTTAGCTGATGAATTAGAGGAAGTACATATCCTGCTTATATACAGTGGATGCTTTATTTGCCGCTTAAGCTGGTTTAAGCACCGTTTTCCCTCCTCTGCAGGTACATCGGTTCCCTTGAGGAGCTAAGAAGGAGGTTTGGCACAAGTTACTACCTGGAAGTCAAACTGAAGGACGCGGGGCAAAGCGATGCTATCCACGCTGAAATTCTGCGCCTCTTCCCCCACGCAGCTCGGCAAGAAAGGTCGCTACCCGGCAGGCTGCACACCAGCCTGGACACATGCTGGGATTTTCTGTTGCTCCTACTGACCCCACTCAGTCATTTACCCAAGAGCACCCAACCCTACAAGCACCCCTAAACCTTGGTGCTGAGTTACACTGTGATGGGTTCATTTTTTTTTATTTTTCAGGATTTATTCTTTGCTCAGCTACAAGATACCAATGGAAGATGCACTACCTCTGTCCCAGTCTTTCTCCAAGCTAGAAGCGGGTATAAGGAAACAAACAATTTAGTATGAAGATTATTTTCAAAATGCTCATACGGATTTGGTTTTTAAAGATTCCTTCTCCATCCCTCTGCAGCTAAACAGAATTTCAGGCTTGAGGAGTACAGCTTGTCTTTGCACAATTTGCAACAGGTATGTTGACTGAGAAAGAAAATGTCAGGAATGCTCCAGAGAGATGGTGTTAAATGGCTGGAAAGCTATTAAAAAAAAAAAAAAAAATCATGTTTGTTGATTTCTAAATAAGTTCCAGAAATAACAAACTGGTGCTGATCTTTCAGAGGAAAATAATAAATAAAATAAAAAATCAGCCCTTAACAGTTTTGATTCAAATCTTTCTATATGAGAAAGCTGAACATAAAGGAAACATATTTCATATAAGATATGAGAAATGATATAATATAGGAAAGATCAGAAACTGCATGTATTAAGAACAAAACCAGGCCACAAGGAACATTGGTACCAGCAGTCCTTAGCCATAACTGGGCTGTTTCCACTGTGGTGCCTTGCAGGTATTCCTGGACCTCACCAGCGACCTGGAGGAGCCCGACCTGGAGGCAGCACCCGAGGGGGCTGTGGAGAAGAGGCTGCTCCAGCCCTGAGCCCTTGCAGCCACAAAGGAAAGCTGTCAGCATGCTCAGCCAGTGCTACGGGGGTGTTGGGTCAGATACAGCCCTGGGACTGGTTACCTGCCTCGCATCACGTAGAGCTTAGCAGGTGCTCTGCAAAGAAAATAAAAAAATATATATTTTAATAAATAAAGCCTTTATCCTTTGACAATTGATGCCTGCCGTCCATCCACACACTCAGACTGACTCTCCTGATGTGCTGAGGGATAACCTTGCCAGGATGTTTCTGGTCAGCCTGGACATATACCCCCAGGGGCTGTGCAGGGGCTCATCTTTGGAGGAATTCATCTGCAAACTTGGAGAGGGCTCTTAAACCTCCATTCTTAAACCCGGATTCACCCACAGCACAAGGACACCAAAGATTAGGCTCACTCAAGCCCAAGCAGCATCCTCCTGGTTGGTGTTGTGAGGCGGAGAAGGGTGGTGCTTTCTATGAAGGTGCATGGGGCTGGGTTTTGACCCAAAAAGTGCATTCCAGCCACCTCAACCCATCTCTGGTCCACACCACTGGGGACATGGAGAGAGGAAAGAGGAAAGGATGTCAGGGCCTGGCTGTTTCTGCATGCTTCTGGTGCTTGGGCTGAATTGGCTCTAAATAATAAATGAGAAAATAAGCATAACAGAAACTGCCCCTTCATTCAGACAGCCATGAGCAGGACCTGGCATATCCAACCCTCTGCTTAATTCCACCACCCCCATTCGCAAGGAAGGAGGAGGTGCGCACACCCAGCAGATGCGCTGGGATGCTCCGTGTCCTGCCTCACTCCACCTCTCAGTCTGCATGGATCTGGCTCTAAAGCATCCAAAAGGCACTTAAATGTCAGAGGGTTTTGCAGGGCAGAGAGAGGGTAGCAGCTCCAACCCCTCCTCATGTCCAGCCTCTCCTTCTCACCCCGCTTCTCCAAGGGTCCCCCAGGGCTCCATGGCCACATCCCCAGCCCGGGCACAAAATCAAAACCGTGCCCTTTAGAAGCAGGCTGTCAGTCAAAAAAAAAAAAAAAAAAAAAAAAAAAAAAAAAAAAAAAAATTTTATTTTGATGTTGGAGAGAGGCTTTGTAGTCCGAAGGGCTGTTCCCATCCAGGTGGCAGCACTTCACTGCTCTTCCCACAGCAGGGCTCGTGGCGCTGAGTTTGCAAACAAAACCGGTGTCAGCAGAGATAAGCAACAGGCAGCGGTCGCTCCTCCACCTCCAGCAGTGTGCCGAAACACTGCTGCTGACTTCAGTCTCCATTGCTGCGCTGAAAGGCGTAAGAGTTTGCCAGATGAAGGATTTTTCTATGGCTTATTGTTGGGCTTATTTTTCCTCTCTTGGCCAGGGCTCAAGAATTTCCTGAGTAACTTTTTTTTTCAGAGAATCGGCTTCGGCGACTCCGCAACAATATGCTCAGTTTGCTTTTTATAACATAAATAAATCTGAAAATCTGCCAAGGAGGAAGGCGGGGGGGGGGGGGGGAAAGCTGAGGAGAAGCGCGGGTCCGTGTGAGGAATGCCTTTTGGCAGAAATGCCCGAATGAAGAAACGAGTGCGTGAGCAGAGGAGCTCCGAGCACCACTGCAGCAACTGGCCAGCGTCTCCCAGGGAGCCTCAGCATCCCTGCGTCCACGGGCACGTTGCAACGAGCCATCTTTGGATTCCTTTCAGACTTTCCCACTAAGGTAAGGCTTAACCATTCTTAAAACAAACAAAAATCAGTATTTAAGAGAGATGGAAACATTCAGTAATTAGGAACAGCATAAATAATGCTGCAAGAGACATGAATGCATAGGTGGGTCCCTGGGTGTCTTTCTAACAGGCTGAGTTAAGCTTGTGCTTAAGCTTGTTGTCACTTTTAAATGTGACAGAGACTTTTCAGCCCTGCTTTGGTATGGGATAACACTGAAATGGAGCTTGGTTTGCAGCAGAGGTGTATTTCTGGCAGTTCTTGGTGCTGGGAGGATATGGTGCACTTCAGCTGAGTTCAGTACTTTTGGTCCTCCAGCACACAGAGGAGCAGATTTCTGTCCTACATGCAGAGTAAGCTAAAGATGGAACCTAAAAAAAAAAAATCTTCTGTCTGTCTTTCACTGCTAAAAATTCCCACTGGGACCGGCTGGGGTCAGGCAGAGGTGGGGGTGATGGGAGGGACACGTGGGACATCCGCAATGGGACCTGGTGGCCAGCTCTGTCCCACCCGGGATTTCCTGGGTGTGAAGCTTAAATCCAGCCATGTGTCAGCTTGTCCGAGTTCAGCTCAACTCCACAATTTTGGGGAAGTCTGGAAGTGGTTACCAAAGGCTGAATTCATATTTTTATATGCCTGGACAAGGGCATCTGTAAGAGAAGAACGCATTTGGAGCATGATGGCGAAACAGCAGATTCTTGTTACCGAGCCAACATGCTCATCCCTCTCCTCCCGACGTGTCCCACAGGGGAACACCACTTCTTGCAGCAGCTTGTGGAGTGCTTGGTGCCCACCACATTGCTCCAGCAGAGCCTGGCCATTCCTCGGGCACTTGTGCTGATGCTCTGGCTGCCAGTGAGGCCAGGAGCTCAGGATTAATGTTCATTCATGCCTTAGATAACCCTGCTGCTGTGGTCCAGACCCCGTTGAAAGCCAGGGCATCTCCAGGTGCTGCATGGGGTGCACACTTCTTGCATGGAGGAGAAAATAAAAATATGGCCCCAGTGTCCATGAAATCGTACAATGTCGGATATTCAAGTGGATGGCGTGGAGAGTAATAAGGGAGGGGAAAAATGTTAATATAAACACTTGAAGAAGATAAACAGTTTGTTTATATGAGCATAGTCCCTTTGCATCTGGTACTGTGTCCTTTCACTCATTAAAGTTACTCATGACTGTTTTCCTGATGGTTAACATAGACATACTTCATCCGCAGCGTTACTCCAGCTCGCTTTTTGCCTCCGTGCCAGCATTAGTCATTATCCAGGCAATGAATCCCTGTTTTCCTTTGACCACAGATCGTAAGGATGCTGCCAGCTCTTTGGGAGCAACCCACCAATGCACACTCGTGGCTGTTTGTTTCTCTCTCATTTCCCGTGAAAAACCCCGACAATGGCAGCTCTCTGAATGCACTTCCAAGAATTTGTTCTCTCGTAGCTCCCAGTTGCCTTCAATTGACTCCGGTTTCTGCATGAGCTCAGCTTGTACCATGGCCAGGCATTGCTCAACTTGGTGTTGAGCCTATAGCACATGAAAACTACATGCAAGTAGAGTTTGGCAATTTTACTTGACCATGTAGTTGTCATTCCTTGGATACTAAGGCCAACCAAGCCAATTATGTCATGCACTCTGATTTCAACTTCAGTTAACTCCTCCCAGCCCTCTTAAAGCATGGATGCATGGAAATTGGGTCAAAATTGGTGTCTTAATGCCGAGCTGCAAGGATGGGGAACGCACTGAGGGTGATGAGGGTCTGTGGCAGTGGGATCTGCAGAGCAGGGTGCCCTGGCACACACGCAGAGGTGGTGCAAATAAAAGCAGTTGCTGCAGTTCCAGCTTTGGTTGTATCCAAGAGTAATGTTTTATTATTATTTTTTTTAGTACACTCAAAGATGAGGAGACTTCAGAGAAATCTGAATGTGTTCCAGCAAACTAAAATTCTCTTGTGGAAGAATGTACTTATCAAATGGAGGATGAAAATGCAGAGCTTTCAGGTAGTTTTATTTCATTTAATAATGATAATGATAATGATAATGATAATGATAATGATAATAATAATAATAATAATAATAATAATAATAAAGTGACCACTGAAGATTGTCTAACCCCTGCATTCCCTTATACTTCAATTTCTTTTTGTGATGTTAACAGCTAAATTACGCTTCAGAAGCCTTTGCTGGTAATGAATGCCTTATGAGGCTATGCATTTTTAACTGATATCTGTATTTTTTGATGCATACAAGAGCACGAATGGGTTCCCTGGATGAGGTGATGTGCACAACCCAAAGACCTTGTTATTTAATTGATGTCTAAGAAACTGGTGTGACCGAGTGCCTCATGTTTGTATTTTGATCCTGCAGAGAAGATGCTCCTATCCTGCTATACTACTAAACTCCCTTCTCCATTCTCCCCTTACCTAGGAGTGGATGCTGTCTCTGCTCTTCCTGCCACTGATGTTCATTGTGGGCAACTTCATGCTGCACATCCCCTACCCTGAGGTGCCACACAGCTACCTCGGGCAGCTGGACGACCCTGCCTATGATGCTGCTGGCGTCACCATCGCCTTTACACCCATCACCCCAACCACAAGGCAGATAATGAATGCAGTGGCCTTGAAGTCTGTAATGACAGGTATAACTTTGTCTTTTAAATATTTAGCTTTGTCTTTGTTTAATCTGTTATGTTTTGTGTTACTTATTTTCAAGTATGTTTGGTCAGTAGAGAAAATTCATCCCAAATGCCCTATTCTCACAAATATTTCTTCACAAATATTCTTCAAAACTAATTCTGGTAATTTAAACTACTAGAAAGGTTGGTGTGTGTTTCTGCAATGTAAAGCTTTGCCTAAAATCTTTGCCACTTTGTAAAGTGAGCAGAACTGCAGAAGGGGAGCTGCAACCCTGACAAAATCGGGATCTATCCCCAAAGCCTGTGCTCCCATTTCCAGAACCGCAGAAACTCATTGCAGTGTTTCTTCCTACAAACCACAGGTATAAAGCTAGAGGCAATGGACAGTGAGAGAGCCCTGGAGGAAGCCTGGATTTCGAATAATGAAATTATAGGGGTTGTATTTAAAAACAACTTCTCCTATTACCTCCGGTTTCCTACTGGGAATGTGGCCATTCCAAATGACAACCTTGGATACATAGGTAGGTACCCAGCTGTTTTCTTGTGCTCTTTGATGCCTTTATTAAACTGTCATTTTTTTTAAGTTATTGGTTCCTGTAGAGCATCTGAATCTTCAATTTTCCTCTTCTATTAAATCAACAGTGGTGTATGAGTGATGCCCTTTTCCTTCCACCCTCCAGATACCTGTTACAATTTCTCAGTACGATACTGTGACAGCCCCAAGTATTGGTACAAAGGTTTCCTGTCCCTGCAGTCCAGCATCGATGCTGCTATCATAGAGGTAAATCAGATTTATGAACTGCAGTAGGTCTC
This sequence comes from Aythya fuligula, assembly GCF_009819795.1. Taxonomy (NCBI): domain Eukaryota; kingdom Metazoa; phylum Chordata; class Aves; order Anseriformes; family Anatidae; genus Aythya; species Aythya fuligula. The sequence goes on along the minus strand of NC_045576.1, from coordinate 10,296,115 downwards.
CTTGTATTTTAAACTCTGTCTAGGAAAGACAAATTGTTCTGGGACAATAACAAGGGACAGGCTTGTCTGAAAACTCTCCAGAAAAAAAATAACATGAAATACTCAGCTGCTGGAGTGTTATTGACAGCGACAGTGGAAACTTGGATGGAATCAGCAGTTTCCTGCAGAAGAGGACTGCTTTCGATTTCATTACGAAGATTTGTACTAACTTCTGTTTATCTTCAAAATTGCAATCAGCCCTGAAGGCTGGGAACCAAACGTAACGCCACGATTTGGTCTAGAGATTTCCCAGATGTCAAGGAAAAGGCAATTCTTGCAGGAGAGCGGGGTAGTACGAACAGCTGCTGGATGATTTGTTTTCAAAGTACGCATGTCTGTCATTTCTCCTTCCCAAATCGTCCTTCAAAAATAGATCAGAAGAGGGGCCCTTGCACCTGGCTGTGCACCCCCAGCTGTCCAGGCTGCTCTCATCCCCAGGGTGAGAGTCAGGGCCCTGGGGGGTGTAAGGCACTGGTGTATCTAGATCCTCAGCACTGGGTGAGGGAAGGATTCTTCTCTCCGTAGACAAGGGAGAGAATCCAGCTGACGTGCAGACATGCAAGTGAGCAGCCCCTTGCTACTGGGATTTATTGCATTGCTTCCTGATGTTGTTTACAAAGCTGCATATAAAATAAAATAAAATAAAATAAAATAAAATAAAATAAAATAAAATAAAATAAAATAAAATAAAATAAAATAAAATAAAATAAAATAAAATAAAAATATAAAAAATCTAGGGCTGATGAATCAGGAGGTTCATTATACAGTTCCATCTCACTGTAGAAAATAAATTAAATGTTAAGATTTTGACCTTGAACTCCTTTAGGTGGTGGCAAATCATTCTGTCTGGGAAGAAATGAAGTCAATTGCCGGTGTCCGTATGAAGTCCCGGAGTGTCATCTACTCGATTACACTAGAGTACAGTTATTTCATGATTACTATAGTGATGTGTTTCTCTTCATTCATGTATTTCTTATCAATGAATGTCGTAAGGGAAAGGAAAAAGCTCAAAGTACTCATGAAGACAATGGGGCTGCAAGACATTGCATTTTGGTGAGTTCCATTGTAATTAAAATGCCTGTTTGCCAAAAAACAATATACTTTGGGCACTTGCACACTATGTTAATTAGTTAAATGGGTTTCTAAGTTTTCTCCAGTACTCTAAGAACAAGCCAGAAGGGTTGAGTATGGCAGCTGAGTATTGTTTTTCTTTGGGAATTTCCTAAGGTGGGCTATGCTGTCTGCTTTGCATAGGATACAAATGGGTTCACCCTAGAAAATAGTTAATGTTTTAATTTAAAATGGTCCTGGTGTGAAATTGTAACAACAGTTCCTCATTAAACAGCAAAGTAATGGCAGGCTTCCATCTCCAGGCTCTCCTGGAGCCTGCTCTACGCCGTTTACGTGCTGATCCTGTCCTGCCTGCTGACGGCCCTCGTGGTGCAGGAGGCTTTCTACGTCAGCAGCTTCCCCGCCGTCCTGCTGCTGTTTTTCCTTTATGGCCTCGCATGTGTAAGTCGGGTTTGAGAACCAAATTTCCCCACTGCATGGTTTATTAAGGTTTTGATGAGCCAAAACACTGCTCCAGAGCCACGCGCACCGTGGCCAGGACTGTAAATTTTACTTGGTCACGCTAAGAGAAATAAATGAGTGTTTTTTCTGGTTCAGTGCTGGGATCTGACTCGCAGCATGGAGGTCTGACAGGCTGGATGGATGTGGCCTAGAAAGACCTGATTTGAAACTCAGGTCTACCCACTGAGAAAGGATGTTAGCGTATTTTATTACAGACCCAACCCCCCTGAGATCTCTTTGCAAGTGGGAATGTCACTGGTTATGGATATTTCTCTCCTTCAGAGCCTGAAGGCAGCCTCTGTTCTTACAGATCCACATGGTTTTCATGCTCTGCTCCCTCTTACGGACATCCAAACTCGCTGGCTCCATGGGGTTCCTCATCACCTTTCTCTTCGGCTGCCTGAGCCTCGCAGTGCTGATAGAAAATCTTCCAGAGCCTTTGAAGTGGTTTCTGGGTCTCTTTTGTCCTTTTGCATTTAATGCTGGCATTGCCAAGGTATGGGGCATTATCTCTGCCAATGAACCATCCCAGCTACTTGCTGCCCTGGGCACCCTCAGAGCAATTTTGTGAAAAAATCCCAAATCACCTCTCTTCAATTTTGTCCTTTATTTCAGGTTTTCCATTTGGAAAAATATGGAATAGGTTTCTCTTTTTCTAACCTTATGGAGGAATCATACTTTTTATTTTCAACTTACATTATGCTGATCTTTGACTCAGTCCTGTACATGCTGTTAGCCATGTACTTCGACAAAGTTCTGCCGGGTAAGAGCAATTTATATTTATGACCATACTTTCCTCTTTTATAGTTTTGATTTATATGGATTGCATGTAATAGCTCCTCAAGGAGCTGATGGGCTGCTCCATTGTCTAAGTCAAACAAAATAGGATTTGGATTGAAAAAAAGGTATTACCCTGCTCAGGGACTTCTTTATGTCTACCATATTCTTGTAATTCCCAAATCAAAGATAACAGAGTATTTAGGGTTTTGTTTTCCTTTCTACTTATACTTGTACTGCTGTTGAGCTGTTTCTGAGAAAATAGTCTTACTATGTTTTGGACAATATTTTAATTCATTATATAAACATTGGAATTTATTAGAAATAGCTCTGAAGCCACCTTTCTTGTTCTGCTTAACCCAGCTCCTATGCACACTGATGAAAATCCCCAACCTTTTCTTAACAGGACAAAGCACCAATCTGGGGGCAGACAGGTATTTTTCAGAAACTCCAGCATGTTTGCAGTAGGATGACACTTTGAATGTGTATTTGGGTAACCAGGGATCATTTTCTGTGCTTCTCAGGGAAATATGGCATCCCACACCCAGCTTTTTTCTGCCTGAAGCCCTCGTACTGGATGCGGAGCAGGAGGGGCTGCCCTGGGGAGGGACCCCACAGTGCAAGGAGCCCTGAGGAGCCCCCAGGAGATGATGTGGAGCCGGTGCCTGCCGAGTTCATGGGGAAGGAGGCCATCAGGTCGAGAGAGGAGGCACTGCTAATCGTGCCCTTTGCTTGGTAGCTTGGGGCAATGCTCCCAGTACTCCACCACTCCTGTCATCAGCTCTGTTTCCATCCATCCAGGCAGTTTCTATGTCCATGAGGGCTTTGCAAACCTGTTTCACATAGAAAAATTAGGGTGAAAATGGTAAAGTAGGGTATAGTTAAATAGGTCATTCATGCTGGTCACTAGTGGTGAAATTCAGGTAAATTGCTGGGTTTGTTTTCGTTTTGTTTTGTTTGTTTTGTTTTGCAATACACTTGGTTAAACATCTATTATAGACAGCGAGGGGAACCCGGAGGGCAGCCTGTAGTAAAAAGCCACCCCTGGCAGTGGGCCTGACCTTGTCTTTTCAAGGTTTGGTGCTGTCAGTGCATGCCAGGTAGCAATGTCCACATCTGCAGATGGAGCATGCCCAACCCTGCCGGACCCTAATGTCACTTTGCCACGACCTCATGCTTCTCATGCCATTGCTGTCATTTCAAATCAAGACCCACAGAAATGAGAAGGGGCAACAGGGAACTGTGTTTATGGGAATCCTGAAATAATATCTGCCTTACCTTCCTTTTAGACTCAACAATATTAAAAAGGCATATAAAAAGAAAGACAAGAAAACAGAAGCCTTAAGAGGTAGGAAAGTTGTGATATTAATTCCTATTAAAGGTGAAGAAAAGAAGTTGTGCAAATATTTCAGATGGCCAAAGAAATAAAACAATATTTGGATTGCTTGAAAAATTATCTAAGATATAGATGCAACTGATTACAATTTTATTCCGTTTTTCTTGACTGATTTTCCATCCCCAGTAAGAGTAAAGAGAAGAAGAAAGCTTTTTTCAGTTGTCATGTTGCTTTCTCTTCTGTTAATTACAAATTAAAGGCAGAAGAATATGTTCTAGGTTTGCAGAACATTTCCTCAGTTTGCTTAATGCACTTCTGACTGAATATTGCTACTCAGTTCTTATATTCCTGGACTTGTCTTGCCTTTGACAATGAGTAGAGGCAAGTAAAACTTCTTTCTTTTTTTCCCAAACTTGGTGTTGCTTTTATTCTAGGTTTGTCTTTAAATATTTACGAGGGTCAGATCACTGCCTTACTCGGTCACAGTGGGGCTGGAAAGACAACGTTGTTAAATGTGCTCAGCGGACTGACTCTGCCTTCTGAAGGTAGGACTGCAAAGGGTAGGGTAGGATGGGGGGGCTTGATTTAGGACCTCTAAAGACCAATTCTTTCCCACCCCTTGTGCTTATTTGTATAAACAGGCTCTGCAACCATCTATGACTACAAGCTCTCTGAAATAGGAGACAGGGAAGAGATCAGAGAGATGATCGGCATTTGCCCACAGTTCAATGTACAGTTCGAAGTCCTGACGGTGAAAGAAAACCTGCGAACTTTTGCAGAGATCAAGGGCATCAAGTCCAGAGAGGTAGAGCGAGAGGTAAGGGGGTGTTCCCCTGAAGGGCATCACTGCCTGGCAAGGTCAGGCAAACCCCTCATTTCAACGAAGGTTTACTGGGCAGTGCAAAGCTCAGAGGGCTGGCTGTTTCCCCTGAAAATTGAAGCTGGTGTAGAGCTTCTGCCAGGCAGGCTTGGGGGCTCGGTGCAACCAAAACTACTCAACTCTTTGCCTTAAAGAGGGCAGGGGGCGTTCTTGGGGGGCAGGCAGGAGCCAGGCACTGGGAAGCACCCTTGGGAGCTGCTCCCAAGGCAGCCAGATCTCCTCTGTGGCTCCCAAAGGACAGAAGGGCAGCTGGTGCTGGGAGCGGACTTTCTTGTGCTTTTCTAGGTGCAAACCATTTTGGAGCTGCTGGACATCAGTAATGTTCAGGACACTCAAGCTGAGAAACTCAGCGGTGGGCAAAAAAGGAAGTTATCCATTGGGATAGCCATGCTTGGGAGCCCCCAGGTAAATTACCTATGGCTTTAAATTTTAGGTTTTTTGTTTGTTTGTTTGTTTTTGTTTTTGTTTTTTTTTTAATTAAAATTTAATTTTAAATTACCAGGTATATTGCCTATGGCTCTGTCATGTAGGGAACATTTGGGTCCATTTGATAATTTTAATGTGGTCATTGTTATGTTGGAACAATGGTAAATTCTTAATCTTAATTTTGCTGATCTAGTTTAAAGCAGAGAGCTGCCTGAGCTCTGCGCAGCTCTCAGAATGATTGCTCCTGCAAACCAAGTGGCCTGGCTCTGCTGGTGGCAGGACCTGGCCTCTCAGGGACCACCAAATCCACAAAGTGGGCAAGTGTTCCTGCAGTGAAGTGTCTGAGTGCATCCCTCGTGCAGGTGCTGCTGCTGGATGAGCCGACGGCTGGGCTGGATCCTCTTTCCCGGCACCAGGTGTGGAGCCTGCTGAAGGAGCAGAGAGCCGGGCGGGTGATCCTGTTCAGCACCCAGTTCATGGACGAGGCCGACATCCTCGCCGGTGAGCACAGCCTCTGCAGGGATGCAGAACATCCCTGGCACAGGAATGCCTTCCCCAGGCCAACCTGCTTGGGATGAAAACCTGGGTCAAAGGGATCTGCCCCCTGAAAAGCAAAGAACAAAAAAAAAAAAAAAAAGAAAGAAAAATAATAATAATAATAATAATATGTGTATATATATATACACAAAACATGACTATACATTTTAAATTCCTTTGACATTTTGTTTCTTTAGACCGCAAGGCTTTTATCTCGCATGGGAGGCTGAAGTGTGTTGGCTCTTCCCTGTTCTTGAAGAAAAAATGGGGGATCGGCTATCATTTAAGGTATCTGCTTCAGCCCTATACTGGTGTCTGGGAATATGCATGTACAGGAATCTGCCAGAAGGACTGTAAGAAGGAAACCGTCAAAGCAGCAAAATGAGCTGAATTCATATTCAGTTAAATTAACTGAAGCAGTACTATGCTCGAGAGAATTAATGAAGTTTGCTGGAATTTTTATTTTATCCATCCTAGCAAATACAGTGCTTTTTCATTTTTGTTTTGTTTTTATAAAAATTAACCATCTGTCTTGTGTTTTGTTTTGCTTTTTTTTCATCTGAACAGGATCCATGTCAGTGAGTCCTGTAACGTAGAGAGCGTGACATCTCTGGTTAGGCAGCACATCCCCAACGTCATATTCTCGGGACACGGCCAATATGAGCTGAGATATAAACTGCCATTAGAAAACGTGAATAAATTCCCAGGTAATGTACATGACAATAATTGAGAATTGTCCATAGTGGGATAAAAATAATCAGAAATGTATGTGAGGAAAGAGAAATGAAGACTCTCAGAAGACTCAGCACGGGTCACATGAGGACTTCAGAACAGTTGTATTTTTTTTTCTCCCTACAATTTGGGCATCCATACAGTTCAGATCAAATAGTGTGATGAATGCTCTTCTTCTGCTTGTAATGAAACATGTGACAGGCAAACTGGGCCACAAGTGTTACTGCGGGTTATTTTTTCTTGATGGTAAAAGAAATAACAGTGATAAGAGGAAACTCCACATAACTGGTACCACTCCGTACCTGCAGCAGCAGCAGGCAGATGCTCACTCACCCACGTGTGCCACGCTCAGTCTGGCAGCCCCATGGCCCTGCTGCTGCCCCAGAGGCATAGTCTGAAACATGATTTATGTGTATGGCAGCTTTGGGTTCCCTCCAAATGCTTTGCATCCTGGCAGTTAACGTTTTACCCCTTTCCCTGCTGACTTCGGCTGCACCAAGGTCTGGTCCCTTGAGACGTGCTCGTGCAGGAAACCTGAAGGCACTGACAGTCTCTGTGTCACACAGATCTGTTCCGTGGCCTCGACAGCTGCTCCGACCAGGGAATTATCAATTATGGAGTTAGCATGACAACCCTGGAGGATGTTTTCCTGAGGCTGGAAGAAGAAGCCACATTGGGACAAGAAGGTACAAGTGTGACCGCAAACACACAACCCCCAGCCAAAGAGCCCGGCTGCTTTACAACCCCAGCAGCCGATCACCAGGGGGCTCGTACTTTTCCCCACATTGTAATGTAAAAGCTGGTTTCAGACATGACCGCGTGTGCTCCACAGATGAGCATGTCCCTGGGGAGGAGTGGGCAGAAGCAGGACAGCGGTGCCCTGAGGAGATGGAGCCGGGCTCCCTGCTGCTCTCGGGCACCGGCAAGGCGATGGTGAGCGGTGCGGCGCTCTGGAGGCAGCAGGTCTCTGCCATGGCCTGGGTGCACTTCCTAAAGCTCAAGGGTTCAGTGAAAAACCTCCGGTCCATGTAAGTACCAAAGGGATGCTCTCAAGCAGAGCTGGAGCTCAAAGCGGTCACAGCAGGGGGGATGATTTTCACACTCGTGTTCTGATGAGCATCTGGAGTAATTGATGTCATGTCTTGGCTATGGATGGTTTTGGCAATCTGCACTTAGAGATGAGGAAAGCTGTTTCCTTTCCAGTGCCAGTAATATAAAACCTGCCTCAAACACACACGTGCCTCTCCCATCTCTCTCTTTCCCTCTCTCTTTAAAGTTTTAATACTTGGTATCCTTTGTGCAGCTTCTTTCCTACACTGAGTGATTTATGCAAGGGAAACCAATTTTCTCTCTGAATAAAATGATAATTTAGGAACAGTTTTATTTCAGGTAGGGAAGAGAATTTTAAAATAAACTAATGTGTACAAACAGCAAGGAAAATATTGCTTTCAGACTTCCTTTTTAATTTTATATTTTTTTAAAACTTCTCGCATGTTGTCAGTGCCTGAGCTCATTTGGCCCCATCACTCTTCAGTCTGGCACACGAGAAGGAAGATGCGGGGGTAGCATATCCTTCCCAATACACACACAGTCTGCAAAATACCCACTTTCCGAGTATTTATTCACTTCTCTCTTAATGTAGTTTGCTGCTCTATGTGGTTTTTCTGCTTCCTCTGGTTTTGCAACTGGCCCTGGTTGCTGCCTGGCAGAGCATGAGCGCCTGGGAGCTCTCCTCGGCGCGGTACTTCATGCCCCTGGGGAAGAGGGCTCCAGCGGAGACCACCAGCCTGCTGGTCCACAACAGCACGGGTGAGGAGAAGGGGCAGGGAGGCTCCTTGTCATCCTGTCCTGTTCGGGGCTGTTCTCTCCCATTAAGGAAAAGAAGGGAAAGGGACGATGGTTGTAGGATGAAGGGGGTGTAAAGAGTGGTGAAAGTTTTGGTGAGAGAAGAGCAGGGTAATCACCATTTTAGAGGGTTGTGAATGAAGTCTACTTTTGCTTCAGCAGCTGATGAGGTCCTGATGCAGACATGAAAAGGGATATCCCAGCAGATGGGATTAGAAGGGAGGCTGTTCTTTCCCTGCCCCAAATTCTGCTTTTTCAGAGTGTGCGTCTTACTGGGCACCACGCTCCAGCAAGGGCACACTAATCCTTGATCAGCCTGCTTCCAGAGTTTTACCTTTGACATTCCTCTTAGTGGATGTTATTTAAAAAAAAAAAAAAAAAAAAGGGCAAAAATTCAGTCAGTGAGTGTGTAATCCATTAACTTCACAAAAACGACGTGCTGTCTGGCTTCCCTGGTCATTAGATTTTGTCTGCTTTTTTGTTTGGTGGTCATGGATTCAAAAAAGAAACCATCAAAGCCTCTTTTGTTGCTCAGTATTATGATTCCTCTGCTTTTGGCTTTCACACCAGGCTCAGGCATTGAAGACTTTATCCACACTCTCGAGAGCCAAGATCTCACAGTGGAAATCACAAGCCAGGAAAATATCACAGAAGAGCTGAAACACAATGGGGCTATAAAAGTGTCTCGTGAAGGCCAGGTGAGGATTTTTCCTCTTGCCCTACCATTTCTTCCTAACAATTTAAGAATTAAGCAATTGACACACAAGGCATAAGCAGAATTAGCTATTTCAGGCTTGGATTCTCTTGGCCAAGAGTTTTCACCTTTGTTTCTTGCTCTTTGAAGAGCTACAGGTTCACCATCTTGTGCCACATGGAGGCCGTCAACTGCTTCCCAGTGCTCGTGAACATCATCAGCAACGCTCTGCTGAGAGCTCTCAACTCCACCACGCACATTCGGATCTGGAGTCACCCTTTTTTCTCTGTAAGTGTCAGGGTCTGATAGCTGGGTGTCAAAGAACAGTTCTTAAAAAAGGCTTCAGGTCTCAGCGAGCCATCAGATTGCAGCAGGGAGGCACGTGGAGCCTCTCCTCTCCAGTGAAAGCACTTTGCCGTGGTTGTGAGGAAAACCTTCCTCCTGCCAAAATTTGGCTAAAGGCCCGCCTTGTTCTCATTGTCTTGTACTCCTCGAGAAATGCAGCGAAATGAACTGTGGCATCCAGCCACTGCGCTGCACATGTTCTCTACAAACCTTTTGTTCTTCTCTTTTCAGATAGATAATCCACGATTCTGGGATTACTTTGTTTCTTTCTACCTCATTTACATGCTGTTGCTGTTCCCTGGTTTTCCTCCTCACTTTGCGATGGGCTACTTGCAGGATTATAAGGTAAATTCACTGAAATGGAGCAGGTTGGGGTTCATAACTGTATTGCCATGAAGATGTTTGAATACGATGGGCATCTCAAGGGATTTTTTCACTATGTGGCCATGAGCCAGCACAGAATGCTAGAAGATGATAAATAAGTAAATAAATTTGGCATTTAACCAGCCAAATGGCAGCTGGCCAACATGTGCCTTCCCAGACAGGAGCTCGTGCCCAGCTGCGGGTCTCGGGGCTCTTCCCCTCGGCGTACTGGTGCGGCCAGGCGCTGGTGGACATCCCTCTCTGCTGGCTCCTTCTCTTCTCCATGTTCGGCCTTCAGTTCGCCATGAGCAACAAGATTTCCGGGAGCATCGGCAACATCTTCTTGCTGGTACGTCCTCTCCTGGTGGTTGTTGGTTCATTAGTGCGGGATTTGGGTAAAGATTTGAGCAAGAGTAAGGGTAGCTGAGACAGCAGCCACGTCTAGGGAGGCAGCTTTTTTCAGGAAATCTCCATAAAACAATGCAGGACCATGGCAGGATTTAGCAGTTCATTTTCAGCAGGCAGGACTAAAATGCATGAGTGTAGCCAATGCTGGCACACCTACAGGTTCCCAAACCCTTACTGCCCTTCTCCTCATTTCACCTCCTATGAGGATTTCCCCAGCTGGAAATGAAAGGCAATAAATCTTGTCTTAATATGTTCCTTCACACTCAGCAGTCATTTTGTGGTAATTTCTGAATGCCCTGATCTTAATTTATGACTATGTAAACCGAACCACACTGCTGCATACAGGTTTCTGGTTGTTGACACAGTTCCATTTTCTCTAATAAAAGCACTTTTCTCTGCAGGTCATGGGTGCTTTGGGCTACGGAGTTTCCATTGTTCTCTTCATCTATTTAATCTCCTTCATCTTTCGCAAAGGATGGAACTGTGATTTTTGGTCTTTTATCCTGATCGTGGTAAGCATATGGCTAGATAATGTGATGTAGGGTTTACAGAAAAGTATTCTGAGCTCTTAAAGATGAACTAGAGATCAAAATATCAAGTATAGGTCCAAGACATAGGTAAGGACATATGTTTTATAGTAGGCAGTTCTATGTACATTAGCATCACTCTGTTCTGCTCAGTGACAGTCCCTCCCATTTCCCCCAGCCCTTTGCTCTCACATTTCTGGAAATAAGGATTCATTTCACATTTTGGACAATTGCAAATCTTGCTCAAAGGTCTTGCTCAAGGTAAAGTTTCAAAAGCAAACTAATAGGGAGCTTGTATTCCATTCCCTTATTCTGGGCAGCTCAGGTGGGTATTTGGCATGGACTGGGATGGGAACAGGATGGGATGCCATACTGTTTTATTCTGCCCAAAGCAGCCCTGTTTCTGGACTTTCCCCAGCTGGCCCAAGCCAGCAGCCTTCCCTTAGGCAGAGACAGCTGAGTGCCTTCTGCATCCTTACCCTTCTGCATCCTTACCCTTTTTTCTCTGTATGTTTCTTGTCCATTTTGAGAAATTCAACAGGGAACTGAAAATGTACATCTATGCAATTTTGATGACCAGTGAGGAGTGTATCCCTTTGTATCAGCTGAGTAACTCTCTTGTTTTGTTTTTAGGTATGCCTCGTGTCTTTTATCATCAGCCGAGTCATGGATTACACACTTGATATGAGTGTCTCCCTCTACCTCATGTCTCTCTTGATTCCCCTGTACCCACTGCTGGGCGTTACGATCAACAGCGAGCAGGTAGGCAGGGGCACTGGGTGGTGAGAGACCCACAGCTCTATACGAATGCTGCACAACAAAAGCTTTTGTTCTGGCAAGCAAAGTCTGGTGCTGATCGCATGCTGCGTCCTGGGAAGACTCATTAGTTTCTTCGTGTGGGTAGGATTTTCCAAACCATCAGAGCGCATTGTTGGATAACCATGTCAGATCAGATGTAATTTATCCAGCTGCTCGTTACTGCTAGGGGCTACTTCTCATGCAGTTGAGCCATGCCTGTAGATTAGGTAAGCAATCTTAATTCTTTCCATGCAAAGTCAAATAACTTGGCCTAAGCAACCGTAAGAGAAAATTTGAGGTTATACATCTGAATTTGCATGGAAAGCATGTGAGCGTTATGAAAACCCACGAGGCACTTTACTTCTTCTCAGCTAGGGGTGATCGTGGAAAGGCAGCTCAGAATTCAACAAAACCCTCCAACTATGTGCAAGACTTTTTATGTGTTATAAGTGACTCAGGAGTGAAGTTCAAACAGAAGAGAGTCCTGCTTTGTCCTGTCCCCCTCTGTTGGGCCCCCAAGGAGGAGGAGACCAGATGTTTTCCTCTAATAGACCATTATCCCCCCCAAAAAAGTCTGATGCACCTCCTGAGTGCTGGGCCATTTTCTGGAACTGGGGTGCCCAAGTCCAAGGGTCTGTATGGTGAACATTTCGGGTAAATCAGAAACTTTTATATGTTGTTGTTGTATTTTCTGTTTGTATTTAAGCCTTCCAACACTAGCCAGCTTTATATTAAAAAACTGCAGGTCTTCACTACATATATATATTTTTATTCTTGCAGATTTTTGTAGAGGACGCTGACTTAATTGCTGCTAGTCCCAGGAACCATGTGCTAATAGCCGTCTTTGCAGTAAGAAAACATTTAAGATTAATTTGATTTAGGAATGTGTGTCTCCCAAACCCTGTCCTCAGCTAAGAGGAAGCTCATTTCATGTAGAAGGTGGATGTCGGGGGGTCTGGATGACAGATTGCCCACCTGTGCAAAAATAGCTTTGCTCCTTTGAAACAGGTAAGGGAAAATGAAATGAGCCTAGCTCGCTTAATGCTTCTGCCATTGATGTTTCGTGCATTGATAAATGATAGCAGAGTTCACCGCCTTCAGGATTACCCCGAGTTAGATGGTAATGGGCTTTTCCACACACTGGGTTTCCCCCTCACCTCTTTTATAACACTGCCTCCATCTTTTCAGCTTCAGCCACAGTAGAAAGGAAGGCAAGGCTGTTAATGTGCCAACCTCTATTTTTCAGCCTTATATCCATTCTGTGGGTTTCATTTTTCTTCTTCGGTATTTGGAGATAAAATATGGAAGAACAGTTCTGAGAAAGGACCCGGTATTTAGGTTTGTATAAACACACATGCACCCCAGGCACATGCGAGATCTAATCTCTTGGCACACTGCTTTTCCTTGAAGACATTTAGATCAAATGTCAGGATTTTCATGTCCCTATTTCTGTTTTCTTTATTTTTACTACTGGTGGTTTTTTTATAACTAAAATCCCTTCTTAAATCCTGCAATGTTATGATAGCATAAAACAGCCCTCAAGCTTTTTAGTGCCTCCACATGGTGCTGCCTGTGCTGTGAGGAGGTACTAGCCTGCTTCTCCATACAACGCAGAAAGCCCTGCAGAAAATAATGATAAAAAAGAAAAAAAAAAAAAAAAAAAAAAAGAAATGTTGAACCAGTCTTGGCCTATCCAAAATGTGTTGGTGGAAAACAAGGGTAAAGACTAAACTGCTAAGATGAACCTGTTGGGTTTGTAGAATTTCCCCGAGAAATGAGAGCAGCCACCAGCATCCTGAGGAGCAAGAAGAAGAGGATGAAGATGTTAAAGCTGAAAGAGCAGCAGTGAGAAATGCCATCATAGCTCCGAGTCAGGAGGAGGTAAGACTGAGTGTGGTCCTTCCCTCTTTATTTGATATCAGTAATAGGACTTCTGGTTAAAATAAATAAATAAATAACAAGATTAATAAGGGCAAGTCAATGCTCTGGCTGTATTACTCCTCACTGGGAAAATCCAGCCCTCAAAGGGACTGGATGGGTCCCATCAGGATAGGGAAAAAAGCTTTTAAGAGCACTCCTCAGACTCTCAGAGAACTACAAATCAAATTCAAAGATCTTTATAAGTTGTTTTGCTTTTTTTTTTTTTTTAATGGAAAAGTATTACTGAAGTATTAATGCTCCCCAAGATAATAGACTAATCTTTCTTCCTCCTGCTTGCTTTCAGAAATCAGTTATTATTGTCAGCAATCTGTGCAAGGAATATAAAACAAAGAAAGCGGGTTCTGTTTTTAAGAAGAAGAAGAAAATGGCCACCAAAAATATCTCCTTTTGTGTTAATAAAGGTGAGAAGTGGAACTGTTTTACTCACCCTGTTTTGGATGCTGCTCATACCCAAAGAGATAATCCTCTGAAGAGTCTCAGTCATCTGAGCCACGACATAAAGGCAGAATCTGTTTGCTCCATGGTTAAGGCATATCTGTGCTATGGCCGATGTGGTAATGAATAAGATGGATGCATCCAATTAATCTCTGATCCAATTAGACCTCTGATTTAAAATGCCATAACCCCCTCTGCAGCAGTCACTGCAATTCCTAGGTGACCTCAGAGCAGTGTTCAGACTCACATTGGCTATAGAGTTGAAATGTAATTTATGGACTCTCAGAGTATATATTTATACAGGTGTTTAATTTTATTTGATCTTTGCTATTAATACATTCTCTTTTAAGCTTTTTTTTTTTTTTCTTTTCTTTTAATAGGACTCTGCCTGATATATTTGTTAAATGGTGATTATCACTAATAAGTGTTTTGTACTGATTTCAGGGGAAGTATTGGGACTTTTGGGGCCAAACGGAGCTGGAAAAAGCACAGCTATCAAGATGATTGCTGGAGAGACGACACCAACTGCTGGGCAGGTAGGAGGCACCTGGAGTCTGGAGAGAAGGGATAAATGTCCACAAAAAGTGCATATGCAAAGCTTGCACCTAGCTATTGAATGATTTTCTTCAAAGCAGTATGAGGGACCAAGGTTTTAAGCAAATCATTTGTGCCATTAAATTAAATGGTGTATTAATAAAAATTATCGTGAATCACTTTTAGCTTTACCAATCACTTGCATCTCCCTGGATTCACCGTGACTATATTTAGGAGCCATGTAGCCAAGGGCTGCAAAATCAGCCCTTTGCTTCTTGGGTTTCCCTCCCCGTTGAATCCTGCTGAAACCCCCTGGCCTTCCTCTGAGCCCTATGCCTGGGTCTGGGCAAGGTTGGGAGAGGTGAAACATCGGCGTGGTTGTACAGGTGCTGCTGTGGAGGCGAGAAGGAGCGACATGCTGCCTTCAGGACCACCTGGGGCACTGCCCACAGGACGACCCGCTCTGGCCGGACCTCACCGTGCACCAGCACCTCCAGGTCTACGCGGCCGTGAAAGGAGTGCGCAAGGAGGATATGGCTGCTGCTGTCAACCGGTACGGGGCAGGGTGGTGCCAGGTCTTGGACAAGGTTTTATTCCTCTTCCTAAGGCACAGGGAGGAGACCAGAAGGTCAAAGTCCTCTGTGAGCCAGGGGGCACCTTGGAAGGAACTCGGGAAATGAATCTGCAAAAGCGATTTTGTGCTGAATGCTGCGATTAAGTGAGTGGGCTGAGAAAATCTCCAATTTACCTAAGTGTGTTTGGTGGGGATAGATTTACCACTGACGTCCCTTTTAAGTACGTTATCTACAGGAAGCATTTCTAAAATCTCGGGTTTTATTGTTTGGCACTACAAGAAGGGTGCTTAAGTGCTGCCTGCTGAGCTGACACCGGCAAGGTGGAGTGGATTTATAATGCTGTTGACACGAGTGATTGTTCTTAGAAAAAAGTTTGTGGCCTATTCAGTGCACTCTGCTTCAAATATTCATTCACATTTTTACAACACAATAAATGTTTAATGAAAACAAACAGGAGCCAAGAACCAGGGGAAGAAAGTTCTGTTTTCTTATTGTTTTGGAGACCTCTGATTAGAGTATTCAATTGGGAATAACAAAAACGTTGGTTTTGATGTGTGTGTTTTTTTTTTTTTTCCCTTTGTTCCCTTCCCCCACAGAATAGTGAATGCTCTGGAGCTTCAGGACTACTTAAAAAAATCAGCGAGAAAATTATCTGCTGGGATAACCAGAAAGGTGCTTTTTTTGTTCCTATGCTGAGCGTTGCAAAATGCCCTCTGTGAGCACTGGGACCTGTGTGTGCTCCCAGCCCCCGGGAGAGCATCGCATTGCACCCCACGGTGGGCTGAGCTCACCCAGCATCTTCTAAGTTTGTGTCTCCTAAAACCAGAGGCTCAGTTCCCATAAGCAATGTGATGCTGCCCACAGCCCTTTGCAGACAGGGTGCTGGGGGCTGCAGCAGACCTGACCCCAGCCCCTTTCCCTTCTGCAGCTCTGCTTCGCCATGTGCATGCTGGGCAACCCCGCGGTGCTGCTCCTGGATGAGCCATCGACCGGCATGGACCCCAAGGGGCAGCGCTGTGTCTGGTGAGTAGGACCCGGGCACCGAGCAGTAAATGTGTAGGGTTAGGTAAAGGGCATTTTACCTCATCTGCGGTTAGTGCTGCTCACGTTGGGCCAGTGGTTTTATCAGAATCGCTGTTTTCCTGGATCTCCCCAACTAATGCATGAGCAAGAAAAGAGAAGCCCTTTTTCTTTTGAATCTATCATTGTTGTAGATTTTACGATGGTTGTATATGGATTTAAGAGTCCATAATTGGACTTGAGTCAAAAATAAGAAAAATTCTCATTATTTCCAAGTGTCACCAGTCTAAAGTTTTTATATCCTTTTATGTTAGTTTTAGGGGTAGGCGTATTTGGAGGGGCAAAAAGGTTTAAGAAAACATGTCTGGCATTTCTAGGGAGTGTTGGCTTTTCTTTTTTTTTTTCTTTTTTTTTCCTGTGTCCTCAGGAAAATGATCCGTGCCGCCCTGAAAACCAAGGAGACGGGGGCCATTCTGACCACGCACTACATGGAGGAGGCGGAGGCGGTGTGCGACCGCGTGGCCATCCTGGTGGCCGGGCAGCTACGGTGGGCAGCAATGTGGCTGGGACAGGAAACATTTCTTAGCCCCCCCTGGGTCCAATTGGGTCTTTCTCTCCATCCTCGGCCTCCTGAGCCCCCCACCATGGGCGTTATGAAGTGCTCCCCATTGCAGGATGATTTGGGAAGGGGCAGACGGCTGGGGATCAGTGGTTTCACACAGACTTCATGCTTCACCCCTCTCCTGCAGGTGCATTGGCTCCATTCAGTACCTGAAGAGCAAGTTTGGCAAAGGCTACCTGCTGGAAATTAAAGTCAAGGACCCAGAGAGCACAGATCTCCTCCACACTGAGGTTTTGAGGATTTTCCCAAGTGCAGCCCGTCAGGAGCGGTGAGTATAAATACAGGATGAACAGAGGCTCCAGGATTACCTCTTCCCCAAAAGTGTGCCCAGTGCAGTGGGCAAATGCAGGATTCAGGTGAAGAGAGGCAGAGGGGTCAGAGTCCCTCTGTAGGGATCTGGTCCCATAATGTCACCAAGTCCAGCCCTGCTGCCATCCCCACAATAAAACACCTACAGGTCCAGCTCCTAGTGTGACATGAAAAAAGGCATTTTTCATGGTAAAAAAACAGTATTGACAATGGTCAATACAGAGCAGGAATCACCTCTTCTTTTCCTCCCAGGTTCCCCTCTTTGCTCGTCTACAAGGTCCCAATGGAAGATGCGCTGCCCCTGTCCCAGTCTTTCGCCAAGCTAGAGGAAGGTAAGAGCAAGGGAAGATGGCTTTTTGAAAAGGTGGAGCACCGACTGGTAATTTTCAGCTCTATTTCCATTTCTCCACAGCCAAGCAGAACTTCAGCCTCGAGGAGTACAGCTTCTCTTTGAACACTTTGGCTCAGGTAGGTGACAGACGTGCTGCAAAGGCGTGAGCAGGAACAGAAGCCAGGTCTGGGCAGGAGGCAAGAAACTGCAGGAGCTGCACCGCCTGCAAAGGTGCATCAGAGGGTTAGGGAGGGTCTGAGAAGTGATCCGAACTTCATGTTGCCCATTTCAGGTGTTTTTGGAACTCTCCCGAGAGCAAGAGAAGGATAATTTCGATCTGGCTTTGGATGGGGCTTTCGAATGGAAACAGCTGCAGCAGGAGGACAGTTAGAGACCCACGATGCTCATTTACACATTACTCCGTATTAACCTAAGTGGTGTGATATTGCACGTATTTACTGTCATTATCGGTGTACCAGGAGGAGGAGGAGGAGCTCTGCCAAGGGCATTTCTTACAGCATTTCACCTGGACTCTGGGGGTGTCTGCACCGAGCCCTGCCCCAGGCTGAGTTTCTGAGGGCTGGTTGATAAAATGCTGCCCGCTGCGAGAGCTCTTGTCGAAGGGAGCAGCTCAGAGCAGAGGCTGAGGGAGCAGAGGGACCAGAAGGGTGTGAGAAGGGTCCTGGCTCATCTCTAGGGACCAAGGTTTTGCTTTGCTCGGTGGGTCTGGGTGCAGCAGGGAATCTGGACACACTGCCAATCTCCTGGGCTCATCTCCTGCCAACATGTGGGACTGTGCCTGAGACACGTTTAAATACATCTTATTAAAATTTACACTGTATTTTTATATCCTTCCAATAAATGTCTCCATAGAAACCGCAGCAACACCCTCATATGTCATTACTGCTGCGGACCCCCAGCAGTAGCTCAGCACGTTCATTCTCCTCCCCCTGGGGATGGAGGTGGCTGCAGTGGGGCTGAGGGGCTTTGGCAGGGCAGGGGATGAAGAAGCTGCGTGCTGCAGGAGCTGCTGGTGAGCCTGGGCAGGCCTCAGGGCTGCCAGAATTTGGGGTCAGCTCACAGCGTTGGAGCTGCATTTTCTGAATTCATGGAAACGACCTCCAGCCACAAAGTCCCGGATCAGCAAACAGATGGCCAGTAAGAGAGCAACAGGGAAATATCTGCTCCATCTGCCCTGGTGCCCACGAGGCACCATCCCACACCCAGCCAGCGGCCAGATCCCCCCAAAAGGCTGTCACCACTTGGGCAGGGGTCCTGAGCCTGCAAGCAGCCACTCCCCGGGGCACGGCTCGCCTTGGCTGTTTTGCAGTCGAGGTCGGAGTGCTCCTCGCACCCCCGGAGCAGCAGCCTCCTGTCAGCAGCTTGTTACGGCCCGCGCTGTGAGTTTGTGCTAGCCGAGGGGAAGCTGAAGAGCTGCCAGCTGCAAAGCCTTCGGAGGGCAGGGCAGGAGCAGCGTGTGAAAACGAGAGCAGTAACGGGGGACGTGCTCCTCTGGCGCAGCCTCTGGCAGGAAAGCATTTAGGGCTCGCAACCCACCGAGGGTCATGGCAGCAGCACAGAAATATTTTCCATGGAAAGTGGAAGTCCTGGTACATTTGCAGAGTTTCTGGAAAGGGAAGGGATGGGAGCTGCTGTTAATCTTTCTGGAAAGCAAAGCTGCTGCCAGTTCTGCTCGTCTCTATATATCCATCACTCCCTTCTAGAGTTGCTCTGCACTTGAAAATTAACCTCGTACCTGCTCAGGGCTTTATCTTTTTGCTGCAATGGCCAGTGAATATGCCACAAGTCAAAACCAGAACACAGCCTTCCCTGGGTGTCCTGGGTGTTTCCAGGTGTCCCAGAAGGGCAATGGTGTATGGCCATGGTCAGGAGCCGGGCAGACCTTGCAGGAGCAGTGGTGCCAACCCTAAATTGTGCTCTGAAACCCATCAGATCTGGTTTGTTGTGGGCAAGCAAAGTGCAGGGCCCCAAACCCTGCCATGGGAAGTGTCTCAGTGGCATGACATGGGAAATGATGTTGTGCTCTATGCCAGCCCTGAGAAGAGTTTCAATTTATATCACCTATAATTCTTACATGCAACATCCCCATGCCTGATCCAACAAACCCTTCCTGCTCTTCATATCAGCAATTCCATGAGTCAGCTCTTTGGAAGGATTCGTTTCCTCTGGTGTAAAGATTAATGAGAGGATTTTCCTCCTGGAAAAAAAAAATAAAAAAAAAAATAATAATAATAATAAAAAAAAAAAAAAACAGGCACGCGTTATGCCTGCACTCAGCTTGTTTGCTGGAGCTAAAACCCTCACAGAAGATATGAATCCAGATCTCTTTACATAACCTGGTGACTGTGTCGCAATCTCTGCCTGTGTAGGTTGCACACCCAGCCCCAAACCGCGCCTGGTGCTCGGGGCGCTCGCTCAGAGGGCTCCTTGTTCCCTCCCGCTTGCACAACAGCTCCTCTTTTACTCCCCGCCCCTGGGAAATGGGGTATGTGAAATCCCCAAGCATTTCGGTCACCTTCTCCTGCACTGGGCTGCAGAAAATCCAAACTCGGTGAAAGGGAAGGGGTCTCTGCGGCTGTGGGGAGCTCAGGGCTGTGCACCCTCTCCATATCACAGCAGTTTATATCATATTTTGCTGTTCCCCTCCATATCTCTGTCCCTACATGCAGACCTCACTCCTTTCACCAGGAAATCTCTTTTCTATCACAGCCAGGTGACAGGGTCCATTTGGAGGCCTTTGAATGATGCAAAGAATAACAAAATCCCAGCGAACTTCCCCCAATCCTGTCCCAGAGTGACAGGGGATGGCGAGGGGAAGCCGGGTGCATGGGGGGGTCAGGGAAGCAGAGGGAAGGACGAGGCGTGACATCTCCATGGGGCAATTGCACTGCTGAGGCTGGACTGGGTTTTTCCTTTCCTTGGAGCATCTCCAGCCGTGGCTGCTCCTTCCAAAAGCACTTGTACCGTGTTTTTTTTAAGTAACTGCCCCCGACCTGCCTGCTAGCACGGGGCTGGCGGGTTGTTCTGGGTGCTCTTTGGTGCTTCCCATGCCAGGCAGCTGGAGCTGGCTCCATCCTCTCCTGCACAAGGAGGAGAAGGGCAGAGACCCACAGAGCCCCCACGGGGAGCTGGTTGGAGCTGGGGATTCGTGTGGGCCCCCAAGGAAGGGGGACAGGGCTGGTGCCATCGCCAGCACCACATCAGGACTTCCAGGAGCTGGGCCGTGGCCAGCACTTGGAGAAAAGGGGTCTGTCCCCAGCACAAAGCCGGGCTCAGCTGGCAGCGAGGAACAAACAAAAGTGCTCGAAAAGTTCATGAGCACTTAACATTTTCATCAGGAAAAAAAAAAAAAAAAAAAAAAAAAGGACAAGAGGACAAGAGTGTGATTTCCTAGAAGCAAGCAGGCTTCCTGAACGTTCCCTTCAGAGGTCACCCCCGCCTCCCTCCCTCCCCTGCCCTGAGCTGAGGGGCTGGGGGACAAACCTCAAACCTCCCCCTGCAGCTGCCATTGAGGCACCCCCGAGTGACATCAAGGAGCAGCCCACGTCTTCGGGTTAGGTGAGAAAGGTGGTGCTGGCCTGAAATTTTCAAATTTCAAGGAACTTCAGGAAAAGCAGCAATGAAAGCTTCAAAATATCAATGAGCCAAACTTGTACGGAGGAGGGTAAGGCTGAGAGATGCTACGCAAAGGGTTGGTGTCCTGCAGGACATCTCAAGACCTCATGGCTCGGCTGAGCATTAAACATCCTTTTTTCAGGGCATCCCTGGTACAAGTAAAAGAAAGTATAAAGAAAGCAGGATATGGATAAAATAAAACAAAATATAAATGAAATAAAACAAAGTAAGATCGAAATTAGATGAAATGAAATGCCATGAAATGAATGAAATTAAAATAAAATAAAATAAAATAAAATAAAATAAAATAAAATAAAATAAAATAAAATAAAATAAAATAAAATAAAATAAAATAAAATAAAGTAAAGTAAAGTAAAGTAAAGTAAAGTAAAGTAAAATAAAATAAAATAAAATAAAATAAAATAAAATAAAATAAAATAAAATAAAATAAAATAAAATAAAATAAAATAAAATAAAATAAAATAAAATAAAATAAAATAAAATAAATAAAAAATAAGCCCTGAAGCCCCCAGGAGGCTCCGTCCCAGCGAGCACAGCTGCCCGCAGCTGGCCGCCCCGTGCAGAGCCAGCTGTTCCTGCAGCACAGGGAATGAGGCAAGGCAGATGCTGGCAGCCCCCGCAGCGTGGAGGCCAAGCCGCTTTTTCCATTCACCGGAGACAAAAGAGGAAATGGGGCTTGGATTGCTGCCCCCTGAGCGGGCTGCAGCGGGTCCTCGGCTCAGCCGGCCTGGGTTGTGCTCCCCAACGAGTGCCAGGACGTCCAGTCGAGCATCACTGAGAGTATTTCATTTTTAAGGCATGAATTAGGATGCACGTGAAAGCCAAGAAGACCGTTCCTTCCCTTGCCTTGGTGCTCCTTAACTCCCCGCAGCATCTCTGCACCCTCCCGAGGCTTCAGGCTGAAGCTGCTCTGCAGCCCTTCAGCACCAGATGGATAAAATATCAGGCAGAAGGCTCTGTGTGGCTGTGACAGCAGCCAAACCCAACAAAATATTTACTTCAAAGCAGGCAGAGGGATAACTTGTCCAGCTGGAAAAAGCAGGAAACGTTTTTTAAAAAGAGGGAGAGGATTGTGTAAGGCATGATGTTTTAATTAAATCATGCTTTAATGATAACAGGAGTTCACGAACTTGTGTTCCAGGCAGAATGCAAGTGTCCGTCTGTCCGTGTGCCTCCCCGTGTCCTGCCACAGGAATCGGGCAGTGCTTTGTGGATGGGCAAGGAGAGAATGGGGCCGGGCAGGAGCTGAGCACCTGGGTATCTGTGGTCACGGGGACTGGGTACGTTCCCTCCCACAGGCCTTTCTGCTTTTCCAAATTAATTTTGGCTATTTGAAAGTATCCAAAGTCATCTAGACCTGCAAGTATTGTGTCCCTGGGCAAGCCTGGGATCGGGTGAGGACAGTCGGATGGATTTCAGCACAGACACCAAAGGCAGATCCTTCCCGTGGGCTTGGGGCTTGCAGGAGCAGGTTTTTTCTCTTGGTTCTTCACCCAGGAAGCGTGGATGATGCCATAAGGACAGAGTTAAAAGGGTCTTTTTTAAGGTTTCTTCAGCTATTTAAGTAAGTCCCACGTCCACGGACAGGCTGAAAGGCAAGGTCTGCACTGGGCTGTTGGAAACAACCCTCATGTTGCCAGTCCCAGCATCCATTTATTTAAATGGTTATTTATTTAAAACGATATTTTAACCTCAAAGCAAGGGCTGTGGGACATGAGGAGGACTCGAGGCAGATCTCTGCTGGGTTTGGCCTCACCTGAGGCAGCTGAGGACATCCACTCGCTGGCGCTGGCTGCTGGCAGGGGCCACAGCTCCTTCCACCCACACGCCTCGCTTTTCTTTGGCCTCATTGTGAGAAATTCATTTCATGTTCTAAATGCAAATCCTCTGAAGGGCTTTCAGGATGCTAAGTAGGAATTCAGAAAGAAGAACACAAAGAAGCAAGATTTTTTTTATTTTTTTTTTTTTTTTTTTTTTTTGCTTTAATCTGAAAAATAACTGGCCTTAAAACCACCACATTTTTCTCCTCTCGGGGTAGGACAGAAAACTCTTGGCAGCGTTTTGCAGCACAGCCATGCTACCCCCAGCTGAGGAACCCGTCCCATCCCTCTGCATCTCACACCAGGATTTGTATTTGCTGGTCACAAGAGACCAAAAAGCAAGAAATGGGCAAAAGCAAGAATTGGTGCCTGCCCTGTCCTTGTTCTCCTGCCTTCAGAGGACCCATCGGGGGGACAGAGGGTGGTCCTTGGTCTCTAGGGACCCCATTAAGCTGCTGTTGACTGAGTGCTTCATTAATTTTTAACATGAAAATCCAAGAAGGGAAAACCAGGAAAGAATGAATTTCTGGGAAGAAATCTCCCTTTTTTGGTTACAAAGTGGGCTTGGGCTAAGTGGCACAGTGGCACAGGATATGGTTTGCCAACAATATCAGCGCCTTTCAAAATCATCCATTCGAGTGAAACATGGTCAATAATTTACTAGAAATGCAATGTTTACAGCAGAAGCCCTCCAGCCAGTGCTTGGCTGAAAACAAATCTTTCTTTGGGCCTCCAGATGAGTGATCTCCTCATCGTACCTCCCCTGTTCTGCCTTTCCTAGAAAGGGAACAGTGCCAACGGCTAGGCGAAAACACCGCCTTGCCATTTCCAGCTGCATCTCCTCAGCTGCAGGTGCCTAAAAAGTGCTCCCATAAGCGAGGACGAGCACAACATAGGGAAAACATGTTTGGTCCAGCCTGGGAGTGAGCAAACGCAGAGGTGGGAGGCTCCGAGGCCAGGCACTGTCCTCGCTCAGCCCCAACACCCCTGGTCCTGCACCCTGTGGTTTATTAACAGGAGGTGATAAAAGCCGAAGGAGCACAATGCTGGGGGAGCTGTGGGAGCAGGGAACGAGGGCAGCAGATGAGAGGAGCAGGAGCAGGGGTCAGCAGAGGCTCTGCTCATGGGGGAAAGGCTGTTGGGACCACAGCAGTGGATGTCCGGACAGCTGCATGCTTGCAGCAGTGGGAAAAGCGCTCAGTTTTTCACTTCTCTCAAAATAAAATAGGTTTTGTTCTTTTTTTTTTTCCTTTTTCTTTTTCTTTTTTTTTTTTTTTCATGTAAAAAAATTTTGCACAATGGGGTTCCGAGAAACGAGATGCGGGCCTTTTCTTCCCTTTCCTGGAACTGCCCCTGTGAATCACTTGGCTGCGACCCGGGGGGTGCAGCGGCCCCGGGCTGCTCCCAGCATCTCCATTCGCGCTGTGCCACCTCCTGGGGACACGGCGGCGGTGCAGGGCTGCCGAGCCGTCCCGACACGGTGCCGAGCACCTTCGGAGACATTCCTGCTGTCCCAGCCCTGCTCATAGCCCACCCCGTGCCCCCTGGAGCCCCTCGCCCCCGTGGCCGAGCCCCCGGCCGCAGGGCGCAGCAGCCGCCCCCATCCCGCAGCCGTGGGCAGGGGCGAGGTGCTCGAGATGCTGCAGGGGGATGGAGCTTGGGAGCGGTGCTGGGTTAAATGTGCACTGTGCACGCTGCAAAAGGGATGATTTGGGGTAAGGTCTGGGACTTGGGGCAGGAAAAAGGGCTGTTCTGCTATCTTTTAGCAAGAAATGTGAGGGGTCCCTCCGTGTGCGTGCGGCACCGCTAAATGTGGAGTTCTGGTGACTGCTCGCTCGCGCTGGTGTACAAGCTGGGTGCTGGGACCCATCTGCTTGGGCACACTGTGAGCAGATCCCCTAGGGACAGTTCTCCCCGTGCTCACCATCAGGACATGCTCCAGTGGCCTCCTGCAGTGTGCTGCTCGTTTTGGGATGGCTTTGTCACCCAGACCCTAATGGGATGTGCCACCCGCCACACATCATTTTGATGGCTCCTAGGGAGGCAGAACGAATGAGAAATTATGGCAATGAAGGACTGATTCATGCACAGTCTGTGAAAGATTTAGGACTCTGATACACAACCACCTCCTACCCTAATTTCCCAGCCAGGAGCATTGCCCAGGGTGCTGGCAACACCCTCACCTCATGGCTGCGAGCATCAGCAGAGGGGGAACACTCAGCTCTGCGGGCTGCAGGGGCAGGAGGAGAGGTGGTGAGGATTGTAAGGACTGGGCTGTGTCTGAGGACAACCCGTCGATAAAGCTGCATCACGTTGATAAAGCTGCATCACTCAGCTGAAGTGCTGAAGGTGGCACCGCTGCCTCTCCTAGGAGCGAGCAGTCCGTGCTGCACTGCTCTGCTCCCCACCAGTGGCTTTTGGTGGATGTGAGGCTCTGCAGGTGGGAAGGGGGAGCTCCAAGTGCTGGACCACAGAAGCTGTGGACGTGGCCAGTGTCCCCAGAGCTGCAGCAGCCACCAGCAGCAGGGATATTCACTTCTTCCACACGGCAAACCTTCCCCCAGGGGTTTTGTTTGCTCAGTACTTGCCCAGACCTCACCAGCAGTGCCAGCCCTGATCTGGGGGGGCAGATGGAGCCTGAGACCCCCCTCTGCCAGCAGAGGGAACGAGAAGGGTTCTCCTGCCTCCCCATCGAGCCCTGCCAGCTGCTGTGATGCCAGGAGCCGTGGTGGTCCTGAAGGTCCAATATTTGCAGCCAGAGGCACACACGTGGGGGATAAAGGTACTTCTGTCATTTTCCTTAAATCCCACCCTCCCAAATGTATGCCCACACCCTCACTGCTTTGCCAGTGGCTGAAGCAAACAAACAAACAAATAAATAAATAAATAAAGTGTGTTTCTCCGAAGGAAACAGGCCAGGGAAGTGCCTTTTCCCATGCACAAGGGCAGGGTGGCCAGGTCCCCAGCAGGACAGCGGGGACAAACAGCCCGGTGGTGCAGGGTGAGAGCCGCAGCGCAGTGGTGGCCCCAGCTGCCCAAGCCTCGCTCCCCGCTGCTGTTCTCGTTTATAAATAGAAAGGCAGTTGGTTATTATTAGAGCTCGTTGAGTGGGTCTGGAGAGAACTGCAGCAAACCCTTCCAAAGGAGCTGCTTTCCCGTCCAGCAGAGCTCCTGGGGTCACGCCCGGAGGAGGAGAGCTCCAGGAGCACCACGAGACACAGCACCAGCTGTGGTGCTCTCCGCACGGCTGGGGCTGGTGTGGTGCCACCCAAAGGATGCTCTGTCCCCACCCTGCTCCGTGAATAAGTTCTTTCCTACAATGGAACAGGAGAGCAGCAGAGAAGCTCAGGCCATTTACTCCAGCACCTTCCCCGGGATCCCAGAGGACAGCTCCCGCACCATCACGCCGCCCCAATGTGCTCCAAGAAGCCCTTTCCCAACCGAGGCGGGTGGCACAAGGACGCCTCATCACATCTTCACGCTGCCCCACAACCTCTGTGGGACCATGGGCAGGTTCAGGAAGAGGAGAATACACACCACGAACACCCAGGAGGTGTCTCGATTTTGGGGGCTCCAGCAGAACCCCCGCCAGGTACGTTGGGGTGGCTTTTGTGTGTCATCCTCATGCGCTGCCCCAGCCACCCTCCCAGAGAGCAGAGAGCTCAGGGTGTGCCTGGGGGCTCTCAGCCAAGAGACATTTCTGGACTTTTGTCCTTAAGTCCCGGGGGATGAAATCTTTCAACAGCATTTAGCATCGGAGAGATGCGCCCAGGCACATCACGGGCTGTCTTATCATGTCTGAGCTGCTCTGTTCCACCTGATTGCAGACATTATACAGATTATTATATAAATTAAATCTCTTTTCTTGTCTGTTACTGTTGGAAACCTCATTCTTCTTGTATCTGTACATTATATCCTTCTACAACCTGTCCCTACATCTACAAAACTGCACCCAGCGATGCACGAAGATTCAGGACTGAAAACATTTTGTTAGTGACCATCCTTTACAGCAGGGCTGGGAGAAAAGAAAAACAAAATACGCTTGCTCAATATTTTTTAAAATAAGATTTGAAAGGAAAGCATGAGAAGTATCTATCTGGTTTTAATTTCAAATGAAAAAAAAAATATATGGCTATTAATACATGTCAATACTGTACTGCTCTAAGAAGAAAGTATAGATAAAATCTGCATGCTTTAATGCCTTAATGAGGCTCAGGAAAAAAAAATATATTCAAAAGCAAATATTTGGGAATCTCTAGGTAATCTGTTCCATTTATCATGCTTTGGCAATCAGAAAGTCAAACTGAGGTTAGCATAATGAAGAAAATCAAACGGGCCCTTTTTCCCTGCTGCTCTAAAATCACAGAAGCATCCAGACAGGGAAAAAGAAAAAAAAAAAAAAAAAAAAAAGAAAAAGAAAAAGAAAAAAAAAAAAGGAACAGAAAGGAAAGAAAAAAGAACTTCTGCCCTGCTGTCCTGCTGTCAGTGCGCAGGGAGTCTAATTGCCAAGGTTTCTACCTGCACGTCTGAGCAGGCTGTGCGAGAGGACAGGAATTTTTTAATCACAATATTTAAGCTCTCCCTGGTGACACAGCTAACGCAGCGATCCTCTCTTTGTCTGCCAGAGGTGTGAAGGTAAGGATGGCTGAGAACGGAGCCATGAGCTGTGAAGGTGAAAAGGCCCAAAAGAACTCGTGGCATCTCCGGCTGGGCTGGGGAGGTGCTGAGGGTGCAGCACCCAGGGGAGACGTCCCCAAAAGCCCCCAGTGGCACCGCTGAGCCCTGCCATGGGTGCTCCCAGCACACAGAGCTGGGGGCGGCTGGTCCCTGCTGGGCAGATACCTGGGGTCCCTGCGGGCTTGGAGGTGGTGGCTCCCCAATGTTTCTACTCGCAGCTCCATCTCCTGGCTTGCCCCAGAACTCAGCACAAAAGTGCTGTTGGCAGCTGATTTTCCGTGGGGCAGGTGGTCCCAGCACAGCCCCTAGGTCCCCACGTGGCATGGCAACCCCTCCTTTAGGGAGCATTTCTCTGAGGTTCTCCCTTTCTCCATCTGCAGCACCATGTAGAAATATCCAGCAACATTTAAACCACCTTCTCTGGCACTGAGTTCAGGGCAGGTGTCCACAGCATCGACATAAAATATCCAAAACAGCCTCAAAATGAAGGGCTCGAGCTCCACATCCCTTCTCAGCATCCCCTGCAGCCGTAGTTTGCCTGGGAGGCACAGTCCCAGTCCAGCTCTCTTCCCTCCCAGTGCCACCAGGCTGGGCTGTGTGGGGATCCCTCAGCTCCAGCTTCACAGAAAAGCCATTTACATCCCTGGGTAAAAGATTAAATACACAGGTGATGTCTTATCCTGGGACAAATAATGTCTGTTGCTATAGGCGAGGAACACGTGTGGGGCCATTTGGAGGCAGCGAGAGTGGTTTTCATCTCCTGTGCCCTCCGGCGGTGGCTCCAGTCGCTGTGCTTTGAAATCACAGACATCTGCAGACACACGGGAGGAGGGAGTTCTCAGCAATTAGTCACTGCAAGTCACGTATGAGCATAAAAATAAGGCTGAATGTACCTCCTCGAGCTCACCGCGATGAAATTGGATCTGTGCAGCTCGCAGCCACGCGCATTTTCTCTCCAGCACCACAAAGGATTTCTTTTTCTGCAGTGCTGAGTGCCTGGTGCTGTAAAACGGGCATTTGAACATTGTCTCTGTTCCCAAAGGTGCTGTGAGGATGAGCACGAGGCATTTTGAGACTACCCAAGTGGTGTTGCAGAGCTCTTTCCGTTCCTGCCCTTCCTTCTGCTGGAAGATGGGTGTAAAAAGAAATAAATGAGTAACGATCCAAAGCAAACAGAGCAGGCAAAAAAAATTGGGCAGAAACTTGGCTGGCTGGGGCTTTTGGCTGACCCCATAGCCACTGCCCCAAGGGAACCAGCAGCAAATCCTCTCCTTTCCCACTTACAGGGGCTGCAGCCTGGGTGCCAGCTCCGAGACCCCTGGATAAAGCTCCCACGTCTCCAGCCAGGGCAAAAATTTTCTCCTTGTCCTCATGCCACAGCATCCCCACCTCCTGTACAGTCTGCATCAGGAGCTTAAAGCTTGCCCATATCAGCAGGGATGAAGTTTTTCCTTGGTTCTTGTCTCAGAGACTTTCCTTGGCTGAAATTTGCAGAATTCATAGGAAACGAGGAGGCTCCTTGAGGTGCCGGGGCTGTGCTCCCCCGGGAGCTGGGACGGGTTTGTGCAGGCTTGCTCTCACACTGCCCCCAGCACCCAGCAGCTCTGCCTGCCTGCAGGAGCCTGCCCACCTCGTTTGTCATCCCTAATATTGGAAAAACCTCCAGTAACGGCTGTCACCATGGCACGAACACGTATGGCACTCAGCGAGCCTTCCCAAAATCATTCTTGCATGACTCCAGGAGGGATGAGCCCCTCTGCAATCGCCCTCTGCAATACCCCAGATGGGGAGGGCTCTTCCACATGCAGCCGAACCCTGTCTTTTCCTCCTTAAAAAATAATAATAAAAAAATAATAATAATAATAATGGTGGATTAAGTTCTTGCAGCAGGGCTCTTGCAGCATCCTCCGGGCTCTGGGACCTGGGGAGAGGACAGGGGGACAGTGCTCTGCCTGGCCCCACTTCTTTTCCATGGCATTCATCACCCACTGCCCAAACCCACTGGAAAAAACACGGCCCCAGGTTGAGTCCACTGCCAGACTGGAGCCAGAAACCACAAGAAAAGAAAGGTCCAAGTTTGAGGCCACTTTCCCTCTGCAGCAAACAGGGAGGTGAGGCAGAGGCAAGATTTTCCGCCTGGAAAACAAGCCCCGAGTGTCTCTACCCTCTCCACCCCTGCAGGTCCCTGGGTTCAGGTTCGGCTCCTCTCATGCTGTGGAGGAGGCGATGGCTCGGGTCAAATAACGGGTCTGAAACCAGGCGCTTCGCACAGAAAGCTCCTGTTCACCTCCTGAGATCATCTCAAAGCTCTGGGCAAACCGTGAGGGCTCCTCAACCAGCATTTTAGGCATAATTAATGTTCGCAGAGCACTTTGAAGACAAACAGCAGCCGTAGGAGGCACGAGTGTTATTGCAGGGCTGGGAGCAGCAGGCTGAAGCCCAAAATCTGGCAGACGGCAGCGCGAAGCACCGCGGGGTTACTGATCCAGCCTGCTGGGGCACGCCGGGTCCCGGCCCCGTGCTGGGGATGTTAACAGAGCTTCTGGAGCCTGCGTGGATTTATTGTGAGGTCAGGCCTCTACAGTGCTCCTCCAACAGAGTGATAAAATCACTCGAAAGTGCACATGTGAGCGCACGTCCGAGGTTTAAGAGACCTCAGAAGAAAACAACCTCAATGGGCAACGTTTCCTGCTCTGTTCGGTCACCTCCTCCGGCTCTGTGCAGGGGCTGACCCAGCTTGGGAAGCCAGGTGAATCCACCTTCTCTCCATAAAATGACTCCGGGAACTCCTGGACATCAAATTTAACAATTTTTTCCAATATAAAACCAGGAATGTAGCTGAGCCACTGTGCGCTTAATAAATTTCCACTTAACGCATTGATTTATTCTTTCTCACATTGAGTGCGCAAAGTCATGACCACTGACTTATAGATGCTGCCCCTAACAATAGCTGCAAAAGGTTTAAACCATTTACAGACACTGGTTAAATAGAAAAAAGCTTTTGAACATTTTACAAGACCAGCTTCAAAAACAGGATGTGCAAACCCTTTATCTTGGGACGTGTTTATCCCAGTGATCAGATGTTCCACTTTGGTCTCCCCGTCAGGGCAATAAAAGCCCGACAAAAATTCTTAAAAACCAAAGTACAAGCTTCAAGTTGAGCCCAGGAAAAATAAAGGAAGTTGCTGTGCTAAAAGGGGAAAAAAAAAAATGTGCTCTTCAATGCACAGCCACGCTCTGTGGGTAATTTCAGCCGAGCCCAAAAAAAGGGCACTGAGTTTGTGGGTGGAAACGTCAGCCCAGGGACTGTGACTGCGCGTGGTGAGTTGGAAAATGAAAGCCAGGATGGGCTGGTGGAGCCCTGGCTGCTCCTGGCTCTTTCTGCATGGTGTTGGCTTTCGGTGGCACCCAGTTCCCCAGAGAACAGCCTCATCCTTCATCCACCTCGGCTGTGCCCAGGCTTTGCTGCCAGCCCCTGCTAATCCCCGTGGGATGCAGAGGGTTTGTGGGCAAGAAGCCCTCGGGCTGGGGTCCTGTAGATGTGCAATGCATTTACAAGGCTCTTCCTTCTGCACCAAGGTGGGATGCTGAAGCACGATGTGCCTTACCCATGGCCAGGCAAGGCTCAATAAAGCATGAGAGGGACACAATTCACCATCAAACTCACCCACGGTTCCTGATGCCCTCCCAGGTTTGAGGAGCCCAGGCATTACAGACTCCATAATACCTCCCAGGTATTATGAGACTGCTCATAATTCACAGTTTGTCACACTCTGCTCACGAACACTCCCACTATATTTACCCAAGAGCCCGAGCAGGTGAAGCCTGCAGCAGTTTGGGCTCTGAAATCACTGCCTGGCTGAAACACGTATTAAAAAAAAAAAAAAAAACAGAGAGAAAACTACCGGCTGCCCACAGAATCAAATCAAATTAGTTCAGCTCAGCCTCCTCCGTCTTTCTTTATTGCTCAGGTAATAAAATCACGCACGATACAAATCTCTAATTTAAGGTGTATGGGAAAGCAAGTCATTAAGCTATCGGGACAGCAGTGGGAGAGCTCTGCCCAACACCAGCGTGTGCTGGGATGCTGGTCCATCAACAACTTCTGGTTATACTACCCAGGGAGTTAAGCACTTTTTCAAACAAATAAAGCAGCTCTCCGGGAAGGGATATGTCATGGTGAACGAAAAGTACGAGCCTGAATGCTAGTGGGGGATAGAGCATCTCCCCCAGGTGATGAGCAGCGAGGATATGTGGGGCCGGCTGGGAGGTGCAGGGAGAAAAATCCTCTCCCCTCAGCTGGATCGAGGTTTCAGCCAAGCTCATCTGCATTAATTGTACTCTCATTAAAATCAGTTGTTCTCTTTCTAATTCAACCAGTGCTGCCAAGCTCAAGGATTAAAAATTCATGAGCCAACGTCCCTAAAAGAAAAGAAAAAAAAAATATCCAAAGAGGCACAGACTTTTAAAATTGTCATGAAAAGAAAAGAAAAGAAAAGAAAAGAAAAGAAAAGAAAAGAAAAGAAAAGAAAAGAAAAGAAAAGAAAAGAAAAGAAAAGAAAAGAAAAGAAAAGAAAAGAAAAGAAAAGAAAAGAAAAGAAAAGAAAAGAAAAGAAAAGTCTAGCTGTTCCTTTCTGCTCGAAACTTTCAGCTTGCGTTTTTGTGAGGGATGGGAAAATGAACAAAAGCTGAGATTTTAAACAATTGTGTGACTCCTGGTTCTTCCTGGAGGCAGCCTCACAAATTGCATCACTTGTGATGAAAACCAAGAGAGGGAGCACGTCGGGTTCCCCCCATCCCTCCTCTAGTCCAGCCTCGGTCCTTCTCCTTGGAGCTCTGCCCTTGAAATGTGCGTGGAGAACAGGGACCTTCCTCCAGCTCTCTCGTAGGTGCTGAGCAGCCCCGGCAGGAGGGTACAAGCGAGGGGCCAAAGCCCAAAATTTCTCCCAAATCCCATGCGTGTGAGCGACAAGCGAGGAGGCGTGACTCCTAATGTGCTCCTCATTGAGGTCACCGCTGACAATAGCTGCGGAGCTGGAGACAAAGACAATAAACACCCTTTATTTGAAGCAGATGGGAACTTGGAAAGGGCTCGCCGATATTCTGAAAGCGATCCGGGATTTTTTTCAGTGGCCAAAACTAAAAACTATGCTGCCGGAGAGCCAGAGAGCTCCAGCCCATGCAAACACCCACGGCCACCATCGCCTTTGCCAGCCCAGGTGGGGCAATCCCTCCCCCAGCACAGGGCACCAGGGTTAGCAAATAAAATCCCCACCACACCAGGCCAGAGCACAAACAACCCGAGAAGAGGCTGGGATCAGCTCCTCCGGCAGAGTTTGTTTCCTGAAGGAGAAGCAGCATAAATAAGGACGCGTTGTTAGCTGCAGCTATTTATGGAAGGCATTCATTTCCTTCATCATCTGGATAAATATCCATTAGCCTTCGAGGTGATGAGTCAACTATTAATTAACCTGCTGGGAAAAAAAAAAAATAATGCAGATATGAATGTCTTCAAAGGAAGCTGCCAGCTGAGGGGGAAAAAAAATAGGGCATCGGGGCAATGATTGGTTATTCCTGCAAGATGCTCCCAGGTGCTGAAACTACAGCCTGGACCCTTCTTATAGGGCATGCAATAAAAATGTGGAGGAGATGGGATGCACGCTGACTGCTACATGTGCACATACATGGTCAACATAAATAAAAACTCAAATCAAATCAAATATAAAATAAAATAAAAAGACTGCATATGCAGTCATCCTGTTCCTGCCTCTCTCTGACCATTTTTAGCTCTGTTTTTTCCCTCTGCATATTCCCCAGTTCTCTACCCACACATGCCCACACTTCAGACAGACTATCCCAAAAAACTGAAAGATGTCGAAAAACCCACAATAATCCAGGGCCTCATCAACTTCCAGGAATGCTAACTGGTTTAGGAAACCACCAGTTCTTTTTTTGTTATTTTTTTTATTTTATAATGTATGGTGTTTTGTTTTGGTTTGGTTTGGTTTTTTTTTTTCAGTCTTTTACAATCTCCTGTTTTAAAAACTGGCAGGAATTTCCTCCCTTTTCACCCTCCTCAGTCCTCTCCCTCCCCGGCTATATTCAGGGAACATCTCTCACCAGCCCCGTTTAGCTCACATTTCAGGGCAGAGCAAACGTACGTGCACGGGGGGGGCAGGGATGATGAGTCAATTAGGCACCCGACAAAAATCTGATCTCTGAAATTCCCTTTCTGCCTCCAAGCGTGCCAGGAACGGTGGCGGCCACCGAGCCAGTGCCGTGCCCAACATGCCCAGAGCCTGGCAGGCAGAAAATGATTCCATCCAGCCACACCGCTCCCATCCTGTGCTAAATATCATGCTTGATGAGGCATCTGCCACTTAGCGTGAAAGACACCACCACAGTGTAATAAATCTCACTGCCAGGAAGGTTTTTGCGCTCCCACCAGCGCTCTGTTAGCTGCAGCGCTTCCCCTCGGCACGCTGCTGGCCGTGCCTTGCAGACCTCACGTACTGCAGCTGATTAACTCGTCCCCAGAGCAGGCAGCTGAGCTAAGCCCTTGGATCTCCTTGGACCTCTTCTGTTGCTCCCATCACTCCAGCTCTGGATTTCTGGGGTGGCAGTGAAAAGCCCCAGTGATGCCCCATTTGTCGCGCAGATGCCACGTGTTGTACAGACAGCACCGCCTTGTTCCAGGCGTGTGCTAAATTAGAAGGGGGTGGAGGTGAGACAGGGTGCCCGTCCATCCTCCTTGCCCATGGCCAAGCCATGAAGCACCCAAGCGAGGCCACAAGCTCCTTTCCCACCTCGTAGCTGTGGCCGAAACCCAAGCCACTCACTGGTGCCAAGGCTTGGTGCCAGCACTGCCCCACGAGAGGAGAAACTCAGCCTGCTCTGTGCTGCTGGGGAGAGATCTTTTGGGCCCAATCCACACGGTGCTGTACTGAAGGATGGGAGCACGTCGGGAGGTGTTGGACTTGCAGAGCTGGCTGCCATCAGCTCAGCTCCGGGACCTCCCCTGGAGCCAGGTATCTCCTGCTCAGGCCGCGCGTTTCCATTTTGTCGTCTGTTTTGTTTTCTGCCCAGCAGAACGATTATCTGTCCAGTTATTGTCCTGCCTGGGCAGTAATTCCCATTTCCTTCTGGGCTAGGGGTTTCTGCTCTACCTGTTTGCACCTTTGCTGCTGCCCTCTCTCGTAGCGAGTCCTGGCAACACGTCTAAAAGTGGGCACATGCATCACAATTCGAGAAATTTGGGCACCCTGAGTTGGGTTTTGATTTCATGGAACCGGTCAGGTTGAGAGGAGAAAATGGGACAAACCGTCCCAAGCTTTGGCACATTCGAGCAGCGGTAATTTCGAGTAGAATGCAACACTGCAAAATTTGCAGTCGTAAAAACCAGTCCTACGTGGAGAAGAGCCGAATTTTAAAAATGACCCTGTAAAACCAGGCATTTCATAACCAAGACTCTGCCCTTGGATCTGTCCTTTCCAGCCAGGAAAATAAGTTAATGTTGGTGTAATTGCAGAGTGACCGTTATTTACCATCGAGCTTCATAAAAATGTTGAGGAAAGATGTATGCATTTTAATTAAGTTCCGGGGGAAAAGAATGTGTACCTGGCCAGACTGCAAAGAGATGAACTCATCACGTCATCCACGCCCCAGTCTCCTGCCTGTTTTCCTCTGCAACAGTGAGATCAGCCCAGATTGCAGTCAGCGGGTTTAAAAAGCAAAGTAATCCTCTGAAAGCGCTGGGCCAGCATTTTCTCATCCCTAAGGCTCTGAGCTGGGGGCTCTCATCCAGCCATGTCTCCAGTACAACCAGTGGGCAGGTGCTGGAAATCCTAAGAAACCTGAAGGGAAGCATTCCCTAAATCGGGGTATGGGGGCCCCGGTGGAGTTCACTGCAGCTGCCTTAATTTTCCACGGATTGCCCAGGTCAGGCTTTGTGCTGCGGAGCTTCCTTTTCTCCTGGGGAATGCCCAGCTGTGGAAGTGAGGTGCAACTCATCCTGGGTGCTCCTGGCACGCGTTTGTGCCCGAGCCACCACGACCACACTGCTCCTGCAGGTCTATGGCGAGCCAGGAGTGTGCAGCTGGCTGGGGCCAAATCCCAGTTGAATTTGGGCGTGTAGAGAAAATAAATAACAAAATATATATATATATATATATATATATATCCTGAGTTTGAGCAGCAAAGCAAAAAAGAAAACAACTCCCCTAAGTAAGTCTGGAATGTTTCTAGGCGTAGAGACAGAGTGAGGGATCATCAGCAGCCCCCTCCCCGGGGTCAGCAGAGCAACCTTCCCCAATGGAAAATAGTTTCTGCTCTTCTCAAATACTCGGATAGATCCCTTGTGGAAGTCTCTGCTCCTCTAGCAGGGTCGGATGTGGCGTCTGTGGGCTATTTAAAGACCAAACCATCTGCCCGATAACACCGCTCGGTCCGACAGGAGCGGCGCAGGTGGCTGATGGCACGCACGTGGCGCCTCCATCACGCAGCCACGGGACTGCTCCTTCCCAGAGGCTTCACAGAAAGCAAGAGCCTCGTGGAGTTCGGGTCTCATTTCCTCCTCTCTGCAGTTTTGGGTGCCCCTAGGTGGGACAATATTTGGCTACAGCCTGGGCCAAAAAAAAAACCTGACTTTTCACAAGGCGGTGACCAAACGGGGCAGTGTCACCCAGTCCTTCCCAGCAGCGTGCGCCTTGCAGGGGCTGAGCCAGCCCCGAGGAGCATCCCTCGGGGAGATGCCGGTGTGTCAAAG
Organism: Aythya fuligula; assembly: GCF_009819795.1. Taxonomy (NCBI): domain Eukaryota; kingdom Metazoa; phylum Chordata; class Aves; order Anseriformes; family Anatidae; genus Aythya; species Aythya fuligula. The sequence continues at coordinate 10,260,151 of NC_045576.1, read as the reverse complement.
CTGCTGAGGCTGGGCTTGGTGTGGCGTGGACACAGCCTGCCCTGCACTGCCTTGTGCTTCCCATCCTGCTGGGAACGGCCTGGCTCCGGCCCCGTGGCTGACCACGAACGTGTTTGTTCCGACGCTCGTTCACACTGCAGCCACGGCGCTGGCTGGAAGGACACAGCTCAGGCTCCGTGTCAAACAAAACCCATTCCAGCTGTCTGGGAAGAGAGCAGGATCTGCCATTGCGCTGCTTTGAGGGGTTTGCAGCTCGCTGCAGCGCTTTGTGCCTGCAGTTGTTTCCATAAGCAAGTCCAAGAGAGCCCACGAGCAGGAAGGAATTAGGCACTTATGCAAAGCCCATTAAAGTCAGGGGGAATCTTTCCATTGACTTCAGAGCCTTTGGCTCCCGGCCCTGCGTATTGGGGGCTGTTGTGTGGGATTTTGAGCAGGAAGCGGGAGCAGGACTCTGCAGGTTTTCTCAGCATTTGTTACAGACTTCAGCACAGCCCTCCGTGCCTGTCTCCCTGCATGTAAATTAGGAAGCGTGTAGGCACTGACTGCTCATTCTGGATGCACAGCCCTAATGTGTGCCTCCCCCATCCTTCCTGGGGAAGGCAGAGCAGGACCCCTCATCAGCAGGATTAATCAGCAAGGATTCTGTATGGGTCCTGACAAGTCGGTCCTGGTGCCAAACCTACATATGATGTGTCAGCCTGAGATGCACAAATGCCATAAACCACAAACTTCGTCTGAAAACCTTGTTCACACAAAGTCCAGATTCACACCAGGGTGAATCCCCTGCTGGGACCTCACAGCATTTCACTGGTTGCACCTCTCCCTGCCTGTTCCCACCCAGCACTTGCAGAGGGATGCACGGCCTTTCAACAGAGTGCAGGAACATGCAATAAAAAAAAAAAAAAAAATGGATCTGAGCTGCCTCTGTTTCACACCAAGCAGCAGAGAACTGATGTGCACGCTTGGGACCTGACCTCTGGAAACCAGAGCTCTCCAAGGAGCACCGTCCCAGGCACCCAAACCTGCCAGCACACAAACAATGAGTGGGATCAATATTAGAGAGGGAAATGATGTTTGGCCTGAAGATCAGCATCCCAGAGAGCTGGTCTGGGTGTTTCCTTTGCAGTAGGACCCCTCCCCACAGCCGGGCATCTCCACCAGCACGGAGGGAGACGCGGCCGTCCCTCCTGGTGAAAATCAGGTCGTTTTTTTTGTTTCCAGCAGGCTGTGGGTTTGGAAACGAGCTTCGCTCCCACCTGCCGCACGTTCACTGGCTCAGCGGGACGAATTGCCAAAGGCGCCGGGAACTGGGGGCTCGTTCGCGTGACTGAGGCTTTGGCAGAGCGCAGGCTGCTCCGCTTCCACCGCGGGGAAGCGCTGGGAGATGCCGTGGCAGCAGTTCAAGGCCGGGCGGTGCGCTACGAAGTCTAGACAGCGCTGGATGCCGGCGAGCAGGAAGAATTTCGTGTCCCTGCCCCTGCTCACTGCCTCAGCCTGAGCAGCATTCCTCAGCCGGGAGCAGGCCGGGGAAATATTTCGCTCCCCTGTCCCCACAGACCCTCGAGCACATTGTCTCCTGCAGGCACCTCCACCCCCAGCGCCCTGCCGGGAAGGTCGGAGCTGTGCCCTGCTGCTGCCCACACCAAGGCTTGCATTTGGCCAAAAGCTTCAGTGCCCCACGGCCGGGCTGCTCGGAGGAAGGACATGGGGAGAAAAATTTTACAAAGTGTTTTTGTTCCTACCTGGAATGAAAGCAGCACCTGCGGAGGGGCAGCACCGGGCAGCATTTCTCTATTTCTCTGCACCATTGCAAGAGGCCCAGCGGAGAGGTTTCCAAGCAGCTGTGCTCGTCGCTGTCTGCAGCCAGGGTCAGGAGAGGAGTTTTGGACACAAACCCTCTTAAAAAAAAAATAGTTTCAGAAGCCGTTTTCACTTATTGGAAGATTTCTATTTAGCCTGAGCTGCTACATGCCTTTTCCATCAGCTGAGGGGCACGTAGTGCCATTTATAAATAAAAGAGCATTTCAGCAGCTCCTGCAATACAACACCTGAATGAGGCTGAGGGAATTGGGCAGCACTTCCCTACCCATCGCCACAACCAGGGCACGGCATCTGGGCAGCACCTCCCCATCTGGATCTGTTCAAACAGCATCAGGGTCCGGGGATGGCCACCCTGCCACTCAGCAGCAGTTCCAAGGAGAAATAGGATCAAATGATGATCCTTTAGATTTGTCTCTGACCACACACCGAGCACGTATGTGCTGTCCTTAGGTGGGTTGATAAATGCTTTGGATCAGTATTAACACGTGCCAGATGCTGGGGAATCATCTCCCACTTAGGGCAATTACGAGGATGCCCCAGAAGCCAATAAAGCCATGGAGATGATGAGCATCTGCTGGTGGCTGTCAGGCCCCAGCCCAGCAAGATAAATCTCTGTAATAAAGAGGTGTGGGTTTTATTGGTTTATGTTTTGTTTGATTGAGTCTTATGGCATTCAGCACCGGATCCATGCAATTCCTCCTCCCTTCAGCGATTCTCCCTGGGCACAGCAGCCTTCCATCAGCAGGATGCTCCATGGGGCTCCCCCAGCCCTGCCCTTTCCCTGCAGCCCTTCAGCCACCTCCAGCTGCCCCCAGCACCACATCAGCATCCCCCAGGTGCAGTTTATCAGAGCAAAGAGACCACAACCCTGCACAGCTGACAGAGAAATCCTCAGCAGAGACCCTCACCTTCTCTTTGCCTTCTCCTCACCATGCTTCCAGCCAAGACCCAACATTGGCTCCATTTTTTTTCAGCAAGTACCCGTGTGCCAGAGCTTTCTGAAGGGCTGGATGCAAAGCCCTGCAGCTCAGCAGCACCAAGGAACGTGCAGTGCTTTTGGGGACATGAGAGGTCCCCAAAACCTGCAGCAGGAGCCCAGTGTGGCCAAGCCACCCTGCTCCCTGGGCTTTGCTGAACCAGACCACTTCACCTGCCTGAGGGATTGCTACACTATTTAATAAAACTGAGTGTTAACATCGCCCAGGACCGCAGAGCGAGCCCACAGTGGGCGCTTTGCTCCACTGAGGTATGTGCACAGGAAGGAAAGGGAAGAGCGTGTGCTTGCCTGGCTGGATGCCCTCAGAAACCACGTCCACCCCATTGCCTCCGGGTACGTGTCCACAGAGCGCAGAACAACAGGAAATCAGTGGACGTGTATCAGCCCAAACCCAGAGAGCATCGGCCCTGCAATTAGCTATAATTAGAAATCGGCTCCGGCAGCGCGCCCCCGGCAGGATCCTTGCACACCCACACGCTCCCGGGTGCTAAAATGGGGCTTTTAGAGGAATGGGATGGATGCTGATGTCTGTGAGGGCTCACTGATGAGCGAGGGCAGGGTTTGCACCCCGAGCTGATGCCAGGTCGGGTGGGCACAGCTCCTGCCCTGCTGCCCCAGCAGCTGTCCGCTGGCCAGCCCCACCAAGCCACTGGTCCCAGCCCCAAATCCCCCCTGGATATACATTTGGGGTTATTTTTTAAAGTGCCTTTCTATACTTTGGTTCCAAAACTGTAGCTTTCCTGTCTTTAATAAAAAAGATAACCTGCTGATCCACGATCCCACAGCAAGCAAAAATCAACTGGTTCCTCAAGCTCCACGTTCAGCCCGTCCTCCCCTCATCACCCAAACACCAATGGGCTCCTAACCAGCAGCTTGGATGTGGCTGAAGCCAGGGTTATTTTTGCCTTGCTAATGGCCCCGTGAGGCAGTGCCAGCTCTCAGGACCACATCCAGAACATAACAGGAGAAGCTCAGTCCAGGCAAAGAGAGATTCAGTTCTCGCTTTATTTTCAGGGCGATTTCACACTTGTGGTGCCCCGGCAGCTAAGGAGCATTTCACAACCTCCCTACTTAATTGTGTCTCCAGCTAAAGCTAAACATTGTCATACAAGCAAAAAAAATTAAATCCAGTGCTTATAAGATCATGGCACTCAGGGAGCTGGTAAAACCACAGCAACCCCAGCTATAATCCTTGCCCTGTAATCTGCATGTCATGAATAACTGCGTAATTGGGCAATAGCTGCAATCCCGGCACACAGTTATTTGCTCTTTGTGTTGAAATAAAATGGTGGGGAAGATGGACAGCAATTGAGCGTTGTGCAGATACTCAGTAATTTTCAGCTTTTTCTATCAACAGACTCTCAGCATTTCCCCGTCGAGGTCCTGGGCAATAAATACAGCAAAGACTTGGCCTTTGTGCGAGCTGAAGCCTGGGAAGAAAGGTGGGTAATTTGAAAAAAAAAAAAAAAAAAAAAAAAAAAAGAATTGCACAACTAAAATTGATTTTTTTTCCTCTTGCTGTTCTTTGAGCTGTTTGGTTCACGGATGTTTTGAACAGCGTTTGGTGTGTCAGAGTCTGAGCCAACAGGGCACCCACCCCCCGGCCCAGGGGAAAACTTGCTGGTTTGATCTCACTTTGGGCACATGGACTAAATGTTCGTGTTTTGTGCAGTGAAATATTACTTTTTTTTTAATCTATTTGGAAGCTTTGAGAGGCACCACCCAACCAACACAAGGCAAAGCATGGAAGAGGAGGCGAACAGACACCTCCTGTACCCCCAGAGCTGCTAGAAAACATTACTGCTCCCAGCTATTCGTCACGTCTTGGCACGGCAGCTGGTTTCCCCTACAACTCCAGGGCCAAATTCAAGATTTTCCACTACTAAATCCACATGAGTCTGTTGATTATAATGGATATTTACTAAATTACATGCAGCTCTAAATCTTCCCCTTAGTGCTTGCAAATTAAATTGTTTCCCTGACCGGTTTTCACAACAGGATCAGACATCCCTGTGCATCAGGGTGGCTCTGCAGCTCCGGCAGCCAGGACAAAACAGAGGAGGAATCCACCGCCTCTTGCTCCCCACCACCACAGAGGACAAACCACCAAGTGCAGGGAGAAATATTCCCTGCTCTGTGCTCACACACAGCAGATTTCATCAGATTCCAGCCCGTTTCACAGGCATTTGCCTCCAGATGAGCAAGAAAGGCAGAAATGGGAATCCAAGGGCCAGCAAACCCCCCCCCTGCAGGAGTTCTTATCGTAGCTTGCTGGAGAAAGGTTGTGCTATAGAAATACTTCAGCTCCAGATGAATCCAGATGCGAACATCCATCATGAGGTGGAATAACTCACTTTGCATCGACTTTCACCACAGGCCCCAGGATTCAAATCCACGTTCTTCCCCAATTGCTGTAATTTTCGGCCTATCTCCTGCAATGACGAACCCAGCTAGCCTGAAACTCCCCGTGGCACTTTAATGAGCAGTTTAACCTGAGATATAATTTGCGAAGGTTTAAGTGCGTGCCCAGGAAGATCTATTTCTGCTGCAGGGACCTGTACTAAAACTGGCATCAGCCCCCTCCGAGGCTTTCCCCACCACTCACAACATGCTTGGATGGAGAAGTCTGCCTGTGCCTTGGGGAAAACGGCCCCGTTCTCCTGGCTGAGGGGACGAGGGAGAGAAGTGAGGGGTGGATTTGTCACCAAGGGCTGCCCAGATATCCCCCCGACCTGCAGACCCCTTCCCACTGCCCTCCTGGCTGCAGGCAAAGCACTGGCTTAGTTGCAATGCACTTTGCCTCAATAAGTCACAGCCCAGCAAGACATTTTGAAGCCTTGACAAAGGAATTAAATCATCCCCGTCCTTCCTAGGAGGTAATAAGCAAGTGGGGTTCATTCCCTGATATCCTGCTGTGCCACCAGCAGCCCCCACACCCATCCTGACCCTTCCCCACGAGTTTTAACCCACCCGCCAGCCCCTGTGCTCAAGGGCTTGTCCCAGGGGCTATCAGGAAAGCTGTTTGCTGATGTTCTGCCTGAAAATCAGTGGAGCTGTGCTGCTTCTGTATGAACCCTATTACCCCAGGCCAACCCCTTCCCTCCAGATGGCAGCTCCCTCTCTGCCCTACACGCTGTTCCCTGCCCCGGTACTCACTGAGGGTTAATAACCGAGTTGAATAACAACTCAGTTAATTGCTGATAAGAGACCACTTCTTCCGAGCCTTGTTAAAACTATCCTCGTTATTCTCTTGTTTCAATAAATGTCTCATTGCTGGCTCTCCAGCAAAACAGTGAGGTCTCTGCTTTGCCCCAGCCCCTCCGCAGAGAGGGACCCCGAGGCCGAACTGGCAGGCAGGTTGAGTCAAAGGTCATCATCCAGGCTCGAGTGCCCGTGCTTAAAATGCTGGAGGCATTTTATAGAGAGACATTTTAACCTACCAGAAGTCCCAGTGCCATCATTACATCTTAATTTGACCTGTACACTCCATTTTATGGAGACAGACACAGGCTCCTGGGTGAGCACGCGTGGCTCAGCAGCTCTTCAGCAGGACGCTCATTTCTGTTAGCGCATGAGAGTCACCGTTTCTCCTTAAAAAAGGAAAAAAATAAATCTCAATATTATTGTTGACTTGCAGCAAAGTGAGCAAACAGGAAGCAAGGCTGACACGCAGCTCCAGCCCAAACTCCTGAGCTGTTTTGATGGCAAGGAGGGCGGAGGAGCCTGCAGGCTGCAGGGTGAACGCCAGCCCAGGAGACACGCCTGCTCCAGAGTGCTTATGAATGGAGCACTTGTCCTCCAGGGCCTCCCCGGCTCCTCCATTTGTTCTGTTTTGTATGTAATTTACGCTGCATTTATTGCAGAATGAGCTATTTAATAAATCCTTGTGGCGCAGCTCCCCACGTGAATGCTCCGTTCCAAAATCGTTACTTTTGCTCCAAAATTCTGTCTTCACAGAGCCCCCAGCACAAAAAGTGCAAAGCCACCCACTGCCCTGGGCTGCCTGACACCGGCCTGGGTTAGGATGACCTGGTGAGCAGCAGAGAGGGCGGCCAGGAGTGGGAAAAACAAACAAAAACTAATGGAAACGGGAAAAACTGAGCACGGCCACAGTGCTGCCCAGAAGGAAGCTTACGAATCTCTGCAGCAACCTCAACCTTGAGAAGCAACAAGCTGCTGCTGACCATCCCTACACACCAGTGCTTGTCAATTAACAGCTTTAATTATTATTTTTGACTATTATTATAATCATATTGTTATTAATATATTTTATTATATTCCATTATATTATGCATCATATCATGTTATGTTATGTTATATCATGTTTTGTTATATTATATCATGTTACATTATATTATATCACGTTATATTATACTATATCATGTTATATTATACGATATCATGTTATATTATTCTAACTGTTGTTATTTGAAACTTTTGAAACTCGTCTCTAAGCCCCAACCCCAGCGACCTCCTGGCTGCCTTCAAGCCAAAGTCCTCTTGCAGCCACGAAGGGGGCCCGAAGCCCTTTGGAGGTTCAGGGCTCCAGGACCTCCTGCCCCAGTACAACCACCTCCTGCCCCAGCAGAGCTGCTGGTGTTCCCATTGATGAACCACATCAAAGCTGTGAACCACAAGCCTGGGGTCATGGCAGGTTTTCCCCCTTTTTTTTCCTAATTTTTTCTGGGAAAGGTTGGGGAGCCACATTTTCCTCCACCCCCCTCCTGCAGTGCCCTTTTCACCTGAAAACACAAAAAATCAGAGTCTCCTTCATCTCACAACTGATCCTTTGGCACTTCCAAGCCTCCCCAAAGCAAAGAGCCCAGGGTCCTTCCCAAATTCCCAATCTCACCAGGATAGAGTGAAAGCTCCCATTCTTACCTGGTGTAACAGCTTCATTTTATCTCCCTACTAAAAACCAGCCATAATTTTACAGCCTGTCTGCGTGTGGTTTTCACCGGGACAAGATGTGCAATCATAACAGCAAACAGCAGCCAAGATTGTATAGTTTCCTCTGAATAATTTAAAGCACTGCTCTTGCAGACCAAGAGGAGTCCGCCAGCTCCCTCCGTGGAGGGGCATGGTGTAAAAACCACACTTAACTCACAGCTGATTTTCTCCTGATAAATTCCTGCTTTTCTTTTGAGAATCCATATGCTTTGGGGTAAAGGTTTCCACCTGCCATCGCAGCCTACCATGGCCAAAAATCAGAGGCTGGCGATTTTCCTTTGCGGTCTGGATGAGCTGGCTCCGGGCTGGGCGTCGGGAGGTTTGGGATTCACCCTTTGGTGGAAGAAAGCACAAAGCCCTTCATTTTCTGTTTGTTAACAGCCCCTGCCTGCTGACAGGCTTTAAATCATTACAGAGGAGGTCCCACAGTGGTTTTACAGAGGAACTGATGGACGGGTGAGCTATTGCAGGATGGGGAAGATGTTACAGGGACTGGGAGGGAGGTTGCAGCCCGCTGCCCTGCTCTGTGCCTGACTCTCCTGTCTGTCCCTCAGCACCTTGTCCCAGGTTCCAGCCCCTCTGCTCAGTTCTGCGACTCTGCCTGCTAATAGAAAAACATACTAAAAGCTCCTCTCTTTGAAAGCCATTTAAATTAAAAAAAAAAAAAAAAAAAAAAAAAAGCCTCTGCAAACAATCTGCATTTTATCTTCTTAATGGCTCTACAGCCTCCACTTGTATCCAAAAATAATTGCTCTCAGCAAGGGCTTGAAGAACCTTCCTTTCAAATCACGGACCAGATGTTCCTCAGAGACCATTACACAGTTAACTACCAATAAAAGTAATTCCAGAAACTAAGCACTGGTTAAAGGACGCGCCCATGCAGCCCAGCACGGCTCGCAGCGGAGGAATGCGCTGTGCTATTTAACCTCTCGCGGCGCAGACGCGCTTCTCCCTTCCTCCTCGGCAGAGGCCAGCGAGCCGGGCGGCTGCAGAGGGTTGTTTTCTTTGCACTAGCTGGGAAGCCAGCTCTCCGAGGTTCAGCTCAAGTTGAGCCAGCGGCCAGACGGCCAAAAACCCAGCATTGCTTAAGAGGTCAGCGCCGCTTCCAGCCAGCCCCAGCGCGGCCAAGACAAACGGCGCCGCGGCCTCCCCTCTGCAGGGCACGGGCACGCAGCAGCACGAGCAGGGGTCACCAGCATCCCCCATGAGCCCTGCAGCAGCTCAGCTCCTTAGCAACTTTTTCAGGGGCTGTGGGTCAGTGTCCTTTGGATGGGAAGGGGTACTGGTGCAGGGGGCACGACTGGAGCCTTCCAGACCTCGTTTGTCCCAGTGGATGGTTGGACCAGCGGGTCTTGGAGGTCTTTTCCAGCCTTAATGATTTGGGTGTCGCCACCCTTATGTTCTTCCTGGACACGGGATCCTGCCTCAGCCACCCAAACCTTCATAGCGCCTTCGGGGATGGTCGGAGGGGGAGAGGTCAGGAGGAAAAGCAACGCCGCACTCGACCCAAACAGGAACAGCTCTGGCACGTAACAGCCACGTCATGCCCTCTCCTGGACTGCAAATGGTTTTTCACCTTGTTTGTGCTCAGCGGTGCAAAAGCAAACTGCCAGAGGGGAGCCCAGAGAAGCGGAGAGCTTGCTGAGCCAAGAGGATGAGCCTCAAGGAGCTGCTAGGAGGGGAGGTGGGGGAGAACATGAACACGAGCCCGTGAGAGCTGCTGGGGGTCCCGTGGGGAAGCACCAGGAGTGTTGTGCCTGGGGCACCTCTCCTCATCCACCTTCTCCACTTTTCACATTTCTAAACGCTTCCTGCAGCACGGGAAGGGGGCTGAAGGTGTGGGGGGAGCAGGATGAGCCCCGAGCTCAGCGCATGGCACATCTGGGGCCCTTCCCTGCCAAAAATCAGGGTCTGAGCATCTGATGTCACCTGGGAGCCAGAGCCAGCAGCTCCCGACCTGCATAGAGGGTGGGAGGGGGTCAGGGGGTGGCCAACTCCAAGGGCTCCAGGTGAGATTTGCAGCCAGAAGCACCACAAATCACCCAGGTTTTTCCCTGGGGTAGCCCAAGCCGTGGCACCACCTCTATTTCCAGCTGCTCAACATGCCCCCAGGCTCCCCTGCTCCCTTCGAGCTTTTCTCTTTCCCCATCAGGGACAGGAACTGCAGCCACCTTTTTTAAAAGCTCCACGTACAGAACAAACCCCTGACCCTGGGCCAGTCTTTTCCCAGTAGTCCTCATCTGCTTTAGGGGCACAATTTTGGGGGTACCAGCCTCAATCCCTGTGACCAGGACGGAGCTGTGTTCCTGCATCCTGATGTGCCGGACACATTTTCCCAGTGAAATGGCAAATACTTGGCTCCCCCGCCTTGTATTTGTGTTTTCTTTCTAATGTTGTGTGGCTGCCTTGGTGTTTAATCCCAGTAATTAATGAGACGGGGAGAAAAGAACAGTTCTCATCTCCTTCTCCCTTCTGCAAACATTACAATCAGCGAGGTTGGCCTGGGTCATTTCTGTGCCATTTCCAGCAGGGAGAGGAAGGAGCGGCAGGCAGAGGCATTTACCTGCTGGCAAGCAAGACACCTCTCTGAAGAAGACCATTTTAAAGCCAGCAATGTGTGAAAGAATTCAAATTATGTACATTTCCCAATATATTATGAAAAATAAAAATAAAATAACAAAAAAAAATGGAAAATGTTTTGTTGTAAAAAAAAAAAAAAAAAAGAAAGAAAGAAAAAAAGGAAAACCTTCTGTTTATTAAAAAATGACTTTGCAAATGACCTGCTGGTTACTATCCGAAATAGAAAGGAAGTCCTTCTTCACACAGGATGTCATTGCACGTTTATTTAAAGCTTTAATGATATGTTTGGGGACACCATCCACGCCTGACTCTTTCTCCATTGCAACTGTCTGGAGGAGGGAACCTTTTCTTTGCTCTTAAAATAGTAAATGAGGCCAATTATCTCACGGCAATTCCAAATGGTAATTTGATTCCTCTTTAGCTGTCCGGGTCCTATCACAGCAGGTTTTGCAGGTTAGGTTTGGGATCATCTCCCCATCTCCCTCCGCTCGGCTGAGCACCACAGGGTGCCAGGGCACAACCTGGTGCCCAGGGGAGGCAGCACCAGTGCTGACCCATGAAATATGGTCTCCTCCTTCACTGCTTCTTGTGTTGGAGATTCAAAGGAGACCTGGGCTGAAATCAGTGCCAGAGGTGGGCCAAGGGCAGAGGGAGCTTGGTCCAAGCGCCCTGGGGAGCACAACAAACGGGGTAACAAATAAAGCATTCCCGCAGGAATGGCCCCATCCTGCAAATCCCAAAGGCACAAACCCCAACAGGCAGCAGGAGCAGGCTGTGCCCAGGACAAAAGCCATGCCAAAAATTTGGGGCTGTGGCAGCAAGACCCCGGCAGCATTAAATAATAATGAGAGTGATAATTTGGCATTCCAGCCCGTGGCAGTCACTACCACTTTGGGAAGGATCGCAGGGCTTCAATTGAGTACAGATTAATGGAATCGATTTATTATTTTTTTTTGTTTCTTTTTAATTAGTCTCATTAGAAACTAAATGATCTTCCTGCGGAGCACGCAAATAGCACAAAGACGCGGGCCCGGCTGATGGTTTTTCTCCCGGTGCAGTTGCTCAGAATTAGCGTTGCGAACCAGGAAAGATTTAATAGTGGTTTCTGGCAGAGATTAGCAGCGGGCAGCAGCTCAGAGAGGATTAAGAACGAAGCAAGCATTAGGCAGTTTTGATGGAGAGTTTGTCAAAGTTGGTCTATGAGTTTAACATGAATCAATGGAGGCTTTCAACGGGAGCCGTGTTTGTCCCCGGTGATTCATTCTGGCATGTTCAGCTCCAGATTTGGTTAACTTCAGCTGGATAAGCTCCTTTTTTTAAACAAAAATGGGGGGAAAAGTCCCATTGTTGGCCACGGGTCATTGCTTATTATTGGGGTTATTATGACAATGGCTTGAGGATGGTTTGAACCCTCGTGTTCAGCTGAGGTTCGTGCCTGCGATTTTCTGACATACTGTGGAAAATACAGAAAACTTGGTATTATACAAAAAAAGTGACCTCCCTAATAGCTCAAGCCCCAAAGCTTCAAATACGAGAAGAACGGAGCAGAGCAATTCTGAAATTGCATTTCTGCAGGAGAATATGAACCAGCAGAGGTGCAGAACATGAACCAGCATCTTCCAAAGATGAAGAGAGGGAGGGGAGGTGGCACAGGAAGGCATTTCGGCAGGCTCATGGGGACTGGGCTGCGGGCAGGAGCCCGTGCCATGCCCACGGCACACTCGGGGACAGAGGCACCCCCAGGAGCCCTCCAGCCACCCCCCAGGGGATCAGCTCCTGCAAAAGGCACACCGCAGGCTCCAGGACATTTGCTTGACCAACAGCTCTGCTGACAGATGCCCGTTTGCGTGGCTCAAAAACCCCAATCCCAGCACAGGTCCCAAAGCCTCTGCTCCAGGCAGCCGAAGCCGTACTTGACTTTCCCTCTTTCTGCAGTTTATTTTTTGTTCTCCCTTCAGCAGAGCGCCGGAGCCAGGCTAGTCTGGTCACGCTCCCTTTGTTTACAGCCAGTTTCTCCTCCATTTTCCTCCTTTGGCCTGGTGCTTCTCAACCTGCTCCGCACTGGCACCCCCAAACCTCACCCCGGGGGCTCTCCGGCCCCCTGGACGTCCCCCAGCAGCTCCCAGTGCTCCCACAGCCCGTCCCAGCACGTTCCCACCGCGAGCCTCTGGGAGCAAACCACCGGGGCGAGTTTCCTCGAGTCTTTTTATTTATTTTTTTTAAGTCCTTAAAGAAATAAAAGCCGAGCAGGAGCCGTGTGCCAGCAGCACGGTGGAGGGGTCGCAGTGCAGCTGGGGGGGCTGCCCGCTCTGCTCCCACAACTTGCCCCCAGCCCCACACCCCCCAGGACCCCTCAGGAACCCCCCAGGACCTCTCAGCAACCCACAGAGCCCTCCAGCACCCCCTCAGGACCCTCCAGCATCCCCTAGGACCCCTCAGCACCCCGCAGGACCCCCCAGCACCCCCAAGGGTGCGCACCCCGCTCCCTTCCAGCAGCCTCCGCTTTCGGGAGAACGGGACCGGGGGTGGGGACAGAGGTCCGGGGGGCAGCCCCCCGGGTCCCCCGCTCTCCCTTTCTCCCCGCCCCGGCCTCTCCCCGCGGCGGGGGCCGGCCCCCAGCGCCCTGCCCGCTCCCCGCCCCGAGGTGCCCGCACGCCCCGCTCCGCCGCTCGGGCTCCCCCCCGCGTCCTGCACCGGGAGGAGGCGACGGCGGCGGCTGGGGCAGGGCTACCGATTCCCCCCCACCCCCCTTTCCAAAAAAAAAAAAAAAAAAAATTAACAAAAAATAATAAAAAATAAATAAATAACCCCCAACCGGGTGCCTCCCGGTTCCCTTCGCCGGCCATGCCGGGACCGCGGCGGGACCGGCCGGCCGTGCTGCTGCTGCTCGGGGCGCTGCTGGCCGCAGATCTCTACTTCCATCTCTGGCCGCGGGTGCGCAAGGAGCTGGCTCCGGAGGGACCGGGGGGTCCGGGCTGCCCCTGCCGCCCCCCTCGCCCCGCTACCGCCGCCGCCGCCGCCGTCCCCTCCCCGCCGCCGCCGCCGCCGCCACCCCGCGGCCGCGCCGCCGCCTCCGCGCTGCGGCGCCTCTTCGGGCACCCGCTGTACAGAGCCACCGCGCCCCCCGGCCCCGCTGAGCCCCTGCTGGGCGCCCGCGAAGCCCTGCGCTACTACCGGCGGAAAGCGGCCCGCTGGAACAGGTGCGTCCCGCCGCCGCGGCACCCGGACCCCGCAAACCCGGCCCCGGTAGCAGGCTCCCCCTTGGCTGGTTCTGGGGAGCCGGCGTCGGCACCCGTCTCTGGGTATCCTGTCTCTGGGGAGCCATCTCTGGGACCCATCTCCGGGAACCCCATCTCTCTGGGAACCCATCTCTAGGAACCCCATCACTGGGTACCCATCTCTGGGAACCCCGTCTCCAGGTGTCTGTCTCTGGCACCCATCCCTAGAACCCGTTTCTGGGTACCCGTCTCCAGGAATCCCATCCCCAGGTACCCATTTCTGGACACCCATCCCTGGCACCCGTCTCTGGGTACCCATCTCCAGGATCCCATCTCTGGGAATCCCATCCCCAGGTACCCATCTCCAGGTACCCATACCTGGCACCCATTTCTGGGCACCCATCTCCAGGAACCCCATCTCCAGATACCCATTTCTGGGCACCCATCTCCAGGTATCCATCTTTGGGATCTCCATCTCTGGATACCCCTCCCCAGGTACCCATCCCCAGGTACCCATCCCTGAGCACCCATCCCTGGCTACCCCATCCCCATCACCCCATGGGGTGTGCCTGGGGGCTTCCTGGGGTCCCTGCTGCTCTGCTGGGGGAGGTGAGGAGGTGAAGGATGAGCCCCTGTCAGCTGTGTCACCCCGGGGATAAGTGCCTCTGCTCTGTGCCACCTTTTTCAGCTTGGGGACAGAACAGAACAGGTTCCTTGTGCCCAGCAGTTCCTTGTCACCCAGCTGGGTGACAGCCAGAGCCCCCGACTGTCACTGCAGTCTGTGATAGCGGTGCTGGGGGGCTGGCTGCCCATCCAGCCCCTCTCCTGCTCCCCTTGCCAAATTCTCTGCTGCAAGAGAAGGCGTGGAGGCTTTGACTTTTAGCCAGAAAGCGATTCCCAGCTCCGAGCCGCTCTCCCAGCACAGCTCTCTTCTTGCTGCCTCTCCCAGCCCCAGCCATGGTCGTGGGAAAACTTCCCCTGTCCCCCCGTCCCCAGCCCTTCTGTGGTGCTGTCACCCGAGGGATGGTGACCCTGGGCACCAACTCTGAGCGTGGTCCCTGCTCCAAATCCCCTCGTAGGAGGGCTGTGTCCCAGCTGGCAGCAGCCAGCATCCCCTGCGTCCCCGCTCCTCCCTTCACCCCCCTGGCCTCTTCCTTCTCTCCCTGCCTGTGTGCTGGGGATGTGACTGGGGATGGGGCGAGGCAGTGCTGTAAACGGGTTTTTACATCAGCTGGGTGGGACGGCGAGCAGCAGCGGGGTGCAGGCGATGAGCACACGGCTTTGCAATGCTCCCAGTGCACGAGAAGCCCGGCAAGGAGCTAGGGTGCAGGCAGCAACCCCGCTGCTTCCCACTCCAAAACCACACAGGGCAGGAGGGGATGTGGCCACTGTCTGTCCCCGAACTTGCCATGTCCCAGCAGAGCCCAGTGTGGTCCTTCCTGTGACCGCTGCACCGCTGCCAAGCTCCGAGCAGAGCCACAGCCAAAAGCAAAGCCATTAATGCACGGAGCACCGCCGGCTGCCCTTGGACTCTTCGCTTAAGCAGCAGCAACTAAAAATAACAAAACGGTGCACAAAGTGGTGGGGAGAGCCTCGGGGATGCGGCGGTGGCAGGGCTGGAGTTGCTCTGTGTTCCGAGCAGGGTCGGGACCCCAAAAGGCTCTGCCTTTGCTGGAGGCAGCCCGGGGGAGGGCAAAACCTCTCCAGGATCCCCTCGAGCCCCTGGTGCTGTGGGGAGGTGCAGGGCAGGTGGGTGCTGAGCTGGGTTTCAGCACAGAGCTCAGTTTGGCGGTGATGGTGAGCATCCCGGGGACCAGGCTGGGCACTGCACCTGAGGCTGAGCAACGCCTCGGGGACACGCCAGGAATCGGGGAGCAGGATGGGACCGCGGGGAGAGGGGACGTGACCAGCACCAGGATCCTAAGCACCTCCAGAAGAGCACTCGAGGCCAGGTGCTCACAGCAGTGCTGGCGTGATCTGCAGCCCAGCCTGCAGGACGGGCCCTGCTGTTTGGTCAGAAGGCTGCGTTTCCCTCCGGTATTTGCTGCTTTGTTTAAAAGCGCTCTCAGCACTGATGCCGTGGCCACACGTTGCCTTGTGCTCGGAGGTTTGGCCGTTCTGGAGCCAGGAGGAGATCTGCAGGGCCGCCTGCCCTTGTTTGACTTCCAATTGCACCTCTGGGGAGAAGGGGGCAGCGTATTGATCGCTCCTCAGCCACTTGGAAATAAAATATATGGTGCTCGTAAACAGGGAAGGCGCTGGGGCCTCTCCTTTCCTTGGCACCGCAAACTGAGCGCAGAACGAGGAGGCACTCGCCAGGGCTGCTGCGTTTCGTAAGGCCATTCGTTGCTGTGGGCACAGATGAATTTATGGCTCCAGGAGGCCAGAAGCACTGCACGGCTGGCGTCCTCCCTGTTTCTGCTCCTAGGCCTGGCCCCCAGCACACCCCGCAGTGTGCCCGGGTGCTCCCCTTAAGCGGGGCCAACCCCCGTACCTAATGCATGGCACAACTGCTTCATTTTTGTGTCTGCAAGGGAATAAATTGTTCTGGGACTCTGCCAGTCCGTGGCGTGGCCCCTGGATGTGGCACAGTTGGGATGAGAGCAGTGAGGGAGCACGGCGAGGTACATCCTACCCGCACGCAGCGCTCGCTGCCCGTCCTGTTGCCTTCCCCTGGCATCGGGCGAGGAACGGAGCTGCAGGATGCCAACCATCTGCTGAGGCTGGTGGGGATGCGGGAAGGGAAGAGCAAAGAAACAGCCGTGCCCCTTCCAAACAAACAAAACAACCTGCTGAAAAACTCCAGAGCTTATTTTTATCCTTGAAGGAGCAGCTTCAATGCCCCAGACTCTGACCGAGTGGTCAGCCCTGCCCACGGCACAGAGCCCGGTAGCACGGGGACAGCAGACACCAGTACCCCAAGCCCGGTGTCACCCCACGCCATGCCCCTCGCAGCCCTGGCCTTCTGCTGCTGGATCCATCTGAGCACAAAGCCTGGGCAACCCCGGGGCTATTTATAGTAAGCTATAAATGAACCCTTTTTATTATTTTATTTTTTTTTACATTATTATGTCTTTTGCAGAGCTCTGTTCTTACAGGGAAACATTTCTGGAATCCTGGGGGGACAGGAGAGGCCGAGGGAGCCATGTTTTGGGTTTCAAGGCTTGCAGGGGGCCGTGGGCCCTGCAGCACCGTGCCCGCTGCACGTTGTGGCCGGAGCTGCCGGCTGCGAGCTGCCTTCCCTTGCCCAACGGCTGCATTTTTTCCCCATCAGTAATGCGTTGCTCACCGCCACCCGCGGGGGAACGGGCCGCCTGCATGGGAAGCGGGAGAGCAAATATGGTAAAATATTCGGGCAGGGAAATTCCCTAGGGAAAATTCCTGAGTCATTCCCCAAAACGGGACACCGGGGTCTTTTCTGTCCCACTCTGGGGATGCATGCTGACCGCGTGCCTCTGGCTGGCCTGGTCCCACTGACCCAAAATCCCAATACAAATTTGGAGAGGGAACGGGCTGCCCCGACCCCCTGCTTGCTCCCTTCCCTCCATTTCACCCCAGCTGATACCAAGAAGGGCCCCTCAGCACCTCCAAACGTGCTCGGGTGGAGAAGGCAGATGGGACAGCCCCACAAAAGATGGGACAGCCCCACAAAAGCCACTGCCCTGCTCAAGGATAGAGGCTCTTGGCACCTCCCTGCCTCCATCGGCTCCATCACAGGCCCCGGGTTAATGAACCACTCGTTATCAGCCCCCTGTTTGCCCTCCCTGCTGTGTCTCGGCACTTTCAGAGCAAACTGGGCTTCGTTTTCCCCCTGTCAGGCCTGTATTTGCAGGCTCTGCTGGCGTTAATGAGAAACTAATGCTGTGTCCTCTGCCGGCTGCATAAGTGACATTTGGTGGTAGTTTAGCCAAGTTTGGGGCGAAACCACCGGTGTTTTGAACATGAGGGAAATGCTGGTGGCTTGTGGAGATCTCCTGGGTTTGTTGCAGCACCCAGGAGGCCCCCAGGGCTCCATCCACCAGGAAAGGGCTGGATTCAACCCTGAATTTAAGAGATCTAGGGCAGGACGCTGCCAGGCGGCCTCCAGCCTCCCTGCTCACTAAAGCACAGGCCACAGATCTTGGGAAGCAATTTCAGACCCCAGAGATTTTTCTAACATGCCAGCCCTGCTGCCTGGGACCTCCGGGCTCAGGAAAAAGCTCTGGCATAGACATAGTGATGGTAAAGAAAATCCTCTGAGGAGAACAAGCCCCCGTTGTTCTCCCGGGCTCTCCAGACACCTCACTCTGCAGCCAGCCCCCTGCCTCAGTTTCCCCTCGAGCAGCACTGTACCCACCCCATCAGACAGCGACCCCAGAGCACCGAGGATTCCCATCCCATGCCTCATCCTCCTCACCCTGTGCCCGCTGTCCTGCAGGAGACACAAGCTGTACCGGGAGGAGCTCAACCTGACGTCCCCGGCCACGCTGCTGCCGCTGCGGCCGGAGGCCAGCTGGCTCCAATTCCACCTGGGCATCAGCCGGGATGGGCTCTACCCTCGTTCCAGCCCCGCCGTCAGCAGGCTGCTCCGGGACATGCGGGATTTCTCCACCGTCAGTGCCGGTGAGCCGTGTCCCAGCACGGGGACGGGGACGGGCCCTGCACCCGGGGTTGGTGGCTTCAGCCCCGCCAGGTTCTCTTCTGCCACCAGGGCACGGGGATCCATCCTGCTGGGGGATGCCCCGAGCCCTGCGCTGGTTTTCCTCTGGGTTTTGTGCTGTGTGGTTGTCGTTGGTTTGCCTTGAGATGGGAGAAGGGGCTTGGCTGGGGTCATTTCTCCAGGATTTTTGGTGCCACGCTGTGGGCCTGTTGCATTGCAGCTCATCCCGACAGGCTGCGGGGAGCTGTGGCGGTGCAGGGGGTGGGCAGCAGGAGGGCGAGCCCTGCACGGCCCCTTCCTCACCGTTCCCCCTGTCCTTGCAGACTACAGCCAGGACGAGAAAGCTCTGCTGGGAGCCTGTGACTGCAGCCAGAGTGAGTGAGTCCCCTCGGGTCCCCACTGTCCCTGCCAGCCCACACCAAACATCCCCACATCATCCATCACTTCACCCAGCCGGGCAGGGTGACGCTGGGACCCCTCCTTTCCAGCTCCTCTGCCCTAACCCTTGGCAAAGATGCCCTTCGCCAGGCAGTGCCAAGCCCTTCGCCTTCCAATTTAAGCCGGTTTAATTTCCTCCCCAGTCGTGAAGCCCAGCGGCGTGCACCTGAAGTTGGTCCTTAGGTTCCAGGACTTCGGGAAAGCCATGTTCAAGCCCATGAGGTAAGGCAGAGCCTTAAAAAAAGGACCTCAGGGTGCTTTTCTCCCACCAGCTGGCTGTTTTTTCCACTAGGGACTGTGCATCCCTTCCCCGGGGGGCTGCTTTCCCTCGTTTCTCCCTGGATTCCCCAGTGTGCCCTGCATCTGCCTGGGATCTGAGCGTGCAGCTCCCTGTGCTTGCCCTGTGCTCACCCCCTGATCTCTTCCAGGCAGAAACGTGAGGAGGAGACACCCGAGGATTTCTTCTACTTCGTCGACTTCCAGCGGCACAACGCGGAGATCGCCGCCTTCCACCTTGACAGGTCTGGGCTGCCGGGTGCTGTGCCCATGGGCAGCTTGGCGCTGAGCCCTGCTGAGCTGCTGGGCCAGAAATCACCTCTGCAAGCACCATGGTGGGAGCTGGATATTTGGGAACAGTCCCCAGCAGAAGCCGAGGACTCACGTTTGCCTTGGGAAGCAGGCTGGAAGGGACCGGGCAGGCTGCAACTGGATTGCTTCTTGGAAGCAGACGGCATTGCCCGAGGAGCAGGGCACAGCCTCGGCTGTTTCACCCGCTGGTGCTGACTCAGCAGTCAGCAGAGGTTTTCTATTCTCAGACATGAATGTCTTCCTGCCCCAGGCCCTGATTTTTTAATGACCGTGTGAGATGGAGCGGCTGAGATTGAGCTCCTCTGAGCGGGGCGAGCCCCCTCACCGCCCCCCATCCCAGCTGCGTGGCACCAGGGTCAGTGCCTCAATGCTCAGCACCCACCTCACAGAAAGGCCCCGAGGGCTCGGCTGCCTCCCAAAAGACAGGGCTTGCACGCAAGGAGACAGGAGCAACTGGTTAGGGAAACGATACAAATCCTGGAGCACATCCAGATAGTCCCAGGCGACAGCTATTAACATACCAGAATAAAACTCAGCCTAGTTTTATTGCAGAGGGTAAAACGATCCTGGCTATTTGCTAGAAAGAAGCCAGAGGGAAAAAAATCCATTTGGGTGCAGTCACTGCAGAAACAGGGGGACAAAGACCAATGGTTTGTGAACAGGAGGGATGCAGGCAATGCCCGCTGCCCTGCCTCGCTGTCCATTGCCATCGTGTCCCTTTCCCCGTGCAGGATCCTGGATTTCCGCCGGGTGCCCCCCACCGTCGGGAGGTTGATCAATGTCACCAAGGAGATCCTGGAGGTCACCAAGAATGAAGTCCTGCAGAGCGTCTTTTTCGTCTCACCAGGTAGGCGAGCGCTCGGCTGCACGAGCTGGGGTTGTGGGCGGCTCAGGCAAGGCAGGTGGAAGAGCAACTCGTGCAGAAACAGAGTTGAGCTCTTTTATCTGCCCACTTTTCCCATCCTCTCCCTTGGCAGGGACTGTCCATCAACCAAAATTCATGTATCCCACACGATTTGGCAGTTCACATCCATTTTATGGTTACAGACGCCCAGTATCCATCGTGTGATGGGGCAGGGGTCAGTCCGGGCTCCTCTGCAGCCTCCTGCATCCCTCAGCTCCTTCCCCCAGCTCTGCTCTGTTCCCTGCAGCCAGCAACGTGTGCTTCTTCGCCAAGTGCCCCTACATGTGCAAGACGGAGTACGCGGTGTGCGGGAACCCCCACCTCCTGGAGGGCTCCCTCTCCGCCTTCCTGCCCTCTCTCAACCTGGCGCCACGACTCTCCATCCCAAACCCCTGGATCCGCTCCTACTCGTTTGATGGAAAAGAGGAGTAAGTGGGTAAATGCCGCCGCTGCTTCCATATCTGTGTCTTAGGGGAGCATGGGGAGGGGAACAAAAAGGATGCGGGTGGGCAGACAGGGAATGGGAGGGAGCAGCTCCAGCTGGGAGGGACCCACAAAGACCACCGGGTCCAACTAGGTCTTTTTAGCCTAATAACTTGGTTCACTGGGCCTGTTTAGCCTAATAACCTGGTTCACTTGGCCTCTTCAGCCTGGAGAAGAGGAGGCTGAGGGGAGGCCTCATGGCAGCCTACAGCTTCCTCATGAGGGGGAGCGGAGGGGCAGGCACCAATCAGTTATTAGTGACCAGTGACAGGACCCGAGGGAATGGGGTCAGGCTGTGACAGGGCAGGTTCAGGCTGGACATCAGGAAGAGGTTCTTCACTGAGAGGGTTGTCAGGCACTGGAGCAGGCTCCCCAGGGACGTAGTCACAGCACCAAGCCTGTTGGAGTTTACGAAGTGTTTGGACTGTGCTCTCAGTTATATGGTCTGAATTTTTGGGTAGGCCTGTGTGGGGCCAGGAGATGGACTTGGTGATCCTTGTGAATCCCTTCCAACTCAGGATATTCTCTAATTCTGTGATTCTATGAACTGTCAAATGGAGGCCGGGCAGAGGCAGCAAGGCCGGGTTCAGGTCTAGCCCCTGGTTTCAGCTTTCAGCCTCCCTGCACACCCAAGAGGAGGTGAAGGCGGCGTTGGAGGCCACGGCCCTGCTCTCAGGGGCACCCCTTCCTGGCAGAGATGTGGCTCCAGCAGCAGGGCCGAGGCGTCCATCCCACCTCTCCACACAGGAGGTGGCTTTGGGGGCTGTTGGGGCACCGCTGACCACGTCCCCCCTTCCCCTCGGTCTCCTGCAGGTGGGAGGTGAATCCGCTCTACTGCGACACCGTGAAGGAGATCTACCCCTACAGCAGCGGCAACCGGCTGCTGAACATCATCGACATGGCCATATTTGACTTCCTAATAGGTAGGATGGACGGGGCAACAACACTCTTCCTTCCACGGGGGCCCTTCAGCAGCGCTCCGTCCTCCCTGGCCCACCGCAGGGTTTGCTGGAGCCATCCCTGCTGCTCCAGGGAGGGTTTGGGGCAGCTCCTAATGGTGAGCAGGCATGGGGCAGCCCCAAACCCATCCCAGTCAGCTCCAGGGGAGCAGCTCCAAGTGTCTCGGACACTCCCAGCGAGCGTTTCATGTGGATTGGAAAGAAAACACAGGGTAAATTGGAAAATCACTCAGGCACTTGCAAGGGAAACTCTGCTCCTGTGTCTCCCCTTTACCAGGGAACATGGACCGCCACCACTACGAGATGTTCACCAAGTTTGGGGACGACGGCTTCCTCCTGCACCTGGACAACGCCAGGGGGTGAGGCGGGGAGGCTGGGGGCAGGCAGGGAGGGCTGGGGCAGGCGGCACGGTGCTGAGCTCCCTCCTTGCCTGCAGGTTCGGGCGGCATTCCCACGACGAAACCTCCATCCTGGCCCCGCTCACCCAGTGCTGCATGTAAGTGCCCCGTGAACAGCTGCCTTGCAGAGCAGCAGGCAAGCGTAAGATGCTTGAATGCCCACCAAAGCATTGGTCTTGCACGTGGAAGGGCTTTTGCTGCTTTTTCTGCTGGATCGATCCCTTCCAGCCATCGCCCGGCACTTCCCAGCCCATCGACGTGAGGTGCTATCGGCCCGACACGAAGCTCAGAAATCTCCATCCAAAAGCTTTGGTAGTTAATCAGGTTTCTTCCCATGTCACTACGGAGCAGCTCATCAATTTTACTGTTTGAATCCTATCTTCGCTGCCCCTTTATTAATTCACATAAATCAACAGCTGAAAGTTAAATTACAGAGGCAGGAAAACAGCTGCTCTTCCCCGTGGTTTCTCTTTAGGAGATGCCCAACCTATTTCCTTGCTGTACCTGCTCCAGCTAAGCCTCGGGGCGGTAATTGCACTCCCCCCCCCCACGTTTGTATTACCAGATCTAATTTTAAAAACTGCCATTTGCACCTAGCAGGACTTTTCACTTGTAATTGCAGGCTCTCAGTGAATCCTTCACCTGAACTCCTGTTTTGCGGGGTTCAAATTAATTCTGCCTCTTAATTTGACCAAACAGTACTAGCCACAGGTCAGATCCTTCCTATTCATCCAGATCCACCCCCCAGAAGCTGTCCTTAATTTAGTTCTCCTGGTGGCAGCGGTAACAAGCCCTGCAAGTCGCACCTTTTAATAAGCCAGCTCTGGCCTGGAACAGCATAAAAGCAACTCGTGCTGCCTGAGGGAGCTGCACAAAACCTTATTTCCTGGACCAGCCAATCCATTCGGTGCGGGGGAGCATCCAAAAAATGTTTGGAAAGAAGTGGAAAGGTTTCTTTAAGTCCAGAGGTCACCGATGTGTCTGTGCCCTCCACGTGTCTGCTCCCGAGTACAGAAAGTGGCACAGATGTAGCTGCGCAATAAGAGGTGATCTTTTTCCTCTGTTAAAACCCAAAACGAGGAGCAGATAAGCCTGAAAACAGCCCCCAATTAATCTGGCACATGTATCTTGTTGGCTGAGGTCTCTAGAAAGCTCTGGGTCAAATCTTCAACACTTCAGCCTGTTGGAGGGCTCACCGTGCCGTGCAGGAGGGGAGTTGAGCTGGTGGCAGGCTTTCCATCCCGCGCTCCCTTCCACCTTCTGCCAATTTCTTATGCAACTGTTAGGGCATTAAAAGAGCTGCTCCCTGCAGGGTCAGACTACCCCGTTCTCCACCTCCGAGCACCATCGCAGAGCAAACACAGCTGGTGTTTACCCACAGCAGCTCCTAGGGTCACCCCTCACCAGGAGGGACCGCGCAGGGCTCCCTCTGGCAGCAGCAGAGTCGTGCGCTCCGACGGTGAGCTGGGTTTAGTGCTGGGCCTGTCCTTTTTTGTGGCTTCATCTGGATCACACATGCAAGGCAAGCCCTTGAGCACAATTTAAAGTACCTGTCCTGGTGGCAGCCAGCCGTGGTGCCTCATGTGGCTCCCAGGAGCGTGGCACAGCGGCAGCAAGCACCTTTGCCATCCATCACGGTACTGATGGATGGCCTGGGTAAATAACAGGCATGCAAGGGCAATTTCTGCACCTGGCTGAAACGCTCCTGGCTGCACCTTTTGCTCTCTGAAAATCCCGGCTAAGTGAGACCGGTTCCACAAACATGGGCTGCAACTTTTTGGAAATTTAGAAGGCAATAATTAAAATTACCGATCAATTCAGTAATAGAGATGCTGAAATCAAAACGCTTTTGCTGAGCATCAAGTAAGTAATTTCAGAATACTTAGTTTCAGTCCCAGAGGCATTTCAAGATTACAGCTTTTCATCCTGCTTTCCATCAAAGGGAAATATTTAAGTGTCAGTCCCTCTTCAGGTGAGATGTCAGTTAGATCAGTTCCACAAGATACTCTCTTTTTGCTCAGTTTTGACAGGAGACTTTTCCTCACTCACCACCAGCTAAGACATGCCCCTTCATTTTTACCTCTCCCTCTGCCCCATAAATATCTTTGGGAACGCAGCACTGTTACCAATCAGCCAGCCGGTTCTCGCTAGGATGCAAAAAGCTCACATTAGGCTGTCTGATTTCTCTCCCTTCCAGAATAAAGCGGATGACGTGGTTGCGACTGCAGCTCTTGGCCGAGCCCGAGTACCGGCTCAGCGATGTGATGAGGGAATCGCTCCTGCAGGACCCCCTGGCACCCGTCCTCACTGAGCCCCATCTCCTGGCTCTGGACAGGAGGCTCCAGCTCATCCTGAGGGCTGTGAGGAAATGCATAGACACCTACGGAGAAGCCAGGGTGGTGGCCAACGACACCATGCCAGCCGGGGCTCCCACGTCGGACAGGGCCAAGCTGAGCACGTAAAGTCCTGAACTCATGCTCAGAGGCAGGGGAGACCCCTGCAAGGCAAGCAACATTTTAATAGCTGGTAATTTCCACCTACAAATTGTGCTCCCTCCACCTGCGAGACTGGGAGGAGAAACTCTTTGGGAGATCTTCGAGGATCGCGCTGTGGCCTGGCTGGGGCACCCCAAGGTGGGACATGTCCTGGGGGGCACGCAGGGCTCAGCCTGCCCAGGATCTCAGCCTTGCTGTGAAGGACACAAATTAGATCCAAGGATGAGGCTTGAATAAAGAGATGCCAAGAGCATTTTCCTCTTACCAAGGCTGTGTTCTGTAATCAGGAGTGAGTATCTGAGGAAGGGGCAGCCTTACTTCGCCTGCTGCTCTGAGATGAGGTGCCACCGATTCCCCATGGCCAGCCTCGAGCACCTCTGCAGGGAATTCACCATCAGACCTGTCCCTTGCCTCTTGGTCTCCAGCAGAAAGCGATGGACCTGCTCTGCTTTGATCTGTGAAGGTGCCCAGAAGCCCACTGCCCCCCAGGGCAGGAAAATCACTTCTATTTCTACCTGCCCCATGGGTGGAAGAACCAGTCGAGGTTATAGCAGGAAGGCAGATATGTATTGACCCCATGGAGTACAGCCCTGTTAAAAATAATAATAATAAAAAAATCAAATGTCTCAGAGACATAGGACTCTATTTACAATTCACAATGACACCCACTTACAGTAAAAAAAACATTTTGCCAAAGTGGAGGGCTCCTTCACAGGTCATCTTCTCATAGCTTTGAAGTCACTCAAGTTACCAGAATTCCCTGGGAAATATAAATGGTCTCCCCTGTCCTTATCTCTGCTTATTTTGAGGAGATGCAATAGGAACTGAAGACCAAAAAAGAGTAGGGAGGGAGTTATCAGAGATCTTTCAGTTTGTAATTTTCCCCGGCCTTCCAAGGCCGAGGCGTATGAATGGTTTGATTACTGAAGCTCTCTTTAATAGCTTTTTGCTTTAACTGTTTGAGAATTACTCCGAGCTTTTTGGCAGCCTAGGGAAAGTCGTTGAGAACGTTGTTGATAATTTATCATCCTTAAGGAAAAAAACCAATCAATCTGCTGGAAGCTCATTCTAAACTAACCTTTAAGTTAAACAAAAGCCATCCGCAGCACCGCCGACTGCTCAGGTTCACAGCAAGCTGCTTCATGTAGCCCGGGCTCGTTTTCCTGTAGGCTGGAATTCTGCCCAGCCTAACGAGAGCTCGGTGACGCTGCCTGCAGCATGTAAGAAGTAACAAAGCTTGTTTGGCCACTGCTGTTGGTATTTTGCAGGGAACCATACTGAAGCCCAATCCAACCCCATAGTAAATCTGCAATCGCCTACCTGTCTCCATGCTGTAAAGCTACAGAAGAAAGCATAGACGTAATTTTATTATGAAGATGTAATTTGAGTACAGGTGCCTGTTCTGCTCGTTCTTATGAGCAAGGAAGTTTGGAGTGTTTGTGTTTAGCAGCATGGGCCAATATTCTGAAGCCACAAAGGTCAGGAAAAGAAAGAAAAAACAAAAGCAAACAAACCTCACACCTGGCTCTTTTAGTCTGTTCTGACTTGTGATTCAGCCATGTCATCCCACTTCCAGCTTTCACTTAAAGCATATTTTTGATAGCCTTAATCAGTCAGAGTTCTCTACAATGGTGGTCTTAGACTTTTTTTTTTTTTTTTTTTACATCAAGTCTTGTGGACAGATCATAGATTAAAATAAAAGGATTTAACTCCCTCTCAGCAGTCCAGCAGTTAGTGCAGTAACAGCATGCTGTATTACCAAAGTTGCTTCTCCCTCTACTGGTGACTTGTGCTTGTAACATACATAACAAACCCCAAAATAAATTTGAATAGTGTTATGCTGTAGCTACTGCTGCAGAAGATAGCTTCAAAGTTACAAGACTGGAAAGGGAAGTACTAAAAAGTTAAAGTTTAAAAAAATCAGAGGCTGAAAACTTTTTTTTTTTTTTTTTAAATCAAGGGAAGGGGAGAAAGGAAGGCTAAGATGAAGGAACCAAGCAGATGGATATTTTAATGGCTGTTATGCTAACGGGTTACAAGGTTTCTTTCTCCTTGTGTTTTCCCTTACATGGTAGCTCCTTACTGCTTCTTGAAAGTGTGATAGAGTTCAAAACTTTCCCTAAGGGCATGCAGAGATGGGAGCAGACAACTTACAGAAGTTTAGGAGCTCCAGTAACAGTGGCTGTGCCAGGAATGAGCTGCCTTTACAAGAGATCATAACAGCAGAAGTGACTTGAGAGACACTCAAGCAAGCCGCCAGTACCTCTAAGCAGTGTTTGTTTCAAAAGCAAATCACAGAACTATGGAGAAGTTCCTGGGTCAGAGGCACAGCGTGGCTCGGGGATAGCAAGCGCCACAGGCTCCAGAGGGGATGATTCAGTTGTGCTGTAAGCTAGGATTTGAACTCCATCCTCCAGAGCTAACAGCAAGCTAATCCTTTAAGTTTCTCTGTTTCCACCAACTCATTATTAAGGCATCCTCTAATGCTGAAGGAAAACATAATACAGGGATGGGGGGTGGAAAAAAAGAGACTGATTGCGTTTAAGAATTTAAATCATTTTATTGCTTTACCTGCCATTAGGACAATCTATAACAAAAGGAATATAATATATTAGCACATACAGTAAATCAGACTTATATAGTCAGGTAACAATACAAAAATGGTCCTCTGGTTGACTATAGCTTTCTAGGGCAATAGACTTCATAAATTCGCTAAAGGTGGACTAGCAAAAAATTACTTCTAAAGCCCTGAATGTTAGCTAAGGCAAAACTATGCCAATTGTGGTTTCAAACATATTTAAATTGCACACAAAGGTAAAGCTATAACTGTGAATAATATTTAACTCAGACTTAGCTGATTTTTCTTAAAATCTTGTAGGTAAAACTACAAAAGGGAGTAAACAGCAAGCTAAAAAGATGCAGTAGTGAAATTTGATTAGAAAGCCTTATATAAAAAAATGTGCATTTTTTTGTGGAGCTCTAACTAGTTTACACAGTTTTTGGTGCTTTAAAGTAACGTGAAGAACACATGAAGGAGAAACCTGGATAGAGTCAAAACTGAAGGGAACAGTTTTAACAAAAAAAAAAGTAGCATTTGCTTACTCCTTAAGGGCTCTGGCAGAAATAGTCTACTCAATATCTTCTGAAAAGAAAACTCAAACCACAAGCATTTAAATCCCACTCTTGGAATTTCATGTTTGGAAATACCACGAAACCTTTTGTAAAAGCACAATACCCTCGGAATTATTTAGCATCAATTAACAGACTGTTTTTGACAGGCCTGGGAGGAAGTCTGTTGAATTTGCATTCATCATCTTGGAAAGGAAATAAAATGAGGGCTCCATCATTAAGAGTAGTTGCACAACAAATGCAAAACTGCTTGCTGTCACTCCCAAATACAAACCTACACTACTTTTATATAAATTACAGTTTAAAGGAAACTTTAAAAATTGCCTACCATTATCGAACCGTGGAATTCAGTAAAAACTTTCGGGAAGTACTGGTGCGCACAGAGTAATGTAACACAAAGCTGGTAAATACTGAAATACATTTAAGACTCCGCAACATATTGAACTTGGAAAAAAAAGTATGAAATCTGTGTCATGGAAATTGGATAAGCAAGGAAAAAGAATGCACCTTTTGTATTTAAATTAGATTCATGATCAGTCTTTTTTAAAAATTATGAATTTTAAAACAAACATACTTAAAATAACTGAGCACTGCAGGAAAGTTAAAACATTCACTTTTTCCGCCTCACATTCTCCACCAAGTATAATGGCATCTGTATGAACCAGCAATCTCACCCCCTGCAATTAATGCTGGCCATAAATGCTCGAAGTTTAAAATTTCCCTGGTTTCAAAGGGTCACCTGAACTAACGATCATTTAAAAAAAAAAAAAAAAGTCAACTGAGGAATACAAAGCAAGCAAGAGTCACAGGGGAAATAAAACGCTTGCTTCCAATTTCTGCACCAATCTAGGACTTGAACATTAATATCAGCTAGAGAGCTGCACCATTCTTACATCGATCTACGTACTCGAGACCAAAGTTAGGCATTTAATGCAATATTTGGTTCTTGCCACTTTGAACAGGAAGTTCCGAGTGGCAAATCTATCAAAGAGAAAACAAGAGAAATAATCAGTTGCGGCAAGTCAGCAAATTAAGTAACAACTGCAGTAGTTCACCGGAACTATTAACCTTGAAAGCTTTGATTTACACTTGACAAAAACATAACTAAGCAACCTTAAACCAGCAGACACAGGAACAAGTATACTGTTAAATTCCAACTGTGGCTTTCTTAGCAGCTGATGCCTCACAATTGACCCCAGGATTACAGTACCCAGAAAATTAAAAAAGAAAACCCCAAGCCCCAAGAAGCTCAATTACAAGGGCAGTTCTCATTTGAAAAGAAATACAGCAGATTATGACCACAGCCTTAAAGTCTGTCCAACAGCTTGAGAAACACCTTTAGATTTCCACCCCACTCTTCCCAGTTACCTCCTTACTCTATGGCAATTGGCATGGTGCCTGGAGACCTCTTCTTCAGAAAAGCAAGGCTG
Organism: Aythya fuligula; assembly: GCF_009819795.1. Taxonomy (NCBI): domain Eukaryota; kingdom Metazoa; phylum Chordata; class Aves; order Anseriformes; family Anatidae; genus Aythya; species Aythya fuligula. The sequence continues at coordinate 10,231,122 of NC_045576.1, read as the reverse complement.
CATTTGCTGCATTTGCCCAAGTTGGACGCAGTTGCACAGAAAGAAGCCGTAACAGCAAACATCTCCATAGAACTTTTTCTATTTATTTAATGGGACAGAGAGCACAAAACTAATATGCTCTAAATTAAAAGTAGTGCCATGAAAAGCAATTTAACCTTTTTTTTTTTTTTAAACAGACAGGAAGCTGCAAATGCCAGTGGCAATGTGGCTCTGCACAAGGGTAAGAAAGCAGTGTGCATTCGTGAAGCATGTTTCTGATAGGGAGGAAGGTTTCAGACAGACAGCGATACAAAACTGTTGTACTGCTGGATGTTTCGCTTGAGAATATCCGAGCACGGACCCAGGACACGTTCAAATCGGGGTCGATCGAGCTTTACACATTTCAACAGGCCACGAGCAACAACTGTGGCAGCACGGGGACGGTTCATCAACAAAGCTATTTCACCTAGAGCAACAGGAAAGTGCGAACAGCATTAAAAATTGAGGTGCAAAGAACCAAAGAAATTACCATGTTGTATTTCAAGCTGCTGCAGGAATTGAACCGAAGTTAATTCGGATTTTAACGCTGATCAGAACAAGTGTCTGTATAGTTACATTGGAAGCAATTGTGAAGCCAGATTAAGGAAAAAAAAAAAAACTTTATGAGCAGACTGAAGTGGTTTTTTTATTTACCAGTCTGTCTGCATTCAAGTCTCCGAAGACAACCTAGAAAACTTTCAAGTTTCTATTTGAAAAAGGCTCACACCTCAGTTAACTATGTAATTTTCCTAACCCAGTACTTGTTTTTCTAATATGTAAGGTATGCTACTGTTCAACCCAAACTCCTCAGACACAAAGGACAAGACTGCAGTATTGATGTAAGACTGTTAATGCACAAGACAGAAGCTTTTGACATTTAGCTAGCCAAAAATCAAGAACGTGACCTTGCCATTGAGTGCTACAAAATGAGCATCCCAAGCCTGGGATTCCCATTTCATAAGCTGTGCACAAACACGCCAAAAGCTTTGTTTCAAATACCTGTTACAACCACTAATGTGTTTTGAAATTAAGTTTTCTTCATGCTGTTGTTCCCTTTGGTGGTAACAGCTATGCTCAACAATCCCAGCAGCAGCATGAAAAAGCCCACAACAACTTTCAGGCTGGTTTGTTTTTAAGCTGTTAGACTGGTTGCCTTCATATTCAGGACTGAGGAAAGAACTCAGTGTTCCTCAGAGAATAAATTTGCCTGCATTATCAGAAGGGATGTTCAAAAGGAAGGTGAAAAAACTCTTCCTCTGTGCCCAATTAAAACCTCAAACTCACTAGCCTCCAAAACAGAAGCTTGCAAAAGAGTAAGCAGGTTCTAAAGGAGAGTAAAGTCCTTGGGGACAGATCTGCAGCACCTGAACACAATGGTAACATTTAGTGTAGTAGTAGGAAACTCAGAGATATACATCAGGGGAAAACTTAGAAGAGACTGAAGCTTGACAAATGTAGAACAAACATCTGGTACTAGTTACCGAGACCTAAGCAGATCTTTCAGCAGACCTTTGGCCTGAGCCAGCACCATTACTGCACTCCTGAGCTCATCCCACTTCAGGTCTTGCAACAGAGTATTTGCTGGTTACATCATCTACAGAGCTGGAAAACTCAAAGGACAGCCAGAAGGCTTTTGCAAGAGGACAATTCAAAAAACAATGAGAGGATGTACCTTAAACTTGAGGAAACTGTTGTTGTGGTGGTTTTGTTTGTTGTTATTTTTTTTGTTTTTGTTTTTTTGACAGAGGGAAGTGTTTAAACATTAAACAGAAGCTGGTTAAACAGTGAAAGGGATTGCTCAGAGAGGCTGTGGGATCTCCATCCCTGAACACACAAGAAACTCAACTGGACAGAGCCCTGAGCAATAACATGCAATTTCAAAGTTAACCCTGCTTGGAGTAGGGAGTTCAGACCCAATGACCACCAGTCCGTTCAGAATCACAGTAACCCACAACTGCTTCTCTGTAAGGTGCATGCACACTCCAATGCCAAGTGACTGATACTCACCTGACATTGAGTGAAGCAAGCGAATTAGCCAAAATAGCATTTAAACAAATCCATCCCATTACTATCATCCACACAGCACAGGTAAAACTCTGATGGGGGTTATGTAATCACAGCTGTCATGACAGAACTCACCAAAATAATCAGAAGGTGCCAGTCTGCCCACTTCAACAAATTCTTCATTTTCTGATCGACGCTGTAACACTGCAGCTGTGCCCTTTAATAAATCACAGCAATTAAGCAATTGGAATTTCTGATACCACTTGGAACATCGAATTCCAGAAGGAATGAGTTGCTTTGCAGAAATAACTGTTCTGATATCTCAGTCTTTAAAAACCACTTCACAGTTCATGCATAGTTCACCAGACTGCTCCATAGGAACAGCTGGTCCTCTCTCTTCTTTAAGCTTAAAGCATCTTGGGTATTTACTTACCACAGCACTGATTTCTTCCCATTTTTCTTGTATCAGTAAGAATATTACAGTAAAAATAGCAAAAAGAGAAGGCAATGATACCACTAGCAAGACATTACCAGCTATCTAGAATGGGTCTCCTCTCTCCTAAACAGGACAAACTGGGTTAAGCCAGATTTATTTTTTTTTTCCTGGAAGTACCACTTGTAAAAATAGTCAAGCTAAATATAAGCTTCTGCATGTCCAGCAAGATTGCATCTCACGAGGAATTCTCAAAAAGTACATTCCTGCATTTTGTTTTTCTCCAAATGTCTATTTAGGGACAGAATAAGCAATGTTAAAAATATTAACAAACATTTAGGACTTTCGGCCTTGCTTACCTCCAAGATGATGAAGAATTCATCTCCTGGCTCTCCCTGGACCACAATCTTTTGCCCATCCTCAAACTGTACCGGTTCTAATGCATCAGCTACAGTTAGGCGCTCCCACTTGTCCAAAGATTCTAGAAAGTTAATAGCTCGTTAATAACTTGCCTTTTTGAGGTACAAGCTATACTTTTTTTTATCTGTCCTTTTAGACAGCCTACAAACAGCTACATTTGTGCATCAGATAAAGATTTCAATTGGAATTACTTTGGAATGATACAGAAAAAAGCAATACAGCCTTTACAGTCTGCTTCATGGATTACCACAATAGTCAATAATCATAATGGTACTTAACACCTTAATTGCAATATGGCAATTTATTCCACTTCAGAACAACATCTTCTTACTTACCCAGTATAGACACTTTACTAAGGAATTCCTCATACATCTTTCTCTTTCTCAAAGTACTCCCCTACAGGGAAAAAAAAAAAAAAAAAAGTTTTTTTTTTGTCTACATCTCGTTTGATATGAGGTCTCTACTAAACTTCAATGAAAAAAAATATACAGCTTAACCAGACGTTGTGCATCCTGTCACACACACCCCAAGCCCCACAAAACCAGGTGTTTTCAAATTTAATTATTTCGGTAATATTTCAGAAAGTTCAGCAGCCTTATTTATTATGGTCTTGACATTGCTAAAATGTATTATTGTATAACCTTACAAAGATTCACAACACCCACTCAAGTTTTTCTACAGCTGTCGTTCACACACACACAATCTACAAATGGATGGCTATAATACAGAGCAGAATCTAAACAACTGACAATTTAACCAAGAGGTGTTATAATTTCAGTCCAGGGAACTACATTGCATTCATAGTGCTGGAAATGTTTCGTTCCCTAATGCAAGGCTATCCCCTGCCCCATTCCCGTATGCACATGAGAAGCGATAAACTTTCTGATTGCACACGATAGCAGGATTTTGAATAAACAACCCCAGCAAAAGGCAAGCAGATAAAAAGTCAGGTGACCAGCAGAAGTTGACCAAACAGTTAAACCAAAAGCATAACTCCAGGTTAGCACACAGCTCCTTGAGCTAATTGCACGAGCCATATGTCAGCTAGAAAAATACTTGCCATCAGGATCCTTCTGTAGCTATCTCTGTCAATGCCCCACAACTTCACATTCGTCTTCGCTTTGACAGTTGCGGCACGAGGAGTTCCATATATAAGGGCAAGTTCTCCAAAGCTTCCACCCTCACCGACACTGGTTGCCCACTCGTTGTTCACATACACCTGGAAGGCAGTGCATGGCACTAAGCCAAAGCTCACAGCGTCTTGCAAGCCAGTTGAAGACAGCGTGAAGCTTTCGTTACCCTGCATTTCCTTTGTAATGAAGGGAAATTCTCACATCTGTACAGTGAAAGGGGACCACTTTGGGGTTTCATCAATGCTTTAGAGACAACCCCAAAGCCAGCCAGAAGTTGAATTTTCATTGACAAAGGGACTGTTCTCTGTATCACGTGCACAGAGACTACGCATGTGAACTCCAGAGACCTTTGGGTAGGAAATAAAATCTTAAGATCTCTATGAAACACAGAGAACTCAAAAGGTCTTAGAAAAGGCTGTCACAGAAAACTGTGGATGGAAAATAAAAAGGCTAGTCATTCTTATAGTCTGTCCCACACCTTAATTTGACTTCTCCCTACACCTATAAAGTATTAGTATTCTATTAGCATCTGAATCCTTTGTTTTGAAGTTCAACACAACTCAGTCTGTACAGACTGAGCTGTCACTAAGGAGTAAAACAGCTCCAAAGCAAAAGCTTCTACAACAAGAATTTCTTAAGAGAAAAGCTGCCAAAGTAAGGACCTGTAAGAGAGGCCTACAAATATCACACATCATTAATAGACTACCAGTAATGCTTACATCCATTTCTCCTTGATCAACAACATAGAAGTTATCACCTTCATCACCTAAAGATAAAAAACAAAAAAAGAATGAAAAATAAACACTAAAGAAGTAAAACCAGGCAAGTATTCCTGTTTTTACAGAATTGGCACCTCTGCCAGCTTTGATGTGTAGAATGTAATGACATTGGCAGAGACCAATTTTACACAGTTTGCAGGGTGAAATTTCACATTTTGCTGATTTCACACTCCTCTTAGTTCTGTGAAAGAGGACATCTACTGGTATGCAGTATATCAGCAGCACTTCCAGGAACACTGGAAAGGCATACTGGATCCAAAAACTGTCGTAATGTGTTCTACAGAGCCATCAATTCACAGTAAATAACATATGCATATTCCCACAATGGCTCCACTCCTTACTTTACAGCCTGAGCTGTGCTCCAGGTAACATACAAGACTCACTGCATCCAGGCAGTTTTTATTTCCAAAGAAACACGCAAACACCATCGCCAGATGAGAGCCTGCTCACCACCTCCATCTTATTTATCAACGTAAGCATTGCCACTTGCCTTGCTGTATGACGGTCTCGCCTGCAATGTAAGTGACGGGGAACATAGCATCAAAGATGTCACTGAAAGAGGGATACCAGGATTAGACAACTGCTTTGACAACTGCAGCATGTGCAGCAACCTAATCTAGTGGAAGATGTCCCTGCCCACCACAGACAGGTTAAAACTAGCTGATCTTATAAAAAATAAGTCTGCCACCCCAACTAATCTGTGATTCCGTGCATACATTCATACATCTCCAAACAGCCATTACCTTCCCTGTAATTTCTGTACTGTTACATTGACTTATAAAGAGACTGGGCAGCTTTGTACGTTATGAAACATTTAGCTCTTCAGAAATGTGCACTTTAAGATACTTTAAGACTTCTACAAAGATTTATTCCTACCTCCTCTCGTTGTCATCAAGATGGGCAAACAGCACATTCTTCTCAATAGCTTTTGCCAATGCAGCCATAGTCTTATAATCTTTTGGAATAACCTAGGACATAATCAGAAAAAGTTACTGTTTAAATTCCTAAAGAAAAAAAATTTGTATTCCCCAGGATAAATAAATTAATCAAATTGCTACAAAACTCCGACCAAGTTTCTCCAAATTCTTTCAAGCACTATAGAACTAATAAATAAATACAGCCAACATTTACAGCCAGTTTATTCACAAGGTAAATACAACCTTGAACTGTAAAAACATCATTCCATGCTAACATTGTAGTTTCTCCTGCAAGAGTGCAAGTGTCTGTTCAACCTGTTTCCCTATGAATAGCAGGGAATCTGCTCTGCCACTAGGCTAAACTTAATATTGTTGCAGCTGCTGGATAACTGGAAGCACTGGGTGTGTATATTAAAAGTATGTATAAATATATAAACACATTACTTCAAAGGGAACAGGTCAAAGTTCCACACAAATGGTTTAACTGAATGCCAGTTTATCCTAACCTCCAGTGACAGAGCCACAGGTCTGCTTTTTACAGCCATCACATGACTTAACAGACCACAGGAGCTTAGTGTGACTTAACACACTGGGTAGTAAGTGGTCTTAGGTAAACTCTTAGATTGCAGTTCCAGTTCCTGGCAACATTTAAAAAAAAAAAAAAATAGAGCACCTTTCTAACATAAGACGCAGCATCCTCTTCTGTGTAGACTTCTGCACTGATGGCCCCACGTCGTCTTCGACCCTTAACCACAGGGTTCACAGGAGGAGGAGGAGAGATTTCATCCTCCCGTGAGTCTGAGCGTGAACCAGACTTCTGTTGGTTCAACAACTGTTTTGTTTCCTCCTGAACAGGAAGGAAGAGATATCTGTGTCACTTAATCCAGTACAGCAAAAAAGCAGTTAGATATCACATTCCAATTTAGTCTGCCAGTGCAAGGGAGCTTCCTGTGTACTCTTACTTAAGGCAAGCAAGGAGATTAGAGTAAGCAAGATCAAAGCCCTTTTCCAAGGAGATAGAAGATATGCCTTTCATAACGTTCATCTCACAATGGTGTTTATTTTAATAAATGACACTACTGGTTTGATAAATTAAGAGGTATAAACTTGATTCTACTTTCCACTAGTGCATTCAACAGACAATGAAAAATCTGCAAACGATAAAGACACATTCCCAATAACAAACCCAGGAGCTCCTTCCCTCTGCTGCAAGGTATTGAGCCTTTTTTCCTTTGAAAGGCAAAAGGAGGACTCCTCATAAATATATGTTACACAAGAACCTTCTGAAACAAGGTGAAACCATGCACCAACTCAACACTTGGTAACATCATTTATTTTCGGAGAGAAATATCTACACTGCTTACAAAAGAGGTGGAAGAAGGATGCTAAAGGCCAAACAGTATTTTTTGCCCCCACACCTCAAACTGCAGATCTGTAAACTTTGTACAGACCTTTCCCTTATTTCCCTCAGTTACCTTTTGTGCTGTGTCATAGTAATTTTGCAGAAAGCCAGCACACTTCCAGTCAAATGAAGTCTAGCTAACCTGACGCACAAAGACTCAATTCTTTTAGCAAGGTGAATCTTCTGGTACGTAAGATCTGCCTTTAAAAAAAAAAAAAAAAAGCCAACCTCAAAGCCAAAGCATTTGAGTCATAGCAGCTCAAATGACTTTCTCCCTGCTTTAAGGAAACAGTTTTGGGAAATGCCTTAAAAGAACAAGGAGTCATCTGTTCTGCAAGAACTCGAGGCGCGTAAGAGCTGGGTTTGTCCTGGTGTCCTTGATAAGGCTGTCCCCAGCCCTGTTGGGCAGCTTGGCTGCCACACTCCTCCCCGGAGGTACACAGCAGCTATTTAAAACCAGTATAACACCACCACTTTGAGGAAAGAGACGTCAGATAACCATTACAGGGAGTTTACATTTTATACCTCTCGGATAGCCCAAGAGCACCGATCTGTCAAACTGGACTTCACTTCCTGCTTTCTGTCCATTAAAATAGTGCTACATTTCAAAGCCATGGGGGCAAGATGTATTTAAAGCCTCGGCACTTTTACAGTGAGCGAATGTCAGCTGCTGGATCTCTTCCAGCATCACAGAAAACACACAAACACTGAAATCCTGTAACTTTCAGGGACAGGAGCACTTCGGTAGCATTGAGCCAGGGAGCTGTACATCACAACGAGAGGCTCACCAGCACCATGGCCTGCTTGAGGAACTGCACCATGAGAAAAAGCACAACTAGTAACTCTGCCTGAGCTGAGATTTAACATCATGTTAAGTCTGTTAAGGTAGGACATGGACATAGAAAGGTTACAGGTGGAGAAGATAAAGTATTAAAGTATATCAGCTACTCTAGACAGTCTATTTAAACACGTATCAAGAGGAAGCTGACCCCAAAATGAGACAAATCACCACATTTGCATTATGCATTGCAGGACAACTCCGTGCCACATAGGGACACACTAGAAACTCACTGCTTTCCTAACAGCAGCTTTCCATGCATTCATGTTTTTAAAATACACCTTGTAGCATTCCTGACACCAAACCACACGTATTACGCCACCGGATCCGAGATAAATCACACCAGGCCCTGACAGAAAGGAGCGACAGCTGTTATTCTCTGGTACCCTAGAATACAACCAGTCTCATTTGCATGAGAAAACGTGTTTGAACGTGTTTGTTCAAGTTTAGAAACTACTAGAAATAAAACATTTACTGGAGAAAGGCATTAATTTTGCTCCATACTGATTAGTACAACCATCACTGGAATTTTAAAAAAGTTTTAGTACTAACTTTAGCCTATACATTGCATCCAAATATTGAGCTTTCAACTAACAGAGCAGTCCAGACAAAGTTTTCATCATCAGTGACCACTAACTGTAAGCTTAATTTTTTTCCTGACAGATAAGAAATAGCTATTGTTAAGCCCATTTAAATTATTAGTTGCAAGTAAGAAATATTAAAGTAATGAGCCTCACATAATCACATATGAATTCTATCAGCTACTGAAGACGACCATGATTTCAGAACTAAGTTCTGCACTGTGTACCCTGGTATCTGGTAATTGTTATTACTCCAGAACAGTTGTTTCCTTCTGGTTAATTTGTATTTAATTTATACTATCTATCCACATATTTGGAAGAACTCAAGTTACAAAAAAATGCAGCGTTAAAATTTCTGCTAGACATTTAGGTATGAGTTTGTGGAGACAGGGGGGTGATGAGGAGCAGGTATAGTGCCCAGACATCAATCACTAGCTTTATAAATTCAGTTTTCTATCCAGTCCCACATACACAAAACAAGTCCATGGGACAGTAACAGTCTGCTACATTTCCACAGCTCAAACCAGATGACACAGCACACCCAGCACCGGGCAGCTTTTAGCACGCGCTGCTGTTATCAGACGTGCTTGCACAGCAGCAGAAGCCTTGGTGCCCCACAAATTGATTGGGTGCCATTTCATCTCCGTGCAGTAATCAAATTCATGGGAAAGCTTTCATAACCGAAGAGGACATGCAAATTCCTATCGTAGCTCTAACTGCTTCAGAGGCAGTAATTTTAATGTTGTAGAACACAAATTCAAAAGCGTGTTTAAACGTCTTCAATGTATTGCACTAACACGTCAATGAATCAGCTGCGAAGAGATGACTTGTCAGGATAACTAGGGAGAAAATAGAAACCCAGCTTCGGTTTTGAATCAGGTTCATTCAAAAGTCACTCTTAATAAAAACTTAATCACGCTGCATCTCAGCCTCGCTTTCGTTCAGTGTAACAGATTAGCAGATTTAAAGAGGGATATTGAAAAGTTGCTCTGTGTTACTAAAGATGTAACAGACGTTACTCGTGGGAAGTAAAATAGATTGTTCCACATGTTTTTGCTCAGCCAGAACTACCTAGCAGGTTAGAGCTGGTTAATAACAGTACTTAGCATTGGTGCTTTCCAGACAGGGGCGTCAGAGGAGCTTGTTAACGTAGCACAGGACACCCACTGCTCTGTTACCTGATAGCTATTAAGGTCCAACGTTACCTGGTCAAACTAAGACCGATCCATTAGACTGAATGGTGAAATCACATCAACAAATCTGTAGCAAGTTTTAAATTCAGTAAATTTGGAAGAAAAAAGCTATAGTTTTCACCATACTACAGCTGTACTAGTTGGGATGTATAACCCACGCCAACACTACTCATAATAGAAGACTGAACAAAATTGAAAGAGTAATTTGAGGGCGATAAACATTACCTAACCAGTTTTACTTTCAGCTTCCTTGTAGGCTGACAGAGTACACAGACAGGCTATTTGCACCAGAACAAAAACATCAAGAGTTATTCAACTCCAAAATACACGTGACTACCAGGATGACAAGCCTAGCCCTGAACGCAAAGGCAAATTAAGTTCCCTTTAAAACTAAATATGTTGAATGTCAGCCTGCTATAGAAAAGAACCTAAATATTCCTATTTTATATCCCTACACGTGGATTGGTTTACAGCTTATGCTAAGTGCAGTCAGTCAGTTTACTGTGATAGTTTTTAAAGTAAGTTTGGTTTTTTTAATTTACCTTAAACATTGATACAAAAATCTTTAGAATCTATCCATGCTCAAACCGAAGAATATGAGGTGGAAAATAGACCTGGTAACAGGTGGGGACAAAGGATTTTTAGGAACATGATTACTACCTGGTTTGCTGCTGGGATTTTGAAAGAGGATGTACACAAGATGTTACCACAGAAAAGAGTCAGATGTTATACAGAGTTCTTGTCCAAAAGCAAAAACATTTCTCAAACACACTGTGAGCTCCAGGAGGAGAGACTGCAGGGTTTAATCATTTTCTACTATCTACCACCAACACTTCCATTAGAAGACTACTTTCACAGCACATAGTTATGATCTCTAGCATTAATCTGCCTTCTTTACTCCAGCAATTAGTTATAACTACCTAGAATAAAAATAAGATAAAGATATAGCTCCCATACAAAACAAGCAGTTAGAGCAGCACCTGCAAATGACTGCTGTGTAAGGTCACAGCTACATCATTTACTGATGACATGTCCTGAACACACTGGTTATAGCCAGCCTTTCCTCTGCAGCAGCCCTTAAAAAACTCACGTCTTCATAGCAGCTTTTTCTCCTATCTGCTAGATACTGATGTACACAATGAACTGTTCAAATGAATGTTAAATTGTTTCAGATATGAGCACTGAACGGACAGAACACTTTCCATTCCCAAGATCATAGAATGTTAACAAGAAAAACACCAAAGAGACCTTGAGGAAAAACAAGAGGAACAAAGCTGTGACAGTAACACTGAACTCCCAGCAGAAGGCAGAAACAGGCTTGGTCTCCTACAAATTTGGAAACCAAATACTTCCATTTGACTTCAGCTGGGCTTGGGTAACTACAACTGGCTGACTGCTTCCCTGCAGTACCTGAATCAACATAAATAATTTGTCTCGAGGTAAGAAACCAGTGACTATTGCCAGCATCCACAGGGGTCACTCACCACGGATATCTGACCACAGACAGGACCTCACACCCTATTAGCTTGTCAGTAAATACTAGATAGGGATTACACCTGTACCCTTGACAGTTAATTTCTTGCCCTAAGTCCTTTTTTATGACAAAGGTGCTTTTACACCACAATCAGCTAACAAAAAACTACAGAAAATTGGTTCTCCAAAAGCATCAATTCAAGATCCAAACAGCCAACAGGAACACAGGCCAGATCTGAGCCTCAGCCGCTACGTCACACTGAGATGGTGTCAGTTTAGGTTGTTCCTTCTCTCACAAGACTTATTTTTACCTTCTCCAATCTTTCAAAGTATTCCCTGAGGAATCCCATGGGCCGGTCAGGTCTCACGGTGCATAACTGCACAATGCAATCCTTTAGGAGTTGCTGGATGTTGTGTTTTTGGACGTAAAGTTCACATTCCCGAAGGCTACGCTCCTCCTCACTGCTGCTGCTGCTAGAAGCTGCCATTGCTGAAAGTAAGAGAAAGAGAAGGTTAAATAATTAGTGGAAACAAGGATGCTGCTGCTCAGTAATCAGGCACGTTGTGCTGCCTAAAAGAAAATGATGTTGCGTTATCATCTTCCTGATACCAGAGTGTAAAACCATCTTTATGACAAAGTCAAATTGTGAGAGAAAAAGTTAGGAACTTATTTAGCACGTGGGATGAAATAATAAAAAATCTGGATGCTCTGTAGACACAAGCAGAATGGGAAGAGCATTTGCTTGTGCTGGAAAAGCTTCAGTAACCCCAGCTCTCTGAGCACGTAGTCAGGAAAGGTTTCCATCTTAACATTCTGCTGATAAAAATCTAAGATTTTGCAGGATTGGAGGCTCACTTACAAGCAGCGTTGCGTGGCCTGTGTGGGGTGCTGTGGTTTAACCCAGCAGCCAACTAAGCACCACACAGCCCTGCACCACTGGGATGGGCGAGAGAACCAAAAAGAAACTAGGACAGAAAAGAACAAACAAAACAAGTGATGCACAAGGCAAACGCTCACCAGCAGCTGACTGATGCCCAGCTTGTCCCTGAGCTGCAGCCCCCAGCCAAGTGCCCCTGTTTTATCACTGAGCATGACGCCACGAGGTCCGGGACATCCGGACAGCCTGGGCCAGCTGTCCTGGCTGCGTCCCCTCCCTGTTCATCCTGCATCCCCAGCCTCCTGGAAGCTGAAACACCCCTGGCTTTGTAGGAGCACTGCCCAGCAACAGCTAAAGCAGCCACGTGTTATCACCATCACTTTCCTCCTAATTCCCAAACACAGCACCGTAGCTGCTACTATGAAGATTAACTCTGTCCCAGCTGAAAGCCGGACACGGGGTCAAGGGGATTATGCTCAGGAGATAGGTGGGTGGAAGCGGGGAATCTGAGAGGCGAGCATTAAAGGCATTAGGAAGTGAAACGTGGAACACGGTAAGGTCAAATCAGAGCAAGCTCACCGACTGCCAAAGCAGCTCGTTAATGAAAGTTATACAATTAGAAGCATTTCTCCTAAAATGCTGCTCTCCAGTTTAAATTGTTCCACACCTCGTAACTATTTCACTGCAATCCCCAAAACGTTTCTTCAACTGTAAGTTATCAGGAGCACACCTTTAGGCAGACCCATTATGATACCAGGTTTTCAGGAGACTTTAAAATTGCAGCGCCAGCTGTAGTACTTTCAAAAAACTGTTTTTAAGCAATGTGGCTTTTTTTCCTTTTGTTACAATTTTTAATATATTTCTATGTATATATATTTATAGAATACATTAATCTCAGGCCATGTTTTCATAAAGCACTAGATGAAGAATTAAGAAATCATCTCTCAGGGCATTTTTGATGAAACATAGAGGCAGTTACCTGGTGGGGGGATAACGACAACAGCTCAGGAACACACAGCAAGATCCGTTGATCCCAGGATCAGCTTCTGAAAGGAAGAAAACGGAGTCAGAGGGGGAGATTTTGGGAGCTGCCAGGCCCTTGGAGCATGGAGCAGCTAACGCAGGCCGCCCAGCACCACACACAGCACCCGGCCGGGCGCTGCGGGCCTCAGCAAGGCCCCACACAGCTCCGGGGTCCGTGAAGGGCGAAGGGCGGCGCTAATTAACACGCTCCAACCCTAATTGCCGGGGGTCGGCGCTAATTAGCGCCGATCCGCGCCAACCCACGAGGGCCGGCCCTGCTTAACGAAGCCCCCCGCGCTGCTTAACGAAGCCCGGCGCTAATTAAGCCACCTGAGGCGCTCAGACAACGACAAATAATTAAAAAAATAAAAACAAAACACGCAAATAACGACCCCGGGCCCTCCCCCACCGCCGCGCGGGGCCTCCCCCTCGCTCCGCTGCCGGCCCGGAGCCGCTCCCGGCGGCAGGGCCGGGCCCCGAGGCCTCCCCCCGAGCCTCGCTGAGGCCTCACGGCTCCCACCGAGCCCTCCCCGGGTCCGGGCCCGGCTCCCACCTGCGTGGGGCGGCTCCGCCGGGCCCTCAGCGCCCCCCGGCCCCGGCCCCGGCCCGGCCTCGGCCTCAGCGACGGCTCCCAACGGAAACGGAGCGCGCCGGCCAACCGCCGCCCGCCGTGACGTCAATGCGCCTCGCTCTCGCCCCGAGCGCGGTCGCCATGGTAACCTTAAAGGGGCAGGGCTCGCGGCGAGGTTTGGCTACGGGAGGGTTGGAGGGAAAGGGGAGCCCCGCTTTAAGAGGAGCCCCGGGTTGGGGTGCTCAGGGGAGCGGGCGCCGCCTGGTGGGGCCCACTGGGTGGTGAGAGAGGGCTGCGGGCAGAGCTGTCCGCCATTAGCTCGCAGGGGAGGTGTGTGACGGAAAATTTAGGGTTTTGGGGTTTTGGGCGGGTTTTGAGGCTAAGAGACGGTTATGACAGACCACAACCAGCCCCCGAGTTCATGTTCCTTCAGTCCCTGAAGGCTTCTGCGGGGTAGGGGTTAATCAGAAGCCAGGGTGCAGGAGTTTCTGACACTAAGCCAAAAACATGAGATTTTACAAAAAAAAATCAAGCCCATCTCAATGCGAATTGTACGGAATCCTTAATATCAGTCACACAGAGTACAGCACACTATAAGCAAATAACAAATTACATGCTCAGCTGGTAACACTCCGTAACAAAACCAACATTTTTCTGGAAAGAAACTGAAAAAAGTTCTGTGCAGTCACCCCTACACACTTCTTTTTTTCCTTTTTCCTTTTTACCCTCGCTTTTCACCGTCTGTCTGTCACTGTCACATCTCACTCCTCCTTGTTTGGACAAGCCCTGGTGTTTTTGGAAGGGATCCCATCCGGAACAAGGCTCAGCCCCACACGTGAGACCTGTTCCGCAGCGTTCCCTATGTGGAGGAAAACAGCAGCACACCCCGCTGCCATCCTCCCCGTGCCCTGCTGCCATCCTTCCCCCAGCTCTGGAGCCAGAGTTCAGGTGGCAATGCCGTGGTTTAATAAAAGGAACAGAGCTGGCTTTCAAAAGGAGCCTTTGTGATGCCAACCTGAGGTTCCTCGTGTTTAACCGTGCACAATTCCTCCACTGAGTCAACTGTGACTTATCTCTGGAAGCGAAATCATGCTCCTTGTAAGCATGTGTTTGTACATATTCATGTGCTGTTCAAGAGGTAAAAGAAAAATAAAAAGAAAACAGAACCCCATTTCATTGGGTCTGCTCTGAATTACAGTCAACCTCCAGCCTTAACTGCCTAATTAAATAATAAACGTTCCCGAGTAAATAACTTGCATTACCGTCAGCCCTGTTCCCACAACTTGCATTTCCAACAATTTCACGCGTTGGAGTTTCTCATGGAGCAATCTGTTGCCCGAGGCGGTGGCTGCTGAAGCACAGAGGCTTGCCAGCACAACATCCCACTGCAGGGCTCAGAGAGAGCGGGGCAGCGAGCCTCCATGAGGAGGGGGACTGTGCTTTCACAGAACCGTACTAGCTCCTTCTGGTTACATGAATAAGAACTCCATAAAATCATGTTTCTATTCAGCTTCATCTAAAACACCACTTTATAATGTCCTTTTCAGGAAGGTGTAAGTCCTCAAGTCCTTGCTCAAACCCCAGTGGCAAGCACCGTGGGTTAGCATGGCCATGATTTCAGTGATGGTAACCCTCACAGGCTCTTCGTGGTGAGCCGTTCATTTTCCTAGACGGGTAAATACCAGCAGAGTCTGAGAATGGACGAGGAGAGATGGCTCCCCAGGCCCAGGCAGGGGCTGTGAATCATCAGAGCGGCCTTGCAGGGAGCTGCAGACAGGACTTAGTGGATTTTAGCAGCCTGATTGCTGTCATTTTTAAACCAAGAAACTGCAAGAAACTTGGGCAGATTCTGGAGTAAAATGGCAAAGGTCCATATCACAGGCAAAACTGATCCTTGGTCAGCACCCACAGGAGTCAGTAGTTATGTCAAGCCTAGAACTGGTTTCAAACAGCAGTTCCTATTTCTTCTCAAGACAAGAGTTAAAAGGACAGACACTGTGGATGTGTGGGAATCCGTTGCCTAAAGATATTTAAGTCCCTGTAACTTAAGAGGACTCGGTTACATAAATAACCTCGGAGAACCTGGAGCAGTATGTCCACTCATTTTTATGCAGTATTGTGTGTTTGGCTTATGTCGTTAGCCACTTTAGCTTCAGCTTCACAAGGAGGGATTCAACAGCACTATTTTCATTATTAAAACCAGCAGCCCTCTTCAAGATCGTCACAATTCTCTTCACCAGCTGAGTGATAATGCCACCTCATCATTCTTAGGCATTTCGCTCACCTCCATTCTGCATTAAGTCATGGAGGAGACGTATTCCTGGTCCCATAAAAGACCAATAAATTTCTCTGTAAAAAGCATCTGAAATATCCCAAGAGGGAAGACTTGTTTGCTTTTTAACAAAGCTTCCCCGAAGTTCTTACAAAGACTAAATTTATTACCATAATTTTTATGGTGCCATTTATCAACGTGGTGCTCAACAGCAATAGAAGCTGAGAATGGTCACTGGGAAGGGAAAAATCAAGGCTTTGTGCTCTGCTTGCCACCATGCAATCACACAAACCCCAGAGAGATACTGACTGACTCAGAATGATCCTACAAGCATAAAGCCTTCTGGCGTTCACCAAGGAGGCCGATGAGAGCAGGCTGGCACAGTGAGTTAGCCACAGGGAGGGAGGTCCAGGCCAAGGCAGCTGGGAGAGAAGGATGCACGTGGAGCAGTGAGGATGGCGTGGGGCACAAGGAGCAGTGCGAACGGGACACGAAGAGCAGCCTGAAGTGGCTGAGGAGTCACTGGATCCATCTGAAAGGAAAAAAAAAATCAATAAAAACACATCACTAGGCCAGAAGAAATACCTCCGTGAACGATTGCGCTCTGCCAGCAGGGCAGTGATTGGGGAGGTCAGGGAAGAGAAGGTTGAGAAATAAAAGCACAGAAATCATCTACCCCTGCTGTGGGCACAGAAGTAAAAGAGGTTCCCAACAGGTTCTTCGATGGCAGCAGAGTTAAGAAGGCCTGTGGGTATCTGGAGCGATGCACGGCAGCTATAACAGCAGGGATTTCTCCTGAGGATACCATCCCAACGTGATATCCTTATCTGCCCATGAGGTGCCAACAAGCAGAACCCAAAGAGGCACAGCCCAACGGGCACACTGCTCTGCGCTGCCTTGGGGTGGGGGGAACGGGGAATTAAAATGCTTTACTGATCCTGGAAGGTTTCTTCTACCAGCAGAAACTGCCATCAGTCCCAACAGCCTCAAATTCGCATCCAGCAGCAATCACAGCCAGAGGATGAAAAACCTGGGAGCTCGCTGCGGACCCTGGCAGTGCCAGAGGCAGAGTTCACGCTGTGTACTTTGGATATATCTCCTTGTAATTTGGTTTAAGCTTTAACAGGCATAGCAAGTAGCCGTCTCTCGCTGCACGCCATGTCCCACTCAGCTGATACAGTGTGATTCATAAAAAGATCCATAGATCGGGAGCCAAAAGGCAGAAAAAAATCTCGTACTGTTTAACAAGAGACTGTTTGAGGGCTCCTGGTGTCTGCGCCAAGCCCTGGTGTTGTCTGTCTGTATGGACTTGACAGCTTTTTGGTGGGACACTTCAATTTTCCACCTGCAAGGAGGGAAATGGTGCTTGCACACAGCGATGCACACTGTGCCCAGGTGGCCTGAGCCTCTGGGTGCGTGGCAGTGTGAATCAATCCTGTGTCAACATCGGTAATTTTGCCACATGAAGGAGGAACAATGCAGAGCAAGGAGCTGGTATGATCACAACCCGTGCCATCTGGCAAACAGCTTCGTGCTCTAACCCCGTCATCACCTGTGCTGGGGGCCAAAAACCTGCCCGGACCCTGAAAGGTGGTGCACGGATCCCAGCTTTGGTCCTGCCCCCCATCAACGGGGCAGACAGCTGTGAGAAATGGTCCCCGCTGCAGAACCAGTTTGCTTTGAGCAGCAGATCCCAAATCATTTCCATATGTTACTTTGAAGAAGAAAACGCCTGGTAAGTCTCAAAGCGGAGCAACCGAGAGCCAAGGCAAAAAAAAAAAAAAAGCCCTGAAGTGCCCAGATCCTAAAGATAGGCCAGCCAGGGAACCCGCTCCCATCTGCGAGACGTGCCTGCTGCAGCACAGCCCTTCAGACGCTCGGCGTGGTTCCCAGCAGGAAGGTTTCCAACACCCATGGGGCAGCGCTGGGAACATTTCACCTCCTGAGACAATGCTAAAGAGCTCAGCAGCATGAGGAAGGCAGCGCAGCCGGGGTGGCGTGATTATCCCAGGTATGTCACCCAGCTCCTGTCCGTGTTTGTTTAAGGATGGGCTCAGGAACAGCTGGAAAAAGCCGTGATACCCTGATTAAATCCTAGCACGGATAATTGTGTTCTGCCTGCTGTTCAACCATGTTTAACCTGAGCTCCACGTTCTCCCTTTCTTCTGAGTTATGGGATGGCATCTCAGTTAGCAATTAGCCTGGACCTCAGCCCAGGGCAAGAAGACCCTAAGCAGCCTTCCTAGGTTAACCAGTAAAGGCGAATCCTGATGATATTTAATGGAAACTCCCTGCCCTGTCTGTGCACACACCTCGAAGGACTTTGAGGGCTCTCAGCTCCCAGCGAGGATGAGGATAAACGCAGTGGGAAACAGATGCAGGGCAGAGAACCGGGAGAGAAAAAGCAGCAACTGAAACACCGCAAAAAAAGACCCAGTGGGGATCAGTCCTCCAGAGAGAGGGAGGGGAGAGCAACAGGTTTGTGGCTCCTGCGATTTCCATGCAAATCTTCTTTCATTTGCATTGTTAACTTCACACAACCTCTGGGCAGCCTCAGCAGTTCGTGAACTGCCCGAGCAGCTGCAGATGTGATTCTTGACTTGTAAGGTCTCTGACGCAAACCGAATGAAAGAGCAATGAGATAGCGAGCAGCTACTGTTGACTTCTTTTCCAAGAACGCCTGTGAAGTACTACCACTGTTTGTTTTGCAATAGAATGTAAATACTTCCGCTGCAAAGAATCCTCAGTTCCCTGGCTTTTAACGTAAAAGCAGGCTGGGGAGAGCTCCCTCTCAGAGCATCATCTGTGACACAGTTCTGCTGCAAGCTAAACACACACAAAAACCTTTAAAACAGTCCTTTGCTTATGTGCTTGTCTCTGAAAGCAGGTGGCAAAGTAAACACGTCATGGCCAGAGCCACCATTCGTGGTCTGGACCGACATCCAAACAATGTCTGGACTGACATCTAACAAACCGGCCACAGGAACGAGCGATTTCTGATGTAAGCCCGGGCCTCCCTCCCCGCCTCACACACTGCTCCCTCCCCACAAGATAATGGGACATTTTTGCAGATGGAAGGAACCCGCTTTAAAAACAATAGGTCTTTGAAATGTCAGCTACAACTTGCCTGGCATGTGGACTTGCCTGGCATGTGCTGCGTGCCACAGCAAGGCAGTACAGCCTTTTTCACTCCTAAACTGTACCCCTTGGATCTGAAGCAGCACTGATCAAGAGACGTGGGTCTAGTTCCTGCTCTGCCACTGATTTCCAGCCTCTTGTGGAAGTCACTCGGCCTCCCGTCAACTCGGCTTCCTGCAGCAGGGGGAGGATAAAAGCTCTTTCTGGACTGAGGATGAATCCATGAGATGTTTGCGTGCTCCAGTAATGTATTTATTATACCAACGTTTTGTGCCGTTTCTCCTCAGAGCCCCTCCTTGTCGCCTCTAGCACGAAAAGGGACAAAGCCACCCAGATCACGAGGCAGACAGACATGCCAGGAGCTTGGCCTGAATAAATGAGCCTGCATCTCCAGGTGTTATCCCTCCAGCCTCACTCAGCAGTTGCCCCCTGCCCTGGGCACAGCAGGCTGTGCAGGAACCTGCCCACCCCTCCAACAGGGCCTCTCTGTGCTCCCACTGTCCCTTTCACAACGTTCTCGTTCTGATCTCTCCGGTCAGAACATTCTTTGGTCTTTAGGTTAATTACAGAGGATTTACGATTAGTGCTGTGCCTAAAGTTAAAGGGAAGGCAAAAGTTTCTCTGCCCCCTTTCCAGTTCTAACCCCTTTGCTCTCCGTGGTGCAGGTCTTGTGGTTCTCAGCTGAAGACTCTCCAAAGACTTTAAAGACCCTGGCGTGTACCTCGGAGACACGAAGATCAGCAACCCAGCCCGTACCTCTGCTACGAGCAGTGCAGCGAGCCAATTTGTGAAAGCCTCCAGCGAGATAATCTGTTACCAGGGTAAGTGTGATCTCCTAATCCTAGCCAGGGAAATGGGATGTTCTCCAGAGTGAGGACAAGATAAGGAGCGTTAATCCACCTTGCAAGGAGAAGCAGCACTAGGTTGCAAGCTCTTCCCTGACCTTGGCGAGCACTTCTGCAAGGGCTGCTCGCAAACAACAGCATGGTAAATGGCAGCATTTTGCTCAGGGTCAGCACCTAAAACTGAAAAGGAAAAACTACCAGAAGCAAAGCTCCCAGAAAACTTTGGTGAGTGGCTGTGGAGTCAGACACGACTCAGCTCTCATCCTTCTATCACCCTGACTGACGTAAGTGCCAGCAGGTAACTCACAAGGACTCAGTGCATCTTTCCTGGTTTCTGTAATTAAACAAAGTGCATTGAAACTGCTTTATGCACATGGCACACACATATCTTCTGTGTGGCCCTTTCCCGCTCCCCAAACACCATGTTAGAATCCATCCAGCCCGATCTGCAGACAAGCCGGTCTGCTTAATAAGTGCCACCAATATGTTCTGTCCATTGTTTTGTTGTTTCTCTGCACCCCATTTTTTTACATTTGGTACAAGACCCTTTGGTGCAGGGTCTAGGTCTTACAATCAGGGTTCTTCCAACCACGGAGTGGCCATGAGGTTGTGTCAGGAGGGGGTTAAGCACAAGCAAACTCCGAGCGATGACATGGGTGAAGGTCAGAGGATGCGTGATGTTTGGGTAAAGGCTTGATGAGCAAGACCTTTCCAGTACTTCTCTTGAAACCATCAAAAGGTTTATATAATTTCATGACACAGGAGCCAGCAACGTCTTTTCTTGCACATAGATTCGAAAACCGGATCAGTAGGTCAGCTCCAACTGGCCTCAGCACCAGTTTGGACTGTGGGAGCTGTGACAGGACTGGGAATTCATCTCCAGCAGAAGGAACTCGGGTTACTGCAGCTTCATCGCTGCATCAAACCCAGCTGGGCTGCGATGGCTCAAGCACCCGTCCATCTAACTGCAGTTCTGATACACCAGGAGAGCACTCAGTGCAACACATCTCAGCAACAGATTCAGGTTTGTTTAAGAATAAGAACCCAGCACAGTTACCTGATGAGAGAGGAGAGCTAGACCTGATGGTCTAGCCATGAGGAGCAGTTCCACATTGCTCTTTATTCTCAAATGTCATTTTCTAAATGAAGCATTCCTAGGACTGGGAGAGACAGCATTTGAGAGACTGTCTCAGAAAAAGACAAACAGATCACCATCTCCCTGTTATTCAACATATTTTATGCATAAATAAATTGTAGGAATACAGACTATGCAGTAGGGAGACAAAAAAATAGGAATCCTTAAAGATCATATTACATAAAATTTAGAGACCTATAATCATAACAAAGAACCTGACCAGAGGAGGGGAACTTCTAAAGGATTTAATTGTTTTTATCAGCCATCAATGTGCAGCAATTGAAGATTGTGAACATCAGCTAAATGGAGTGATCTATTTGGAAAAGCCACTGGCGTTATGCATATACAGTCCAGTTCTCCACTTTCTTTGCACTTTTCCACAGTAGAAGGGAAAAGAAAAAAAAAAAAAAAAAAAAAAAAAGAAAAAGGAAAAAAAAAAAAAAAAACAGCTGTGAGTAACAGGAAAATGTGAGGTATAAATTAATTCCCACATTCCTGTACATAAAATATTATTATCAGGACTACTTGACTCTCTCTGAAGTCAGTGTTCTTACAATACTGAAAGCTGCTAGAGGGGCAGGACAATCCAGAGGGTAACCAAACACTGTTCTTGTTCTCCCCATTCTGCAAGGGCTGTGCAGGAGCACTGCTGTGTACCGATGCCTCCCCAGCACGGTGTGTGCATCTGGGCTCGGGGCACCAGATGGCAGCATTTATTGCCTGCAGATCCTAGAGCAGCCGGGCTGGTGGTTTGGTGCTCGCAGTTCATGCTATCAAATCCCCTAAAGAAGGCATTGCAACCCCTTCTTCCTCACTCATGAGACCACTGGGTAAGGGCGATAAGCAAGAGCAAAGCAAAAGAGTGAGTGCCACCTCTCCCCACTCCTTTCCCAGACAAACAATGATTTCTTGCTGTGAGAGGTGCTTGCTCTGCTTAGAAATTCATTATTTTTTTTGCCTGTTCCCTCCTGCCTGCTTTTTCCTGGAAGGCTCCAGACCCTCATGGTTATCACGAATACCAGTGAAGGATACTCAGCAGATTTAGCCCCTGCCAAGACCTTTTTTTTTTTTTCTGTAACAGACTTCATGCAAATACCTGACATATCGTTGGTAAGCAGGCTTTTATCTGATAAAGGACAGCTTGGCTGGAATTTCAACACTGAACCAGGGGAAAGCCTAAAAGATACCAAAAGGCACCTAACCCTCCTCATGTCAAACTGCAGCAAGCAGAATGCCCTGGCTGGGAGAGGGCCTCCGAGGCACAGCACCTGGTTTCCCAGCTTCTTTACCCCCATTTCCTCCTCAGGGCTTGAATACCTGCACTCCAGGGTGGAGAATGTAAACCAACAGCTGTCCTGCAACATTTCCTGCATTGAAAAACAAGGAGATGGCCACGCTCTGGCCTGGGTTTAGAGTTAACGACTGAGCTGAGGTTGCTTCTGTCAAAAATTACTGCACCTGACGTAGTCACTGCAGTCACAGGAAAAGGAAAAGGAAAAGGGGAAGGTCGGGAAAAGGAAGGTCAGGAAAGGGAAGCCAGCTCCTGATGCATTCTTCCCAGCAAACGCACGCATCAGAGCGAGAGCGATCCTTCCTGTGTCTGGCATGACACCCTGCTGGCCCTGCCAGACCCCTGCCCCAGGTGTGACATATCACCAGATCCCAAAAAGGAATTCAGCCCCTGGCCCCTCACTACTACCTCCTTCCAAAGCTGCACTCCTGAAAACCAGAATTTAACAATTTCTTTACATTTGAGACACCTGATTTCTTTACCAGAAAGACCCACAGCTTCCTCAAACGGCACCTCAACTTCAATTTCATGCCTGAAGCCCAAGCCCTGATCTTTCAGAGACCCTGAGATCTCCGAGAGCTCCTGTGAGACAGCTTCACCGACACACAGAGGAGCAGCTCGCTCTGTTTCTGTCCTGGCCTTACAGCCACCACCACTGCTGTGCTCAAGAACCCCCGTTCCAAAGGCCACCAGAGGTTTTTGCTCTGCAGCAGAGGACGAGAACAGTTTGTTTCTCCCACCTCTGCTGATTAAATAGCCCTCGTAGGCAGCTAGCCGAAAGATTGACCAACTTGGTTGCATCAGTCAAGCTAGAAAAATAATTGTTGCCCAAGCCTCGGATGCTTCTGTGGCTCTGCTTTATCTAGGCTTCATTTTAAAACCAGCTCATGGTAGTTTTGTCTGATTACCCAAGCAGCAAACATCCAACCATGGCAGTTGCTCAGAAACTGTTTTGTTGTTTTTTGTGTTTGTTGTTGTTTTTTTTTTTTTTTTTTTTTAAATACAAGGCACTGACTCCCTTTTTAAAAACAACAAAACAAAACACAACTTTTCCCTGCTCCCCAGCCCTGCTTTCCCTTTGACATCACTATTTCAAAACCAAACTGTGCCGAACCCACAGGGACAGTCTCAGGCCGTTCAGAACCAGCTTTTCTGTTTCATTTGCAGCTTTATTAGCGCTCCTCACCAGGCTCCTGTGAACAGAAGATGCTTCCCCCCAAAACACGATGAATTTTGAATGGCTCCCCTGCTGCCTTTGCAGGGCAGTTCTTGCGCTTGACGGCCCAGGGTCAGCCCGCTATCAGCTTCACTCCAAGCCAGCGCTGTTTCAAAGCTGTTTGTTGTCATACTTCCTCCTGAAATCAATCATCTTCACAGTTGCAGGTCTTAAACACTGAAAGGGGAACGTTACGGCCACTCGAAGGGCCACACGCTGCAGAGAGGGATTAATCAGGGCGGCTGGATGTGTCCGCATGGAATCTGCCTCATTTAGATGGTATTGCATGTGGGTCTTTTTCCAAAAGTCCTGCGGTGCACATCAAGTGATCTAGGACCAATGACTTCAGCACTCACATGAGGATTACTCATCTAATTAGGGGGTTTGCAGGCTCTGCCCCTGCGTTCCTGTGCACTGTTAGTGTCATTGTACTGACTTCTAGAACGTTTGTCATTTAGAGACCGGCTCCACTTTTTTTTGTGTGTGTTTTTTGCTGGTGGATCCGACCCCACAAGGTAGCAGGGGCATTAATCACATGAATAAAGCTCGCTGCGTGCGCAAATGCAGCAAGCTTAGGCTGTAAATTCTGTAAAGAACTAAAAGACTCTTCAAAGCCCTGTTTAGCTAAGGAGGCTGCAACGTGAGGGAAAAAAAAAAAAAAAAAACCCTCCCTGAAAGGAGGACTGTCTTGTGTCGCAATCAGCGAGACCGAGCATCATCACAAGGTTTTCCTCCTATCACTTATTCCTTTCATGCTCCAGCACCTTGTCCCTCCAGCACAGTACCTCATTTGTCCCATTTATCACGCAGAAATGCTTCAGAGGCCTCTGGAGCCTCAGGTCAGCCACAGCTTTGCCCAGCTGGGAGGCAGAAAGCGTGCCCCCACACCCCACGTCCCAGAGATGTTTCCCAAAGCCTGATGCAAACCCCCAGGCAGATGCTGGCTGCTGCTGCCGCCCCTCCTGCACCACACGGCGATGCCAAGATGGGATTTGTTCACCCCCAGTGTTTAATCACAGAGTGGTTTGGGTGGGAAGGGCCCTTACAGCCCCCCACAGGCTGCCCGAAGCCCCCTCCAGGGATGGGGCACCCACAGCTTCTGCTTGAGCCACCTAACCTGTGGGTTAACCCGACCCAACCCAACCCGACCCAACCTAACCAAACTGAACCTGACCTAAAGCACCTGAGCCTAACCCAGCCTAACCCAACCAAACTAATCCAAATCTAATCCAACCTAACGCAACCCAACCTGACCTAACCTGGCCCAACCTAACCAAACCCAATCTAACGCGACCTAACCCAACAGAATCAAACCCAATGCAAGCTAAGTGAACCTAACCGAATCCAACCCCGACCTAACCTGACCTAATCCAACCCAACCTGACCTGACCAAACCCGACTGGACCCAACCAAACCTGATCTAACCAAACTTAACCCAACCTAACCAAACCCAACCCAACCCAACCGAATTTAACCCAACCTAACCCAACCTGACCTAACCCAACCCAACCCAACCCGCCTCAACCCAACTGAATCTGATCTAGCTGAACCTAACCCAACCCAACCCAACCTAACCCAACCTGACCTAACCCAACCAACCAAACCTGACCTAATCTGACCTAACCAAACCTAACCCGACCTGACCTGACCAAACCCGACCTAACCCGACCAAATCTGCCCTAAACAAACCCAACCCAACCCAACCTGTCCTAACCCAACGGGACCTAACCCGAACGAACCCAACCTGACTTAACCCAACTCAACCTATCCTAACCCAACTGAACTGACCCAACAAAACCCAACCCAACAGAACCCAACCCCACAGAGCCATACAAAACCATAAAAAACCCTACAAAGCCGTAAAAAAGGTAAAAAAAAAAACTACAAAACTGTAAAAAAGGTAAAAAAAAAAACTACAAAACCGTAAAAAAGGTAAAAAAAAAACCTACATAACTGTAAAAAAGGTTTTAAAAAAAACTACAAAACCATAAAAAAGGTTAAAAACCTACAAAACCGTAAAAAAGGTAAAAAAAAAAATAAACCTACAAAAACGAAAAAAGGTAAAAAAAAAAAAAAAATAAAATAAAAAACCTTAAGAAAAAAACCTACAAAACCGTAAAAAAGGTTAAAAAAAAAAAAAAAAAAAAAAAAAAAAAAAAAACTACCAAACCCTACAAACCCCTCCCCTCCCTCCTCACCCCCTCCCCGCTCTGCCCCCCCCTCCCCTCCGGCCCCGCCCGCCGCACCCACAACACCACCACGTGGCCAGGCGCGTCCCTTCCCCACCCGCAGCCAATCGCCGCCCTCCCTCCCACCCCGGCGGGCGGGACCTCCCCGTTTCTCCCCTTTCTATTGGCCGAACCGCATGCCCATCCCCTGGCGGGGCGGGCCTTACGGGGAGCCGCCGGCCAATGGGAAGCGGCGGCGGCGCCGCCAGCACGGCGGGGCCGGGGCCGGGGCCGGGAGCGGGGCCGGGGCCGGGCCGGGCCGGGCCGCGGGCGCTGCATGGCGGAGCTGGGGCAGGGGCAGGGGCTGGGGCAGGGCGGGCCCGCGGCGCTCAGCTGCTGCTCCTACAACCAGGACCGCACGTAAGCGGCGGGGGGAGGCCGGGGGGTGACAGGGGAGGGGCAGCGGGGCCGCCACAGGAGGGTTTAGGGGGGCTTTGGCGGGGTCGGGGCCTGTCAGGGGGCCTGGGGGGGGTCCCGGGCCTCTGAGGGGGGATGTGGGGGGGCCTGGGCCTGTGAGGGGTTCTTTAGGGGGGTCCTGGTGCTGTGAGGGGGCCTCTGAGGGGTCCAGATCCTGTGAGAGGTCCCTTGAGGGGTCCCGGTCCTATGAAGGGTCCCGGTGCTGTGAGGGGGCCCATGAGGGGTCCTGTGCTGGGCCCCGGTCCTGTGAGGGGTCCTTTGAGGGGTTCTGGTCCTATGAAGGGTCCTTTGAGGAGTCCTGGTGCTGTGAGGGGGCCTATGAGGGGTCCTGGTCCCATAAGGGGTCCTTTGAGGGGTCCCAGTCCCAGTCCCATGAGGAGTCCGGGTCCTTTGAGGGGTCCCATGAGGGGTCCTGTGACAGGTCTCAGTCCTATGAGGGGTCCAGGTCCTGTGAGGTGAGAGGCAATGAGGCCTGTGGAGGGCTTGTCGCGCCCTGCAGGTACCTGAGGGAACGCATATGGAGCTGGGGATGGTCTCCTCTCACAGATAACCAGCGATAAGATGAGAGGGAACGGCCTCAAGTTGCGCCAGGGGAGGGTCAGGTTGGAATTAGGAGATGTTTCCGCTCAGAAAGGGTGGTCAGGTGTTGTGCGGGGAGGTGGCGGGGTCACCGGCCCTGGGGGTGTTCAAGGGAAGGTTGGATGTGGTGCTTGGGGACAAGGTTTGGTGGTAGGGGGCATTTGGAGGGTTTTTCTAACCCTGACGGTTCTATGACACTGCACCCAGGTCTGCAGCCCTCAGCACAAGGAGGATGCGGGGCTGTTGGAGCAGGCCCAGAGGAGGCCACAAGGATGATCAAGGGGCTGGAGCACCTCTGCTGTGGAGAAAGGCTGAGAGCTGGGGATGCTTAGCTACAGAAGAGAAGGGACCAGGGGACCTCACTGCAGCCCTTCAGTGCTTGAAGGGGGCTTATAAAAAACAGATGGAGAGGGACGTCTTGTTCAGTCAGATGTTGACAGAACAAAGGGGAATGATTTTAAACTAAGAGAGGGGAGATTTGGATTGGAGGTTTGGAGGAAGTTCTTCACTCAGGGTGTTGAGGCCCTGGCACAGGCTGCCCCATCCCTGGAGGTGTTCTGTCTATCTCTCTGTCCATCTGTCACCCCAGGATCACACAGTGGGTGATGTTGTGCTGGCCCACAGGGGTGCTTGCTTTCTGCAGGCTGCGGCAGCCACAGACAAAGCACAATGCTGGAGTTTCCCACCTTACGTGCTTGAGGTTGAAGCTGGAGTTGTGCCTTGACAGATCACTGGGTCAGGAACTGCCCCGGCCCCTTATCTGCAGGAACTCAGGCCATAACCTTGCCATCAGATCTCATCTCTGTCTCATCTTTGCAGCTCTCTGGCAATTGGAACCACAACTGGATACAAGCTTTTCTCCTTAAGTTCTGTGGAGCACCTGGACCAGGTCCACGAAAGCAGTAAGTCTCGTCTTTCTGAGCCGTGGCTGACAGCTTTAGCTGCGTTACTGAACTTCGGCCTGCTTTGAGTGAGTGATTCTGTGTACGGCTGCTGCAGAGATGGCATCTGTCTCTGCTGTTCCCTTATCAGGAGAGGAGCAGCTCTGTTTACTGCCCTGTGCGTAGCAGCCTTTAGAGCAAGCTGCAGCCTCAGAGAAGCTTCTGAGTCACCCGCAGTACTTTCACAGAGCTGGAGGAGTCCCACAAGCTTAGAATCCAGCTTCTTTCTCACTCCTTTGTCAGTCTGACAGCAGCAGCTTGTCCTGCAAGCCAGCGTTCAGAGCTAGATCACTGCTACGTGTTTCAGGCACGCCTGGGAAGCTGCAGGCCACCAGTGCAGGTTCTGTGATATTTACCTTGAGATGGTTTTAGTGGGCTTCCAGTGTAAGAAGGTCACTCACAGCAGGCTTAACAGACAAAGCCAGGTACAGCCTTCTGCAGCACACGCTCTGTAGTCTGGTTCAGGCCATCACTAGGGTTGTTTCAGCAGAGATGCACCAAACAAGATCCAACTCACCCCCAGGAGATGCCTCCCTCCCCTCCAGCTGTAGTGGGAGCTTCTGCAGCCAGGCATAGCTGCCTCATCTGTGGCACAGTTCAGGCTCCTTTGCCTTACAGGGTAAGTGAGCTGCCATATGGCAGCAAGCCACAGCCATCTTTTAAAGTTGTTTAGGAGCTTGGATTCCCCTCAGAGGCAGATCCAGAGACAAAAGAAACAGATCCCTGCTGGTGCTGTGCTCAAGGTAATGGGCTGAGAGGCAGGAATATCTTCAGAGCAGTCCTTGTACCCCCAGTGCAGGACAGCCCAAGCCCTGGGTATGGTTCTGGGCTGTCTAATTAGAAAGTAGAGTCCCTGATGACTCAGGTACAAGTCCAGCAGGGCCGTTGTAACGGTGCCTTTTCAGGCTAAGAGGAGTCATCCCAAGCAGTCACTGCAAGACATCCCACACCACTGTTCACCACAGCCATGCCAGAGCTCTGCAGAGAGCATGACCCTAGTGAGAAGGAGGGATTAAACATATCAGCTTTCCCCTGCCTTAAGGAGGCTGGGAGAAATCAGACACCACACAGAGCGGCCAGCGAGTTCCACACAGCTTGTTCCTTACCTCAGTAAGCCCTGGCATGCTTGCTGCCTCCAGGAAGGTCCCTGACCAAGCTGACTCTCATTTCCTTTGGTAAAGGTGAGGGCTTCCTTTTTATATCCCGTTCCCAAGGATTGCCTGCAGCTGGAGAGCCCTGCCCAGGAGGGGCACAACAGCATTCTGCATGCAGGGCGGTTTCCTTAACCCCTTCCTCCTTTGATGCTTTGTGCCCTTTATGAGAAGTTTTTAATGAGAGCAGATGTTGAGCTTCTTAGCACGGAGCCTTCCAACCCTATTCCCTCCTGAGTCTCATTTGTCACAGCAAACCAGCCAACCATAAACCAAGCTAAAGGCTGCCTCGCTTTCCTTCTGTGCCCAGATGAAATCCCAGATGTTTACATCGTGGAGCGTCTGTTCTCCAGCAGCCTTGTGGTCGTGGTCAGTCATGCCAAGCCACAGCAAATGAATGTCTACCACTTCAAGAAAGGGACGGAGATCTGCAACTACAGCTATTCCAGTAACATACTGTCCATCCGGCTGAACCGTCAGGTAAGAGGCTGGGGAATTGGGCTGCCCAGAGCTCTCCCAGTTTGGCTCTGTGCTGGTGCTGACTGTGCACAGAGCAGAGGCCAGCTGGGACCCTGCTGCCCGGCTCTGTTTGCACTCTGAACAGGGCTTTGAGGGGTAGGTAGGTACACGTTCTCCTCTGCCAGCTCCACCTCAGGCCGTGTAACCTCTGAGAGAGGAGGAGGAGGGCTGTGGATGTCAACTGCCATAACTGCTTGAGTAAAATAATGCTGGGTCCTTGTTTTCTTCACAATTACACAAAGAGTTTTTGTTGTTTGTCTCCTTGCCTATTCAGCATGCAGTTCTGCCCAAAAAAACACATTTTCATCTTCCTCCCTCCCTTGGATTCCACTTCCTGACTTCCAGACCACCTCTGCCATCTTTGTTGCAAATGAAACTGTCAGAGTTGGTAACAAAATCCAAGAGTATCTTAACCCCATCGATGAGGCAAAAAGCTGCTCAAGTACTGCTAGCTGCCGGGTTTTATTTTTACAGGTATAGGAAACATTCTGGCCACTGGGAAGAAGGCTTTTAGATTGTTCTCTGAACTGACACAGCCTCACACAGCCCTGAGCCCTATTTGTAGGATTTAAAGTCTTTTTTTTTTTTTTCCATAATTATTTTCAAAGTATATGCCAAAAGAAGCTGAGGACATTTTACAATGAAGAAATGAGCAGTCTGGGTAATTGTATATAATCAGCCTCTCCTCAGTTAGCAACAGTGGGTCCTGCAGTAAAGCTCTCCCGTAAGGAAACTCTGGGTTGAGTTTCCAGTAAAGCTGTGTTTGATGAGAAGTTCCTGTACTTTAATTAAATCTGTCCTAAATTGATTTTTTTCACTTAAACGTACAATGGAGCTGGCAGAACGAGGACTTCCGCTGAATTGCAGATAGATGTATATGTATAAAAATAAACTGGGAGGTTCTGCTTAGCAGTTCTAGGAGATCTGGGAGGAAAAGAAGTCCAGGATTTTTCCCATGTGCTGTTCCAGTGACTGAGGATGATGTGTAGGCAGCCTCGCTCCTTGGCTGCGTTACGAGCTTGGGTTCAAATCCCAGGCTGAGCTCACCCACCAACCATAGCACAGGCAAACCTGAAGAGATTTGAAGATATTACAGATAGCTGGGCAGGCAGAAGATAAATCACTGGGCTTTGATGAGCTAGACGCCAAGGGCACTGTCTCCAGAGGAGAGATTTCTACCTGTGCAGCAGAGCTCAGGGTGTGAGCACGACTTTCCTCCTTGGTGGAGGCCCCTGCTCTCCGGCCTGGGCAGTGCTGTGATCACACCCGTCGTGATACCTGAATTTGAGAGCTAACTCGAGGTCTGCCTGCTGCTCTGACCCGGGAGCCCAGAGGAACACCATCCGAGTGCAGAGTAGTAACTCTGCTTTGTGCAACTGTACAATTCCAATCTGTGTTCAATATTTAAGCTGGTGGCAGTGGGGTTCTGCTCATGCTGCCATGTTTGAACACCTTCCTGGGGTTCAGTATGAAAGCCTTGCTCTTCTAAAAGTCCATATAAGGCTGAATCCCATACAAGCCATTAACACAGGAAGACAGTAACGAAGCAGGAACAGATCTCAAACAAATGGTAAATGTTTTGATTTGACCTCTCTGTGGAAAATCCTTGTTGTGCAAGCAAAATAGTCCCTCGGTTGTTGCTGATCCATGGGAATTCCTTGTTTCAGGCTCCACTGTAACTCGAGTTTGCATTAAACTAGATCACAATTTATCTCAAAGGGGCCGATAAGGCTGTGCTGTGGGATTGCTGAGAAGCTCTGCTGTAACCTCCCTGGATTTTCAGTTACTGTACCAAAACCCTCCTGAATTCTTTGGAGAGCTTTGATATTTTTTCTGGCTGTGTCCATGCCCAGCATGTTTAAGTCCTCAACATACAGCTCAGCCACTAACCTGAGCCCTGTCAAACTGGAGCACTACAGAGAAATGCAGGAAGCAGGGCCTTGAACTCTGTGTAGCAATCACAGCACCAAGCACCTTCTCTGAGGCTCTGTCTGTGTGCAGAGTGAGGATAAAAACCTTTCCTCACCTCGACAGCTCTAACACTGATGCCAGCCTGGGCTGCAGGGCTGCACAGAGGGCAGGAGGCAGAGAACCAGCCCTCTCCACTCCCAGTGAGCTTGCCCAGGCCTCTTTTGCCTCTTCACCTCCCACCCCCATCACTCAGCTTGTCCTTTTCCTGGGTTTTGTCCCTGTTGGTGCCAGCCCCCCCTGCTGCAGCTCTGGCTGCTGTTGTTTAAAGTCTCCCTTCACCTGTGCAGCACTAGCAGCACGCCTTGCAGTTCTGGGAAAGCACAGGGTGGCTTTGCCGAAGTCAGCTGTATAAATATTGCTCTGACGGTCTCTGCAAGCTGATGGCTGTTACTGGAGAAAAGGCAAAGTCTTCCTGGAAATGCAAAATGGCTCTGACACAGCCCCAGATGCTGTGGTTAGCAGGAATAGAAGTGGGAAAGAGTTTGATCCGAGAGGAATGGTGGAGGAAAGCAAAGATTTTCTAATGTGGGTGTTTTCAAGTTAGTAACTGAACTCCACATTTAGCTACTAAATAAGTGGCCTCATTTCTAAAGAGGTGGAGGCTTCCTGTACATGGATTCGGATGCTTCATCTTCAGGAGCCTGGGCAGAGTCTGACCTTACATTTTTATTGGGATGTTTTCAGAGCTTCTGGACGCTTGGCACTAATACAGGTGGAGCTGTGCGCTCCCTGGGGTTAGACAGCACAACCCCTCGGCCAGATCCAAAGCCCGGTCCCAAAAAAGCCTCTGCAAAATGCTTCTGTAACACGTAGAGATCTGAGACACAAAGCTGAGTGATCACAGAAGCGGTGGCCTCATGCTCAGGTTGCAACATTAGGCTTCCTTTTTCCTCTCTGCCTTTCCTGCCCATCGTTTGGCAGCTCCTCGCTTAGCAGCTGCCTCTTGGCTGAGGGGGTGGGTGTTCCTGATGAGTTCATTCCACAGAAGAGGTGCAAGCACATTAACTGAGAAATACCCTGCCCGTCTGCCAGGATGGTGTAAATACTAGATGGGAAGCACTAACCCCTGTGACCGTCCCTGAACAAATTGTTCCTGCCCGGTTTTATACAATTCTACACAATTCTGGGCACACACAGCACAATCCTGCCTGCTGATGTCGACACGTTGGGTTTAGCAGAAATGGGAGGCCCGGTGCTTGGGTGCTTGCTCCCAAACTGGGAAGAAGTCAGGGCAAGGGGCAGGCAAGCCCATCTGTAGGCATACTAATGAGCAGGAGTGGCAGCCTCTCTGCCCTGTGGCCTGTATGAAAAAAAAGTAAATTTCTATGAAAAAAAATAATGTAATGGAAGTAATTTGCTATGAAAAAAAAAACATCAAAGAAGAGTTGGGGTAGAAATAGATGGTAACCAGGACCTAGGGTGTAACCCAGGCGTTTCCTCATGTTCTGGGGCCTGGAGATGTGGAGGATCAGCTCTTAAAAGGAACAGAAATCACCACGTTTTATCTGCTTTCTAATGCAAAAGCAGATGCAGGCAGCCCTCAGAAGCAGAGCCGTACAAAATCAAAGGCTGTCCAGTGAGAGGGGATGCAGAAGCAGAGGAGATCACATTTCTGTCGCATTTCAGTAAAATCCCTGCAGAGCTTTTCTGGCAGCAAAGATGGGGCTGTGAGAGCTGCGGGAGCAGCAGGTAGAGGCATTGTGCCTGTGCTGGTGAGGTTCTGTTCACGTCCCTTGTGTCCTTGCAGAGGCTGATTGTTTGCCTGGAGGAGTCAATTTACATCCACAACATTAAGGACATGAAGCTTTTGAAGACGATTATGGATACGCCTCCCAATGCAACAGGTAAGCGCGGCAGAACTGCGTGAAAGGCAGAGCTGGGCTCTGCAGGAGCTTTGTTCAGCCCTGGTATTCGTGCTAGAATTAAACCAGCCCGCAGTCTGTGCACCCGCAGCAGCACGGCTAATTCAGCACTGAGGAGCCAGCAGTGTCTGGAGGCAGTCAGCTGGGCTTGTGAGAGAGGAAACCCTGCTCTGCCCTGAGCAAATGCTTCGAAGGAGAGCAGAAACGGTCAGCAGGGTTTGAGTGAGGTTTGGTCTCACCCCATCCTCCTGCAGGATGGCCACGCAGCTTCCCGGAGCGCGCCTTCATTCCCTGTACAAGTGAAGCTGTAGGGCAGGCCAGGACTTCAGGCTTCCCTCTGTGTACAGGACGACTTCAAATCCTTCAGCTCTGGGGCTCGCTGCCCTTCCTTCTGCCCCGTGTCAGAGCCCCGCAGCGCTTTGCAGGAGCCACACCGTGCCTCCGAGCACCCAGGGAGTTCCCAGCAGCCTGGGCCGCCACCTGATGTTACACCAAGCACACGGGAAACCCAAAGGGCAGGGCAGGGCAGGGCAGGGCAGGTGGCGGCAGAACAGATCCTCCCTGTGCAGCGTGGGGTGAATCCGGCCTTCCTGCTGATGGGAGAGGAGCTATTTTTAGCGGCGAGCAGGGAAAGTTGGCTGCGTGCCGGCGGCGCGCGGTGCGATCCCGTCACCGGCTGCGGCATCGTCTCGGGGGCGGCTGCCTGTGAAGTTATCGATGCGCTCACGCCTGGCTGCTTCTGGGCTTTCAAGGGATGCTGTTCCAGCTTCTCCCCTGACCTACTTCAGGTCTTAACAGATGGCCTCTTCATATGGATTAAACGTCCTCAGCGCCGCAAATACAATTACAGTTTAAAACCTTCCTGAGAAAGCCCTCCCATGGCAGGAGGGACGGGGATACCCAGGCCTGGAGCTGTTTGCAGGCGGGCTGAGTGGTTGGGTCCCGGTTTAAGAGCAGCAGCAATCAGCAGTTCCTGGGACAGGACGAGGCTGCTGCGGATCGCAGGACTTCATACGAGCTTAGTTTTCTAAAACCCTTTTACCGCAGCAGCTGTCACCGAATGAGCTGAGTGACAAGTGCTGTGCCACGTGTGCTGCCTTTGTCCCCAAACATCTGCACTGCTCCCAGGCCTGACCCCGTGCACAGTGTGTCCGGGAGGCCGAGGCGGCCCAGCCTTCTCTCTCCTTTGCCAAGCCCTTTCCGAGCAGGGATCCGGGGATTTTCTGCCCTCCCCTGGGGCAGTCGCTGTGAGATCTGCACCCGCCATTGCCCAGAACCCAGCTCCTGACCCTTCTCTCTCCTTCAGCTGCTTGGCAGCACAGGGCTGGGCCCGGGGATCTCACAGCACTCAGGGGCAGCCAGCGCTGCTGTCTCACAGCTCCGGGGGAAGTGCGGTGACCTCCGGCTCCCTCGCACGCACAGGCTGGGAGAGGCGATGCTTCCTGCAGTGGTGATGTGCACGGACTTTCCATGCTGACTGCACACGCTCCGGGCTGTCCCCTCGGTGAGGTCTGCCCAGCCTCCACCACGCAGGAGAGAGAGAGCGAGGAAAACGCCCGGGGAGGGCGAGTCTGGTGTTTTTCATGTGTGCTCAAAGAAGGAGCGAATCTTTTTCCTGAGAGGAAACCACGCTGCTTAGTCGTGAGCTTCCAGCTCCAGGCGAGAAGCACCCGAGCGTGTCTGAGCCGCGCCGCAGCCCCGTGGGAGTGAAGCAAAGTCCCCGGGGCAACGCAGCGCCCTGGGAGCGGGGCTGGCTGCTCGCCACCCTGAGCACACCGGCGTGGGAGCCTTTGCCATGCAGGAGAGCGCCGGTGGCTCCCGTCCCCAGCGAGTCCCGGCCTGATTTGCTCCAGGGAAGGCAGGAGAGCCCAAGGGAGCGCCGTGGCTGCGAGGTGACTCATGGCAGAGGCAGGATTTGTGCTGAGGAGGTCACTGAGCTCCTGCTGACGTGCGTGCCACGAGGGCTGAGAGCTGCAGCTTTGGGAACCACCTCGTGTGGATCCCCTCACCCCTCAGATCCCATTGGAGCTGCTGGCTGGGGAGCCAGGCCAGGCTTCCCTAGTGCAGCAGCCTTTCTCCACGCTGCTCGGGGAAGCCACCTGTGAAGCAGCACTCCCAGGGGCTCTGTGCTGAGCAGCGCCAGGCTGTGCCCCCTTCCTGAGCCCCCTGCTGCATGCACCAACCCTCACGGGGGCTGTCAGGTGCCGAGAGCAGAAGGGCATCTTCAAAGGCCGCCCGTGTCCCTTGTGATGCCCTTTTTCTGTGCGTCCCCGAGGTCAGCTCAGTACACTCCATCTGTGTTTTCCCCTGGCCTGGTTTCCCGTTTGCCTCTTCCAGACAGGCGCGGAGCAGAGGGAGAGGCTGACTCACGCCGGCCGGCTCAGAGCTCGCTTTGTTCAGCTGGAGCCTCCTCTCGATCCTCTGCTTAGAGCAAGGGCTGCGACGATCCCGGGGGCTGCCGGGCTGGGAGAAGACCCTCCTCAGACGCCCCCCGTGCTCTTCACAAGCAGTCTCTGAGCTGTCCTTGCTCTCCTGCCACCCCTCCCTCCTTGGGTGCCATCCACCTGCCTTTTAATTGCCAGCACTTTGCCGCTGCAGCTCCTCTCCTCCGGCGCGCACGGTCCCTGGCACGACGTAAACGCTTCTGATTGATGGGGAGTGGACCTCTGGGGCCCCTGGCTGATCCCGCAGCTCCTGGCTCCGCTGCTGCGGTCTCTTTGTTTAGTTAGAAACAACGACCTGAAACAAAAGCTTCAGCTGATCCTTCCCTGCTGCTGGGCCGGGGCCAGGGCAGCGTCCTGACACGACGTGTGTGCGCGTCCTGTCCGGGGAGCGTGGCAGGGAGCCTGGTGGGATCCCCGACAGCCTTTAACCCCGCAGCTTCCTCTGCACGTGGGGCTACGTGGGACCCCGGGCAGCAGCCAGGAAGCTCGGGGTCGTGCCGAACCCCTGAGTGGGTTCTGGGAGGGATGGGAGCACGCGGCCGCGGTGCAGGAAGCGAGTGAGACCCGTTGCTGTGTGCGACAGGATCCGCTGGGATGGTCCTGAGCCAGCAGCAGAAAGCAGAGGCAGGAAGGGATGCTCTTTTCCTAGGTCACTCAGGGGGCAGGCGGATGGAGAGGCCGACGCACACATCCATCCATCCATCCACTTGTCTCCTGTAATTCCTGCTCTCTTGGAAAGGGAAGTTTGGGAGACTTCTGCTCGTGTTGGCACACAAACAGATGGTCGTTACAGCGTAGAAGTCCCTCCATGGTTACAATTCAGCTAGGCTCAAGTTCCTTGTTTGCCAGAACCTCCCTGCACAACCGTGGCATTTGCTGTGCCTTTCTCTGCTTCCCTTTTCCTCTGGGAGAAGGAAGTGGCACTGCCCAGCCCCACAGCTGCTGCACAGGCGTCCTTCTGGGGCTGTGTGCAGGCTGCACGACTCACCTGAGCCTCCAGGTGTGTGCTTACACCCTGCTCACATCCATGGGTGTCCAAGTGAGCCTGGACAGGAGTCCTGCTAGCCCAGAGACCAGGATGTCCCTCCTTGTGCTTCATGTTTCATGGCTCCTGCCTTCTCAAAGGAGATGATGAAGGGGGAGAAGCCAAGACCCTGCTACTAAGCAGGACCTGGGCTTTTTCCGAGCAGGATTTGGGGGAGGCCGTGGCGGGGAGCAGGGAGCCGTACTGGCCCACACCAGCAGGTGTCCCCACGGCTGAGGCATCGCCAGCGCGCAGCCGGCCCGCGCCTGGTACCGGCCACTGGCCCAAAATAAGGCAGCGCCTCGACCCCCGCGGTGTGCGTGGCCACGTCTCTGCTTTGTGTCCTCCGGCAGCAAACAAGCTCAGCTGCACCCCTCTCGCCTTGCCAGGTCTGTGCGCTCTCTCGATCAACCACGCCAACTCCTACTTGGCTTATCCCGGCAGCGCGACCAGCGGAGAGATCGCGCTTTACGACGGAAACACTTTGGTAAGTGCAGAGCTCGCCCGTGTGGATACCGGCAGGGCCTGGAAACAAACAGCACCACAGCAAAGCCAGCGGGGCCTTTGGGGAGGATGAACAAATGCACTCCGCCGAGCTAGGCTGCAAGAAACTCCTGGGGAGGCAGCCTCTGAGGTCAGAACATCCGTTTCCCAGCTCTGGATGTGGAGGTAAACGTGCCCCCTGCCTCTGCAGCTGGGGGGCAGCTGCCGGGCTGACACGGACAAGGGTTCACGTGAGCTTTGGCAGCGTGCACAGAGGGAACGATGTGACTGGGGTGGCTCACGGAGGTTGGAGCTGCTGCTTTGCCCCACCGCAGGCTGGAAAAGATGCTGAACCCAAAGTCATGGGGAGGGCAGGGTGCCCGCAGCCCCTCAGGAAATCTCTCCCTGGCTAGTGTCACGCTTAGCTGCGGTTTATGCCAGGGCTTGGGATTACATAAGGCTGCCGCTCTGTACGTGCAGCAGGAGCTGAGGATCTGCAGCAGGGGAGGAGCAGAGCTCGCAGGGAAGGCGCACTGCTGCTGCGAGAGGTACGAGCGAGGGCCTGGGCTCCCCGCAGGCATCCGAGTGGCGTCACTGCAGCAGCGTGTGCCGTACAGGCACGGTGTGCACAGAGACGTGCCAGGCTGCAGCGAGGGCGCAGCCATGAGCCTGCAGCCTGCTCGGGTGCACCTGAAAGGAGCTCTTTGTAATCCCAGTGCCTGCTGCGCGCAGGGAGGGAGCTCGAGGTGGGGCAGAGATAACAAATGTTGAGGCTGCTGAAGGGATCCCAGAACTGTGATACGGTCCCGTGAATACACACAGGCGGTGCTGGACAGGGAACACCCTGCCCTTACGCAGGCCGAGGAGCAGCGTGTCTCTCTGCACTCACATTCCCTTCTGTCCTACAGAAAACAGCCTGCACAATTCCTGCCCATGACGGCCCTCTGGCTGCCCTGACCTTCAACTCCACCGGCTCGAAGCTGGCAAGCGCTTCCGAAAAAGTGAGTGAGTGAGAGAGTGAGTGAGTGAGTGAGTGAGTGAGAGAGTGCTGCTGCATTAACCTTGTCGCCACAGCCAGCCCGCAGCTGGCACAGGGCTTGCAGCCAGCCCTAGCACTTCGTCCTGCCTGCTGCAGGGAGAGCAGGGCCTCAGGGCAGCCCCTTCCTAAAGGCAGCTCACAGGGGAGGGGCAATAAAGGGATTCCCACTTGTAAGAGGCCACTGCATTGAGTTCCTGTTGACCCGGGCTGGCAAACGATGCCTTCGTGTGTACGGAGTATCCTGGGTGTGTCAGAGAAGGGGCTCACTCTCTTTGCCCTGCTCCTGTGTGATCTTTCCACTTGCATTTTTTGCAGGGCACAGTCATTCGTGTGTTTTCCATTCCTGGTGGGCAAAAGCTCTATGAATTCCGGCGAGGGATGAAAAGGTCAGTTCATTCTTCTGTCGGTGACAAGCTGACAGAGGGCTCCCGGAGCAGAAATGTAAACACAGGGGCAGGGCAACGTCAGATCCTGGCGGCTCTGGCATCTTTTGCAGAAAGAAAACAAGGGCGAGCGTATCAGATAGAAATGTCATTGTGCCAGGAGGCCACGCTGCGCCCAACTGCCGCTGGCAGTGCAGTGATTCAATTCAGTGTGCCACGGAACGGGACAATTGCAGAGAACAGAGGTAGA
Source organism: Aythya fuligula (assembly GCF_009819795.1). Lineage (NCBI taxonomy): Eukaryota > Metazoa > Chordata > Aves > Anseriformes > Anatidae > Aythya > Aythya fuligula. The sequence continues at coordinate 10,192,271 of NC_045576.1, read as the reverse complement.
TTCAGCCCATTTACTCCATCCTTCTGTTGCTCCTTACTTGAAATAATGAAGTCTCCGGAGTTATCCTGGCTCTTGTCTTCTCAAAGGAGGTGTTGTGAAGCTACAAAGTCATTTGCGCAGAGCCCAAGTCTTGGTGGCAGCGATGGGCTGTTGCTGCCCTTCTGTAGTCCCCGTCAAATGCTTCAGGAGATCCTTTCCTGATCTTTCTCTCTCCCCGATCCCTGACCTGTGATTTTACACGCCTGCAAGTACACAGCCTGCCATGCCTGGCATACCCTGGCCCTGCTGCGCCTGCACAGAAGAGATGCCACCTGCACCTGGGCCATCCAGCTCCTTGGATGTCCTCCCTGGCCTTTGCAGTTCCAAAAGCTTCAGCTGCTGTGATGAGGCAGCCTCAGCAGCAGCCAGGCAGGGGGCTTCTCCCTCTGTATGGGTCCCCTTCCTCCCTGTCCTCTTCTCTGAGCAAAACCCAGCAGGTCCCATTCGGTAACGTGCCAAGAGGTGACCAGCCCATGTCTCCTTGGCCCTAGGTACGTGAACATCAGCTCCCTGGTATTCAGCATGGATTCCCAGTTCCTGTGTGCTTCCAGCAACACGGAGACGGTGCACATCTTTAAACTGGAGCATCTCACTGACAGGTGAGGGGGATAACCTGGGCTCACCCACCTGCCCCAGGGCTGTTTGTGCTTCAGGCACCTGCCTTTACGCAGCTGGCCTCCGTTTCCTCGCCACAGACTCTCCACCAGCTGCAAACTGTCTCGTTGGCTTTGTGTCCTGATGGACTCACTCCTTGGAAAGCCACACACCGTGTCCCTGCTGTCAGCTTCCCAAGGCCTATTCTGTGTTTATGAGCTGCCACTGTCCCCTGCCTCCTTCCCTGTCTCCAGCCTTCCCCTGGCAGCAAGGTGCTGCTCGTGCTGGAGCTGCCAGAGCAAACCCAGGCTCTCCGCTGTGCTGGGGCTCTCCACGAGCTGCCAGAAGGGTCCCACCAGAGGCATGAGAGCCCCTGGCAAACGAGCCCGTGTGGCTCACCCACAGGAAGGGTTTCTGCTGCTGCAGGAGAGAAAGGGGAATTTTGATACCAGATCATTCGGTCTGTGAATGTGCTACTATGAGTCTGCCCTGGCAGGGCAAGGGGGTGCTCTGCAGGCTTCTAATGCTGTGGTGGGCACCAGGAACAGAAAGTGCAGCACAGGGATCAGCTCCGTGTTGTTTTCCTTGGTGCAAACACGTCAGCCCTTCTTGGTAGACAGAGAAGGGCTTCTGTAGGGGTGCCCAGGGGCACAGCTGCTCCAAAGAAAGCCTTCCACATGAGTGAGATCAGGATGATTTTCATCGTTCCTAATCTCTTCTGGCATGGATGGCCGAGGTAGCCCTATTGATGCTGCTTTGTGACCCCGCAGCCGGCCAGAAGAGCCTCCCACCTGGAGCGGGTACATGGGGAAGATGTTCCAGGCTGCTACCAACTACCTCCCTGCCCAGGTATCAGGCATGATAAACCAGGACCGAGCTTTCGCCACTGTACGCCTCAACACCTCCGGGCAGAGGAACGTCTGCGCCCTCTCCACGTACGTATTGACACCCGTGGCCCCTCTGCCACGCCAGCCTTTGAGCAGACACAGCTATCTGTGGGGAACACCACCCTGTGGCCCGTTATCTGGCACCCGTGCCTGCTGCCGAGCACGCAGTGAGCGTGTTTGCTGCTTCCGTGCGTGCAGCCATCACGTGTGGGCTCACAGTGCTTTTTGTGTTAGGATTCAGAAGCTGCCTCGGCTGCTGGTGACCACCTCAGATGGACATCTCTACATCTACAACCTGGACCCGCAGGATGGAGGAGAGTGCGTCTTAATTAAGAAACACAGGTACAGTGTGCTGGAGATCCCTACCCGATTGATCCAGAGGCTGATTTTTGAAAATTAAGAAAGGGAATTTCACCTGAAAGCACAAAGCAGAGCTGTAGGAGCAAGAACTTTAGAACTGACTCCTGATTTTAGTTGCTTGAGCTGACAGACGTCAGAGAGGACCGTGTCAGCAGGCAGGGACCTGGGGCATCTTGCAGAAGAAACCAGAGACATCCCAAATCCCTCGGCAGCTGTGGGACATCTCAGCCTAGATGGCAGAGCTGGGCAGGCTGTGCCTCAGGAGATGTCTCCAGCAGCAGAGCACTGACCACCGGGAGGGCAGGAGAGCAGAGCACCTTCTCCAGGCAGGAGTGGGTGCTGGAGAGCCGATTTTGGGGGTGTGATGGCGTGGAGAGGCACTGGGAGCTTCCGTCAACAAAAACTCACACACACGCATGCCTGCAGGCTCGCGGTGCCAAAGCAGAGCCTGCCGTGCTGCCGTTCCGTTTGCGCGCCAATAAAATGAAGCGCAGAGCCCCACATCTGGGCTCCTTGGCTCCAGATGTGAAGCCTTTGGGGTGGGGTGCGATGTAACATGTTCTCTCAGCCGGGACGTGGCTGCCGGCCAGGAAAAATGCCAGCAGATTTTTTTTATTTTTTTTTTTTTTTAAAAAGCCACAAAACAAAGGCACTTGAAAGCTGCGCTGTCCAGCGTGCTCCGGCCGCCGGCCTCCTGCCTCCGTCAGACCCCGCTGCCGCCCCCGTGCTCCCGTTGTGAAGCAGCCGTCCGGAGCTGGCAGGCCAGCGTCCTGTGTGGGTTCCTCTTTTAGCATCAGAGGACTGAAAAGGGCCCTTGGGTCATGAGTTACATTACATCACACTATATCGCTGCTCAAACTCCGTCCCAAACTAGCCAGCGCTGCTTTTCTCATCTAGTCCACTCCTGTTGGAAGCCCTTCGGAGCCCCCTCCGTGATTAGAAACACTGTTTGCCTTTGTAACCTAAAGCTTTTGTGGTCAGTCTGTTCCCTTCTATTCTCATGCCAGCATTGTCCTCCAGCCGAAGTAGTGCTTTCCCTATCTTCTGCTCCCCCCTGCTTTATTTGTGGAGCACAATGATCTCCTCTGCAGCTCTGTAAGGGCTGCAGGCAGAGCCTGGCTGCACTGGTACAGGCAGGCGAGGTGCTTCAGGGAGCCGTGGATGCCCGCCGTGTATCAGCTGGTGCTGGGGGAGGAACGGACGGAATCAGCACTAACTCTTCTCTCCTCTTGCCCCTCTACAATCAGTCTGCTTGGCTCAGGAAAAACGGAGGAGAACAAAGAAAACGACCTTCAGCCTCCAGTACCTCAATCGTACGCAGCGACTGTAGCCAGACAAAGCACAGTGCCTTCAACTTCGACCATGCCAGGTGAGCATCGGCTGCCCTTCCCTGGGGCAAAGGAGCAAGAAAGCCCCTGGAGCAAAGTGGCAAGGTCCCAAACTTCCAAGGGTTCGTTGTAGCAAAACACCCTGTGACTGCAGGACCCTCTGGAGCTCACCCAGTCCTTCCCCCGGGATGGCTCAGGCGTTCTCTGCTCTGCTTGCTGGGCCCCTTGTGCAGCGCTGCTCACAAACAGGCCCCTGGCCGAGCAGAAACCACATCCGAGCTTTGGAGCTGGTCCGACAGCAGCCTGCCAGCTGCCAGACGGGTTTACAGGAGTTGGAACCGTGGCTCTGGAAGTCAGATCTCACTTTTTTTTTTTTTGTGTCAAGTTCACTACAGATTCTCCTGAACCTGTTACACTTCACAGAAACAGAGCTAGCACTGAACTGTTATTCCGTAGTGTTAAGTGCATACAGATGGGGATCCCATTTTGGAATGGGGGCTTACATTTAGGGTGGGAGGAAGCCAACTGCTGCCACAGGAGCTAGCCACGTAGTCCATTCCCTAACGGGTAGCACTGGCAGAGATACCTTTCTCCACAACCATCCCTCGGTGCTCTGCCAAATGCCACAGGAACCAGCTCTGGGTTAGATCAGTGATAAAACAACATCGCAGCTGTTTGTTTCCAGCCTCCATGCATCCATTTATCAGCCACGTTCTGCGTTTTCACTTTGGCAGGTTATTCGGAGGACGGCGGCGCCCTGCGAGGAGAGGTCATCCCAGAGCATGAGTTTGCAACCGGACCAGTGTGTCTTGACGACGAGAATGAGTTTCCTCCTGTGAGCATTCGGGACCCCTAAAACAGCAATTCAGCCCTCATGCTAAGAAGAAAGTGTTAACCTCTTACAGAAGAGATACTGTTGCCCTGACCTTGTCCCAGTTCACTGTGAAGCCTAAAATAACTAATTAAGGTATAGGGACAGTGCCAGGAAAGTTACACCCCCCTAAATGGCAGTTAGGGATGGGGCAGAGATGATCAGTGTAATAATTAGAGAGGGAACCGAACAAAGTAGCAGAATGAAGTGCAGATCCAGAGCTGACCTTTGTGCCTTGCTCAGATTTTTAGTATTAGCAGGAGTAGTTTTAATCTGAACAATACCAGCATTTAGAAATAAAAATGTAGTATTCCCTGTTGCATTTCCCGTCAGTTGTATTAGTTTATGGGAAACAACTGGAACATACCTGAACCTCATCAGTCTCACCATTTCCGAGCTGACTGAAAAGGAGTCTCCTTTTCTGAGTACAAAGCTGAATAGCATTAACAGAGTTTTAAACCTTTTTTTGATTTTTAAGTAGCACTTTCTCAGTTACCATTGGAAGAACACACTGGCTTTATAAAATCTAACTTAAGCCTGGCAGTGTCTCTCCTGCTTCTCTTCCTATTATATAAGCATTTATTGTGTTAAACATTTAACTGTTAACTGGACAGATGTTGCTTACGGTACTGTAATCAGCAGTGTCTTCATAATAACAATGCATTAATATAGCAGAATATTGTAATGGATTTCCAGTTGTAGACTTGGCAGAATTTTGAAACCTTTACTCCATTTTTACATATCCTGCTGCTGGAGTTGTGCCTGAAGAAGGAGGAAGCGAAAGCTTCATTGGGATCCCAGGATTTGTTCCATATGCTGAGGCTGACCTCTGTAAGGCACTTTCATATTAACTGATGCAAAGTGTTATTTATATAAGGGATGATTAGCTCACGGCTCCCTTTGAAACACTGCCTAGGAGCAGCTCTTCAAGTCACATAATCCTTAGGCCGATTCTCTTTTCTTACCTGTGACACAGCCTGTTACAAACCGAGAACAGGAGTTCTCTGTTTCCCCTAAATGTCCCCTAAGAAGGCCATTTAAAATGTCTCCCCTTCAGTCTGTTTGGCTGCAGAGCAGCTGCCAGCCCAGGCATCTGGAAGGAATGTTCCAAGGAGCAGCAGGGCCAGAGAGAAATCCTTTGCTTCCTTCTGATGAACCTGCTCTCCAACATGTGCTTGGGGGACACGCAAAGGCCAGCGAGCAGGAACCACGCTGCTCCTGAATGAGCCTGCCTGCTGGGACTGCGCTGTGCAAAACCAGCCCCAAGCCCCCGCTGTACAGCAGCAGGCCCTTCATTAAATGGACTTTGATCTGGCAAAATCCTGTGCTGTAATTAACCCGGCAGAGCAACTTAACATGTGTAACGGTAGGGAGGAGGTGGGGGGGAGGGAAGAAGCTCTCCACAGCTACTCCCTGGTGCGGTGACTTCGTGGTTGGAGCTTCCAGCTCGTGTCTGCAGCTAGGACCTCAGGTTTTCCCCTCCGCTGCTGACGGTAATGTGTTTTGCATCTGGCCTACTAGCTGGCTCCTGCTGGGTTAGTGCTTACGGAGGCTGGCTCGGGATGTTTTGATGCTCTGAATTTCACTGAACTCCGCTGTTTTCTCAGTGCTGCAATGTTCGGTCTCGGTGACTCGTTCGAGAGGGGTTTCAGGGATCGGTCACTTCTGCGAGGAGAAGGAGGGAGAGAAAACCTGACCTTATCCAACAAAAATGTTTTGACAGCGTTCTGTTTTGCAGAAACATGGGAAGGGTTGTGTTTGTTTTCCAGTGTGCAACAAAAAGACGTTTAAAAACCTCAAAACTTGTGACAAAATGGAATATTCACCCGCAGCCCACGCCACGAGCGTGGCTTTGAACTCAGACATACTTTTGGAGAAGCGGCCGTGCTTAGACCCAGCAGTTCCGCTCCATTTTGAAACATTTTGCTCTCAAGTGCTCGTGAGCAAGACTCCAGAGGCTCAGCTGTTAATAACAAGGAAATGCAGCTTCAGTCTAAGGCACGATGTGGTGTGATTGCAGAAAACGGCCTCTTCATTAACTGGAAGGAGGGACAGGTCAGAGAAGAGATGAGAAGCCCAAGGAGGGCTCACACAACCTGCCCTCACCAAGAGTTAATGTGGCTATTGAACCTAATTATGGCAGCTCTGCTGAAGAACCCTGTGGCAAGAGGTTAAGCACGTTCAGTTCCGTCTCTTGCTTGCACTGATGGGATGGATTAAGTGCTTTCAGGTCCGCCAGTGGCTCTGGAGTAGCTGTTGAGCTTCTGCAGGAGGTGCACAGGCATCACTGAGATGGACAGCGGGCTGAAGCCTGAGGGGAGAAGGAGGTGCTGTGCTGAGACTGGGAGGAGGCTGCACCATCGGATGGCTTCGTGGGAAGGGAAGAACGAGCCCAGCTCTGGCTGTGTATGGTTGTGATGGTCCCAGAAGTTTTCTCATCACCTGGCTAAGCAGTTGCCACTCCTCTATGGATTCATTGGTGTCACTGACGTTTCCAGTGGTGTTGGGAGTTGCTGGTGTGTGCTGGAGCCTGGCAGGGTGCTCTCAGCCAGCTCAGCCTTTCAGGAGGCACCGCAGGGTAGGGCTGTGAGGTTTGACAGAAGAAATCCTACAGGATTGAGCAAGAACGAAGCCAGATGGTGTGTGTGGACCTGAAGAATCCATACCAGGGGATCTCCTAACACTGCTGGAATTCAGTAGGAAAGGGGATTTCTTTCGGCAGCTTGGTCAGTGCCTTTCCAGGCAGACGTGATCAGTCCTGCATCTGGCTGCGCTCTGAAGCTTGTCAGCTTCAGGACCGGAGCTGATGTGAAGGCTTTATCAGGACAGGCACTTCATTCCATCGGGATAGGTTGTGGACAGCAGTCAGCTGTCAGCTCTTCATCCCCTTGCTGATGCTCAGTCTTTAAAAACATCCCCTTCACTCACAGCACATTGATTCTTGGCTGCCTCCAAAACTTGCGGGCAGCCCAGCTGCTAGCAGAAGGCGATAGATTCAGCTGTGGAACTGCAGTAATACTCAGTAATATTTCAAAGGGGTGCTGAGCAAGTCTGGCCAAACCTAAATGGCCTCGTGATCCTTACACAGCTCCTGCCCCCAGAGGGGCATTTGGGGCAGCTGGGGCTTGCAGGGTTAAGCCCAGCTTATCAATGCAGCACCTGAGCTCCTCAGGCAACCCAGCACCAAGGCTTTGTGCCTCAGAACCAGGCAAGTGATGTTCCTGCAGGCCGTGGGGGGGATGAACGGGCACAGCCCCTCCGGCAGCCGGGTGTGGGGATGGCACCGGCACCGCTGGGGGCTTGCGGCCAGGCCGGCACCCAGCTGGGCAGAGCCGTGCCCTGGGGTCTGCGTGGGGGCACCCACCTGGGGGGCTCTGCCCGAGCTTCCAGAAGCAGGTGTGGATCTTCCCAGGGTCTCTGATCTCCTCTTGTGGCTGTGTTTGAATGAAGTGTCTCAGGGTCTTTGCTGCTCCCCATTTCCTCTCCGTGCTTTATCACCGAAAGGCGTTGCTGGTACTTAGGGTAGGCTTCCCCTCACCCCATTTAGCCCCAAATGTAGGTGTTTAGCTCCGGGTTCCAGCTGGAGGCCCCAGAAAGCCCCAGAGAGCCCCATCCAGCTCCTTTCCTCTCCTGCCATGCCAGAAGGTGAGCTCTGGGAGCCCCCAGTGGGGCGAATGAGGCTCACCCCAAGTAACCCAAGTCCTGCAAGCGTGGCTGCGCGCCGTGCCATGCCAGCTAGATGCAAGAGGCCCTTATCGCCAGGCCAGATGGTTCCTGTTCCCAGGACTGTAAATTTGGGGAGGGGGGGGAGTAAATAAATAAACCTCTCACAAATCTGCCTTGGAATGGAAAGTAAAACACTGCAGGACATCCCTCCCCCTTCTCCTCCCATGTGCGTAAAACCGACTTGAAACACACCCTGTTGCTGGGAAAAGTAAGGCCATTCTGTTTTGATTTTGGTAGATAATCTTGTGCCGTGGAGGTCAGCCGGGCAGAGCGAAGAGGTCATGATGAGACGCAAACATCCGCGCGTAGGACAGCTGCTGGGAAGTGCTTTGGAAAAGCCAGGAATTTCGAAGAAGAGGTTTGCGTGTCCTCAAGAAAAGGAAAAAATACAAAAAAAAAAAATCCAAGGTGGGCCATTGCTTTTTACTACAGTACGTGTGAGCGACTACCTGGCCCGCCCGGCCCGCCAGGCCCCTCTTTTTATTAATGTCTGGGCGGGTGTCAATGTACTGTCTGCACAGCGCTATATTTAACAGGTATCCTAGAACCACATTGTAAATGCTAATTTAATCAGATTTGTATGTAACCAGAATTTTATATACCCGTTTTTTTCCCTTTTCTAATTTATGCCGTTTTATGTGTATAAATGTACTTACAGCGAGAGATATTGAACTTATGTCTTTGTACAGGATAAGCCTATTTTACCCAGGCAAAGTATTTTTGCAGTGATATTAGAGAAGATGCAATTTGCTCCGTTTAAAGACAGAAATAAAGTCACGGTCTGTCCCTGGCAGCTCGCTGCCCCTGCTCCTGCTGTTCTTTGTGGGGCCCTAAAGATGTCAGTCTTGATTAAGCTTCAGCGAGTGGGTTTGGGGCGCTGGTGGGAGGGAAAAGGCTCCGGCTGTGCCTGGCCCCAGCCTGGCCAAAGCCGCGCTGCCCTGCTGCTGGCGGCCGTGCCAGGACGGGAGGGCAGGAGGCTGCAGGCCAGAGCTAATTGCAGACGGTTGGGCAGCCCCCTCTAATTTGGGCAGCGCTGCCCGTAATTACAACTCCCAGTTCCCTGCGGCTGGTGTAACACCTTGCTTCGATTGAGACAAGCCGCTTACGGCTTGTCCAAAGAAAGATCTCGGGTGCGTAAATTGGAGGCCAAAAGCGTTTCAGAAAACCCTCGCTCGGCTGCTGGGAAATCCTGGTGGTTTCTGAGTTTCAGCTGCGCCCTCTGTGTTGCCTCCACAACTCCCCAGGCCTGTGCCTGTGCCCACTCACGCCCCAAAAGAGCTGTTCCCACCCCACAGCATCGCACAGGAGCTGTTTCTCTGCCTGGAGCCCTGCTCTGCTCAGTTTTAATGAAAAAAAAATGACTTTTTCTCAGCCACCGGGCCCTACCAAAAGCCTTTTTGCACGCAGAGCCACCAGGTACTGCAGTGAGCTGCTCCTCCAGCTGCAGGGGAATCCTGCAGCTGGGGGCACAGCCCTGCTCTGAGCAGAGCTGCACCCATGGGGACCCCTCCACCTGCTCCCCCAGACCCACGATTAAATCACCCCACGGCACAGAGCGAAGCAAGCCGCAACCTCTGTCCCTGCCCTCTGGCCAACCTCAAGCCCAGAGCCAGTAGGAACAACAGTCAAATTCACCAAACCAGAATGGGAAAAGGAGCAGCTCGGGCAATTATTTGCTTAAAGACAAAGCCTCGTTGCTCTTCTCTCCGTGCTGCGGTGCAGCGAGGCCGCGGGAGGCGCTTGGCATCGGCAAGCCACGTGCTGTGCGCTGCAGCACGGCACCGCCGCTGGATCTCGGGAGTAATCTGCAACCGAGACGTTGTCTGTTGCAATATCCTCCAGAGCCCGGGCGTAAGCCCGGCTGATTGCAGGCAGCACTGCCTGATACTCTGCGGATGCCACATCCAAAGGCTCCTGTTCCTGGATATCGCGATCCAGGTTGAAAATGAGGGGTGGCTGGTGGCGCTCCTCTGGCCCAACGCTTCCGTCGCAAGCCTTCGCCCCTCCTAGGGAGAAAAGCAAACACCACGGGAGTCCCAGGCTGCTCACCCCTACCCCGGCACCACCTCTGGGCTCCTCACCAGTCCGTGGTGGCCCCTTCCCACCGTGGCCCAGCCCTGGCAGCCCAGGTCCCAGTGCCAGGCTGCGGGTGCTTCTGGAGCCAACCCCGCACTGCGCACACAGGTGGGCACCCACGCGCTCCTTGCTGGGCTTGCTCCTGCCTGCATGAACCCGCTTTGGTTTTTACCCGTACTGCAGGGAAACGGGAACCTCAGAAGCTTTTTTCCTGGCGGTATGATCTGTACCAGAGCCAGCCTACCTGTGGTGTAGAACGCCTTGTACTGAGCCAGCCGCAGCGCCTCGATCGCTCCGTCCTTCCCGGCCGCCCCGCTGTTGGGGTGAAGCAGAACCTGAAGGAAGAAGAGAAGAAGCCCTCTGCAGAGCAAACCTGCTCTGTTTGATACCTGCTCCCTCCCAGCACAGGACCGTGCCCCACCCCTGCACACATTTAGGGACACTGCTCAGCCCAGCAGCAGCTCAGCAGAGGGGAACTGAGCGCCAGCACCTCGCTTGTGCCTCGTGTTCCTCCAAGGTCACCTCCCCGGTGGCAGAAACATCTCAGGGATCAGAACCGATGGCCAGTGGCCAAGCCACGAGCTCGGGCTGAGCTCAGCTCCAGCAAGGCAGAGGCTGTGCTCGGAGGTGAGGTGCCGGAGCACCGTGCCCGCTGCGTCTCCGGCTGACCCACGCCAAGGGGGGAGCGCTCCCTGCCCTGACAGCAGCAGGGAGCCGGGGTGAGGAGAAGGGAATTGGGAAGGGCGGGTCGAGTCTCTGCAGCTCGGTATTTAGGACACTTGATCCGCGCAGGACGCCTGCCTTGGCACCGGGGAGGGAGAAGACAAGTGAGCTGGATGGTTCGGCGGTCTCCGTCAGATAATATCGCTGCGGAGCCAATGGCTCCACTGAGTGATGAGTCACCAGAGGTTTCCTCCCTGGGAATTGCGTTTAAAAGTGATTCAAGAAATTTCCACTGTGCTAAAAACCAGAAACATCTGCCGGAGTTGTAGGCAGCTGCGGTGCCAAGTTTAGTAACAGTGTTCGCAGCTGATCAGCGCTGTAATGACTTAGCAGGTGTCCGGCACGGGAGCCCTGCCCCGGGCACCACCGCGGGCTCTGCTCGCCCTGGGAGCCTCGTGGCTGCCACCCATCGCTCCCCCAAAACACCGGGATCCGGGGGGACCTCCAGGTGCTCCCGGCTTCCTCCATTGCCTTCAGTTGCAGGATTAAAAAAAATAAGTAATCACCATCTGGAATTTGGTTTAAAAAACGTATTTTACAGAAAAAAAAAATGAAAAGTTGCATGTGGGAGGCTCGGGTGTGAGCTGGGAGAGGTCACAGCGTGAGCGTGCTGCGAGGAGGAAATGCGTGCTGCAGGTTATGCTGGCACCCTCAGCCGGAACCAAGCAGCTGCAAAGCAGCACTCGGTAATTATTTAAGGGCCCACGAAGCCAAAATAGCAGGAATTCAACCCGTTTGTCTGCTTCCAGCCTCAGAGCTCGGCTGTGCCTGCACCCTTTAACCTGAGCAGCACGGCTCGGATGCTGCTGCCTGGCTCCAGAGGCACCGAAACAACAGGGGGCTCGTTCCTAAATGCGCCTCGTAAACCCCCATGCTAAGAAAATCCGTTCCCATTCACCGCAGAAGTGAGGAGCTTGTTTCGATTGAGCCCTTTCAAGAAGCGTTCTCAGGTCCGCAACCCGTGACTTTGTTATTAAAGAACAAAAAAAAAGAAAAGAAAAGAAAAAAAAAAACAACAAAGCACCCTTCTCCTCAGCGAACCCTCCACCTGAACTCCCAGCTCCGGGCTGTTTTCGTAAGCCGGCGAGTGCGTGGGGAGGAGGAGCACACCCCTCTGACATTAAGCTCATGGAAAGAGCGTATTTGTCAGCCGCTCGTACCCTTGATGCGTTTCGTAGGATGTGTTTATTTTTACTGTAAATAGCCTTTGCTCAAAACAGGACCTTGGCCCCGGCCCAGCACCGTCACAGGTTGTGCCGGGGCCGGGACGTCAGCAAGGTTACGGGGCCGCAGCCTCGCGCCAGCCCCAAGGAGAAAAGCAGCTGTCAGCGGCGTGCGGCCGTCGGGCGGCGGGGCGAGAAAAGGAACCTCTCCGGCAGGATTTGTGTCAAGGAAAACCCGGCGACAGCCGAGGTGGTTTTGCCATCAGCCGCTCGCTGATGAAAGGCGCCGCGCGGGGAGGGAGCGGGGCCATGCTCGCCGTGCCGAGAGCCACCCCGTCACACACAGCCTGGGGCTGGGGGTCCCCAGGGAATTGGGGACGGGTGGGGACAACCCAACGGTGACCTCCAGGGACGCGGCGCCCAGGGCTGCAGGTCACAACCACAGGGGTTCATTCGCTGCTGCTTGCACCCCATGGCAGCGAAAGTGCCCCCAAAAAGGCAGCAGCTGGGGACTCAGCCCCAGTTTGGGGAGTTGATTCCTCGTCCCAAAGCATGTAGGAAGGAACCTGAGCCCTCCCCAGCCCCGCACCACGTGCTGGTGCCAAAGCTGCCGAGCACCAGTCCCCCTCTCCAGCACCACGAGCACGCAAGAAGAGGGTTAATCATCCCAAAGAGCAGCTGGAGCGCATGCTGGCCGTGTCCCATCCTCTTCCCCAGTTTATCTCACGGTTCAGTGGAGGGTTCCGTAAATACGAACTAAATACCAAAACCCTGATGGACACGGGAAGCAGATCCAGGATCCCTGCTGGGAGCTGGCTTGCGGTGCTCGCAGGAGGGCGGACTTGAAAAGCGAAATCGGGCTGGATCTGTGGGACTGCTTTTAGAGCTGCCTTTTTTTTTTTTGTTTTTTTGGTTCAGCAAAGATCTTGTGAAACTCTGAGAAAAACGCACCGCCATGCTCCTTGTTCTCCTAGCTGCGTTTTTCATGCTTAAAGGAGCTGTCAACAGCTCCTATTGTTGCATGGGTGGGGAGCTGCAGGACACGGGGCTGGCTGCCCCACTCGAACATCAATAACGGGCACGTTTCCGAGCCAAGGAGCTCGGAGAAGAAGCGCTTAATTATGTCTCTATCTGTCAAGATAAATAAAGCAGATACAGCTAGGTCTGAGCCCTGGGGATCTTTTGTTTCCCACGCCTGTGCACCTCCTGTGACCAGGAAGGAGCAGAACCATGCTGCGCTCGGCGGGGCCGCCGGAGGTGCGGGCACGCAGCCAGCGGGGCCGGTGCTCCCACGGGGCTGCGTGCTCCGGCCCCGAGCCCTTCCGATCCCATCCCCTCTCTGCCCACCTCCCCTCCAGCTCCGAGGCAGCTCGGGAGGGGGCCGTCGGCAGAAAGGGGCCCTGCCTTACCTCGTGCCCCACGTCCGACTGCCCAAAGAGAACCGGGGACACGTCCAAGCCGTCAAAACGCCGGTTTGGGGGAAGCGTCGCTCCAGCCAGGGCCACCAGCGTGGGGAAGATGTCCAGGGTGCTGGGGAAAGAGGCAGGTTTCAGCCGAGCACGGAGCCGAGCACCCCGAGGAGCCCCCCCAGCCCCACCTGCACCCTGCAGCCCCCTGCCCGCGGGGTCCCTGGCTGCTTCCCAATGACCCAGCGACGCTGCGAGCACCTCGGACATGGCACAGGGGGCTCCCCGAGTGCTGCCACTGCTGCACCCGCAGGTCCCGGGGCACAGTGGGCACTGGGCAGCCCCCACCCCGCTGTCCCCCCAGCACAGCGTGGCCGGGCACTCGGGGAAGGCACCGGGTCACCCCCCGGCAGAAAGTGCAAGCGCAGGGACTTTCGGCGCCAGCCCCAGCGGCTCCCGCAGCCCCAGGAAAATGTGGTCTCGCTTTTGCATCGCGCAGCACGAGCCATAGGAGCCAGAATGGAAAATGAGAGCGCTGCTATTTTGTGCGCTCCTACCAAAACGCCTGTCAGCAATTCCACCAGGATCCTCTCTTCTCAGGGGCCTCAGCCACAGAAGAGCCCTCGGGGCTGGGTCCCGGCTGCTCCCCGTGCACAGGGCGTGGGTGACCCGGGGTCCTGCCACCTCCAGCAGGCTCCTCGGGGACACAGAGGGCGAGAGCCTCACGTTGGTGCCTTCTGCCTGCGAGTTGTGGCCTGGGGCCAGACCCCAGAGGCAGCGATTCCCCACACTCCCTTCCCTGGAGGCTCAGGAAGGGCCAGGGGTCGAGCGGAGCCGTGCCCGCTGCGTGGCACAAGTGTCACATCCCTCCCTCTCCAAGAGACATCGCAGCACTGCCTGCTCCTGGCAGGTGGCTCGGATGGGGGGACACTCACACCCCGCACCCTGCCAAAAGCTCCGGGATCTCAGCACCCCCTGGTTCTGGCACCCCGGGGTGCAGCAGCGGCCGCGCTGCGGGATCGGGGCCCCTCGCTGCTGCTGCCCGGTTGCGTGAGCAGAGAGAGAAAACAGCCCGGGACTTTAGGGCCCCTGTTTCTCCCATTCAATGAGTTTTAATTTAGCTGCTAAGAGACCGAGAGGACAAATAAGAACAAACAATGCTGAGGAGAGCTGAAAGGCAGCCCTGGCTACGCGGCTCTCATGGAGACGGCCCGAGCGGCCGGGAGGCGCCGAAAACCTCTGGCTCCCCGCTGGGAGCTGGGCGCATCCCTGCAGGAGCCGCTGAGCTCCCCGTGGGGCTGCCCCACGGCACTGCCCGGAGCACATCCCGCAAGATCCGGCCCCAACACGGTGCCTCTGTACCCATTCTGGGCACAGGTACCCCGAAACAGCAGCTGGGCACCCCGGGAACCATCACAGCAAAGCAGAAAGGGGAAAGCTGGGGCGGTGTGAGACAAGTCCAAGGCTCCAAGCAACAAATGGAGATGAAGCCACGCGTTTTCAGCTGCTCAGAGGCCCTTAGCAAGGGCTCAGCTCCGAGGGGTGCACAGGACGGGGCTAAAAATCAGCCCTGAAAGCCCCAGGCTGAGATCCGGGTCCCCCACCTGCAGCAGCCCCAGCCCTGCTGGCCCCGGGGCTCTGCGCTTTCCTCCTTGGCCACCCCACTGACCTATTTCTTCAGCACCCAGCTTGGGCACGGCAGGAAGCTCGGGCAATTAAACGTAATTAAGAAGAGCCGACGAGGCAGCTCCGTGCAGGGCGCGCCGAGCGGCTGCAGGTCTGTGCAGGCGCGGGGCAGGGCGCAGCACCCCGGCCACGCTCACCCCACACAGGGGAGGTAACGAAGTTGGGGGTAAACGAGGTGAGGCCATGCACGGCCTGGCCACAAACCCCCAGGGGGAAGGAGCTCGAGGAGGGCATGGGCAGGGACCCCAGGGACCCCTGTCCACAGGCAGGGTGCAGACGTGGCTGGGGGATTTTCCTCCCGGGGCAGGCTGCAAAACGCTGCCAGCGTTTTCATGACCTGGGGCAGAAGGACGCCGAGCAGGCAGGTAATGCCTGCCCCTGTGCCCTTCCCAGCAGAGGTTTCCCAGCCCCACTGCACACCTTTAATGCTTTCTGCAGCTCTCAGCTCTCCCCGTCGGGGAGGTGAAGCTTTCCACCGCGTTATTTGGGCAGCAAGCAGCCGCCCCGTGCCCGGTGACACGGCACCGCCACCACCTCGCCCCGCGGCTGCTTGGGGACGTCAGCTCCTCTCCCTTCACCGTGCCAGCCTGCGGGCCCAACGAGGGCTGAGAAAGCCTCCAACTCTTTTGGAGACCTTCAGGAACTGGGTCTTCACAGCTTGCGTGACTGGGAGGACGTGAGGACACCGATGAACCAACCTGCCTGGCTCAGAAGCATTTCGGGTGGGAAACCCATCCCGTTGGTGCCCTCAGGACAACTCCACAGCCAGCACCAGGGGCTTGGGTGTCCCCCAGGACCCTCAAAACACCAGGGACCGCACGGCCCCAGGCTGCTGCTGCCAGGCACTCCTGGGCTGGGGCCGTGCCAGCAGCGCCCGGCTGGCAGCCTCCTGCCTTTTGTTGCTCCGTGTCACACGCCTGAACTTTACGAAACCTCCTCGGGGTTTGTTGACTTTGAATTTCCGCGTCTGAGGCGGGCAGGCTCCAATCTCCCGTAGGCATTTCTGAATAAGCAAAGGCGTGCAGCTGGGCCAGCAGCTTTGGCAAGGCCGGGCTGTGTTTAGGGCTGTGTTTACCGGAGGAGCCCCGAGGTGGGACCGAGCCCAGCTGCAGGGACGTCAGCGCCGAGGTGACCGGCGGCCGCGCGGCACGGGGAGCGCACGCGGCTGGAAACCACCCGGCCCCGCAGCCAGGGCGCTTGGCAGGGCAGCCCCCGGGTCACAGCAGCCCAGGGATCGCAGCTTTGCCTTCGAAATAGTGAGAAAAAGGAAAATGAGGAAACTCCTGGGGAGCTGCACGGCCCCTCCGTGAGCGCCTGGCACGCAGCAGGGCCGCGCTGCTGGCAGCGTTGTGCCTTTACAGCTGCCCAACCTGCTGGGCTGGAAAGGCAGGAGATAAGGGCGAGGGAGAGAACCGGGACCCCGCGGCTGCTGCGGTGCAGGGTGCATGGGGAGAGGGGGCTGGAGAGGGGACAGGGAACAGGGAAAAGGTTTGCAAATGAAACCCCAGGGGTGCCTGGTACCACGCACCTTGCTCCCTCGGCAACACATCAGTGCTCCAGCGCGTGGTTTGAACATTGCCCTTGCCAAAATCCAGCTCCCAGAGCTTTGTTTGCTGCACGGAGGGGCCCCCCATGCCATCCCCGGGTGCCGCAGCCCCGGGCCGTCCCCTCAGCTCCCAGCCCAGCAGCAGCAGCCAGGGCAACCTCAGAGCCCGGCCGCATCCTGCTCTGATCAGAAGCCGCCCCCCCCGGCCAGCCGTCCCCACAGCCCTCCCCCACAGAAAGCCATTCGCAGCCCACAAAGCCGAAGCCTGCTTCTGGCTGGGTTCAGGGAACATCGGCAGCTTTTAATTACCGGGAGGCGCTTGGCCACCGCGGGGAAGAGGCGCACCGAGCCCGGCAGCTGCTAGCGCGGAGCCAGCGGCCCCACAAAACGGGTTTCCGAGCCTTGGAGTTTTTTGGGACGGGACACAAGCACGGCACCACAGCGCAGGTGATGCCCAAGCAGGGCACTGATCCTGCTGCTGCCATCCCAGCCATCCCCTTGGGGTTGGAGGTGTCACCTCCAGCGTGGCCTCGCGGGGATGGCAGGCGCACACCGTGCCCACACGAGCAGTGGGGTGCAGGCAGAGGCCACCCCAAACCCAGAGCCAGCCCCTACCTCAGCACGGCGTGGCTGCTGCGTGCAGCGGGGACACGGCCAGGCCAATACACCAGTGCTGGGACGCGGTGGCCTCCTTCCCACGTCGTCTGCTTGGCCGGGCTCCCACCTGCAGGAGAAAGCGGCCGCGCTCAGCACCCGGCTGTGCAGGAGCTTTGCAGCAGGGGGAAACCCCCGAGCCCAGAGGTGCCCATGGAAAGGGACCGGCCAAGCTGTTAGGTGACCCTAGTGGGGGAAGGTTTTGCTGGGTTTTGGAGCTGGGTCAGGGGAGGGAGAAGAATTTTGTAGGGTTTTTTACAAGAAACAAGGAGAGAGGGGAAAGGGGGCTCGTTTTGGCACTGCCTTTTGTTTCTCGCCTGCTCCAGCGAGTGATGAGAGAGGCAGCCGAGCGCTAACATCCAGCAGGAGCTGAGCCCCCTCGGTGGCACAGAGCGGGCAGGAGACGCAGGAATTTCGCCCAGGGGCTCCCTCCTGGTGCAGAGGGTGCGGGGCTGCGAGCGGCACCAAGTGCACAGCGCCCTCGGGCAGATAAAGCTCCAGCAGCTGCCCCGGCTTCATTACAAATACATTCCTGCTGATAACAGGCAGCTCCCTCCTGCCGCCTGACTCACCTTAACCCTTCTGCTCGTTCCCTGCCACAGCCCAGAGGCCCCGCTCTGCACGGGGTTTGGGAAGGGGGAACGTGGGGAAGTCGCCCAGCCCCTGCCTGCACCCAGATGGGGGCTGAGGGTGGAAACGGGGGGCTGAGCAACAAAACGGGGGGGGCTGAGCAGTGCCACAAAAGTCCCCAAGCAGCCATGGGGGAAGGGACTGGGACTGGGGCAGAGGGAAACTCCCGGCCCCATTCACGGCACCAACTTCCCAAGCCCTTTGTCTGCCCGGCTTTCAGCGTGCACATGGCAACGGCGCGCACCCGGAGCCATTTCCTCCAGCAGAGCCAAGAGCGAGGGGATCCTCCTGCTCCTCCTGCTCCTCCTGGTCCTGCTCCTCCTGCACCACCAGCCCCAGCCCTGCTGGCTGCTCGGGGGCTGTTTTTGGGATGCCCCGTGCACCCCGACCGCAGCCGCACCCAGCACATCGCGTGCAGCTGCGGCACGGCGCTCTCTGATGCCATCAGGAACGATCCCAGTTATAACATCAGCCTGCTGGTGCCTCTGCTGGGGTATTAAACAGTCCTCGCAGCACCGTGTTGGCTTTTTGAGGGGTTTCTGCACAGCCCAGCACCCCGAGGGCAGGAGGAGCGGGGCTGTCTGTCCGTCTGTCCGCCCGTCCATCCGTGGATGGAGCAGCCAAGGAGCTGAGGGAAGCCCGAGCTGCCCGTGCACGAGCTGACGGTGCCACTCCTGGTTGCATCGGGGCTGCAACGCCCCAAAGCCAGGCAGGGATTTCTCTCGGGATGATGCAAGCCCGGGGAGGCCGCAGCTTTCCAGGAAAGAGCTGAGCTTTCCACGCAGGGACAAGAAGCGCCGCGGCCCTGCTCCCCAGCGGGGGCACAACGGGGCCGGAGCCTTCCAGACCCGTCCCAAAACACCCCCAGCCGACCCCCCAAAACACACGTGTCCCTCTGATTCCCCTTTTCGGGGTGTTTGGGGCCAGGGGATGGGAGCTGGGCTTCCCAAGAGGGCCGGGGGCTCCTGGGGAGAGGAGGGGAAGCTCCCCCCGTGCAGCCCTCGCCTCGGAGCGGGGGGCCCAGCACGCGGGGCTGCTGCTCTCCATGGGCGCGGGCTGACGGCAGTGACCACCGAAATTGGTGGAAAACATTCCTGGAATTTGGGTTGGACCCTAAAAGGAAACGCCAAGCCATGCGAAACCTATATAATCCCGAGCAGCAGCACCTCCCCTTCCTCCCTGTCCCCGGGGAGCTGGGGAAGGGGAGATGCCCCCCGGCCGGGACCCCCGAGCCTCCCACGGGCACGGTGCCCGGGGGGGAACTTGGCAGCTCCCTGATCCCACAACAGCAGTGGGGGGGAAGGCTTGGAAGTCCCTGGGGTTTTAGAGGCAGCTCCTGGAGAGCCGGCAGCCCGGGAGGAGCTTTTTGGGGTTGTTTTCGCAGGGCTGCGTGTGGGCAGCGAGCTGCTGGAAAGGGGCCGTGCTGCTGGAGGTTTGTTCCCGACCATGTGCGCCGGGAGCTTGTGACCCTCGGTTGCTCAAGAGCAACCCAGGTCGGCGGCGGGGTTTGTTTACCCAGAAAAGGAAGGTTTAGGATTCGGGATTCCTGCCCCAGCACCCCCACGGCACCGGGAACGGGAATGGGAGCAGGGGGGGAGCTCCAGGGGGCAGCCCCACAGCCGGGCTCATGTGGGATCAGCTTCGGCTTCCTCTGCCGGGTGGGTGTCAGGAGGAGGAGGAGGGGGGGGAGCGGCGCTGTCCCCGTGTCCCCTTCCCCCTCGTGTCCCCCCCCCTTGTGCTGACCCCGAGCCGTGCTTACGGCGCGTAACACAAGCAGAAGTGGGAAGCGCCTGACTCATGCATGCTTCTGGCCGCTCCGGCCGAAAGAAACCCACCGACCAGATGGCTTGGCCGGAAAAAGGAGGGGGAAAAAAATATAATAATAATAAAAAAAAAAAAAGTTGGAGAGAAAGAAAATAAAAAGTCCCGCCGGGCTGGGCTCAAGGGCCCCAGGCAGGGGCTGTGAGGGCATCAGGACCTGAGCAGATGAAGGGCAGGAGCTCACCTTCCCCATTGCCCACGGGGCCCCCCAGTGTTCCCCAGTGCCCCCCAGTCCTCCCCAGTGTCCCCCAGTGCCCCTCAGCTCTCTCCAGGAGCGTGGCACCCCAGGAGCTGCTGCACCAAGGGGCTGAAAGCAGCAGCCGCTCCCCCTGGGCTTGCAACGGGGTAACAGGGACCTGGGGGGCTCCGATCCCACCCAGAGATAATTTGAGGGGAAAATAGACTTTGCTGCGTCTATTTTAATGACAAGGAACATTTGGAGAAGCCTTCAAGGCAACCCAACCCACGGCTGCCCCAAAGGCAGGGGCAGAGCAGCGCTCCCCACTGGGTGCTGGGGGCAGAGGAGGGCTCCTGGCAGCAGCCCCCGCGCACTCCCGGGTTCAGGGAGCCCCCCCCACTATAAGGTCACCTCGTGTCCTCTGCCAGGCCCCCACCAAGGGCCCCAGCCGTCCCGCCAGCTCGCACTTCTGCGCCCAAGGGCCATTGTCACCTGCAAGAGAAAGCAACGTCCCCGTGAGCGGGGGCACCTCTGCTCTGGGGCACGAGTGAGGTCCCCACAGCCCCTTCCCATCCCCTTGGGGCTGCCCTACAACACCAAGAGCAGCACAGGACCCAGCCAGCAGAGTTGGTTTTGTCCCTAAAGGTTTATTTAGGGGCAGGGCTCGTTCCTGGGGGCTGCCCACGCCCCAGGTGAGCAGCTGGAGTGGGGCACAAGGCGGCTGCCGCCGGCTCCAGGCATTAACGAGCAGATCCTGTGCCAGGAGCAGGGCGTCCTCATTAGGGAGGCTGCCCAGCCTGAGCGGATTTGGGCTTCTTAACGAGCAAGGATTTGAGCTTTAATTAGGCAGGGCTGTGGCCGAGGTGGGTGGTGGGGTGAGCACCGGCTGAGCTGGGCTGGGAGCCGCATCCCCAGCGGTGGCAGCCCCGGTTCCTCCATCCCCCAGGCACGGAGCACCGAGGGCTGGGGAAAAACACCAGGACCGTCCCCCTGAACGGCCAGGGTTGTCACAGAGCTGTCACCCCGCTGCCACGGGAGGTCCTGCTGCGTTACCTGTGAACCACAGCAGCGTGTCGGGGCCGGCGAGGCGCCGCAGCCGCCCCACCAAGGCGTCCATCTCGCGCAGGGCGGCTCCGTAGACGTCGCTGCCCGGCGGCACGCTCACCTCCAGGGGCACGTGCATGTGGGCCAGAGCCACGTAGAGGAAGAAGGGGCGCCCGCTGTCACTGCAGGGAACAGGGGAGCAAATTCAGGTTGGGGAGAGGGGAAGGGGAGGACGGTGCAGGAGGTCACCGCGGTGGTGGCACTGATGAGCTGGGGACAGGGAGCTGTGACCCTTCCCAAACCAGATGGCTGCAAACCCGCCCGCCCCGCGGGATGCTTGGTCCCAAAACCTCAAAGAAGTGTTGGAAGGAAAGCAGGATTGCTCCTGCTTTTGGACAGGCAGGTGGGGGGGCTGTGGTTTGTCCCCCACTGGGCAGGGCACGTCCCCGGGGGGCACCTTCGTGTGCCCGCACCTGCCCCGGCACCGCCGCTGGGAGGAAGCGCCAGGACGAACATGCAGCTTCCCCCCGTGAGTCACTTCTTCCCCGCTCCTGCTGAAACCTCCCTGCCACTGCTTCCTTCCCTTCCTGCCCCCACGGGTGCCAGGGCTGTCCTTCCCCGAGGAGCTCACGTTCGGGACGGGCTCGCCCCTTCCTCCGGCCCCCCGCATCCCACGGCTCCCAGCCGGGAGCAGAACGCCCCGCATCGACGCGCCCCTCGCATCCTTCTTCCTCCCCTCTCTCCCGGGGCCCGTTTTGGCATTTTACTCCCCCCCCGGCACGCTGTGCTCATCCCCTGCTGCTCCGGGAAGTTATTTCAGAGGAGGACGAGCAGCACAAGGACGACCCCGACGCCGCAGCCCAGCCCTGGACAGGGAGCGAGGCACGTTTGCGGCAACGTCCCGCTCGCCGCGCGCTGCCCCGCTGCCTGTTTGCTTTTAAATCATCAGAGGACACGTCCTGTTTGCTTGTTTACGGCTATATTTATCTCCTCCGACGAGGCCGCTCTTCCTCAGGGACCTCGGAGGGGAAGGGTGGGATGGCGGGCGGCGGGGAGGGGCCGGATCCCGGGGACGTGCCTGCGTGGCTGCGCGCCCCAACCCGTGCCCGCGGCCGGGGGCAGCTTTTGGGGTCTCCCTGACCTTGTTTTCCTTCCTTTGCCTCATTCACGTCACCTTTGTTGGGGCCACCACTCGGTGCGGGAACATCCCCTGCGTCCCCGTGACTTCTTATCAGCAGAAATTTCTGCACGAGGCCCGTGCTGGGGCAGGGCCCCTTGGTCCTGCCACCACCTGGGGCACGGCACCGCCCGGCTCACTCCTGGAGCCCTGAAGGGCTTCTCAAACACGGGGAGCTCCTCCCGGCCCCTTCGAGGGGGTGGCGTGAGCAGGCTGGCACGCAGAGCCGTGGAAAACAATCTGCAGGGCTCCGGAGAGCACTGCCCTTACCCTGGCACTCAGCTGGGAACCCCGTTTGCCTCTCGCATTCCTCATTCGGCCCCTCTCCCTCCCGAAAACGGAGCAAACATTTAATCAATAACTTAAGACCGACGTCCTTGGCTTTTGCTCCCGTGTTTGCTGTGCTCGAAGTGTCCCGGGCAGAGCTAAATCTCACTGAATTGCTCAACCTTGACGCGGCTGGTTAAAAAAACACCGAGATGACAAATTCTGTGTTCTTTTCATTGCCCCATAACGAGTGAGTCAGGCAGAGGAAAACTGAAGCAAGCCATCAAAGAGAGGGAGAGGAAAGGCAGGCACCTGTTTAATCCTGTTCTCCATAAACTCAGATAACCCCAAAACAGCTCCAGATTTATCCAGGGCGCTGACACAGCCCTTTCCTGGCAGTCCTCCCCCCGTTTCTCCCATCCCTTTGCCCCCATTACAGCCCAGAGCCTTTTTTTTTTGCACCCCTGCACACGCAGCCCCCAGGTCGGGGCCGGGCGGTGGGCACCATCCCCGAGCCGGCCTCGTAGGGCGCTGCAGGAAGGCGTTTTGCAAAGTCACAGCTCCTAATCCTCAGCTAATAGGGATCAGCATTACCAAACCCGTCAGCAGGGCTCGGGGGCTGTCGTCTCCAAGGATCTGCTCTGCACCTTGGGGATCTGCAAGCCTGGACTCCGCACGGCCCCGCACCACTGCAGGAGGTCGCCCACAAAGCTTGGTGATCCCCAGGGACCCCAGAACGAGCACAAAGCGCTTGCAGAGACCCAGAGGCTGGCACGGGGACGGGAACAGGGACAGGAACGGGGATGGGGATGGGGACAGTGTGTGGCACCCTCACCTTGCCCGCTGGACGAAGCGTGCCGCCGCCTCCGCATAGCGCTCCGTCAGGCTGCTGAGGTTGACGGGCTGCTGGATGATGGTGAGGTTCTCGAAGAGAGGAAGGGCCACGTCCCTGTAGCACTCCTTGTCGCCGGGGCTGCGGGAAGAAGGCGCCCCGTGCCGCTCGCACCGCAGAGGGGACCAGCAGCACGCTGATGTCCCCGCGGCACAGGGTGCTCGCTGCCCCTCACCCCACGTTTTTCGCCTCCCCGGGGCATTTCCAGGGAGCACAAGCAGGGCAGCAAGGAGCAGGGTGAGGGGCTGGGGCTGCAAATCCCAAATCCCACCTCACGGTGCCGTGCCCGGAGCCGTACCTGGTGGTGGCGGCGCCGTGCCGCGGGCAGGGCGGGCAGGGCGGCACGTTGTAGCCAGGGGTGTCCGTGCAGCCCATGTCGTTGCTGTAGGGGATCCCAAAATAATAGTCGAA
Organism: Aythya fuligula; assembly: GCF_009819795.1. Lineage (NCBI taxonomy): Eukaryota > Metazoa > Chordata > Aves > Anseriformes > Anatidae > Aythya > Aythya fuligula. The sequence continues at coordinate 10,168,792 of NC_045576.1, read as the reverse complement.
GCCTGTGGGGCAAGGAGGGGGTCAGAGGGAGCCAGGCAAACGCGGGGCGCTCGGCTCGGCTGCGTCCTTACCTCGGGACGTGGGGTGGTGGCGGCCGTGGTGCCCCAGGTGCCATTTGCCTGCAAAATAAAATAAAAAAAAATCATCTCAGAGGTTAACTCGGCTCCGGGCGCTGCCGTCACAAGCGACTGCCCGCAAGGCGCAGCGCAGGAGGTTTTAATCTAGCAGCGAGAAAGGCCACTTGTTTGTGCTGGCCCCATTTCCAGCATGCCTTTTTTGCAGAAAGCCAGAAAAAATGCCAAAGGTATCTCGTGTCCGTGCAGACCGGCCGTCTCCAGCCTTAAAAGGCTCTTTGGGGCCTCCGCGTTCGGAGGAGACAACTTCCTAACCTAGGCCAAAGATCCAGCTTCGTCCTCGGGTCCTCCACGTCCCGAGGCTTGCTCACAGCGAGCATGATGATAGGAGAGGGGGAACAGCAAAAACGGAGCGGGAGAAGGGAAAGGAAGGGTTTCTGTGCCAATGCAGCCCCAACACACGCGATCGGGGGGAGCAAAGGACTTGGTGCTTGCACACGGGGTGGAGCGTGCTGTAGGTGCCCAATGTCACGGACCAGCAGCATCAAAAATCCCGTCCCAGTGCTGCCAGGGGACGCTGTGTCCCACCCAGCATCACGCCCAGCATCACACCCCGCGGGGCGTGCGCGGGCAGAGCCGCTCGGCGCCCTCACGTTTCCTACGAACAATTCAGCATTTCCAGGGTAGGGTTAAGCAAGCGCGGCTTCGACTGGAAACTGGGGCAAGGCCCAAATTTCAGGCTGCGTCTTATGCTTGAATACAAAATCTGGGGATTGCAGGGAGGAGAGGGGGAAGCACAAAATCCCTCCCGCTCATCCTTTAGGGTTTCTTTTTGCTGCCAGCTACCCGCTGCGCCTCCTCCATAGGGGACAGGCATGGGCACCTTCATCCTGGGGATCTTCACCCTGGCCAGTGCCTCCCCCAGCCTTACCTATCGCCCCCGTGCTGTACCCTGCTGCCCGCAGCACCTCTGCCAGCGTGGTCTCGTTGAGGGGCAGGCCGCCCAGCGAGGTGATGGCGAAGTTGTGGGTCACCCCGTTGCGTGCCCCGAGGCGCCCCGTGAGCAGCGAGGCGCGGGACGGGGAGCAGGTGGAGGCGGCCGAGTGGAAATCCACGAACCTGGAGAAGGAACAGAGCCCAGGCTGGTGAGATCTGCACGGGGTGGTGCTGCCCTGTGCCTCCCCTGTGCAGGGATCTGCTGCGCAGGGTGCCGGGCTCTCCAGAACTACATCACCGATCCCCTGCTGGGAGCAAAACCCTCTTTCACAGCAGGGCAGAGCACCCAAAGATGCTCATTTCGCACCAGGGAGGGGGCCCAGCCGTTACCTGGTCCCTTGGGCAGCCAGCTCATCCAAATTCGGCGTCTCCTTCGTCTGGGCCCAGTTGGCCCCGAGATCCCCCCAGCCCAGATCATCCGCCAGGATGACCATGAAGCTGGGCCGCCCCTGCGCCACGGGGGGAGCGCGGAGTGCCACCAGCACAGCCAGCAGCAGCACGGCCAACGGGGATGGGGTCCCCATGGTGCCACCCGGCGTGATGTGACCCTGCTCGCTGCTGTCCCTCGCCCTGATTCCGATGTCCCCTCTCCAGGCACTCCTCCTTTGCCAGGCTGCTGCTTCGCTGCCTCGCCTACAGGGCCGGCCGAAACGCCTGCTCCATCTCACCTGCAGGCACAGCTGATATTCCTAAAGCCAGCGCTGGCGGAGGTGTCGTTCTTCGAAGTCAGGCAGTCTCTTTGAAGTCACTGTCGCCCTATTTTTAGCTTGCTTTGCTTCCCAGTAAATATCTAATTAAGCGCAAAACCAAATTGTGAGTTTTCTCTCCAGAAGCGCGCTCGGTTCGTGCAGCAGCTCCTGTCGGGGCGACGTTTGTGTCTGATGAGCGGCTCCTTCTCTGCAACGTTAACACGTGGAGCTGGCAGCAGAACACGTCCTCGGCTCCCCGAAGTGGACAAAGAACTGCTGTGGCTGTCCCGATGACTGTCACACTGTCTTTGGCATCATCCAGGAGCCACCACCAGGAGATCACCTGTGCCAAAGACACGCGGAGCCGTCAGCACCTGCAGGAGCCCCCTGGACTTGGCCACAGGTGGTAAAGAGGCACCGAGAGCAAACACCCCAAAGTGACAGCGGAGACGTGGCCCTGAAAGCCAACCTCCTGCGCACAGAGCTACGGCCAAAGCAAGGTGAAGCTGCTGAGGTTTGCCAAAACCACGCCGAGCCCTGCACGGGAGCAGGAATGCACCCCGGGGACACGCGGCCAAGCAGGACAAGAGCCACGGAGATGAGCCAGGAGGGCGAGGAGGGAAGGGGATGGCCACAAACCAAAGGGTGACGCGACAGGAGGCAGGAGAGGGGACAGGATGAGCCCCACCTTTAGGCCAGGAGTTTTGTAGCTGGCAAAATTATTTATTTCTGGGTTTGCCGTGCGCATCTTAAAAGCTGGGGGCTGTCAGCTCCGCAGCACAGCAGGGCGCTGATCCGGGATGAGCTGCCAGAGGGGCTCCCGCACAGCAGTGGCAGGGGAAAAGCCAACCTGGAGCTCTGCTTCAGCACACGAAGGGCTGGGGGACGCGGTGATGGGGCAGGAGGACCAGGGGGGTCTCCAAGAGGTTCAGGGGGGCGAGGAACATGCCTGAAATTTGGCTGAGCTCCACGTAAGCATCCTGGCTGAGCCGTGCTGAGCCCGGCCGGCCGCAGCCTTGTCAGGAAGCCACGCTGTGTAATTCAACCCTCTGGCACCTCCACCAGTGTCCAGCAGCTCCCCGAAGCGAGCCCCAGCAGCCCCGACCCCATCCTGTGCCGGGGCTGGCCTCAAACCATTCCCCTCCCCACCGCCCCACAAAACCCCATCCTCGAGAGAAATCAAGCCCGCGCGCTCCCCGTGGAAAAGGCACGGGCAAGGTCACGTTTTGGTTTTATTTTTTTTTTTTAATGCAAATATGAAAAAGGAACCCAGCTGCTCGGAGGCTGACCCGAGGGCTCCTGGGCTGCTTCTGGCCGGGGCGATAGGGCACAGCACCACCCGCCACCCCGCCGCCGCCCCGAGCATCCAGATAGCGAGAGGCAGCCCGGAGCTTGGCAGGGCCGGCTGTTTGCTTTGGGGAGGTAACGCCGGCGTGACAGGGCTAAGGAAAACAATCGGAGCCGCTCTCAAAGGACGCTCTCTTCTCTCTAATTTACACGGGAAGTCAGCCGGGGCCTCCGTTGCTGCAGCAGCGTCAGGTGGAACCTCTCGATCTCCGCTCCTCGAAGCCATTTGGAAGGGGAGAGGGGGAAGGCAGCAGGACGTGCCCGTGCCTCTCGCCCTCCTCTCCCTGCCCACACCGGGACAATCGGCAGCGGGTCCAAATTCCAGCAAGGAGCGATTTGCATCGCCCTCTGTGTGCCCGTGTGCAGGACCGGGATGTGCCCATGGCTGTGGGCACCCGTACCGGCACCGCCTGCGGGTGGGCAGCAGGTAACGGGGCCGCTGGGTCCCTGTCCCTGTCCCCAACTTATTATGGGGCCACCCATCCCCACCACAGCTCGCCCCGCAGCACCACATCACCCGATGCTCAGCCAGAGCTCACAAAGGGCAGGGTTTTTCTGCAAAAAAAAATAAAAATAAAAACACCCAACGTGCCGCTGAAAAGATTCTCCCTGGCTGCCTACGGTGGGAACACGGCGCCTCGCTTCGTGCTAAGCAGTTGTCAGCAGGAAACGCTGCGCTCCGGCTGCAGCCCGATTAGCTCCTCGTGCGTAATTACCCCCAGGAATTGAGGCCTCTTCCCCCGCCCCGATAACCCGCTCGGAGATCCCCCAGCACGGCGTGGGCTCCGCCGTCACACCGGGGACGCACGGGCATCACACCGGGCACTGCGTAACCGGGAATAAGGACGAAAACCCGGTGAAATCGTGGGTCTGCGAGGCCGACGACGCAGCTCGCGGAGAGCAGGGGGGGGACAGGGCAGAACCAGATGAACCAGTTGAGAAAAACCCCAAAAGCCTCCGCATCCTGCGCTGAGAAGAGGAGGAGGAATAGGAGAAGGCACCTCGGGGGCTGGCGGGTCCGGGCAGGCGAGGGCAGCACCCTGCCCTGCCCGGGGATGCCACCGGCACCTCCTAACCCCGAGCGGCCGAGCTCCCTGCCCCGCACCGCACAGATCCGTCACCTCCTTATTACACATTAACCCGAGGTTTCCAAATCTGGGGGCCAGCGCCGGCGTTTTCACATTTTTCGCATTCTTGCACTTTTTTGCTCCTGCCTGGCGAGCGGAGCAGCAGGAGAGCAGAGTCTCAAACCCCAGCCCTGCACGAGGACGGATGCCCGGCCGCATTCCTGCCAGGGGGAAAAAAAAAAATCCTTGTTTTGTTCCCAAAGTAATGAAACCCAGGCTTTATTTCTAATTTGAGCGCAGCAAAGGGCGGCAGGTGCTTTGTGAGCTTTCCATGTAGGGCAGAGGGTGCAGGGATCCTGCCTCCTCGTTCCCAGCACGTTTGGCAGCGAGGCCCCGTTCCCGGTACCGCTGCTCCGAACCCGGGACTTTCTTCCAGGAAAAGGTTTTGGGGCTGGAACAGTTGACACCCGTTCCCCTACCAGAAGAAGCAGCGCTGACAACAACATCCTTCTGCAGATTTACTAGGATTTCTGCCAGGTCCCGAGACGGGGGGAATGTTTTTCACCCATCTCCCTGCTGGGGCTTTGCAGAGCAAACATTGCACACACGGGGCAGGGCCGAGCAGCAGAAATGAACTCCGAGGCCCTGCGCTGCCTTCTCCTCGTGGCTCAGCTCCTGATTTATGCCCACGGCCAGGGCATTTGCTCTCTGCTGCTGTTTTGCAGAGCTGCACACGCTGCTCCTGAGGAGCTCAGAGCCCATCAAAGGGCAGGATCAGCCCAGGATCGGAGGGCAAATGATGGGGGAAAGCGTTGGGAAGCTCCCCGGAGCCTCGCCGCGTCTTAGGGAGCACCAGGGAGGGGAATGGGAAAGCAGAGAGGGAGATGAAAAGGACTGACAAGAAACACCGATAAATCGCCCTCGTGGTGGGGTTCTTTTCGTGCCAAAGATATCTGCGTGCTGATTTCCCCCCCCCGAGGCACGAACCTCTCCTGGTGGCCCAGAGCCGCTGGCACCCTAAGAATTACGAGGTGGGGAGGGGGACGGAGGCTTGCTGGGGTCAGCAGCTGATGGACAGGCATTGCCGGCAGGAATTAATCAAAGTTAATTGCTTTGGCTAAGTTATCCGGCGGAATCGAGAGCTTATTTGCCCGATTTGTTCGAAGTTTGCAGAATTTTGCCCCCGCTGCCCACTGAAGGCACCTGTATGGCCCCGCTGGCAATTCCCATTGTTAAAAGCGAACCCAAAGCACCAGCTCCACAGCCGGGTTGGGAACCCAAGGAACGTTTCACCTCGGGCAATCTCCCCAGGGCTAGGAGCCGGCATCGCCACATCCCCTGTTCCCCCAGCACCCGGCTCCTATTTTTTAAATTTATTTATTTTTTTTTTACTGATCTGAAGGAAAATTCGGGGAAACCCTGCAGCGCCGTGGCTCGAGCTCCAGCCCCGAAGCTGGGCGCTCCCCATTCCCTCCCCATTAACCCCTCCAACCCCCCTTAAACCCCCACAACCCCCCTTAAACCCCCTCAAGCCCGTCATAACCCCTTTAGCCCCCACGACCCCCCTCTTCCCCCCAAACCTCTCATACCCCCCTTAAACCCCCCACAACCCCACATTTAACTCCCCACGACCCCCCTTAAACCCCCCTAAGCCCAACATAACTCCCTCTTAAACCCCCTACGACCCCCCTAAACCCCCTATAAGCCCCCCTTAAACCCTCTCCAACCCCCATAACCCCACCCTTTAACCCCCACGACCCCCCAAAACCTGCCACGACCCCCCCCTTAACCCCCATTAACCCCCTCCAACGCCCCATAACCCCCTCCAAATCCCCCATCTCCTCCCAACCCCCCTCGTTAAGCCCTCCAAACCTCCCATTAATGCCCCATTAACCCCCCCAACCCCCTCATTAACCCCCAAAGCCCCCCTTAATGCCCCAATAACCCCCTTATCCACCCCAACCCCCATTAACCCCCCCAACCCCCCCCCACACCCTCCCATTACCCCCCTCCAAACCCCCCGTAACCCCCATTAACCCCCCCAAAGCCCCCATATCCCCCCCACATCCCCCATAACCCCCCATTAACCCCCTCCAAACCCCCCATATCCCCCCCATAACCCCCCCAAATCTCCCATATCCTCCCCATATCCCCTCCAAACCCCCCTAGACCCCCATTAACCTCTTCCAAACCCCCCTAACCCCCCATTAACCCCCTCCAAACCCCCCTTATCCCCCTTCAACTCCCCCCATTAAGCCTCCTACACCCCCCATAACCCCTCCTACACCCCCATAACCCCCCAAACCCCCCATTAACCCCCTCCAAACCCCATTAAGCCCCCCATTAACCCCTCCCAACCCCCCTTATCCCCCCCACCCCCCCCCCATAATCCCCCCTTATCCCCCCATAACCCCCCTAACCCCCATTAACCCCCTATACCCCCCCATTACCCCCTCCAACCCCCATTAACCCCCCCAAAACCCCCTTATCTCCCCCAAACCCCCCTTATCCCCCCCAACCCTCCCATAATCCCCCCAAACCCCCCATTAATCCCCCCCAAACCCCCCTTATCTCCCCCAAACCCCCCTTATCCCCCCCAACCCTCCCATAATCCCCCCAAACCCCCCATTAATACCCCCCAAACCCCCCTTATCTCCCCCAAACCCCCCATTAATCCCCCCATTAACCCCCTCCAACCCCCCTTACCCCCCCCAACCCCCATTACCCCCCCAACCCCCCTTATTCCCCCCAACCCCCCCATAATCCCCCCAAATCCCCCATTAATCCCCCCATTAACCCTCCTACACCCCCCTCAGGCCCCCCATTAACCCCCCCTTATCCCCCCCCCAACCTCCCCCTTACCCCCCCCAACCCCCATTAACCCCCCCCAAACCCCCCATTAATCCCCCCAACCCCCCCATAATCCCCCCAAACCCCCCATTAATCCCCCCAAACCCCCCATTAACCCCCCCATCACCCCCCCATACCCCCCCCAACCCCCCTTACCCCCCCATACCCCCCCCATTACCCCCCCTTACCCCCCCCACCCCCCCCCCCCCCCATATCACCCCCCCCCTAACCCCTCCCCGTTCCGTTCCGTTCCGAGCCGCGCCGCAGCCGCGCCGGGCGCGCACATGGCGCTGCGGAGCCGCCGGCGGGGACCGGCTGCAGCCGGTCTATAAAGGGCCGGCCCCGAGCGGCCGCGGGCACCGGCAGCAGCCGCGGGGGCCCCGGGAGCAGCCGGCGGGCAGCGGGGCCGCCTCCTTCGCCCAAGGAGGGGGGGGGGCTGCCGACCATGGGCCGCCCCTAGCCCCCCTGCACCCCGGTGAGTTTGGGTTTTTTTTTTATTTTTATTTTTTTTTGCTATTTGGGGTGGGGGGAGGGCTGGGTTAGAAGGTTGGTTTGTTATTATTTTTTTTTTTGCGATTCTTTTGTGGTTTTTTTTTGATTTTTGGGGGGTATTTTGTGCCCCCCCCCCCCCCCCCCCCTCTCCACTTTGCCTCCCCTCCCCTTTTCCGCATCCCTTTATTTTTAGCCGGCGGCCCCGGCGCCCGCCGAGGAGCCGGTGCGGCGGTGGCGATGCAGAAATCAGGGCTGAAATGTGCCCCAAGTGATGCGGGGGGGGCTTTATCCTCACCCCCCCTCTATCCCTATCCCCCTCCCACGGCTCACTTTAATCCCCCCCGATCCCAAAATGCCCATTATGCACGCCGAGACCTGGGATTATTTCGTTTTTTTTTTCCCTAAATAGCGGGGTTCCTCCTCACCTCGCCCCCACCCCCGGTACCGTGACACCGGGAGCTCAGCCCCGACCCCGCACCCTTTTTTTTTTTTGGGGGGGGGCGGGGCACGGACAAACTTCGAGCCCCACCGGTGGTCGTGGCCCCCTTTCCCAAGCCACGGGAAGGATGCTGGAGCCCACGCCTGGCTCCATCCCTTGGCAGAACCCCCTTGGAGAGCCGTGCACCGGCCCCAACCCACCTTGGGGCACCCCATGGAGGGGCAGCGGGGTGCTGGGTGCCCCCTACACCCCCCTGGGGGGGCGCAGAGCCCTCGCCAGGTCCCCCCGAGGCTGCTCGCTGTCACCCGTGGGTGCCGCAGCCGGGCAGGCGATGGGCGAGAAGTTCCCCCGTGGGATGGGGAAGCGCTGCCGGAGCCGTTTGGGGTGGAAAATGGAGGAGGGAAACGCCTGGCAGAGCAGGGAAGGGGGGTGGCAGCTTTTGGGGTGCAGCCCCCCGCTGTCCCCAAACCGTCTGGGTGCTGTGCCCCACCATCGGGATGTCCCCATCCCCATCCCCGTCACCGCAGGTGTCGCGGCGCGGCTGAGCCCGAGGGCTGCGTGGGGAGCTGCTGGCAGCGGGGGCGTCCCCGCTGCGGCCACGCAGACCCCCGGGAAGGTGAGGGCAGGCAGGGCTCGCAGCCCCGGAGCGGTGTTTTTTCGGGGAAGGAGCACGCACCCGGGGAGCTGCTGGCTGCCCCGAGCACCGGCAGCCGCTCACGGCGACGCACGGCGGCTTCGGCTTGCAGCAGCGTGCCGGCTCGTGGCACCGAGCAGCCCCGCAGGAAAGTAGGCAGCACCCAAAGGTGCTGGTGGGTGTCCCCCATGAGGTCAGGCAGGCGGGAGGATCGGGGACGGGGAGCGCCGTGGGAAGCCCGGGCGATCCCAGCCCTCTCCGGGTGCCGCGGTGGATCTTTCACGAACTGCATCCAGCCCCCTGCGCTGAACCGCAGCCGCTCGCTGGGTTTTGCTGCTGGGAACAGCTCACCCTGGTGCTGAGCGGGGAGTTTCTAGCCCTCGGTTCAAAGGGCAGGAGCAGAAATGGTCCCTGTGGGACCATCGAGGGAGGAACTCGAGCCCAGCGCCTGCATTTAATTCCTCAGCAGCCCAGGGACTGGCTGAGGGCACCTTACTGATGGTTTGGCTGCTAGGCCGTGCCTCCGTAAGCAGAATTCTTCTGAGGCTGATGCCTGGCTTGTTCTCTCCTCTCTCCCAGCTCAAAAATGACGGTCAAAGCTGTAAAAATGCCGTGCACCACTCCAAATGTTTATACTAAAGTGCCTGACGGAGGATGGGGTTGGACGGTTGCTTTTGCTTTCTTCTTCGTGGAAGCTCTGACGTACGGCATCATCAAATCCTTCGGCGTCTTCTTCAACGACCTGATGGACAGCTTTGACGAAACCAACAGCAGGATATCCTGGATCATATCCATCTGTGTGTTTGTGCAGACCTTCACAGGTAAGAGTAAAGGGCACCGGTCGGAAGGTGCAGTCGCGCTGCTGACTCAGCACCCGAGGGCCCGGTATCTGGGATATCTGGGACTTGTCTCTAATGGCTCCACAACACGTAACCCCATAAAGCCTGGAGGCCGTGTTCCTGGAACACCACAGAACGGCTGTCTGGACCTGCCAGTCCCTCTGAGCCTCTTGTCCTGCATGGCATGAGGGCGCAGCCCCCGTCCCTGGCTCCAGGGGCTGAGCCCAGCCTGGCTGCTCGGCTCTCATCAGCAATGAAAGCGATGAAAAGAGAATTTCACAACCTAATTCCTCAGTGAAAAGCCTCAAACGTAACCTGAGCTTCACCGAAACCCGCTTGTTTCAATGGGTTTTGCTGCAGGTTTGTCCCCGGGCTGCCGTGCCTGGGTCTCTTCTGGAAGTTTTTTATCCGGGGGTGGCTGCAGGGGCGATGCTCTGCGAGGTTGAACGGGGAAAGTGATAACGTGGTGGGGACAGGGAGAGGGCAGAGGTGCGAGGAGAAGCTCCGAAGGGGATGGCAGCAGGGGAAGCTGCTGACCTGTGTGTTAACCACCGACCTGTGCTGCCCACAGCTCCTCTGTCAACCGTCCTAAGCAATCGCTTCGGTCACCGCTTCGTCGTGATGGCCGGCGGGGTGCTGGTCAGCACGGGCATGGTCACTGCCTCCTTCGCCCGCACCGTCGCGGACATGTACGTCACCATCGGCCTCGTTTCTGGTGAGTTGTTCCCGTCCCAGTCCCTCCGTGCACCTTCACGTGGCTTCCAGCGAGCTCTGCCTGGGCGCTGGGCAGGAGCCCCGCTCGCTGCTGGTTTAACTGGGATCGCTGGGGAGGAGAGAGCCCTTCGCAGGTCAAATCCTCCTCCTTTTCCCTCGCTTCTTGTCCCTGTTGTCTCGCCCTTTTTCCAATCTGGCCTGGGTGCCCCGCTCATATCTGCTGCCAGGGAGCTTTGCCTCGCGTACGGGAGCAACTGCTGCGGGCTCAGAGCCTTAAAGCAGATGAGGTCCTGAAAGCAAATACTGCTGTGTTTGGGAACAGGAGGCACTGCCTAGCAGGTTTGGGGTTTTGGGCCTTGTGTTTTGTTTTCTTCTTGGGTTTTGCTTTTGTTTTTTTTCTCTCGTCCAATTTAAAAAAATAACATTTTGGTTTCCCCAATGGTTTTCTTCCAGGGTGACTTGCTGAGTTGGCCGAAATGATACTGTAATCTCACCACCAGGAAAGCTGACTTAACGTGTTCTCGCATCAGTGTTTCCCCCTCCCTTTCTTGTTGTTATGGCAATTTTTGGCATTTATTCACAGGCCTCGGATACTGCCTCTCTTTCCTCCCGACTGTCACCATTTTATCACAGTATTTTGACAAAAGGCGCTCGCTGGTCACAGCAGTGGCATCGACAGGGGAATGTTTTGCTGTCTTCTCCTTCGCACCAGGTACAGTGCCTGAATTTTGTGAATTCCTGCATGCCTACACCCCAATCCTGCCCTGAGCCTTCTCCCAACCAAGAGGTGCTCGTTGGCCTTGCCATGAGCTGCTGCAGCCCCTGGGTTGTAGCTGATGTGTCTGTGGCTCTTACTTGTAATCCTAAAGAGCGGTCTGACCATGGCAAACACCCTCCCCAGCTGAGGTGCTGTGCATCAGGGAGGGATCCCGAGTCCCCCAGCACGAGGGATGGTGCTGGGGTCCCTGCAGCCACCCTGAGCTGCAGCAGGGAGAGGGAAAGGGGCACAGGCAGGTGCTGGGGAACGGGCTGCGCTCCCCCCAGCGCTGCCTGGCACACCGAGCCCTGCCACGCTGCTACCCGACCCGCTGGCTCCCTATATAGAGCTGGCAGGCTAAAAATAAGACTTGAGAAACTCCAGCTATTTAAAACACAGGCAGCACAAATAACTGCTCCTAAAGGTTAGTGGGCTCGTGCCGAGCACAGGCAGATGGACGGCCACAGCCTGCTGGGGACCTGCCCCCAGCCCAGGAGGGGAGAGCATCCCACATGGCCCCGTCCTGCCCTGTCCTCATCCTGCCCTGTCCCCAGCAGCGTGTCTTGGGCCTTTCCTTCGGTGGCAGCCTCATGTGCACGCTTCTGCTTGGCTAATGCCCATTCCAGAGCTCATCTGGTTGCAGCTGAGGGCTTGTAATGAAGCAGCCGCACGCACCTTTGAGCAAGGCCGAGAGACTTCCTCTGGTAGCTGGTTGCAGGGTGGGGTCAGCTGAAAGAGGAAACTCAAGCGTTGCGTTCGCTCTCATTCACTAAAAATAACCCCACCTCCATCCCTGCACATCCCAAACCCCCTGGTACCTCCGAAGTGACAAGCGGCGAGATGGCTTCTGCTAGCCAGATGTGAGATGTGGTGCCTGGGCTCCCTGCTGAGATCTGGGTGCCCACCCCTGGGTGGCCCTGAGCAGGGCAGGAGGGGCCCACAAGGGTATTCAGGACCCTTTGAGGTGCTCAGGACCCTTTGACTGGTGCCCGAAGTGCCACGGCTTTGGTTGCTCCGCTAACCTGAAATTCAGACAGCTGCTTGGTGTGGCCGCAGGGGTTTTTAGTTACGCTCTGTTCCTGTGCTCTCTTTCCTCAGCAATTACTGCTCTGAAGGAGCAGATCGGCTGGAGATACAGCCTGCTGTCTGTTGGGGTGCTGCAGCTGAGCATCGTCGTCTGCGGGTCGCTGCTGCGCCCCATTGTCATCAAAGAGCAGGCAGAAGAAGAAGTGAAAGCGCAGCCTCCGGAGGAGCCCACGGAGACAAAGTACATGCTTGAAAACGAGCAAACACGCACCTCAATAGAGTCCATTGACTCAGGAGTCGAAATAACTACCTCACCCAGAAATGTGCCTGGAAACACCAAAGCAGAGCCGAAAAGTGAAGAACCAAAGGAACATGCACAGACCCTCGTTGGAAACAACAGCCCCCCTACAGAACCAAAAACCAAACTACTGGACTTTTCTGTGATGAGAGACTCTAGCTTTATCTGTTATGCATTCTTTGGCCTATTTGCTACCCTGGGGTTCTTCGCTCCCTCCCTGTACATCATTCCCCTGAGTCGCAGCCTGGGCATCAGCAAAGACCACTCTGCATACATACTGTCTGCCATGGCGATCGCAGAGGTCTTTGGCAGAATTTCAGCTGGCTGGGTTCTCAACAAAAAGCCTATCCGCAAGATCTACATCGAGCTCATCTGTGTCGTTCTGCTGTCTGTAGCACTGTTTGCCTTCCCTTTCGCCTCCGAGTTCTGGGGGCTGATGACATGTAGCATATTTTTCGGGTTCATGCTGGGAACAGTAGCGGGCACACACATTCCTCTGCTGGCAGAAGACGACGTGGTTGGCATTGCAAAAATGTCTTCTGCAGCTGGAGTCTACGTCTTCATTCAGAGCTTAGCTGGGTTGGCTGGCCCACCCCTTGCAGGTAACTAAAACTTCCCTCGTGCTTTTTGGGTGCCTGATAAATGCTGGTGCTGACCTGTCTAGAAGGTATTGCGATGGCCCTAGTCGTAGTGCTACCCTAAAGACCTGCAGCTAGCGCGAGGAGGCTCTCGGAGCCAGAAGACTGCTGCAATGCAGCTCTGCAGAGTCCCAAAGACGAGGCAGGCTCCACGGAGGAACCTCAGGGCAGAGCAAAATGCTGCAGTGCTGCCCTGATCCTGTTAGAAACCCAACGCTGGCATCAGTTCAGGCTGTAGTGAGCGGCAGAAGCAGACTGCTTTCAGTGCAGGTGGTCTTACCACACACTGCAAAAAAAAAAAAAAAAAGTGACATCTATCAGAGGAGAAGTATTTCAGTCCTAGTGTCCCTGCAGTGACTCAGGTCTTCTGACTTGCAGAAAGATGACTAAACGTAATGTTTTCCCACCTTTCCTTTAAGGTAGCATCTGTTTGTCATCAGTTATCTCTTCCTTGCAAATATTGATGCAGTGGGCCCTGTAGGAATCCTCTTCTAGGCGGGGTGGGCAAGAGCGTGGGGTAAAGTTGCGGCTAACTGGTGTAAATGTGTCTTCCATAGGTGTCTTAGTGGATAAAACACAGAACTACAGCTCAGCCTTCTACTCCTGTGCTGCTGGCATGGTCCTGGGTGCTGTGTTTCTGTCCTTGGTGAGGCCGTGCAAGGCTGGGCTGTGCCACCGGCAGCAGCCGGGCGCAGAGGAAGGTGCAGCAGAAGGCACGGCGGAAGGCACGCAAGACTTGCCAGAGGACTTCATCGAAATGGATATCGGAAAAGCAGATCATTCAGGAAAAGGTTGTGACAGCGCGGCGTAAAAAACTGTCCCTTCTCCATCTAATGTACTTGGTGTAAGCCTGGGGAACGTGTCAGCTCTGCTCCACATTTTAAAACTCCATTCTAAAGGGAATGTGAAATTTTAAATGTGAACAGAACAGTTGCTATTAACAAACAACTTTTTTTTTTATTGTTAGAAAGAAACTTTTTTAACCAACAATGGAAAGCTCCATAGAAAATACAGATAGCCACATAAGAATAATTCGTGTCTAGCATGAAGCTGTGATGCACACTCCTGCTTTCCCGATAACACGCATAGGTAAAGGCTCGACTGATCCCACGTGGAAAACAGAACAGCAGAAGCAGCCCGTGCAAGGCAACCTGGCAGTGCAGTCTCTGACTGGCTCCGTTCATCCCGTACTGCAGATCCTGCACAGTCACAAACCAATTGCACCAACTAGAGATGAGTATTTGTGCAACACTAGTAGCCAACTGCATTTTCTTTCGGAAGAATACGGACTTATATTTTAGACTTGAGGAGGAGGCTAGCCTAGATAGCTGACTTAAACCATTGCTATTGTTCTTCTAATTAACTTGAATGTCACAAATGCTGGGAAATCAGAGGTTCCATATGTCTTTGTGGCCAGTTATTACTGCACATATTTCATGATAAGATCATTTTTCTTCTCCTGATTGGTTTCCTTCGAACCGCCTTGTATCACTAGTCTGCCCAGATGTACTGTTTCTAATTTAACTAGTATTTATTAATTTATTCTAAGATAGTTAAAGGACATTATCTTAACTGGAGAGGAAAAATAATCTTTTGCGTAATGGAAAACTGTCTTTACATCAAACCTTTCAATACCTATCTTGTATTGCTAGCTTGTGAAATTGTTGGGGAAACTCACAGCATAGACTATAGCTGTTTTTAATAGGTAGGCCCTAGGTAACCCCCTTGTTATTTAAAATAATAATAATAATAAAAACCCTACAGATTCACTCTCTCCTTCCATAAGGCCTCAGCTGCTGTCAGTGGACCTGGCTCTACTGCCGTAAGCAGACCGCCACGCAGTGAGGATTTGGCCCAGCGTGTCTTAACATCTGAATGTACCCAAACGTCTCACCTAGGGGTGCACGGGGACAGCTCTGCCACATCTCTGAACGAATGTGGAGTCCCTCGATGCTGTCCTGGCCAGGCGCTGGTCCTAGCAGTGCCCCTTCCTCCCCAACCTCAGTGAGAGGCCTTTTGCTGCTGACTTCAGTGAGAAAAAGAACTGGAGCCTGTGTGTATTTAATGTGTAAAAGGAAGTATAAAAGACCACGTACTAGCTGTTCATTTAGTCTTAACAGGAGCGATTCCTACTCCCAGTGACACAAGCTTGCTTACCCCACCTATGTGCATCTTACCGCCTCTAGGCAACTCAGGGGGAACAAATAAAACGAGTCTGTTTCAGTTTGAGTACACGTGCTTTGGAAAAAAAAAAGCATTTCTGTGTATTTAAGTGGAAGTGGCATCATGCATTAACTGCTACACTGACATGTCCGTGTCTTTTACCAGCCATAGAAACGTGGGACAATCTGTAGAACTCCTCTTTGGGAAGGTGCTTGATTTGTTTTTGTCGTAGATGTCCAAAAAAAGAAAAAAAATATAGAAACAGGCACTCATGCAACGAAGTGGCTAGAGCAATCCATCGTCACTGCCTGAAAACTGTTGTGACCATGCTGCAGTCTCGTGTCCTTTCTATGCCTCAGCACTTTATCACCCACAGCAGAACCTCGCTGCGTCGCGCCAAGGACTGGAAGACCCCTTACCGAGAACTCGAGTGTTGCGAGTCAGTGAGTAACTGAACAAATCCCGCGTTGCATTCAGATGTACTTTATTTATTGTTAATTTATGATACTTCAAGCATTTGGGTAAATGTTCTGTAGCCTATAATTGTAAGATTATTGAAGTCTTTGTAATATGAGACCTCACTACAGCACTTTGCTATTACAACTCTGCTTGGAAGTGGAATAAGGCCTCCAGGTTTTGCGTGTGTGTGAAAGCTCCCTGTTCTGCAGATTTACGAGGTTCTACTGTAACTTTTTTTACAACAATTTCCAATACAGATCAAATAATACGTTTGTCACTGACCTCGCCGTACGTTTCTGTCCTGTCTGTGTGTGCGCGGGCTCGGCAGACCCAGACGCGGGCTTCAGTGCGCCCAGAGCAGGATCTACCCATTTGTAACGCACCTAGTGGGCTCTGGAAAAAAAAACCCTAAAACACTGACTTTGCAATAAACTTTTCCTTTTTTTCCCTTTTTTTTGAATGATTAAGAAAATGAAGGAGCTCCTTTCCGTGCCTCCCTCCTGCCCATCCCTAGGAGCAGGGCTGGGTCTCTGCTGGCCTCGTGGTGCTTTGGGGTCCCGCTGCTGCTTCCCCTCCCGGGGCTGTGGTGTTGCACTTCCTCGGGCTGAAGCGGCGTGGTTACCCTGCAAATTGGGCAATCCTACAATCATACCTTCCTTTAAATGAGCTGTTTGGAAGCCATCTGCTTGGTGCTGACCTCGAGGAGACTCCTGCAAACCCTCAGCAGCGCAGGCCTGGTTCTGGGCAGCCTTTTCTCCTTCTGAGCGGTGGCTGAATTGGCGGTGCTTAGGGACATTATCCTCGCGGCTTCAAGAAGCAGGCAATCATGTAATTATTTTATCATCTCGCTGAATTGCAGAATACTTTCTACGTGCCAGGCTAGGCGGCTCCCATATCAAAAATCAAACTAATAAATACCAGGCCAGTCACACTAAGGGGCACTTTTCCCTTCCCCAAACCTTATTTCTCCCTCCACCACGCGACGTTACGCCCTTCCCTGTTTAACCTGTAACTCCTAGACTCACCAAACCCTACCAGGAGTAATACAGCCACGCTGCTAAATTCCAAATACGAGCGTGTGTTAGATCTGCAAATGACTCGTTGAAGGACTCATCGCACCACCGACAGGCATTAATTGCAATTTATTTGCATTCTAGTTGCAGCAGTCCCAGGACAGAGGTAGGTGATCACACGTGCAAGCAGAGCAGACGACACGAATACCAAGCTCCCAGGAAGCCAATCTGTCTCCCAATCTGACTCTGGCTCCATTGCAGCAGTGAACAAACACGCTTTGCAACAACTTCCCCAAAACAACAACAAAAAAGCACTACAAAGGCCGCACACTGTTCACATCCTTATAAAGATGAGCACATAAAACTGTAACACTATCAGATGTCTCCCAGCACACAAACAATTTGGAGTAATTCTTCCCACCTGGTTTAAATTAATGGCCCATGACCTCCCTGCTCATCCTGGTATGAAGGCATTAATGCCAGAACAAAATAGGGTGAAAATGCTTTTATTCAGTAACTGTGTATAGCTACTTCATGCCAGTAAATCAGAGGGCAACGAGCGACAGGAGTCACTTCTGCGAGCCTCGGTATCCCTTTCCGAAGGACTTGTACAAGATTTTATACTCCTGTAGCCATCTAGCCAACGAGGCCACTGCCAGGCAGATGTAAATAAAGGAAATTGCACAAGGGCAGCTTGCAGCAGGACAAGCAGCCCTCAGCCCCTAGGTGTCTGTCCATTCTACAGCAGAAAGGAAGCTGTACAATGTTGTGTTTTTTTGTCATTTTTTCCATTTAAAACTAAAGAGAACGGCAAGCTCTTAGTTTTTTTTTTTCACTTGTTTTAGATAAGCCAACGTCAGGTTCCTAAAGGGACAAACAAGTCTTTAAAAATAGCTAAACTGGTCTGGGAGAGACCGGAAAAAAATGAAGTAGGTGCTTACAAAACAACACAAGTGTTTTAATGATTCCCCTCAGATGTTACTTGTTAGCATCTGAGATCATTGTTTTCCAGCTGCCCGTAGTAAACATGACCTGAATTTTTTGGTGATGCAAGCACTGACAGCAATCCCTCTCCCTCTTTAAGGCTCATCCTTAGGATGTTCAGAGCTTGGTTGTAGCAGGACGCTCGCTGAACTGCTGGCTTTGCTGAAAGACAACGACAAGGCGCCGTTTTCCAGAGGTGGGACCCTGCACTTGACCACTTGGTGACATCGGAAGGCCAAATCCCTCCTCGGTCCTGCAGTGCCACACCGAGGACTCGCTTTCCCCTCCGGTCAGCGAGGTTCTGCACCACCAGCACGGATCCATAGGGACGGGGAATGCCGTTGGGGCTGGAGAGGGAACAGTTCCCTCTAGTGTAGCGCTGCTGCACGAGGCCTGGGAAAGGCTCTCGAGCATCCGAAGCTGCTCTCGGTTACAGAACCCCATCTGCAGCTGCAACGTGTGTGCCTCCCACGGATGCAAGCCACCTCTGGGGCTCCTGGCAGGAACACGCCAAGGTTTTGAGATTTTCCCCCCTCAGTTTTGCTCACCCAGACTTTTACTTGCAGGATATGCAAACTCAGGGCTGTGTTAGCATAAAGCTTTTCTTTTTTCTTTTTTTTTTTCTTTTTTTTTTTTTAATTTTCCTTCTTGCAAATTGCAGCGAGCCACCTAATAAATCAAACACAACCCCCCACCCTCTTTCCTACAGCAGTTGTCAAGCTCCAGTTACGACAATTTGCGGTAAAATATTACTCACCAACACTTTGGCCCGTGTGAGCAGCTCTGCCTCTGTAAAGACAGCCCCCTAAATCACTGCTTTGTCACAGAAGCCACAAGCATAACCAAAAGACTTATTACACGCAGACATTATGAGAATAAGGCCAACGAGACAATAGCTTCCCCGGCTTCCTTTTTGTCAAAGCTTTCATTAATGTTGTGAACGGGTTTTTCTGCTGCGGCCGCTGCCGGCTGCCTGCCACAGCCCGGCTGGCAGCGGCACGGCACAAACCGGCCCCAGGGAGCCCCAGCAGCAGCGAGACCGAGCATCACCTCCTGCTCAGCATCTCCTCGTGCTCAGCATCTCCTCCTGCTCAGCATCTCCTCGTGCTCAGCATCTCCTCGTGCTGGGTCAGCTCCTGCCCTCCCTGGGCGCTCTGGTGATTTCCTTTTGGTCTCCGCGAGGTTACACCAACGCCACGGGAAGTGATCACAGGGAGGCATTTCAAGCACATCGAGGCTTTTGCATTTTGCCATTGATGTGGCTGTGTTGTTTTTTTATGTTTTGTTTTTTGTTTTAACCTGCTGCAAAATGAGTCGAAGTTATGAAATAACCCGAGAAATTGCAGCTGGGGTTGAGGGCCTGCAGGAGACGGGCACGCGGGCAGCAGGCACCAGCTCCATACCAGGTAGGTGTCCCACCACAGCCCCAACCAGTGGGAGCAGAGCTTTGAGGACAACTGGGCTCCCCCTGCCACTTGTGCTCACAATTCAGCACGTGCAAGAGGGAGCTAGCACAGTAACCATTACACTCTGGCACTCACGCCCTGCATTCCCCCAGAAAACCTGCAGCAGAGTGAGGGGAAGAGGCTGCTCTTGTGTGCACAGCTCCCTGCCTGCTGGGAAATGTCCCTTCCCCTCCTCCTGCAACAGCCCAGGCCTCCAGCACGAGCTCTGAGCTTGCCCTGATCATACCAAGTAAATCAGCAAACCCTGCCTGCGCTTGTATCTCCCTTCCTTACGCACCCCCGGCGTTATCAGCAAGAGCTTATCAGCGGCAGCCACTCGGGAGGAACAGCCCCACGGCATTATCGGGTGCCGCAGGGCTGGGAGTGCTGCTGGCAGCCGGTCCCACAGCCGCAGGGCTCAGGCTGGCTCAGCACCTCCAGGAAAAGCCAGATTCCCTCCCGGACATTGCCAAGAAAGCCCCCAAAGCTGATGCACTCACTGCACGGAGCTGCCTCCCTCCCTCCGTGACTCACGCCATTCCCCACGTGCTGCTAGTAATAAAATACATTAAATAAACCATACCTGGAAAGGCAGAGTCTGCAGGCTTTATGTTTCCTCTCCCTTTTTCTGGCTGTTTTTGTGCCGCCTCGGCTGGTGGAGAGTCGGAGCCCTCCAGAACTCCTCTCAATATCACGACCGAGGGCTCTCAGGAGTGAACCTGGAAGCGCGCTCCCTCGACAGCCACCAGGAGAAACCCTGGGGTGAACAGATCCCCTCAATATTTAAATACCACACCACATTCAATCTCTAGTTCATGAAATGTTTTCACTGAGACTGCCCCTATCCTTTCCTGCGGTATCCTCACACCTCTAAGATGCTTTTTCCGCCTGTTTTGGGCAGCTCGGAACCAAACAAGCATTTTCACGAATTTCTTCAAACACACACCTCACTTTAAATGCAGGAAGAAAGCAAGGCTGAGCAGAGCACTGCCAACGGTGCTCTTCAAAAGGTTACAGGCTCCTAAAATCTATCAATAATAGACTTGTTTCTTTATTTTACCAATGTACGTGCTTGCAGAGGGCACGTCCCACCTCTGCAGGCCGCTGAGTTGGTGCAATCTGATCAGTGGCAGCATTTGGAAGTGTTTTCTGGACAATATTCTTCCAGGAAGGACACTGATCTCGCAGCCCAACCTACACGTGGGATTTCTTGGTGCAGAAGAAGGGGCCAAAGTGGTCAGCTAACAGTGTGTAAAGGGAGAACTGAGCAGAAACTGTATTTCTATCCAATTCACTTGTTTATATGCAAGGAAATGCCAGTAACAAACATCAGAATGTGCAAGCATTCTATTTCAACACAGCATTTACATACATAGATGCACTTGGTGTGTACTTCCTCGTTGTCAGAACAGCAGATAATTCACACGCTTCAGAAACGTTAATTGCTCACAGTGTGTGAGACCAGGAAGGGAGAGCAAAGGGAGATTTGTGCACCAGGGAGCAAAAATTAATCCTGAAAATTGGGCGCAGTGGGAACTCTCACCTGTCAGCTTCATTTGGGGCCCTGGGCACAGCGAGTCAATTTTCCAGCAAAGGAAATATCCTACCTGGGTGACGTGAAGCAAATGAAAGCCTAACCAAATCCTGATAACAGTAATTACAAATAACACCCCGGCCCAGGAAATTAAACCTTTCACACGAAGTGCCAATTAAATCCGCGAACCGGATTCAGAAAAAAATAGAAGCTACGTAAACAACCTGGATTAAAGCTCAAGGCGCCTTCGCTCAACCTTCCTGCAAACTCCTGGGTGCAACTTTTGATCCTCTCCTTGTTACCCTCTCTCTGCGGACACATCCTGGTACCCACAGAGGCTCTTTCAGGCCAGCACGTGTCATGCTCAGAGACCATTTCTCCCCACCTACAGCGCCCTAAATTTAGCTGCTCATTCACAGCCGCTCCTTTCACCTGCAAACACTCCCTTACTTCCGCACGGGGACTCTCACTCCGGCAATTCTGTTACTGGCCTGGCAATAAAGGAAGAATTAAACAGCCCAAGAATCTGCTGCAGCTGCGTGCCGTACAGCACACCCCGGGCCCCGTTTGTAAAAGAAGCTGCAGACAAACGTTCCTGGATACACGCGGCACCAGCAGAGACCAAACACTGCAGCATCGTGTTAGCAACCAGCGGCAGCCAAGGGATGATACAAGCATTAGCTTTTCAGTGAAGAATTTTTAAGGCACTGGTAGATTCTTGTCACACGGCGTGTTTTAAAATAGTTCGTAGTAAATGATGGAAAATAACCCTTTAAATACAGGAGCTTTTCCGTATGTGCTGGACGCTCTTCCCGTGTGCTTTAGTCCTGCTAATAACCACCTGCAGCTCTCCTCAAACACTTTGAGAGGCTTTGGTGAGTGTCTCGAATCCCATACCGGGTCCTGTCACTGTTTTGCTATTGCCTTCAGCCCTGACAGTGCTGACATAACACGTTACATGGGCAAGAAGGAATAAGAAAGTTGAAAGATTTTTCTCTTAACAAGATTAAAGCTACTTTCAAACTCATTCTTTCTTATCACCACGTTCCACTTCTCGTGTGTAAAACCAGCAGGGGTTAATGCTAGCTAGAAGGTTGTCACCCCCCCAGCAGAACCCTCCTGCTTTGCTCCCAAACACCCTGGCTCCTCTGTAACACCTGCTTCTTGTTAGCAAAACAAATAAACAGTTTGTTACTAACCACATGTATAACTCTCTGCCACTGACATTTCTTTGCATGTCTCAGACCACAGTTTCCTTTGGAAACCCTGAACTTACGTGCTCCCTTAGTTCTTACGTTTGCAAGGCTGCAGAACGATGAGAAAAACAAGAAAACACGCACAGGCAGAAGCTACAGTATCTACAGCAACAGCTGAAACACAAACTGAGGGAGGGCTTGTGAAATTCACCCCGCCAGGAAGTTAAAAACGAGGCTGACCGGCACACGCCATGGGTGTTGTAACCAAATCTCAAGGGCTAGGTGGCAGCTCCCAGGCAGGGCTCCTGCTCCCATCACTCTGTACAGAGAGAGAGAGAGGAGCTGCCACGCAGCTCTAAGAAAAAAAGGCAAACCACCAATCTGCCCAGGCTGTTTGGGTAATACCAGTCTGCTCCTGGACACCTTTATCCCCAGGAGGCCTTGGGAAGGGCTGTTTAGCTTTGAAGACACGCTGCAGGCAGGCAGGAAGCACTGCTCCTGCCCCAGCACAGCAGATCTGCGGTGACAGCGACGGGAAGCAGCTGAGGCTGTGCACGTGCAGCAGCTCCAGGCACCAGCTCGAAACTCTCCCTGCCCCCAGAGCTCCGTGGTTTGCCCTGCTAGGAGGTAGAAGCAGCAACGCTGTGCAGGTGGATGAGCAGAGGGAGCTCTGTGGCAGGGGCTGCCAGCAGCACAGCTCCGGTGCTGCTGGAGGGGAAGGAAAGTTTGGGTGCTGGTTTCTGTGCCTGCCCCGTCCCCAGATGTGACAGCTTGCTGTAGTGATGAGGCCGATGGCTGCTTGTGGAAATGAGGTGGGCAGAGGGTGCCTGCCTGGAGCCCTGCACCACGCACTGCAGCCACAGAACCCCAAAATACACCAAATTTCCCTCTTCAGGTCTGAAAAACTGACTGTGTTAGGTAAACTGTTCCTACCTCCACCTCCTCACCTTCCTCCACTCCTTTCCATGGACAGCACCTACCACAAAACAGGCTCTAGCTCACCTTGCGGGACCTCAGCAGCAGCAAAGCTGAGCCCAGGAGTAAAGGAGACGTGAAAAAAAAGCACAGCAGCAGTGGAAAAGCTGCCTGCTTCCCTCCAGCCGGCCCCTGCTGCTCCCAAAGTCAGAATCCCCTGAGCAGCTGGCAAAGGCGAAGCACCCCGCTCCTCCTGGTACCTGCTGCTGGCTTCGGGGGGAGCAGGGATGGGATCAGGGCTGGGACCGGGCTGCACGGGCCGTGGGCGCCCCCTGCTGCCGCCCCCGCTGGATGGAGAAGCTCGGAGCAGCCCCAGGGGTTCGGATAAAGGAGGCTGCAGCCACCTCCAGCAGCCTAAAAAGCCAGCGTGGGCTGCAGGTGAGGTGCGCTGGGGAGCTTGGTCCTGCTAAAGTGTGGGAGCGGAGGCACTGCTGGGCTTGGCTGCTACCAAACGGGAAAGGTGAGCCTGGAGACTGGCTGCAGTTGGCATGCTGAACTCTAACCTCGCTGTCATCATCGCTTTTCAGCTTTCCATGCTGTTTTTAAAGCTGCGTTTCTCACTGAAGTCACTACAGGATTGCTACTGCCTGTACCCACACAGCCACGTACCCTGTATGAATTCACTGTATGAATCTGACTTTTTAAGCACGATGTCCTTAGCAAAGTTGAGCTTTGTCAATCCCTCAATAGCTTTAATGAACACAGCCTTTGTTTTATGAGGGAAGGGCCAAAGAGCGTATTTATGACCAGCATGGTTTAGGTATCAGAGAATCCTGCTGTGACCAGGAGGCAAACTCATGCTCTGAACATGGCATGAGATCTCGGAGGGCCTGGCTCTTTCCCCTACTGCCCTTTCATACTCTGTGCCTTTAAGTTTACAGCAAAGTTATATTAGACTTAAATCCAGTCGGTCACATGTAATGAAGATTTTTAGTATATAAAAACATACACACTTTTTTTTTTTTCCCCTTGCAACCAAAAAGTTCAGTTGCAGGCTACATGGCAGCCTGCATTTGTTAGGAATTCCCCTCCTGGATTGTATTTGCATGGGAAATATGGCAAAAGAAAGGGTGCCTGAGCAGCACAGTGAATCAATACCACTTGTGGGATTGCTTTTTCCAATGATTAGAACTTAATGAGTTGGAAATATATCCATCTTCTAAAAATCACAGAGCCATAAAACAAACTGCGAGGCGCTGAGTATCGCTGCTCACCTTCTACTACACATACACAGCAAGCATGAGTTGGCATTTTTTCTATTAGAATAGAACAGAATAAAATTGTTCAGCTGGAAGGGAGCTACAAGGATCACCAGGTCCAGCTTAAGCTGTTTGTTCACATTTTGAAAGCCATTCGAGTATTCAAACATACAAAGTTATGCTGTAAGACACGATACCTTTTGTCAAGGAAGCTTGTCCAAAGACAGAATTCCAGGACTCAATCTGGATAAAGCTCTGTCATTGCTATTCCTGCAACACACAAAGCAGCTGTCTTTTCTCCTTCGGGTATTTCAACAGATCCCCTGGGGGAAAAAGAAAAAAATCAATGAGAAGGCTTTTGTCAGGAAAAAAATAAATAACTTTTGTCAGGATAGAAGCAGAAATATATAGAAAAGCTGTGAACATGCAGGATTATTTTTACATATGTAAATACATGCTGTTGAGCAGGAAAGTCTGAGTATTCAGATACAATAATATTCCAAAGAGAGACTTTGTAAGTGCAAGTCCTCTTTGCAGATTTGGGCCTTCACAAAAATTACCCCTTTTTAAAATTATTTTTTATTTTATTTGGTTCACAGCTCGTTGAAATATTATTTTATAAAAGCAGAAAGAAAGGACAGTAAGACATTTAGATATTTGAATCAATTGCTGATTGCTAGAGGAAAAAAGTCTTCCTAATCCTACAGATGCTAAGTGGGCTCAGCAAAATTCCTAATAGACTACATCACAAAAAAATCACCATTATGAATGATCAAACAGCAAATTTTATTACTGTGCTCTCCCAGATTTTTTCTTAACCTAACCAAGTTTGACAAGAACACAAATCCTACATTATTATGCTCAACAACAGGCAAAACATCTATCTATCCACTGCATTAATTTAGGGGGTTTATTTCTCATACTCAGTGGCTGACAGAGCATGGACTTCACAGATGTAAAGGAGTAATTCAACCAGCTCACGAAGCATGAGCCTGCTGCTCTTAGATCATCCTGCTGTCTGCAATGGGACTACTTAAATGAATAAAAGTTACAGAATCAAATAACTGCAGGAGCTGGGATTTGGGCTTGCAAGACACCAGCCTCTAAACTGTGTTCACACCTATTTTCTTCAGTACAAGGCCCTAAGAAAAGTCTTTTATCAGACATCTCCCCTCTGATTAGTGACTAACAAAGAATCCCAAGTTCCCTCTGTTCATCAGTTTGTCACCATTATGTACCTGCAGGAGTCTGTAGGCTACTTGTAGCATGTTCATCTACTCCAAAAGCACACGCTGTACGTGAAACTGGAATGGGTTCCAGGATTTTCAGTCAGATCTCTGGAGAAGGCTTCACAGCACTCCTTCAATGTCACATCATCTTCTGTGCTAACTTCTGACTCCTCGAACAAACCTGTAGGAGGGATCCAAAAAAGACAGAAGGTTATTAATTTTCTTGCTGCAGGATAAGCCAACCAACTTGCTTAACAGCTTTTTCCCAGAGCTGTAATACTTATTTCAATTTTTAATGAATTTCGATCCATTTTGTGGCAGAAAAACACACACAGAGCTGTTGCGTAGCATTTGTAACATGCCCCGACTACACATGCGCTCTTTTACAACTCCTGACAACCCCAGGACCTTGTTGCCACCTTAACCCGTAGCTAAAGGATAAAATAACTACGTGCAGTGGTCCAAACTAACGATATTTACCAATAGTTCCTGCAACGCAGGGTATATCCTGTTGTGACAGAGCAGGGCTTTGCTTATTGAAGCCCCGGCTGAAGGAAGAGGCAAACAGGCGCGCCAGGCCTTGGCTGATTTTGGGTATTTTCAGCCTATATTTACAGCAGGAAGGCGTCTGAGAGGAGGAGCGTACTTTCTGACCACGGTTAATTAAAAAGCGGTGAAAACGAGACAGGAAACAATGCGAACGCGCAGCGATTCCGGGGCCGGCAGCAGGGCGGCCAGGTCAACCCGGCAGGCCGCGGTGCTGCCGGAGCCGCCCCCGGGCCCTCGGTGCCGCCGAGCCCTGGTGGGAGGGGGCCCCAGCCTCGGCCGGGTCCCGGCTCCTCGCAGCGAGGCCTCGGGGCTCGGGGCAGGCCGGAGATCGAGGGCTGAGGCCCGGAGCCTTCCCCCGGCCGCCCTCCGCCCCTTTCTCCTCACGGGGGCGCCGGGCCCGCGGCGGGCGGAGCCGCGGCCGGGGCTGGGACCGGGCCCCCAGTGCCTCAGAGAAGCCCCTGGTCTCGGTCCCCAGTCAGCCTGGAGCCGCTTTGGTTCCTCAAATCGATGTCCCCAGGACTGGGGGTGCCCCCTGAGCCGGGCTGGTGGCCCCCAAATCCCCCCCCGAGCAGCCCGTTCCCACAGCACACACAGCACAGCACCACACGGGGCATGGTCACCCCTGAGCAGGGTGGATAAAATCGATAAATTTGGTGGCACAAGCAGAGCAAACGGTGGCAAGGAGGGTACAACAAAGAGGGCCACACCACGCACTTCGCAACTTTACACACCAGAGCTGCGTGGAAACAGCAGCGAGCAAAAGGGAGCTTCATGGGGACCTTCAGAGCATCGCCCTGTCACGGGTGTAGGACTCGTGTAGGACTTGTAGCAATGGGGAAATGAAATGCCACAGCCAAAGAGGCACCCCACAGGGTGTCCCGAGGGAATTGGACCCCACAGGGGCCTGCCTACAACAGGCAGGAGAAGCTTTGCACAGGAACGTTGTGGTGTGAGCTACCCAGGGCTTACTGGGTTTGTAGGCGCACCCTCTCTATTCCCCTGCCAGAAGCAGCTCTTCCCCAACACGCCTAATAGTCCTTGGGTGTTTTTATTAAAACAACAAACAAACAAAGGTCTGATATTTAACACTTGTGATGTTTTCCGTGTTCAGAAGCTTTAGCAAACATGACGGAGGCCTGCTGGAAGATACTATGTGCAGATGAAGTTTAGCCCACGATACCAAAATATGTCCTTTAATTTTTCCTAATCTTTTTATTGTTCTCTCAAACATTTCAAAAAGATATAAACCGAGACAGTGAAAAGAGAGAGATCCCAGGATGCCCAAGAACGGCTTGCCAGTGCCCTGACAGGGATTGAATTTCACACCTCCCCTCGCCTGACTCCTGCGAGCCGTCCCGAAGCAGGATGTTATCTGCTGCGCCCAGAGCCGCTGAGTTAGCACGGCCGCTATATTTAGTGCTCAGACGGTCCTGGAATCCAGTTCCGCACTCGGATCACGGTGCTTCTCCGAGACGATTTTGTCTGCAGTAAACAGTGGTGGTTCAGACGCCGCCGACATCTCGACCTCCATCGTCCTCGTTGCTTTCAGGCCCAGCAAGGCATGAGCCGGTGCTTCCCTGCAGCTGATAGCGAATTGCTTCCAAACATCACCAGTGCTCTGGGCAGAACTGAGAGCAGTAAATAATCTCACTGGTTATGTCAAACAACCTAGCTGCGTGTTACTTATCTGCTGGTTCTCGTCCTAACATTTTCAGCTCTGGCCTATTTTTCCTAAGTATTGCCTTAAGAGCTCTTCTCAGGCTGAGTTTACCCATGCTGAGCAAGACGTGGAGATGGAGCAACACTGACGCCTGCACAAACAGAAGTCCTGTCTGACAGGAAGATGGAGAAAAAAAATTAGCCCATGAGACAAAAATATGTGATCCAAAGAGCTCCAGCTAAGGAAACGAGGAATTATGGTGTTTTGTTTTTTTTTCCTTGCTTTTAAGGATCTGTAAAACGCGGGCTTATTTCCTACACAACTGCCAAGGTCTGGAGCCATTTATTTGCAGTAGCTTGTGACTGTTGAAAAGTGAACATGGAGACGGAAGCAGTGAAATGCTGCCATGAAGCTACTGGAGGATCCTGTACGGAAAATAATTCTTAGTGAGAAGGCAGACACAGAATAGAATAGATCCTTTCCTCCAAGGATGCGGAGTGCTCTGCCAAAATTTACATGCTAACATCACACTGCCTACATTTGTTGGGGAAGCACAGCACCCAGGAGGTGATTTCATTTCACCCGAGGTGTCTGAAAGTGCAGTGACGAAGCCTGAGCTGGTCGCTGCTGTGGGGAGAAAGCGGCCCCGCCGGGGAGTGACTGGAGAGCTACCTGGGACACAGCTTCAGGCTGAGAACTGCTCTCAGGTGCTGCTTCTCCACCTCTAATGATGGAAGCTGGCCCTCGGAGAGGCTGGTCCTCCAAACTGCCTAAATAAAAAACTAAATAAAAAAACTGGGCAGTAGCTCTGGGCAGCAAAGTGGTGATTTCCACCACCAAAGGCATAAGCAGAGGTGCGAGGCTGTATTTTCCTCCTGTGCTCTCCTGACTTTGGCATAATCGCAGGCATTTGTCTTGCTGAAAGCAAATGAGACAGGGTATGGAGACAATGAAAATACAGCCTGGCTCCAGCTAAAGGGTTGGCTGTCATCCAGATGCTTTCATATTTGATCCCTGCTTCTGTTAAGAGGGAAATATAAAACATTTTACCTTGCTAGCCTCTTAGAGAGGAGCTACTTTTGGCGATTAATTTGCATATCAAATGTATAAATACTCTCCCCGTATTTATCCTACTGTTGCAGGCAAACAGAGTTTCCTTTCTGAAGGAAGAAATCAGTGTCAATCAGTGCTCTGACATGACAAAGAAACATTCAGGGTGACTTACTGCTGACGTTCGTACAGAGAAAAAAATGTTCCCTTGCCTCAAAGGCATCCACAAATAAAAGATAGTGGAGATAATTATGCACTGATTTATTACAAGCATAACGAACGGCAACATTTCGCTTGGAACAAAAAGAGGATTTAGGATTTGCTAAATTCTGGAGAAAATATTTCTCCCTTAGTATTGCAGAGGTGAGGGAAGAACAGTCTGCTTGGGTCTGCTGCATGAATAAGAGGAAGTTTTCTCCTTAATTCTAGGCAATTTTTAGCAAATGCCAGACATGAGCTAAGAAGGCTGTTGCCGCTGAAGGCTCGCTCAACTTGCTCCCATGCAAATCCTGATCTTACCTCTTTGAAAATGCTGGTTTCTTTGAAGGTTCTGTTTGGTTGTTTTCTTTTTCTTCGGGGAAAAAGAGAGGTTTCACCAGGAACGGCCATCAATTCGTAGCTGCTTCCGTGATTAGGTTTGGATTAATGTAAGAGACTCAAGATCGTACAGAAACTGTGCAAAACATTATGCCTAGGCAACCACACAGAGATCTGTATCGTTTACAGATACTGCCTTTTCTTTCTATAAAAGCTTAAAACAACAACTCCCAACCAAAGGCTGCGGGTACAGAGTTGAACCTCCCGTCAGGGGCGCTGATCACACATACTAATTGTGGAAGTGCTCACTGACTTCACAGCCTGATGTGGTGAGTTGCTAGAGATAAATTGTTTGGGGCTGGTGTCATGCCACAAACATCACTTGTGTGGTATAGGTCGTGTATGGAACACAGCACACGAGTCTGGGGGGGGACTTTTCAAGGTAAAACGCACACCCTTTTCTCCACTACTGCTTCCCCTTTGAATCTGATAAAGGGGTGGCTTTCTTTTACATAAAGTTAACTGTCTTCCAGGCTGCAGGCAGCGTAAGACAGCGAACGCAGGGCAGAGCCTGTAACATGGCTCAGAGACATCAGAAGTTTAGTCCAGTGCTGGATTGGAGAAATGGGAATCGAGCAGGAGTTTGGCTGTAAGCAAAACTTCAACAGGAAGGGGCCCACGAAGACAGTGAGCATCTTCTGTGCTGGCCAGACACAAGATCCACTCTGCTCAACGCTGGAATCCAAAGGGGGGGTTCACTTCTGATGGGTCCACAGACTCTTAGGCTTCCTCCTGAGTCCTAAACGAAACAAAATCAGTTTGTGCTGATCAGCATCATATTACTGGGCCCTGTTGCATCACATTTTAAACCCTCCAGCCAGAGAAATTAGGTTTATGCACATCCTGTGCCTGCTGACAAACACATTCCTACCTTACCCTCCGGTGCCCTGCAGCCCTCGCTGCCCGTAGGGCAGCAAACACACAACTTGCTGGGGACAGCCTGGGGCTTACAGGCGGTACCCTCTGAATTTTAATCTTCCAAGCCCCAAACTGGAGGTTGTGCTGAAGCAGAGCCCGGAACGGCTGACAGCGAGCTCCCGTTCCTAGGCCGAGGGCTCAGCTGTTGATCAAACCGCTCCACTTCCTCCGCCGCGCGGTTGCTTGGCCCCGAGCGCCTCCGGCTCCATGCATGGGCGGCAACTGCTCCTCCCGGCCGAGCGCGCAGCTTGTTTCTGCTGGATGTTTTGATTCCTTATCTCCGAGTCATCGCAACTTGTTTACTGAACTCAAGTGTAAGGATTCGGGCTCCGCCGCAGCAGTTTTCACAGGCCGGAGCACGAGGCTCGCTCTGCGGTCTTGCGAGAGCTTTTCTTTTGGCTTTAGCAAGCAGGAATCAGAGAGCCCAGGCAGCTGCTAGTCACAGGAGTTGAACTCCAGCAAGAACAAATGTTTTGTCCCTCATTTTTCAGTGTGCATAAAAGCACACGGGAAGAAAGAACAAAAGAATCCAATATTATCTGAAATTAGGCACAAAAAAACCCACCCACAAAAAAACACTCCTGCAGGACCTTGTGGGACTTTGGCTATCTGGACTTTTACTAATTTCACATATGGTACAAACATCTTGTGTAGAAAACACCTGAGCAATGCCTTAGGTAGGACATCCAGAAATAACTTGATGCAATTACATTTTTTTTTTCAAGGAAAAAATCCTGCACCAAAGACATCTTGTCTAATTTCCACCCCTACCCCCTGACAAGCTGTCCCCTGGCAGCTGCTCCTCCAGCACTCAGCCCTTCAGCGGCCCCAGAGCTGAGCACAACCCACCAGGTCCCCACCAGGAGCAGGACCCAAGGTCAGCTCTGAACCGTAGCCATGCCCAGCCCGGGCAGCAGGGAGCTTTCGCAGCAGAACTTCTCTTGATTTTTGTTCCCTTATGGCAGTTATTGTGTAATCACCGAGTTGCTTTAACAGGAAGGAAGAGGCTCAAAAACCCAACCTACTTTCACTAGCGTGTGCAATTAGGTGTTTTGTTAAATCAAGAGCTTGATGAAAGTGAAGAAATTTCCACTTGCTCAGAAATCCAGTAAGTCCTTCCCTGCCCCTCCTCTGGCTCTCCTTGCACTGTCAGCTGCAGGTCCCTCAGTGCTGTGAGGTTACCAGAATTCACAAGTTCCTGCTGAAAAGAACAACATTACTAACCAGGTTCTGCTAAAGGAGCTTATTTTCAATCACCGAGAGCATGCATATTTCAGAAAAGTCATTTTACATGACCAGCACTCAATGAATCCTCAGAAGGCCCTCCCAGGCAATAAGGAAAAGGCATTCCTAATGACAGCTTTATTCACCCAGTCCTTAACTAGAAGCCTACATGAACCTTGAACAATTACTCTTGTAACACTGGATTTATTTTCTAAATATCTGGTAAGTTCTGGATGTTTTATTCCTCAGGTAGCTGACTGCATCTCAGGAAACACGGTATGCAAGAAAACAAGCTTTCAAGCAAACCTGGATTGATTTTCAAAGCCAGAGCACCACCACCGATGCCGTTCATTTGCTAAAATGATTTTGGTGCAGGGAAGTGATCGAGTGATAGGGCTGGAGTTCTTCAGAAACAACTGCTATAGGAACCGGCGAGACCCAGAATCAAAACTGCACTGCAAAGCAGGGTAAAGTTTCCGGTCATATTTCAGGGTTTTCTCGCTTGGTTTCAGAGAGCTGAGGTGTCTCCTTGCCATACATGAATTCTGCTCTTCACAGTGCAGAAGGTATGGAGGAGAACGCAGGTTCCTGTTAATCCACAGAAGATTTACATAGACCCAAGAACTTTTACAGCTTATGTATTACCATTATCGACACAAACATTCATATGAAGAACTACCCGTATACATCAGCATGACTTGCTCTGAGTGTTTTCAGAGATTTCATGTTCACAGCACGCCAGGCAAATCTCAGGCCTATGAAGGCTGACAAGGAGAAATCACTGTTTTGCTGCAGAACAGCCAGCGAACTGTTTCTGGAGGAGGCTGAGGCTGGCTTATTCAGAAAACAGCTAAAAATAATTAAAGAAGAGCCTAACTCTGCAATACCGAGATACATGATTTATACAGAGGCTTGCCACCCACACCGACACACACAAGCGTCATCAGTATTTTAAATATTGAGTACCAAACTGGTTGCCAAACGCAACTTCAGCAAATTCACTTTTACTGTAGGAAAAGCAATCAGGAATCAGCACGAGCTCTCTTAGCAAAGAGCTTGCTGGGGACCAGAGACCTCCACGGGTACTTCCTTTGTTTGAAACACAAGACGTGGCTGAAAGGTAACAGAGAAGTCAGTTGAAAGCCTCCACACACTGAGGACAAATCCAAAAAATGATTTCATCATACCAATATGAGGCTGTATATGTTTATTCATTGTCAGTAATTTTTGTACACAAGGCAAATATTAATAGCTGAAAGGCAACACTTTTGGAGAGTATGTACAGAGCGATGTACAAGCAAATGGAAGAGGTTTTAAACTAATTGATTTAACCGTTTTATAAAAAGGAAGCGATGCTTTTTCTTCTAAGCCATCCCTTAGAAATAACTTATTGCCAATCTTAAACTAAAGCAAGGAGAAAAAAAAATTTACAATAAAAAGTAGTCCCTGGAAAGTTTATAAAAAGTTAAACATATAAAAGTGTAAGCCACAAACATTTATACAAAGCTAATACAAATCTTGGTTTTGTTAAAGATCTATGAGGTTGTTACAAAATATATTTTTACATAAAGGCTTCACGTAAGGTAAGCTCTCACTGCTACTGGAAGCGCAGGAAAGCGGTTTTAAATAGTCTGCAATTCATTTTCAAGTACAATGCAAAGAAATTGCAAAATGGCACTGTATTGCAATGCTGTGTAATTAAAAAACAACTATGTTAATTAATGGTACCATCAAACAGACAAGACCTGTAAAGTTCACTTGTGGACAATTCGGTATGGCATGAAGCTTCCGATCTGGAACAGGAAACGTTACTGGCGGAAAATGAACAATTTGCAATCAACCTTGAAGAGAAACAGCTAGAGGAGTCTCCTGATGGCAACGGCCACATCAAACGCGTACAGTTCTCAGTCTTTAAGCAGTGAGTTGCTTCTAAACACGACGAGCAGAAGCAGTTTGATAAGCTCTCCGAACTGATCATAAATACTATTATTAGCCAAGTGTCACGAAGCTTGAAACACTCACCTCATCTGAACAATTTGCGAGGATAATTCTGATGGGCAGAATTTAAAGCCACTTACTAGACAAACGAGTCCAATATACAGCCATTGAGATCAATGAACCCACCTTTTATCTTTTTTTTTTTTTTTTTTTTTCTTAAATCAGTGGGTATTCCAAAAGAAAGCTTTAAGTCTTACACAAGCTGATGGCTTATGCTCCCACATACAAGACATAAAAAAGTACAAATTTTTAAAGCCCTGATGAACAGCCACAGTTTGAAGGTATCAGACAACGCAGCTGAACGCACCGCAGCCGGGAACAGTCCCAAAAACACCGATTTCACCTTCACCTACAGGAGGACTGGACAAGACAGTGGTATAAAGTTTTGTGAACCTTGCTTCCCCACCTTCACTGGAAACATCTCCTGCCTCCGTACCGCAGACTGGCTGCCGCTAACGAGCGTGACTCTTACCAGCCACGTGTGACTTGTTCGCTTGCCTCAAGCTTCAGAAAAATAAAATCAGTCTGCTCAACAACATCAGCCCTTCAGCTCTTGTACCAAAATTAAATCCCGCTATGAAGGAGTTATATTTAGAATGAAATCAAAAAGACAGACAACAGTACGTGATGTGCTTCTTTTCAGGTAGCTAATGAATAGTGAGTTTGGAGACGGAGAAGCCCGATGTTGATTCACGTTGTTTACCCAGCACGTTAACCTAGGAACCATGTAAACAGTTACAGCAAGGCTGCTTGCCTCACTCCCTGGAAAGAAGTGGGAGTGGGAAAGGCAAGTGATTTGATTCAGTAAGTTCATTAAAATTAATTCATTGCTGCCTGAGATTCACATAGTGCTTTTATCTCCCAGGGCCGACTTTGGCAGAAGTGACCCAGCATTGCTGGGCTCCCCTCGCTACCTCGCAGGCCCCGGTGTTCACAGGGAAAATGATCTGAAAGGATTAAAAACAGGGAGGGGTTGGGTTTATTTTTTGGTGTTGGTTCAGGGAGAAGCCTGCTGAGTATTTTTCCTACTTTAGCTAATACCAGAAGTGTCCAGTGCCTTGGTGATACTGATTACATCCTTAGACTGACATCAGTTCTGAGGATCTTTAAGTAAATTAACAGGTCCCTAGACAAAAATTCATCAACACTTCACATAAAACTGATTTTAGACTGATTCCTGGTAGTATTCATCATCATCCAATACCCAGTCTTTAATCATCAAGTCTGACGTCCTGCAAAACACGTACTACAGACCCTCTCCAAATTAATTATTTTAATTAGAGCAGACTTAAGTCTCTTTTCAAAAGAAACTTGTTCAAACGACTGTCAGCAGTGGAAAGAAAAAAGTCTCTTACTCCTCCTGTTGATTTGTTCCAATGGTTAATTGCCCTCACTCCAAGGGTGTGGGTTTGTTCAACTTCTGCTTGCAAACAATGGACTTTGTTACACACTCGGAGGCTACTGGACAGAGGTTTGTTGCCTGCTCACACAGCACCTAGAGCTCAGCCAGATCAACCTGTAATCCTTCCCCAGGGAGGAAAAGGGAGAACTTTTGGACCCTCGTTACGTGCACGTTGCCCAATCCTTCAAAAAGGGCTACAGAGGGTATTTAAAGGCCTTTAGTTCACCCCTCTTGAATTGCTGACATATGAACTGAAGACAAAACCCAAAGTAATCATATTCATGCCTGCTACGGAGGCAAAATCTCCATTAAATATCCCCATCTAAAGATTGTATTAATCCTCTTGACATCAGTGCTGCACTGACTTCCTTGAGAGGATTACGCACTGACTTCTCCAAAGCTCCTTTCAGAACCCTTTCCTCCCAAAATAGTGCCTCACCGCAGACACTGCAGACTAATCTATGACTACTCCTTGGATGATATAAAAAAATAGAGGTCTTTCAAAGCACTTAACTAAATTAAAACACACCATTCCCCTTCTACGGGCAGGAGAATGAGGTCCAGAGATGTTAACACAACTTACAGTCACAGCGAGGAAAGGCTAAGTTCAGGCGATGGGCAGTTTTCCTATGTCCTAACGTGCTCACAGCTGCAGGGACACTGCTCCAAGCAGTGAGGATTATCACGTCACTCCTCTCGCCACCCACGTGCCGTGTTAATAAATACTCCTTGAAGGAAACATTGGCCAGCATCACAATCCACAGGAATTTGCCAGTGGCAAGCTGAACAGACTAAAGCTACAGCCTGGGGGAGACTTGGTAGCGGCACTACTTAAAAACACGTTGGCACCTTGGCGAGCTCACTCAGATGCATGCTGCATGAGGGTTTCTGGGCAAGAAGCATTTTCTTATTTTGTAATCATATGGCAACAGTACCCCCACCCCCCAAAAAAAATTTGAAATGGAACTTTTGGTAAAGTATTATTAGTCACAGCCAGCACTCGGGAGCATGCTGTGCAACGGATTTGGCTCAAGTACACTTCGGACTGGTAGACCCCATTTGGGAAGTCTCCCAAAGAACCTCATCAGCTGAAGCACGTTCTGCTGCGATATGTTGGTTTTTCCCTTTAAAAAAAACATTCATCTTCACGGTGTCAGCTACACAAGGCCTCTGCTGGGAACACAAACGCTCATAAGGCCACTGAAACTGCTGTAGGAGGACAGAACACAAGGAGGCACTTAGGTCTGCGAGTACTTCCATCCATCACCAGATGCTTACCGACTGAGAGGAGGCACACTACGATAACCCAGCGATATATTGAAGCGCTTCAAGAACGGTAAGGTACCTGCACGTAACATCTGGCTCGTGAAGATCAGAAATACAAGTTTAGCTTGCTCCCCCTTCCCACATCCGAATTTCAGGAGGACCATCTCATAGTGCTCTGTGCTTCGCCATGGCTCTGAGACGTGGAGTACTTACGCTGCGAAGGAGTGGAGCAGTGTGCTGTGCCTTTCGCTGATCCCTCGTCTCGGGACTGCTGCCTGCACGGGTACTTCCTGCCAGATGTCTGTAGTTCCCAACCTAAGTATTTTTAAAGCGTATCCTAGTCAAACCCCATGCAAAGATTTATACTTGAATAGGAAGTACGTTACACCCAGGAATTCTAGCTTCAAATACACGATTCCAGCAAGGGATTTGTGGGTTTTCTAGCCAACAACAGACCTGAGAAATCGTAAGTCAGCTACAGTATCACAGTCTTCGTTATGAAGTCAAATGTGAAAAGTTTTCTCCCCCCAAAAATTACTGCCAAAGCTTAACAATTGCAACGATTTCACTCAAGTTTGGGCTTGGAATTCTGAAGGTGGAATGAATTTTCTAGGATAATGTACATGTTCTTCTCAAAAGGTCAAATTTAATCACTTTACAGGTAACTTAGACATAGGTCTGCTATGAAATTACAACTTGAGTCAACTTGAAGCTACACTGGTAGAGATTAAGCCTGAATTACTGCAGAAATTGGCAATAATGTGTTCAGCAGCAGCTTTTAGCCACATATCAAGAAGTCTGACAGGATCTGAATTTCTCTATTCCTGCTGTAAACTCCTAGTTAAAAAAAAACACACAATAGTTACTCAAATAAAAATGTCTCTTTGCACATCACTGTAGCATAAGCTGCTTGAGGTTGTCGTGAAGGATGGTATCCTTGACATCACGGAAAACTAGCCGGATGTTTTCTGTGTTAATAGCAGTGGTGAAGTGGTGGTAGAGGGGCTTCTGCTGCTGGTCCCGGCGTTTGGTACGAAAACAATCCACCAGGAATTTTTGGACATCTGTTAAGCAGTGGGGATCCCCTTCAAATTCTGGAAAATAGTCTTTGATGCTCACTTTTTGTACTTTTTCCTCAAGCAAGTCCGTCTTATTTAAGAAGAGAATGATGGAGACGTTGCTGAAAACCCGGTTATTGACTATTGTTTCAAAAATGTTCAGGGACTCCGTGAGGCGATTCGTTTGCCGATCCTCCATAAGCACTTGGTCAAACTCACTTGAGGACACGAGGAAGAGTATCGATGTGACGCTGTCGAAGCATTCAAACCACCGTTTCCGTTCTGACCTTTGGCCACCTACATCAACCATTTTGAAAGGAACATTTTTTATTTCAAAGTCGTACTCATGAATCCCTTTTGTGGGTCTTCGTGCCAGCAGGATGTCTTGCTGTGAGGGAAGGTAATCCTAAAAAAATAAAGGAGTTTGGTGATTAGGACACAAGGCACAGGCATGATGATCGCAGCTGACCTGCAATCAAGAGCAAGCTTGCAGGGGAACAGCATGAGCTTTTGAACAAACGCACACACGTATGTATATTTCTATTCCAACACAAGCATTTTGTAAAGATCTAGAGTCTAAAGCAGGAAACCCACCCCATGTTAAATCTAACATTTGCTACCCGCAGAGAACTGAAGCTTTCCATTCGCCACATGACAAGCATCCCTGAACAACCCTGAAAGGTGTCCCAGCAGCTCCTTGCGCCAGTTCCCCTCATTCTGGATTCTTTCTGCTTCATTCATCTTCCCATAAATCTGGGGGACAAGCTTGGCACCAACACCAGAATGCAGCAAATGGGGTCTCACACAGGTTTCTCAAACCAATACCCGTGGTATTATCCTATTTTAACTGTGGGCACTCAATTTGCCCCATGTTCTCCTGCATACTGCACAGCTGCCTCAAAAAAAGAGCTGTTTAAGCAGGGGCTGTTCGAGTTCCTGCAGTTTTTACACAATCATTGTCAGCAGATGCTTACGAAAAGCCAAATTCTTATTAGTCAGCTTTTGATGGCATGAAAAAATCAAGACTCATCCTGGGGATTTCTTCACTCTAAGAATTACATTCTTCCATATGGCCCAAGCCTTGTGCTATTTAACAAGTGCACCTATAACAGCTGGTTGGTGCCGAAGCCTACAGCTTTCTTGTTCCCTTCTTACTGAAACTCTTCCTTACATTTTTCCAGCATTTCTCATAGCTTCAGAGGGAGTGATTTGGGTTTCGGAGCCGGATCTTTACTCTCTTCTTAGTGAATGATCTGTGGCCTTCCTTTGGCACTGCCAGCTACCAAGCCTGAAGCTTTTATGATGTGTAAGGCAATAGCCCACAAAGGCTGATTCAACTACTAACCTGGGAGCTGGGGGCAGGAGGCAAACTACACGGTAATTTGAATACCAGTATTCCAAATTTAAGGGAGCTCGAAAAATGTGACCCACAGCCTTAAGAAAGCAACTTAAATATCATAAGGGAAGTGTAATGCTCCAAAAATTCAAGGATCAAGTTCCTTTACTATGTAAGCTCGAAAGTGAAACTAGCTGGGCTGTTTTGTTTGAACTCCTGAGTCTTTATTTGGAGCTGCCCAGGACTAAGCCCCGTATTTTTATCACGGCTTGCAATCACAGAGCAGTTCTCCGAAGCTCAGGCTCCCCACCCTGCACTTTTTGCTGTCCATCTAATACACATCTCGAGCCTGCACCACCCAAATCTATAGGCAGTTCAACTGTAAAGCAGCACCAACTTCTCCTCAAAATGAGCACCAGACATACTTCCATCCTCTTCTGACAAAAAAAAGAAGCAAATATAAAGGGTAGTGAGATTTTTGATATTTGTTAGGTTTATTTTGGGTCTTTGCAACCAAAAACTGTTAGGGAGGGAGACCAACAAGAGGAATCCTGTGGGCTACCAGAGGAATATCTTGTGCAATGTGCTCTAGTGACCCTGCTTGGCAGGGGGCTGGACTGGTTGATCTCCAGAGGTCCGTTCCAACCTCAGCCCTCCTGTGACTAAACAGAGCAATGACTATCAAATGGCACTGGGTGCTTGGAAGGATATTTTGAGTAAAGTTGACTGTAAACACTTTGGGAAGAGAAATGTTGCAGGTTCAACGCTTATTTCCATCTTACAAACATGTATTTTTTATTCAGGAAGTCGGTCACAAGGTCTCAGAACAAAACCAGAAAGCCTTAGGGAAGTTCAGGAGTGACTGCTATCCTTAAAGTAAATAAATGAATAAAATCAAATAGGAAGAGCCATATACATAGTCTTCACTACTGGAACGAGGACAAAGCAGACTCTTCTGGGAGCCAGCCCTGGCCATTTATTCAGTAAAGCTTTCAAGAAAAAAAGCTTATCCCAGAATTCCTGACAAATTCCCTCTTGAGCATCATTATTCATTTAAAATTCCTTCTACACTTGCAACCACAACTAAAACATTTTCAAGTGCTTTCAACTTCTACATGCACAGAAGAAAACCTACCACGTTTTATCCTTGATAATTGGCTACTCTGATGTAACAGGCTGCAAATGAGTGCACTGGAAGTCAAGTGCTTGGTGTAGAGACATCATTTGGCTACTGGAGGCTAAAAACAACAGCTCCAAAAGAGATCTCCCAGCCCTTTAATGCTCTTTTTGAATGATGATCCTGTTCTTTACTCCCTCGTGCAGAGATCCTTTGGATACTAGCAGCTTGCTCCTACAGCAGTTCAGATACAGCCCTTTGCTCACTGCTGATCCCATGCTCTGTGTCTGAAGCCTGCAGCACTAGGTAAGTCCTGGGCCAGCACCTAGGATTATTTTCCATGTCCTTTCAGTGTCTCTCCAATGTTAATTTGTACTTGTCCTGCAAGCATCTCAATCCTCTCTACTTTTCTATACTTTTCCCACTTATGTTGACTGTTTTGTCACCTTTTTTCCTCCTTTCTGTGCAGCTCAGCTTGTCCACAAGCATCAGCTCTTCCCAGGGATTCAGACTGACACTGACCCCTAAAAGTGACTTCAGCTTCTTTTCTACCTTTCACTTTCTTCCCAAATTGTTGTCCTCCTCAAATTCACTATGGTCTGCTTTCTTCAAAAGGAGAACTTTTGGTTATCGGGTAGCTATTTCAGCTATCACATCACTGTTTGCCCAGTTAAAATTGGCATTTAAGGTATGAGTAAGATCCAGCCACACCATGGAAACCGATGTCTTGTTATGAGATACTTTGAGTAAGTGTAGCCTGCCCTGGCAGCGGAACTCACAAGGAGTTGCAAGGAATCCAGCCGACCCCAGCCACTCTTACTCTGCTGAGCTGATTAGATCTGAACAGTGAGTTCTTTTCCCTATGTGCTCTTATCAGCAGCTCCCTTTTTGGCATGAGGCACGGGAGCTCCTTTTTGGCAAGAGGCGCATGAATTGGAGGTCTCTCTGTTTATAAGCAATTTAGTTGCAGGCCAGCCTAGTTGTATCCGCTTATCAGATAAGAACAGTAAAATACTTACATTAATACAGTTTGAAGAAACAATCATTAGACAAATCTTGCATATAGATAAGAACAAACCAGAAGAAGCTATCAAATCTTTCACTCTCAGTAACAAAACGTAGCTAGCGCTTTTTCCACAAAGACCTAACATTTTTGAATCAGATCTTGAAGAATCCTTTGTGTCTCAGTAGCATTTGGTCTAACTTTAAATTGGGAATGCTGTAATTCAGAGCTCAGCACTCCCACAACAGTATCAGAGCTACAATTTGTGTGCACACATACCTACATAGATTTTTTGTCCTTCAAACTACTGACCTCTAGTTTTATGCTTTAATCAAAGGACAGATCAAAGTTTCTAGTACAGGATTCTTCTCTGAATGAGAAGCTGCAAAGATCCACACCCAAGTGTGCACAAATATGCGGGGAAAAAAATCTTTGAAATTAGAGTGGCGTTGGATTCAGAGGCTATGAGAAACCCACCAGTAATGGTAATTTAAGTAGTATGTTAAAAGTGAATGCAGTTTTTATATTCTCTTGTAACTCAAGACCAATAAAAATTCAAAGAGTGCTGGAGTTCAAGCAAGATACCTGGGAAGAGCATGGACTCAATAAGATGATCACCAGTGCTCTATTTAGAAAAAATACTGCTTGTCTGCTTTGAACTGGCTGGCTCAAAATTTATTTATCTGCTGAAGAGAAAAAGAATCCTGTTACATCATGCTTAATTTTACTTATTTGAAGTGGTTTGGATCCCTTCATTATTTGTTACCCATCAGCTGGAAATGACCATGGAGAAACCACCTCCCCATGGAGTTCAAGCTGCCATCCCCTTTTAAAGGCAATTTTTCACATGCTGTTTCTGCAATACAAGACTAATGACTATTGGCACACAGCTTCATCATTGAAGCAGTAACCAGCACTTTATCTAAAAGTATTCTACAGAAGTTTCGGCTTTTTCCCCAGAGAAAAAACATTTTATTCCATAGGAAATCTGTTGACTCTAACTACAGAAAGGTACCCCGATTTGTATGCTGATTTAGCTTCGTGTTTACAAGTGGGTATTCAAAAATAAAACAACAACCATTTTTGGATATCAATGCATGCTGCAATGCCACTTTAACAATTCTCTGACTGGACAAACATCTGTAACTTGCTTTTTGTTCAATTTCCATAGAAATTCTATTGCCAAAGACACTTGGCCCTCACAACGCCCTGTGTTTCTGACGCATCACTGATGATCTGCTGAGATAATGGGACAGGCAAAGTCAGCTAAAGTTACTGGAGTAGACACAAAATTACATTTCATCTACTTAAAATCCAGAGATTAAAGACCAATTAAAACTCACAAATGGAAAAAAAACACAAACTTACTTGTTCTCCAAGTTTATCCAAATTGTCCAAAAAGTATTTTACAGATTCCCCCTAGAAAACAAAGCGAAAGGTTAGTTAGTAAGCAGAACACTTGATTCTAGTGGTTTATATTCTGAAGTCCTGTTAATTCACCTGAATCTAAACTGCTGGAAGCTTTAAATACTTTTTTTTTTTTTTCTCTTAAAAAGCAATCCTAAGTGCACAATTGAAGTTATTTGAGGCCAGTTAATATTTAAGCTTTATAAAGCATAGGCTGCCACAGTGATGGTAGTTAAATTCTTTCCAAGTTTAGAATCGCTAGGTAAATCCTACTGTGTTATTCATAGGGACTACCAAAGAAGCAACCACGCCTTCATTATGAAAAGACTCATTCAATTCTTCCAGCCCTTTGAAGAGTCTGCACATACAGGCACTCAGAGGCAAGGATTAATCATGGGAGATAAGTTAATTTATAACTGCATTGCCTTAAGGTCCCATTCATACAGGTACTCCCCCTGCACACAACAGACGATGGGCAGAAGAGAAACCACAGCAGTTGAAGCATTTTGGTGAACTTTCACGTCAAAAACCAAGTAGGACAAGAACCCCTTCCTTGGGATTAGCAATCAGAGCTCCCTCCACGCAGCAATACTGCGTGTTAACAAACCTACCACACAGCCTACCTTCCAAATCAAGCCATCATTGACCTTGCACGTAGTAAGGTCGGTTCTTAATGCCTCCAGAAATGCACAACTAAAGCTTGTGTTTGTAACCCTGACTGTAGTCAGCCCTCCAGGCCTCTGTTAGGGTGCTGACATTAAGGAAGAACCCTTACAGGGATGCTGCTGGACCTGAGTTCAATTACAACAGGCAAAACACACCAATTAAGATCATCGCAAAGTAAAGTACCACCTTCTTAGGATTCTCAGCTTCATGACAGAAGCAGAAACGTGATTCCTTTTGAAAGCTCTTGCTAACCAAGCTGTAACGTCGCTTGCTTGTTATTAATACTCAAAGCGAACCATCTGTGCTCGCACTCTGTGGACGCAGAGCAGGAATTCTACAAACCCACCACGTATCCAACACCAGGGCAGCTACCCCCAAGCCAGACAAGTGAACTAGGACAGCAGTCACACCTCAGTCATGACTTTCCCCTCACTTGAACTTGCCAGATTTATCTAGGAAGACTATCGAATCTCAGTATTAGTCTGTCATCTACGTAGCAGTGCCAGGCTAGGGTAAAGTAACAGCACAAGAAGGGTTCTGGCACACACCTGAGCCATGCCCCTTTGCAAGGTTTGCAGGTGATTCAAGAGTCACTTCGTGCAGGCAGCTACTGCACCTTTACCGTGCACTCTGAACACCAACCTTTATCTAGACAAGGCTGAAATGTGCCTTGTGCTCGACACACCTGCAGGAACAGAGTCCATCAGCTATCTACTACTTTATTCTACTTTCCATTCTGACTTACATGACCGATTCTCTCTACAGTGATGAGCTGCAGTGGTAACACAGGCCAGACTGCTGGGGCACAGCAGCAATCACTTGCCATGACTGCACTGAGCACTTTATACCTACATCTTTTCCAGCACTTCAGAAATCAGTTCTGGTCTCAGTCCTGTAAAGAAAGCGTAGGTGGAAGCGCTTTCCTGTTCCACAGGCAACAAAAACACAAGCTTGATGCACAAATCTATCACGAGTACTTCTGCTTAGAGCTTCCTTAACAGGAGTAGCAGGGTCAGAATTCAGGCCTTCCAAGTACTAAAACCACCGTCTTCAGGTGAATGTTAAGGCAAAATAAAAGTTAAGGTCAGATTTAATTTCTTGTTTAGGTTCTAGTCGGAGCCGAGAACCCTCCTCCCCCACATGAGTAAGTACGAATTGGCCAGATTTCAGACTCGTTAAGTGGAGGCATTCATTCTAGAATACCTGGGCCTCAGAGGCTGTAGGGCTGTGTGTGTGCATACACATATTTTAATCCTAGCTCTTTTTGCATGCTACTTACAGCAATGCTAACTCCCTGAAGAAGCATTAACTCCACAGTGCTGGAATGCACAACTTGCTACCTCTCCTGTGAATCCCAGGGCTTGGAGCAAGCATGCAAGTGAGCCACTGCCTGGAAAGGTCACAAAGCAACAGAAGCAGCTTCCCAAAAGAAGGGATTTCCAGAAAACACACAAAATACATTGTCCTGTAGCAATGGTAGTGCTCTAGGGGCACACATCCAACATCAGTGAAGTAACTGGGGAGAAAACATGCTGAGAAGACTGCTCCAGCTCTTAGGCTGTCATGGGTCAAAGTCAACAGCAGATAAATATCATGGTGGCTGGTGTGAAACTCAGGAGACTGAGCTATAAAAGCCACCAGCTGCAAGCACAGTGAGGTTAGAGCAGCAGCAGCAGACCAATTTCCCTCCTCCACATCAGCAGCAAACTGGACCTGTATTATCCTTGAGGATAAAAGCTGTTCAGTCATTGGCTTTTATCAATTTGCATGTGATCAGGAACTCAAAAGACCTTCAAATTTATCTTCTGTTCTTCCCTCTATCCCAGACACTCCCCATGTCATACAGCTGCAAGCCAGGGGCTTGACTTGAGGTAATTTTTTCCCTGACCTGGACATTTTCACATTGCAGGCCAAACGCTGCTAACCACTGACACTCCTGAACAGACAAACTGCCACGATTAACAGATTGTTATCAGAGAGCACTACTGCAATACTGAAGGGTTTTGACACATCTTCAATAAGCTTTAAAAAGGCAGCACTATAAAGCAACCAAGCAAGGCTTTAGATAGCTTTGCAGAGGTTGGAGAGCTGTATGTTTTATGTAATGATTAAGAGAAACCCACAGGAAAAAAAAAAAAAGAAAACCAAGCAAAGATTTACTACCAGCAATTAAAGCTGAGTAAGATGATGATCCATTTGCAGTCTCGTATGACAGCAGGTCCAAAGACAGTTTCGGTGTTTGACTGTCCTGATACTAGATAGAGGACGAGGTCTCGCACGGTGAATTGATGACATGGGCTGTATTTAGGCAGTTGGCTTCAACGTCCACCTGGCACGTTCTAGAATTT
Source organism: Aythya fuligula (assembly GCF_009819795.1). Taxonomy (NCBI): domain Eukaryota; kingdom Metazoa; phylum Chordata; class Aves; order Anseriformes; family Anatidae; genus Aythya; species Aythya fuligula. The sequence goes on along the minus strand of NC_045576.1, from coordinate 10,124,136 downwards.
CCCTTCAGACAAACTGTAAGCAAGCTGCTTTACCTGACAGGACTCGAAAAAAAGCAGCCGGGTTTCCCCGCTCTGCCCCAGTAGCTCCCATGCGGCTGACCACGTCCTACCCCTGCCACGTGGCCGCCGCAGCAGCAGCTCGGTGCTCCAGCGTTCCCAGCCGCGAGACAGGGGAGCCACCCAAAAACAAAACTAACAGCTTGAGAACTGCAAGGTCTCTCTCCGTTGAAGAAGTTGGGTTTTCCAGTACATAACTGTTGTCTTTAAACCCACCTCCTGTAAGCACAAAGCACCAAACTCCAATTTAAAAATCTAGTTAAGGCATGGCGATGCAGCCAGCTCACTTCGGGAGCCTCTTTCTACACAGAAGTCCTTAACAGGTCACAAAGCCAGAAATAATGCATCTTTAATTCTATTTTAGGGGTCAAAAAATGTATCAGAAAGTACCTGTGAGAATTAGGAGTGAAGGGGGGAAAAAAAAAAACAACAAAAAACCACGTGCTGATTTGATACCTGATATAAACATGAGGTAGGGACCAGCTGCTCTCTGGTACCCAGCTTCTCGTCCAAGCTAAACACAGGACTTCAGGCAACTGTTAGAGCACAGCCCCTGAAATTTAGGGCCACGAACACGTTCACAGAACACATTACATCATATAGATGGTGCTACTCACATTATGGGAAGGTCTTAAATTAGCCCCAGGTGAATTTATTTTTTTAATGCAGGTGAGCCCTTTCAAGTCATTTTTACAGTCAGCAGCTCTCAACTGCAAACTCCCGAGGTGTGGCTGAAGGTTACCAGCGACCCGTTCTGCTACATGGACCACGGCACCGAGCCCCTCTGACTTGTCCACTGCTCGTTTCCTCCCGCTGAGCTCCGAGCACAGGCCCAAAGACGCCAACACAAGCAGCAAAGTCACACGTGTAGTGGGCTTGAACACACTTCTTGTGCACGTGTTGATGTACAGCAACTTGAAACGACAAGCGCTGTGACAAAGCCATCTTCCTGAACATGTGCTGCAGAAACAACCGGCCTCTGCTAGCTTCAGACATCTCCCCGTGTCAGACAACTGTGCTCTCCTACCTCCAGTGCAGGATTTAAGTAAGCCGTATTAGAATCTTGGATTTGAAGCGATCGCTTTGCTGGTAAAAGATGCCCTTTTTTGTTCAGGCGAGGCATATATATTTCAGCTGCAACCCTCCAGCCTCCTCCTGATTCAGAAATGCATGTAAACCACAGGAAGTTGACTGTTAAATAACTTTATTCATAACTGTCAACTATTCCATTTTCAGAAAGGTTTGAATCAAAACAGCTTGTGTGCCTCCTGGAGTCTTATGATCCTTACTGAGGGAAGTCAAGCCAAGTCGTTTTATCACGAACACACAAGTGATTTATAAGAAAGCACAACTAAATCATGCTCTTATCAAGGTATTTGACATTAGAACTACAGCTTCCCCTCCCACTGTGTTCATTTCAACCAGCCTTGCTCATGCCTGTCTGAGGAGCCCGAGTTGTGGGTAACACAACCTTCCTGCAAGAAGAGGACCACAGCAGTGGTTATTTACCAACAGGACAAGTGCTCGTGTGGTCTCCTGAAGTAAAGCAGATTCTTAATCTTGTATAAACGAAACATGGCACAGAGAGAGATTACTTTGCTTGAGGCACTAAGTGGTGACATTCTGGACAGTAACCACAAACTATTTTGGGGAGGGGAGGAAAACTAGGTGAAACGTACAGCAGATGAACACTGCTTTTAAAGCCCGGAAATGGCACCAATTTATTTGGTTTCCATGAAAACCCCATGTCAGCAACCAAAACATGATTTGATGACACCTTAAGATAGCTACATGAATTCTAGTTGCTCTGGGGGAACACAGACACTACGTTTTTTTCCCAAAAGCTATCAATTAAAGAAGGGAGAGGAAAAGCATCAAATAAAGATTTAGTCATCGCAAGCTTTAAATAAACACACGATTTATCAAACTGCAGTTTGGCTGCAAGTTCAATAGAGCACACTAAGTTGACAAGACTTAAGTGTTTGGAAGAGTAAATCAGATATTTAATGCTAATAGGAGATACAGCTTGGTTACTAGAATAGAATTACAGAAACCAATCATTTTCTCTTCTTGACCTTATTTGAATTTCTGGGAAAAGAGCAACCAACATTTCCTCTCCTGTTACAAACAAAATAACAGCAACAAAAAGCACTTTTTTTTTTTTTTAAAAAAAAAAAAAAAAAAAAAAGAAAGCCTAGTTTAGAGGAAGACCAGGTAACTACACTGTTTTTAAGTTGCCATGGATATACCTAAATTGGCATAGAAAGCAAACCACCTGTAACTGTGGAAAAGCAGCCTGAAGGAGGAGAGAATGTAGAAAGACCCAGAGCACTAAAATGCTTCATTTTACCCTAATAATCCTTAAAAGCTACACCCCATTATGTACAGTTTTTGCTATTGAAGACTTAAAGACTGAGGACTTTAACAACAAATCCAACAAAAAAGATCTCTAACCTTTATTTTCGAGCCCCACCCCAAACCCTGCTGACTCAGAAGAAGTCTGACTGCAGATCAATAGTGCTGCATTTGAGGTTTTAGCAGTGTTCAGAAATTCCCGTAATAAGCCCAGAAACAGTTCACGGAGATGGTTTACTCAAAGAGAGGTCTCTCTCACCAGGAAATCTGCACTGAAGAGCACCACAGCCCTCTCCCCCAAAACCAGTGATACTCAGAACTCTGCATGAAAGCAGCAGATGATGGAGACGGTGCACTCATGCCATGAATGCATCCAGCCCTAATTAAGATGTTCAGCTCATCCAAAATTATATCGATTGTTAGAGCAGTAAAAGCTGAGCCCAGTCTCATGTCCAGGCATTAAATTTGTTCAGTTTCTTTCACTAGCCTCAGAGTTAAAATAATCCTGGTTCCTTCTCAACTCCCATGTTCCTACAACTTAATAATTGTTCACTGCTCCCGGTGCTTTCTAACGAGGGTTCCTCTTTCAAGCATGCCTCAGTCAACAGAAAAGGATGAAACTTCTACACTTTCATGGCTGTTATTTATTCAAGGAACTGAATTATAAATAAACAGGTATTTTCCCTATTTTACATTAACATTTCAGTAACTCCCCCAGCATCTCCTGTGGCTGGGGGGAAACCAGTTGTTTCCCAGTTGCCATTCCTCTGCTCTGACACTTGATACACCACTCTCTGTTTAGGGAACAATTTTCTTAGCAGTGTTTCAGAATGTACAGTAAGCTTATACAGTAAGACAGCCTTGTTATAACGGTGCTAAGATACTGAGAGAAACACATCAGCATAAGCAGCAGTACATTTACTTACCAAACTGCAGGCCTCGATCAAAATATTTGAAAATGTGCTAACAGAAAACATTTCCTGAAATGTTTCCTTTTTCTAAGTGTTAATTATGGACCAAGTTATGTTAAAACCAGCACAAACTGGCACTCCTTCCCAAAGCAGCCCCCATTTATGCCCACAAAAGCAGGATTGCAGCCTTGTGGTACAACCAGATCCAACAACTGATCTACACTGAACTCATCCCCCCCAAGAAGGGAGGGCAAACTGCTTGAAACCTGCACTGCTGCCAGTGGAAGCATTAATGAAACAGCAGCCTCAGAAGGGGATAATGCAGATACCTTATGTCAAGATCAGACATTTTAGGGTCTCCTAGCTTCTTTCTCTCCAGTTCAACCAGCAGAACAGCCAGCTCAGTTCTGATCTGTCCATTTTCAAGATAAAACTTAAGCGTATTGGGATTAGTCTCAGCATTCTTTTTTTCTACTGACCTGGAGAGTTTCAGATAGAGACTACATTTGCTTTTATAGGGGCAACAAAACAATTCTTTTCTCCACCAATGCACGTCACAAATGCGTCACTGCTCATCCTACCTCTGCTGAGAGCACTATCCTATTTCCTCTTTTCAGCACTTCCTATGTGCAGCTCAAGTTGTGTTTGCCTTTTTTCAGAGCAATCAGCAATGCATCACGCAGCGTAGAAGTGAAACCTCTCTTGCATTCAGTCACGTGGCTGAGTGTCTGTCCTCAAAAAAAGAAAGGTTTAAGCCTTGATTCAAGAAGTAGTGATTTGAGAAACCGTTCGGTAGTAGAGCAGAGTTTGGATTCACAGCAGCTGGATGCAATTTGGTGGAGGGGGCTCTGTGTGAAGCTCCAAAAGAACCAAACAAGGGAGGAGTCTCACGTAGTTATTTCACGATTGACATTTTTATCTTGTGTAATGGCACTAACAGCGAAAGGTGAAAAAGTTTAAGAAGGGTTTTTAACCCAACAATATCCCTTTAATCTATTATCCCCTATTTACCGGGCAATCCAATTAAAGCACAATTCTCCAAACGTGGTTAACGAACGGAGGTAGACGGAGCACGTCCACCTGGGCGCCTGCACTGCAGCCACCCCGCAGCACCTGCGGGCTGCTGGGCACCCAGGCACGCGGAGCTGCTCCTGCTGCCAAACCCCAACAGCTGCGTGTGGAGCAGGGGAGGCAACCAAACCACGTGCGCCTGAGTCAACAGCAAGCTGCTCGAAGAAGGCCCTGGCAAAACTGTTTTTCTTGCACCAAATCTGGTGTCGCACTGCCCTGCAAAGCGCTTCAATGACTTACAAAACGCCAACCTGGCGCTGCTCCCAGCAGTTTTGAGTTGTCTTACAATGAGGCAGAAAATCCAATTTCATTTTTCTTAGCTAGGTACCCCTCCTCGCTCCTGGAGGGATTTAATTGCCAGCTTCCTAATAAAGTTCCCTTACAAGTAAGTACGAACACTCACTACAGCTTCTAGGCGAGAGCAGAGACAACTTTGCACTAAAACCTACTGAACTGCAGTCGCTTCCACGTACAGCACTCAGCTGTGACATTTCCAGCTAACTCTGAAAGATTGCTCAAAAAGCAGAGCAGGCCATATTCCACTAGCAGCTGAAAATACTAAAAACCAGAGTAGCTTTAGGTTGTACCAAGCGATGTGCTGTTTGTGCAGCCCAGCAGCAAACCCCAGCCACACACAGCATTTATACCGGCAGCCCACAGAGCCTCAGGACCAGCTCAGGAGCATTCTGAACGTGAGGCAAACAGAAGGCTGCTGCAGCCTCCTCCAGAGATCAGAGCCAGGTGAACAAACGCAATAAACGGCAGCTGGGACACGGCATCTGCAAACCCAGACCATGCAATAAAGATGCTTACGTTTGCCAGAACCTGAAGAGAAACCAATCCATGAACACGAATTAGGACACGCTATCCACCCGATCAGGTGCACTTGCTTCCTTCAAAGACCTTTTTACTCCCTCCCTATTTACAGATCCAAACTCCTCTTCTAGAAAATTTCCTTTAGGAAAGACACCGATACTTTGTGAAAGATTTTCAAAATTTCATTGACAAAACAACTCTCCCAGGTCATAACACCCCCCCACAGGCCTAGCAGAAGCCATCCGAAAAGAGGCACTGACCGAGACGAAACAGCCACCTCCCAATTACTATTTACACTCCAGGAAGCATCTATATAAACTCGATGTTTTGCACACAACACAGACTGGAACCAGACTGTAAACATTTGCTCCTCTTTCAGTGCAGTGACCCACTGGCTCCATGACTTCATGTGTTTGCAACTCCAAGTGCATTTCATCTAATGCTGAAGCAGGAGTGAGTCTGCAGATCTGCCATCCATCACGGAGAGAGAGCTCTGCTCGCTTCCAAGTTGGACAGGACTGGTGAAGGCTCCAAAAAACACAAGAAATATTTGGCATGCGGAAACGCATCAGCACTAAAACTGGTCATGTTGAACTTTAAGATGCTTGAAAAGCATCTGATTGCATATTCTGTAAACTAAATCATAATGTTTTAAAAGCAGAACCCTAAACTAGACACTGATGCAGACACTGAAGTATCCCTAGGATTCAGTTTTACGACACACATTTGGTTTCTATTTCAGCCTCATGAGAAATCCAGGCGACCAAATGCTTTCTATTTCCTTCCTCTGCCTCAATTAGCAGAATCCATTTCAATTAAGTTCTGGTACTTCTGTTTGCAAACAGCGCTCCACCAGCAGAATTAAGCATCTGTAACATACAAACATCCCAGCTCTTGTTACAAGCTATCTGATAAGATTCAGCGATAAATTTACTATGTCTTGTGAAAGACCTACAAGTACCATTACGTGAACATTAATTTCTTTAAGAAGTAGCAAAGTTGCATCCAAAGCACTCAAAATAATAAAGCCAGGTCCTGAAGACTCCCTAAACAGGAGCAATATCCAAGAGGCTGCGAACATTTTGCAGAATTTAGGATTTTGTACTAGCAATTAAACTACTAAAGGCCCTGTGCAACTGTTGCACAGGGTTTTGAGGCAGGCCTCTGGCTGGCAGAAGGCAGCAGCACGCTGCTCCTTCCTTCCCTGCAGCTTCTGCATCCTCTCCGTTCGGTCACCAGTGGGTGATCAAACACCACCACGCGTCTCTAGGCAGCCTGCTGAGACTGCAGGCGTTTTTTTAGAATCATTTCTCTGGCATCATTAAACGTGGGAGAAAGACACAGAAACTCACATGATTGTGCCTTCCCATACCTCTCACCAAAAAGAGGATTTGTGGCCTTGGTTATAAGTCAAGGAGGAGGTGCACGACACTCTAGCTACTTTAACTGAAGAGACTCTGAAGTACCAGGCAGAAATTTAAGGCACGAATGCCTGACAGAGAAGCATGCAGCACGGTACAGTGAATTAAGTGCTGCAGAAGGCAGCTCACTGCCTGTTATGGTCCACATTTTTACTTCTCTGAAATTGTTAAATTTGTCAGGCTAAAAGCATTGTGATGGCAAAAAAAAAAAAAAAAAAAAAAATCAGGTTGTTTCCTGCATTTAAAATTCCATAACCTTTCAGTCATATTACCCGATGCTCGTTGTTGATAAGAACATATTAGAACTTATTTAGGACCTTCTTTAGCTGCTGACAGTCTTCAACTTCTTTATTCACCACTTAAATTTGTTCCACAGAGCAACTTTGGTTGTAGAGAACAAGGCCAAGCTCTTGCTCACCAGGATTATTCCATTTAGACTGAGCACATTTAATGTTTGAGGTTCTCGGGTTAACTAATGTCGTGTTTTATGACCAATTTCTTCATCCTTAACATATTATAAACAAAAGCTTCATATTCCAGAGCAGAACAAGATACCACTTGGTACTCTGTCAAGATTACAGCTCAGCATTCTGACAGGCCCTGCACCATCTGAACTTCTCAGACAATTTGTGGTAAATTTGGATACTTCAAAACCAAAGTGTGAGCAGACACGAGGCTGGTATGGAGAATCAGAGTGACATGGAACGGATTTTACTTCTTACACCAGTAACGTTGTTCTATTGCTTTTCTTTTGCAGTCAGGTCAGCTGTACTTTACGTTTTCTCACATTTTCTTAAGCAACTTCCTCAGCTACCACCAGCTAAAGTTTCCTACCATTTTGCTGCTTCTGCATAGGAGCTGTGGCACAAACAGCACGCATTTCGATAGCACTCATCACAAACTGAAGTTCAGGTCAACGCAGACAGCCCAGTCACCCGAATGCAACCCAAGTATCACGTGCTCAGCGAGAGGAGACTTACCAGCCTCCAAGGCTGAAATCTCATTACAGTAAACTCAAATTAGGGAACAGCAGCACAAATCAACGCTGCCCCTGGCACTGCACCTTAATCCTAGAGGATCCCATTTTGCATATGAAAAAGATCGCTCTATTCTTTGCCTCAGGTGCAAAATTAATTTCACCTGTATAGATGGAACGTCACAGCTGCTCTCATCCCACATGTTTTGCCAGCATGCAGATTTGCTGACAGCTATGGATACTGGGACTTTGTAGTGTAGATCGGGCTTATGTTTAGTAATTCATTTCTACGTGGCCAAAGAACAAGTCCTAGCCATTGCTATACTGAAGTTTTGTGAAACGGTGCAATATGCAGTGCTACAGGTACTAACATGTCGTGTACTGCAGGTTAGTTAATACGGAAATCGGCTCTGAACCAGCGTTTGTACCGAGGTCTCACATTAGCCTTTGGGCAGCAGGAGCAGCTGAAGCTCATCTAGCACATTTGCACCAATTTAAAAGAAGTTGCTGAGAACTGGTTTACCCATTCAAGTCATGAAAGGCTGAGAAAGTCTCTTCCTGTGAACTCTTTAGAGGTTGCTGACACGTACAGCGTGTTCAGAACAGCACTTTCATTTTACCTTTACTGTTGCTTTTAATCAAGGCTCATTTATAGAAATCCAGAGCTTTGCAGAAAGAACAACGTCACCTTCTACTCTTCTGCAACAAAATCTTTAGAAAACTAAGGCACACGATCAATATTGCCTTGGCTGTTCAAGCCTGAATTTGCGTAACAACCCGGCACTGTGCTCTCAAACTATTGTGGAAGGCAGCATTTTAAAAGCAGTTGTTGCCCATAAGCAGGTATCTGGATTGAGTTTAAATTGAGAAAAGTAGCACAGTAGCCCCCAGAAAGTTGCTAGCATTGTTGGTTGGAAGTTGACTCAACGTGCTTCTGTCTCATGTGTGTGTATCGGGATAACATGTTAATACCAAGAGGGCCCTCACTGAAAAAAAAATACAGTTTTAAGTACAGATATCACTCTGGATTAAGAATATTTTTTATGTTGTTTGTATATATACGCACACAGTTGGAGTAGCTGCACATTCTGCACCAAAGGCCTTGGCAGCATGCAGCATAACAACCACAGTCACCACTTTGCAAGTGGAGACAAAGGCCATATCAAAATAACTCTTAAACGTGAAAAAACCCCTACCGTGGGCACCAGCAAATCTACTTCCTATGCGTTCAGGAAAGAAAACTGATGGAGATGTTCATCAGTAAAACGAGACCAGCCTGCAGCACAAATCAGCTGGAACTACAAGACCACTCCAGGTGCTTCAGAGCCTTGCTGCTGCAAACTTCGCAGGCAGGGAAGGGAGAACGGCACGAAGGGAAGCCGGCAGCCCCAGCAGCAGCCGTTCAAGGCACAGCAACTCAGAGGTTCAGACAGAAATCCTAATCCCAATTTGGAAGATGAAGAAAATTAGCATTTGTGTGAAATTAAAAGTTAAAGCTCATTTGAAGGTAATTGAGCTCAATTAAAATCTTACAGCCAATCCCCATTACCCAGAGCACTAGTACACATGTTCCTGGCCAAAAAGCAAGAATAAGGAAGCTCAAGCCTCCTTATTGTTTGACTCAAGCGTTAATCGCTATAAAGAGCCTTATTAATACAAATCAGCATGATCTTGTCACCAGGGCAAGAAAAACAGCAAAACAGCAAAGACTCCGAGCCTCTCCCGAGAATCTGAATGACTCATTTTTAAGTAGAAATTTGTAAAACATTTTTCTTTCCACAGTTATAGCAACAATCTTTGGTAAATCCATTTCATGTGTAAGGAAAGACCAAAGGACAGCAAGCAGCTCTAACTCTTCCAGGGGTTTTAACGAGCAAAGCTCACCGTACACGTGCCATCCTGTGATGGGACATTTGGCAGGCCAGGGTAAAAGGGGAAAATAATTCATATTTCAACACCGACAAAGCAGCAAGCAGGTTTGTGGTGTGTTTTTTTCCCCCACCACTAAGATTTAAGTACCATTCAGTGTAATCACTATGCTTTATTTAAATACGGTAACTCTCAATTATATGATTAAGTCAATGCATGTGTTTACAGAAACACTGGGGGAGTGGATCTCATGCCTGCAATGAAGACTCTTACATCAGTCTAGGAAACTTTCTGACAGTTTATGCACTCAAGCACATCCGAAATAGAAGAGCTACCTATACACTTCAGGAGATCTGGGAAATTGAAGGGAGAAAAGCAAACAAAAGACATCTCTGCCCCCAGGTTGGGGGTCTGGGGAGGCTGCAGAGGATGAATACTGGGAGGAATATTTACACATGCCAGAGGGCACAAGCTGCTGAAAAGCTTTGGAAGTTCTGTGTCACAAGCATGATGTAGAAGACACCGACAAAGTGCAGATAACACACGCTGCCTTTTTCCAAGTTCTACACCAGTGACTTCAGAGCTGCTGAGGGCACTGACCTCACAACGGTTTCCTAAGACGTGCGTCCACACTTGAGAAAGAGTAAGACGCCAACTCGGGGCAGCCTAGTCAGCTGTCAAACCACCGGCCTTCTCAGCACCACTATGCTATAACCAGGCACAGACCTGTGGCCCACGGACCTGAAAGAATGGCAAATATTGCTAATGCTTTGCAGTGGCTATTTGAGGGCGGACTCTTTCCATAAATGAAAATTCACAGAAATTTGATGATCTCTTACACACAACAGCCCCATCGATACTCAGAGACAGAAGGCAGAGAAGCCCCAAAAGAATAAGACGAAACACTATCTTCCAGTAAAACAAACAACGCTCTGAAAATGCTACAGAGAAGCTGCAGCAAAACTAGCAGAACTTCAAGCTGAACACGCCTTTTCCTGTCTTCTATAATCTGATCAAGCACTAGCAGACATGTCACAAAAGTAAACAGGACCCAGAAGCAAACGCACATCCAGTCGTCCTTGCTGTACCCGTGGCTGCACTTCTATGCAAATGCTGTCAGAACAGAGTGTCATCGCTGCCTCCTGGCACTGAAGGGTCACAGCATTTACAAAAATTGGTGTGATCTGCAAGTAGGGCATGTACAGTATGCATCTGAAGATTGCATCCCTCTTTTCCAGTCTCAGAGAAGCAGAAGACTCACGGAGATGGTTTCAAAATCCTTCTTTGTTAGTGACTCTAGCAGCGAGCCTCAGGACCTGCAGGTTCATGGCGAACTGAGGTGAGAGGCAGCACACAGGGGCCCTGTCCTCGGTGGTACAGACACACAGCGCCAGAGCAAGGCGCTTCCTCAGCTGCCAGCACCTCAAAGCAAGTCTCGATGAGAGCAGCAAACCTTTGCAGCCACAGAAGTCTGAGTACCTCCTGAGTATAAACATAACAGCCAGGAAAAAGCTCTAGGTAGGTCCTGAGACAGCCTTTACAGTTTAAAAAGAAACAAAAAACAACACACCTCTGTTTTCTTCCTCATCCATACGAATAAATATGCTGCTTCCCACCTCCTCCAAACAAAGTGACACAAATTTCACTCCAGCATTCATCGGCTTTCTGACCAACTGGAATAGTGACTGGGTTTTGTGCTGAAATTAACCACTGGTCTGCATGTTGCAGAATTAAGCTAATGGGTATGGTTATACAAGTCCCTTCAAGAGATTTTTATTTTTTTTTTTAATTGGAAATCAATTTGCAATGGGAAATCCAAAACGTTAATTGGATGACAAAGCATTAGGGTGATACAGACCAACTCCATCAATAATCCACGTTTGCTATCCAACGCAAGGCCATAGGAGAAAATTTCAGGAGATGAAGAGCAAGCTTGAGGATGCCCAAAATCCCAAGCTTAACTGCAGAACCTAAGCTACGGATCCAAAATAACCTGCAGGTACCCATGTTGGTACCTCAATGGCTTTGGGTTGTAACAAAGTTTGAGGGATTGTTATACTGACCAACTGAGCAGTACTGAAGTTGTGTATGTTGCACTATAAACTGCCATTAGCTCTTTCCAGTTTTAAAGCATCACACGGGGCGAACTGATGAGTTTTCAAACAGTGCTGTGCCTGGCCAGCAGGCCCCTATGTCACCAAGGGAACCAGATGATATTCTATTCGCATGACCACTGAGGTTACCAAAATGAGGAAGAACTGGGCATGGAAATGCTGATTTCTAATTCCATTAAAATCTAACCGCGTTCTGTTTTTCCCCCTCACACTGCTATAAAAAGCCTACGTTGTTTCTTCAGGCTCCCAGAGTCATGTCTGGCACTATGAATGGCAGACGGACTAAAACGAAACAGGAGCAAGAACAGCTCCATGATCTCTCACAAACACCTTCAAATTTTAGCTTATAAATGCAGAAACTTTAATCCTGGCCTCTCTTTTTCTGTACTACCTATCTCTTCCAAGTGCAAATGGCTCCTAGAGCAGCACTGTTGCTTCCTTTTCTCCTGGATTTCCATGTAAATTTGTTTCACTCCTTATCCATCACCGCTGTTCTTCATTTGCACACCTCTACCTTTGCCCCAAACTGTCTTATTCCCATCGTAAACAGCATTTTCTCAGCATTCCTGCCTGTGTCCTCATAATAGGAACCATGTTTTCAGCGCAGTGTCAAACTCAGTCCAGTGGAAAAAAGCTCAGCTCCCTCAGTCTGGAGTATATGCAGGCAAATAATTCTCTTCTACCATGCTCGGTCCCAGCACTGGACTTTTTTTTTTTTTTTTTTAAACAACACTCTTCCCTCTCCCCTAAACATATAATTATACTATTGCTGATCTCTCTCCTTTCATTTTTTGCTGCATGCAGTTGAACTGGACGTAGAACAGTATTTGTCTTTTACTCCCCATATTCCAATACCAGCCATTTTCAGTCTTTTAAGCCTTATTTCAAGAGTCAGTTCTCAATACAACTGATCTGCGTGTCTTCCAGTTTCCTCCACCCTACCTCCTGACTCGGGGAACACCCATAACTCCCTCCTCCATCATTGGTGTCTTCCCTCCACACCACGACGTGTACCTGAACTCTGAACATGTTTCTATAAAAGTCTGCCAGCAGCTATGACAAAACCGTGCACTGCTTTCAGGAGTTTGTCCTTCCGTTCTGCACGTGGAGCTCTCTCATAACGCATGTTTAAGCTTACTGGGGCAAAACTGAGACTTGACGCTCAGGCATCACTTTATCACGCTGCTTGTACTCAATACAATGACATCATTCAGCTTTTTTTTTTGTTTTGTTTTTTGTCTTTTTTCCTCATGCTTCTAACTTGGCAGAAATACATTGGGCTGAGATTTTGAAAGGATTTAGGAAATACAGCAATGTAAGTATAAACAAAGCAGTTACCTATCTGCAAAATCTAGTATTAGGACAATACTCAACTATGCGTAACACTTCAAGAAGTACTTTAAATTCTGTCCTAAACCAAGACATATATATATAGTAGATAATACTATACAGATTTAGGGGCTACCAAAAACATAGCAATCTTTTTCTTTCCCCTCAGTAGATTCAGAAGAAAACCTCTTCAGCTCCTACTCAAAGTGAAACTCTGCACATGGTTCAGTTATGGAAAGAACCTACTTGTCAGAAACTCAAGATGACAGCAGCAGCAGCGAAGGAAAAGGGAGCTATTTAACCTGAAGTCACCAAGCGTGCCTAGTAAAGACGAAACGATTTTACTTAACGGATTTTAAAACGGCTCACTCCAGCACAGCAGTTACGTCACTAGAAGTCACATCTGCACCAGAAGAGGATCTTGAACGCAGCAGAGCGGTCGGTTACCCCTTTCTGATCACTCCAAATGCAAAATGCAAGCGTCAGATCTCCCTAGGAACCTATTTAGCCAGTGCAGTACCAGGCCGGGCAGGCGATAGGCTACTCGAGCACCTGCCATTCAGCAGGCTCTGGAAGACACTCCAGGATTAGGGCAATACATATTTATAAAGAGTATTTACACAACCTCTTTAAGACAGCCTACAATTACACAATCGTTCATAATAGCTCAACGGGAGGCATCATCAGCTATTGTTCAGATTCACGCTAACACAAAGGTTATTTTTAAGACATAAAAACACAAAGCCACTTAGGTTTAAGAGACCTACAGGAACAGATTTAATCTATTTTAAGGTTCTCAACCTGCAACCCCACCCCTAAGAAACCCTATGCCATTGGCATTTCACTACAGAGGCCTACAAAACAAACAGCAAATTAACTTAAGTCTTCATTTCCTTTTACACCATTAGCATGGAAATCGAGGGACTTTAGCTGTCACGAACAGTTAAAGCTCCAACTCGAGAATCAGGACATTCCCTTTTCCTTCCCAACCCTACTGTTGAATTGTATACTCCATCTTCAGCCGAGAACTTCCATATAACAAAAATCTCATTACACGAGAATTAGCATAGACATTCTAAATTAAACAGGAAGTATAGAGGGAATGTTTGCTAGATTGCTCAAATTGGAATAGAGAAGGGAGTGGTTTTTGAATTCTTCTCATTAACCCATGCATACCTTTTCCTAAAAATCACATTACTATCAAGTCTTCCTTTATGGTGAACTAAGATTTTTAACTTTTAAAGTTAACGCACCAGTTAGCACGAGGTAAAAAATAATCATACGTAAGGTAAAATAATCATACATAAAAAACACTAGACAGGTCCTAGCCCTGTGGCAGAACATAAAAAGCACTCTACAGCTGAGCTTTCTCACATATTAAATGAGGACAATTATGTCAGGAGCTCTACATTAATCTTGGTTTTGGAAAACAAGATTGGGGAAGGAGCTAAGCATCCGTCTGCAACACCAGTGTACCAGTCTGCCACCCACACCGCTCAAAACCCGTAAGGAGGCCGCCCAGGAATCAATTTTTCCCGTTTCACTGAAAAGCGAAATAGGAATAAGACACGGCACACACCCCGCTGAAAACTCCAAAAAGCAAATCTTACCAGCTGGAATTCTCTGCGCCTGTCGTACGCGTGCTGGATGCCGCTGTCTGCCCAGAGAGCTCTTATGGCCGGGAGGTACTGTAAAAAAACTGCCGTCTCCACCATCCCTTGCACCACCGTGACCGACCGGGTATCAAAAGCCATCATCGTATCTCCATTGCTCTGGTTAGCAGGATCTCCCCATGGGATATGAAGTTTCTCTCTGGCATCTACGAGGACTCTCACACCTTTAACAACATGAAAGAGCAGCGCAATTAGGATTTCTCAGCATCTAAAGTTTCACTGGCCTACAAGTCTGTGAGGATTCAAACAATACCCTCACTCTGTACAATCGAGGCTCAGTAAGACTATGCACCCAGCAGAAAATAAGAAAGGGTCTGAAAAACTGATTTTAAGTACTACATTTCCAGGTAATATCAAAACTCAGAGAACTGCTAGCAGAAAAGCACGGCCTTAATAAACGGTGTAACATCCAAAGTACAAGTTTAACTCCTGCAGAAGTACAGTAATTACTAAATCCCCAATCTATGCTACTATGTAAATAACTTTTACAGATATTCCTACTTTCCTCTGATCTCCAAAAACATTTTACCGCCATTATATTTACCTGGCAGAAAAACAAGACACAGGAAACACGTTTAAAAGCTTATTTCAAAATACGTTAAAGCATCTGATGGCTTTTTTTAAGGTTGCCTAGTCCTTGTATTCTTACTAACTTTGTGTATAGTTATAACTCATTGTAGAGAGTTGTCACTGCCTTTAATATTTTCACAGATACGTAGACTACAGTTACTAAAGTCACAGCACTTTCTGAACTCAGTGTTTTACCACTTAAGAGCAGAATGAATTGTTTTACATAAAGACTTTCCCACAGTTATTGTAGGTTCTTTTTTTTAAAGTAAATGCTCTGTAGGAGAAACTGATTATTTTAAACTCGCCTTACACAGGTCTTCGAATAAAAAAAAGACCACTGTGCTGATACTGATAAATCAAATGAACTAAATTCTACTATTAGATTTACTAGTGGCAAAGAAATAATAATCCAGGAAGAATAAGCAACTGTAAAGGTGTGGGGGAAGGTATAAGTAAGGCGCACTGACAGACTGCTGTAAGATGACATGCCCCTTCAACACCACGGTACTTTTTCAATTCCACTCTGACTGTTGTATCTGTCAAAAGCAATGATTTCAGCAAAAGACGACCTGCAGTTCCTACGGGTATACTCGTGCGCAGTAAGAATTACTTTATTAATAGACTGTAACCTCATCAACCTTCCTGTTTGTGATTTTCACTACCTTGCTATTTTTGATTTTTTTCAGACCCGATTTGTAAAGCCTTGTAAAGCAACTCCCTGAGAACCGGTGGGATTTAGGAGCCCTGTTGAGGAGCGGGGCTGATACCTGTACTGTGCTGCCTCAGGAAACTTGGTTAAGACTTTGTCCCAACGTCACCCAGCTCCAACTCCAAACCTGACCAGCAAAGGCAGTGATTTGGGAAGCAGAGAGAGCAAGCGTGGCAGATGCAGGAGGGTGACAGCAGCGAAACCTGGAGCCACGCACCCCGGAGGTGGCTGCCGGGCGAGGCCCCAGCCGGGGGCAGCCCTTTTACCCCCAAAACGAGGGGCTCAAACCCCTTCCCCCTCCACCCCAGGCCCCATCCCCTCCCCACACCCTACCAGGGGGGTCTTTTTCCCGTCATGAGGGCTCACCCCTCGCTCTGGGGGTCACCAAGCCCGGCCGGGACTAACCCTATGAGGGGCCAGGACCGGAGTCTCCTCACTGTGGGGCCGGGGCAGCCACGGGGCGGCCCTAAAACCGGCCCCAGCACCCCACAGCCGCCCCCAGCCCCTCAGGGCGGCGACCCAAGTCTACCACAGAACGGAGACGATCCCCAAACACGCACCTTTGATCACATTGCTGTAGATAGTGGCCCGAAACTCCTCCCGAGCCGCCCGATCCCAATCCTGCCCGTGGATGATCCTCATCTGCTTGAGGAAGGTGGACTTGCCGCTCTCCCCGGCGCCCAGCAGCAGGATCTTCACCAGGCGCTTGACGTAGGTCTTCTCGCGGTTCAGGCACTTGTCGATCTCCTTCGACTTGCGCTGCTGCTCGGCCTCGCCGCTGGTCAGCAGGCAGCCGGGGAAGCAGCCCGACAGGACGGAGCGGGACGGCAGGAAGTCCGCCATCTTAGCGCGCTCTGCCAGCCAGGGGAGCGGCCGCCCGGCCCGGCCCGGCCCGCACCAGCCCGCCCTGCGCAGCGCGCATGCGCCCCCCGCCCCGCCTCGCGTCAGCGCCGCCACCGCCCCGCCCGCGCGCCGCCCGGGCCTGACAGGAAATGGCGGGAAGCGCGGCGCCATGGTGGATGTGGGGCGCTTCACCACCCCCCCCCCGCCTCCCCAACACACACACCTCGGGGTGCTCAGGTCTTGGTGAAGCGTTCTCGGCGAGGAAATAAAATGGTTTTATACTAAAATATCTTTGCGGCTCGAGTGGTTTTGTGGAGGTGGGCTCAACGTTTCGGTGTGCGCAGCTTGGTTCTGCTGAGGAGAGCGTTGCCGTGCTGCTGGGTGATGGCAACACGCTTGTTATAAATGAACTCTCAACTCAATCTGAATTTTGTAATATTTATACTTAAAGTATACACTCCCAAATCTCCCCCTTCTTTATTAATATCAACCATTTTCTTGACACGAATTACCATTCCATATATAACACGCTGAACGAACACTGCTGGCCTCCCAGTGGGGCTTGGCCCTTGAATGTATTTAATAGTGATTTTTTCCTAAAAGTTAATGTCCCTTCACGTGATGGATAAAGCAAGTAATATACTAAGCACAAACAAGGATTGAAAATCCCACTCCTCGTGTGATCCATCCCTCGGCACAATTGTTCTGCTAATCACGTATACAACATGAAAAAATTACCCTACAAACGCTGACACATAAACCAGCGTTGTGTGAGGTGACACGACACTGCTAATGCAGGACTGTGCTGACAAGATGTGGTCCACGGGATAACTGGCAACATTAAATGTTTTTTTCATCTCTCCTTACATCTCAAATGTGATGCTTGCTGATCTTTTCTCTCGGCGTGTTTCTGCTTTTTCTAACGATAATCCTAAATTAGAAAATAGGAAGAAAGGACAGAGGAAACTGAGTCGAATTTAACTCAAGGAAATATCACTGTGCCTCTACTGGAAGGGTCTCCTTCCATATGGCTTTGCAAAAACAAAACAAAACAATATTTCTTATAGGAGGGCAGGATGTGGTATAAAATTCATATAGTCACCTAATAAGCACATCCTGGTGGTTTTAGTACAGACATGGAAGACAGTAATTTGTGAGCTCTTGTCCAAGGTTTAAAAACAGTGATTACCTCCTTTCTGAGAAGCAAATTAACACCTACCAGTGAAGTATAACAACAAAAAAATGCAGAAGGCAGTAGATGCAGTTTAGGAAAAATAAAAGTTGTGAAGCAGAAGAGGTAGCTGACAGCCAGGCCTGTGCAGGGATGCCATAATGAGTCCTTCTCTTCCAGGCTGTCAGCAAAATGCAACTAAAACCTGGGCGGCAACAATAACAGGGGAACGAATGAAGAGTAATAGCTATTTCTTGGTGTCTTTCAACAGCAAAACCACCTTCCTAACCCAGGATATCCTTCACCAGAGGTCAGATCTGCTTCAGGATAGCCAGGTGTCTCCTAGGTCTACCTGTGCTTCCTTCAAGGCTGCTTCGGTTCCTCATCAGCTCTCCCTGGCAGTCTCAATTTTGCCCTTTTCCTTCCTCTTTTCCCTCTTTTAGTGTCACTCTGCCCACCCCTTTGCCTTCCCAGTGACTTGCTGGAGCCTCTCCCTCCAGCTGCAGTGCTCCAGGCAGCTGCTTCCTGCTGGCCGTCCCTGGGCAGCTCCCTGTTACTGCTGCTGGCTCCCAAATTTGTCACCTCCTTCTCTGATACTCGCGTTCCACATTTCCAGCTGTCCACATCTCCTAAGGGCTGGGCCATCCTTGGCTTGCCCTCAGTGCTGCCATTGCTCCTCTCCCTTTCACGTTCCCAGCAGCGGCCAAGCCCTTCAGAGCCTCCTAGGTGCACCGTTCCCCATCTCCAACATGGCCCTCAGGGTACTGCAGAGAGGGAAGGGCTATTCCTGCTCTGAGGATGACAGATTTCCATGGAGAGGAGACTGTATGTTAGCCAGCTCAGCAGGGGAAGCCAAATAGCTCCGTCCTGCATCAGGTGTGAGCGAGCCCAGCTGCATCCTCTCTCCCAAGCAGCCAAGTTTCATCTCCAAGGCAGGGTGCACAAGGTTTTTCTGTTTTCTTTTTTTTTTTTTTTTTTTTTCCTTCCCCTTTGACACTTCTTAACTTAGCATTCCTGTCCCTGGAAAGTCCAGGAGTGATGGGAAATGAATCTTTGCTGCCCGTTCCTGCTCACGGCTCTTCCCATGCGGCAGCTGAGGAAGCCTCTCACTTGGAGTGCCTGTGCCCTGCCACACAGGACAATGGGCTGGGGAGATACTGCTTCAACCATTGCCTTATCGGGAGACCTGAGATTAAGTCATGCTTCTCTCTCTGCCAAGTTTGCACTCTTTTTTTTTTTGATAAACTGCTTTGAAATCTTCCTGGAAGGAACTGCGTACCGAAATTCAGCCTGAGCTTGACACACTTGCAGGGCCATTCTCACTGATTCATTTACGTTACTCTTTCCTTCCCCTCACCGCTGGCCCCTGTTTCCTTAGATAGAAAGGTAGTTACTCACCACATGCCTTTTGTGTTGCATGATGAACTTCTGATGTGTGAAGAAGGGGCAACCACGTAGGAAATGTGATCTTTAAACCAGGGGGGATTCCACCTGCAGCGCTTTCCACAAGAGAAAGCGACAAGAATTGTTGCTTCATCTGGTGAGAGTGAAAGTTACCGACAGGGACTTCACGAAGAGGACCAGAAGACACAGTTTAATTCTGAGCAGACCTTTCCCTGTGCGGAACAGGTCAGGAATAACACAGGGAACCAAAAATCAGTAGGAAGGCAGGGAGCCCGCAAGGCTTCTGCCAGCCCTCTGTCTGCTGCTCTGCCCCGCTGTCCAAGCCCATTGCTTTCCTGACTCACAAATTCACACAAATAACTGCAGGACTGTATCAGGGACAGTAAAAGTCTCTTTGCTCTCCACCAGTGAGGGTTTTGTCATTAAAGCCCAGGGCTGTCTGCCCTTTACAAGCTTGTCTAATCAGCTTTAGATGCCTCGTGCTTCACGTGGCAAATCTGCCGTGGTGCATTAGGAGCTGGGGTAATTCACCTGGGCAGCAGGTGAAGCGCGGCTCATCTCTGATCTCTGTGTTTGCTGGTTTGTGTCATTTCCAGGTGTTATCATCGCTGAATTTATATCGGGCGTTTTTGTAACAAAGACATGAGGTTGCTTTGTAACAGGCAGAGACGTGCTCATGAGTTTTATTTGAGCTTGTCAGGGAAGAATAGAAATTGAAAAAATCCAAACCTGGGCTACGAGGAGGGTGTCAGGGTGGGACAGCAGGGTCTAACATCGCCAGGAGCTTCGGGGCTCGGCAAGGTTAGAGCTCCCACCTCAGCTGGAGCTCCTTCCAGCTATTTCTCCTGGATCTCCTGCAAAGAAGTTTTGGGTTTTTTTTTTTTTGAATTCGTGGGTAGCACCAGTTTTCAAAAGTGTGTCTCCTAAATAAGACACCTAGATGCCTCAATGGCACATGTAAAGGCAGTATTTTGGGGTGAAATGACTGCTTGTGCTCCTCTGCACGGGGTGCATGCAGTTGGTGGTAACCGATCCTTTATTTAGGCCGGTGTTTGCATCTCACCTGGGGTGCTTCTGGGTCCTGCAGGGGGGCAGCGCCAAGAGCAGTTCAGAAAAAAAAACATCTGTAGTTTATAAAGAGTTTTCCCAGTTGGCTTACAAAACCAAGAAATTGAACTACATATTTTTGAGTGCCATTTGCCCTGGTATCATGTCCAGGAGTTACAGACATCCTATTCTCCTGCCAGTATCTGTCTCACTTTTGTTCGCTACCACCTTCAAAATGCCTGCACGCTTTCACTGTTTTTTCCCTTTCTTCGTTTGACTCCCTTTGTAATTCCCTCTCTCCTGTTTGCCCACAGAACAGGCAGTGCCACCAGAGCTTCTGTCGTCTTGGCAGTTTCGGAGGGCCTGAGGATCTGAGGATTTTGAGAAACACAACAGCAACTCAGCACTTGAATTAGGAGGCACTGCAAGCGTGTGCAGAGCTCTCCTCCTGCTCCTTCTGGCAGGCAGCTGATGCCTTGGAGCATGAGGTAGGCTAACTTTGATACGAGCGTGTGGAATGCCAGAGGTTACTCATCAGCATCAAGTTAGCAAGCAGCACAGACCGCAGCACGGTGGAAAAGCCTCTGGAAAGTAAGGAGTGTCTGCGAGCCAGCGGCTGCTGTGACTCATGCGGGGATTTCACGTGGGAATGGCTCCAAGCAGACACAGGAGAGGAGCCTTCCAAAGCGCTGGCTTGTTCAGACGCTGTGAAAGAGCAGAGATGGAGATAAAACTTCCACGAGGGCAGCAGAGCAACGCCTGTGCCTTCAGGGTGTCTGTATGAGGGGAGGAAGCTCTGTTTGAGCCAGCGTGCTTTCCTGAAGCACATGAGCACAGCGTGGCATGTCAGAGCTGTCACAAAGTGTGGTGGAAACGGATCTGCAGTGGGTGGCTGCACGCACGCAGCACCTATAGGTGTGCAAGGACAAAAGGCACCGTGCCCACCCGGCGGGCAGGAGGCGCAGGGGATGCCCACCCCGAGCCCCAACACCATCAGCTGCGGTGTGTGGGGTGTCCCAGCCCCCTGTGCTCCCCAGCAGCAGGAGGAAATTCCGCCCTTCAGCCGAGCGACCCCACAAACCCCGCTCACAGTTTCCAGCGCTGCCATCAGGTCCCGATCCCCCACCCAGCGGTGTGAGTCGTCTGCCTTGCGAGGAAGCACCCCGTAACCCTGCGGGCTTCCTCCGGGCACCGTTACTCACCCTTTCCCTGCATGACAAATCCACCCAAGCCCCAAAACCACGCGGGCAGGGCCGGTGACAGCCGCTGCCATTCAGGGCACAAGCGCCTGAGCCCCTGCCTGTGGCCACAGCACCCTGCGCACCCTGCGTTACCCCTGCCAGCAGCGTTTTGGGGAGGGTTTCTCCCTGATTCTGTGATGGGAGCGCTGCGAGGGGGATCTGCAGGGAGCCTGCTGGGGACAAATCCCTGCCTGCCCCCCATGCCTGTCCCCCAGAGACCCCCAGGAGCAGCCCCCAGACCCCAGAGCCCCCCAGGGGAAGCCCCCAGACCCCAAAGACCCCCAGGGGCAGCCCCCAGAGCTCCCCAGGGGAAGCCCCCAGACCCCAGAGACCCCCAGGGGCAGCCCCCAAACCCCAGAGCCCCCCAGGGGCAGCCCCAGACCCCAGAGCCCCCCAGGAGCATCCCCCAAAGCCCCCCAGGGGCAGCCCCCAGCGCCCAGCCCCCAGCGCCCAGCCCCCAGCGCCCAGAGCAGAATCCGACCCTGCCCAGGCCACGCCCACCCGCGCCCAGACCACGCCCACACACTCCCAGACCACGCCCACCCAGTTGAAGCCACGCCCCCCTCCCGCTCCCCACTAGCGCCCCGAGGCGGCAGCCGCGCCGCCCCTCGCCTCTATGCAAATGAATCCAGGGCGCGGCGGGCGCTGATTGGCTACGACGCGCGGCGGAGGCTCCGCCCCCGGAGGGGACCGGGAGGCGGCGGTGGCGGGGGGCGGCGGGGGGCAGGTGCTGCCCGGCGGGCACGGCTCGGCTCGGCTCGGCCCCGCTCCGCTCCGCAATGACGGTCACACGGCTGGACCAGGGGCAGCGCTACCGGCCTCGGATGGCCTTCCTGAAAAAGGTGAGCTCACAGCCCGCCTGGCAGCCCTGGGGGTTACGCCGGGCTCGTATTAAGCCATGTCGTGACATGCCATGCCGTGTCGTGACATGCCATGCTATATCGTGACATGCTATGCTATATCGTGCCGTGCCGTGCCATGCCGTCCGATGCCATGCCATGCTCGAGGCAGTGCTCTCGGATGCTCCAGGCAGGGGTCCCTGTGTTCACCCCGCGACCCAGCCAGCCGAGCATCCCGCTGGGCTGCGGCTCCCCGGAGCCTTTTTGGGGTCCCGTCCCCATCCCCGGGGCCAGGACCTGTTGCGGAGCCACCTGGAGCCCCGCTGGCACCCACCCGGGTTGGGGTTAAGGGGCTGGGGGCGAGCTGGTCAGAAGTCACGGGGGAAAAGAAATCTGCAATTTTGATTTATTTATTTAGAATTGCTTCAGGTGAATTATTGTGCCAGTTTTTCTCCCTCTCCTACTTGTTTCCCCAAAAACCGTGTCATTCCCTAGGGGAAATCCCATCGCACACGGTGCCCGGCCGCCCACTTCTGCTCCGTGTTACGGCCTGCGGTGCGTTCCCAGCGCTCCCAGCCGCTGCCTGCTTCCAGGGCACGCATCCTGGCCAGCTGCTCGCTCCCTGCCTCTTTCCACTTTTTCCTTTTCCAGAAACGAGCGTATTTGTGACCAGAAACAGTTGAAGGAGTGGGAAGACGCATGCCCACGCGTTTGGATGCGATGTGTAATCTTGTAAAGCGTTCGGTGTGTTTTTTTTTTTTTTTCCTGCAGCATTCATTCAGAAGTGTAACCGGTTTTAGCCCAGCTGCTCTCTGCCGAGGTTTCAGAAAGCAGAGTGTTAAGCTAGCTTCCCTGCCACCCACCTCTCCTGCCCATGGCTTATCTCATTGAGTGGAATTAGCTGGATTCCCAGCGACGAGCACAGCCCCCAGCCGCTGCTCGAATCACAGCTCTCCTGCAACGCCCCCGACCTGAGGAGCTGGGGAGGTTCTGGGGGAAAAAGGGGGGAAAATTGAGGCTGTTCAGCACTCAGGTGAGAGCCCGGCACGACAAGAGCCCCCCCATGCTCCTCTTACTGGAGGAAGCAAGGAGGAGATTTTCTTCGGGGCTGTGTCTTTCGAGGTAAATTCGGCTGGGGAGCCCTGCCGGAGGAAACACGCTGGGCCAAACTCTGCACTGAGTAACACCCCACGGGGTTTTACGCAGGAGCGCGGAGGAGAAGCTGTGTGCTTTGGGAAAACCTCCCCCAGCCGTGCTTCAGCTGCTCCGTGGGGGTGTAGCCATCCTCGCAAAGCGCTCGGAGTTCCTCAGGTGGGCAGAGCTGTTCAAGCACAGCAGCTCACTGAGCAGCAGAGGATTCGAGGAGTTCTTGCTCTGGTGCTTAGGAAGGGGAGCTCCTGGATGGTCAGCAGGCCAGCTTCGGCTCTCACCTCTGCTTCCCTTCCTCCTCTCTTTCTTCCAGACCTCAGGGAAGCTGTGGACGAGCCTCAGCTCTTACAGTACCTGTGCTGATGGCTGCATCCCCGGGGCACAGCCCTGCCACCCCACAGACCTTTCGTGACTGTCCCTGGTGGGATCCAAGTGCCTGGCACGCCTCCAGCGAGCGCCCTGCGGGCTTAGAGCCTCTAGGAGCTAAAATCCTGGAGAGAAGCTTTGTTAATTGCTTAAATCCGTGCTCGTGCTTCGCCACCGGCTGGCACGGATGCCGTAGCCGTGGTTCGTGCCAGCAGCACAAGGGGTTTCCTGCAGTGCTGGGTGCCCGCGGGTCCGTGGTACCCTTACAGCTGTGATGTGTCTCCAGCAGGCTGCTCGTGGCCGGAGCAGTCCCGTGGTCAGACAGGGGAGATAAAAAGGGGGTTGCTCTGGGGGTGGGCAGCGCCGTGTACCTGCTGTGGGGCTGCTCTGCGGGCCTCGCTCTTCGTGGCTGACCCCCAGGGGAACCAAGGAGCCCCCCAGGGCTCTGTGATGCTCCCCACAAAATGCCCGTGACTGATGCTTAGGCTGATTTATTACATATTATTTTTTCCTAAACTGCCAAGGAAGTCCCTCAGGACAGGGAAAAAGCCCCCAAAAGACACATTTCAGGCCAGATGCTGCAATGGGACTTTGCCTGGGGCCGTGCTCACTGGCAGCTGGTGGGCTGTGTGCTTTTCCTTGCTGTGCCACAGGAGCTGCATCGTGACTCAGAGCTGGTGGGTAGGGTTTGCTGGATTTGCCTCTGCCTCCTCCTCGCTCTGGTCCCTGGCGGCCAGGCGGCTCCTCCTGGGCCCACAGTGGGGCCAGGGGCTTCTCATCCCGGTCCCCTCATCCCACAGAGGCTCTCCAGCTTCTCTTCATCCCCCTGGCCGTTTCCAGCGGGGTGTTAGTGCTGGAATTGGGGTGTCACTGGAAGGAGCCCTTCAGGAGGCTCCCGTTTACCTGAGGCCCCGTACGCTGCTGGAGCTGAGCTGCCAGGAAACCTGTGGGTGGTGTGATGCCCCGTCTGTCCTGCCTCATCCCCACAGATGAGGTGGGCACAAGCGAGCCCCTTCCTCATTCCCCATGGTCTCCTAGGGACAAGAAGCTCGTGCCCTGGTGAGGCTGGGCACACAGCTGCCCTTTGCTTTGGGTTTGCTTCCTTGTGGGTTCAATTAGCAGTGGGGTTGGCGGCCTGATGAGGAAGGGCAGAGGCAGCCACAGCCCTCCTTTCCCCATTTACAGCCCTCCTTTCCCATTTACAGCCCTCCTTTCCCCATTTACAGCCCTCCTTTCCCATTTACAGCCCTCCTTTCCCCATTTACAGCCCTCCTTTCCCCAGTTACAGCCTCAGGGTGTGTGTGTGTGGGATGGGAACAGGCCTCCAGCCCTCAGCTTTGGCTAAGGAAAAGCAGGAAGTTTTAGCTGGGTAACAAGGGACTCCTTTTATTTTCTTTTATATTTTTCCTGATCATCACTGAATATGCAAAGCAGGACTGCCATAAACAGAAAAAAAAATAATGGAGTTAGCCTTGCGAGGCTGGAGTAACGATGGGAGTGTGTGCTGGGGAGCGGGGCAGGGAGGTGTTTGGGGTTTTTTTACAGGTGGTGCGAGGCACTGGGGGGGACCAGAGCTGGGCACACGGTCACGGCAGAGGCTGCAGGTGTTTAATTCCAGCACCAAAGCTGCTGGAAAATTCCTCATCTTTCCATCCGAAGCACATCAGCCGCCGGTGAGCACCTCGCAGGGAGGCCCCTCTCCATCGTGGGGGCTCCCGAAATGCTTTTTCTTACCGCTGCCGGCTTGGAGAGCTTCACTCTGCACATCACAGCCCCGCCGAGCGGTCGGGAGGCAGTTTTCCTGTTGTCTTCGCTGTGGTTTTTGGGGTGACGCCGCCCCCGTGCCGATGCTCCGGCTGGCCCGGCGGGACTCCTCGGCGGGGTTCGAGCCTTGTGGCGGCTCGGTGCTCGAGGCGAGCTTGCTCCAGAGCCCGGCTCCTCTCGTATTTACCTCTCTGCACGTCCCCCACCCATCGACCGAGGGCAGGATGTGGCTTCTCGCCCTGCAGAGCTCAAACCAGGCGCCGCTTCCCCGGCCCAAAGCGTGACAAAATGGGTGACAGCCCTTAGCAAAGCAGGGAAATACCCTCGCTGGGTTTTAACCGGGCCTCCCGCTGGCGGGCTCCTTGTCTCCAGCAACCTGGAACGAGCTGGAGTTCCCCTGGGAGAAGGGGAAGAGGCAGGCTGAGCTGGGGTTTGCCCGGTGTGCAGCAATTTGGTGGCAATGGGCAGCCTGAATTTACCTCCCGGTGTCCCTGCGGGGTGAGGAGATGCTGCCTTGCAGAGCAGAGGGTTACAGAAAGGCTAAGGGAATTCCCCGAGATCCCCTGCATTTGCTTAGGGGGATCTCGGGGATTTGAACTCAATATGAGGTTCCTAAATCAGTGCCCTGCCTGTGGGACCGTCCTGCTTCATCCCATATTGTGTGGCTGCGTGGGCGCCTCTCCACGCCTGGTCTGGGTCTTGCTGAGGCTGAAATTGGGACCCAAGTGACTGCAGAGCCATGTGGGCTGGAGAGAGGGAGGACTTTCAGCTCAGAGTGAGTAAATTAGGGTCTCACAGCTCTCTTGCACGAGAAAAGTCCCGTTCCTCATCCTCAGGGCTGAAGCTGAACCCACAAGTCTCAGATCTCAGAAGGTAACCAAGGAGGTGACGACTTTGTCCGTGCTGCATCTGGCCAAGATGGTGCTGTCACTGAAATGGGTTCAGCTCAGTGGGTCAGTTAAAATGTCTTTAAAAAATCATCACATTGCATTGGTTTGGGTCTGGTTTTGCTATTTTGAAGTATTTTATGGGAGTATTTATATCGAAGTACTTGTGTGAGATGTTAGCAGCTCTCTCTGTTACAGTAATAATTTGCCACTGGCTTTAAAAGCAGCTGAAAATACATTTTTACTGTCAAGCCCAGATTGCATCCTGTCACTACAGCTTAAATCCTCGCTGAACTTGGCAAGCCCGGGGACCAAAGTCACTGTGGTGCCTGTGGAAACAATGCCCCTCATTGTGCCGGGGTGTCATCAAGTCCCGTTCATTAAATCCACTGATCCCAGCTAAAAAGCTACTGCCTCTGAATGGAAGTGTGGAGAGACCGAATTGGTCCTGGTGGGGCAATTTTGATTGAATATCTCCGGCAGCAGAAGGCAAAAGGAAGAGCATCTTCTGCAGACCCCTCACCTGAGCAGGAGGCTCGTGCTCCGTTAGGGTTTTGCTGTCAGGACGTCAAATGTAAGAGAAGGAAAATGCTTTTGAAAATCCCCAGCTGTGCTTCCTCAGGTTGGGCCCTTCCCGTCTCCCCGGGGCTCTCGCTTCTTGCTCAGCCCCACAGCAAAGCGCGGGGTTTTTCCCGGTGCTCTTCTTGGTTGTTCTCTGCAGACCAGAAGCAGAACCTTTGCTGGCTGGGTGACGGCCAAAATATTGCTTGTTTTCTCGGTGCATGGTGCAATACCTACAAGTGTGCAGAGCTGGGGTATTTTTGCAACAAAAGCAGCTTTCCAGATTTTATTTCCTTCCTTTTTTTTTTTTTTTTTTTCCCCTTATTGCCCCAGCCAGGAGCCCACTGAACCAGAGAAGAACTTTGATGGGTAGCAGAGATTTCTGTCAATAAAAGAAAAATGTTGCGGTGCTAGGCCTGCTTAAAAAAGAAAACAAACAAAAAATAAGTTTTTTTTTTTTTTTTTTTTTTAACATTTATCTCTCATGGCGTGGTTAGTTCCTGTCCCTCGTCTGCAAACCCTGCCTGTGCATGTGCTGTCTGCAGGAGGCAGTGACACTGAGTCAGCACAAAAGCTGACATCGGCTTTTGTAGGAGGAGTAGGAACCCTCCTGGAAAGGGGAGGTGTTGAGGTGTTGCACCCATTCCTGGGATGCTGCTGGGAGCTGCAGTGGTGCTGAGCCCCCTCCTGTAACCCATCCTGTCCCATTATGTGTTGCAGATCGAGGCGCTGATGATGGAGATGCAGAACCCAGACACGGGCATCAAGACGCAGACGCAGAGGGTGATGATCACCAACATCCCCCATGCTGTGGCAGGTAGGAGCTTCTCTGGGGTCCAGGCCAAAAACTTCATCACAGAAAAACTGTGTGTGCAGGCTCCTTGGCCACCCCTGGGTTATTGCTTCATGGGGGCATGTTGGAGCCCATGTTCCCAATGAATATTTGCTGTATGGCCCTCCCTTTATCTTTCACTCGTGTCTTGTTTCATTCCTAGCTCTTTGAATAAGAGACACAGATTTCTAATCGTGCACTTTCACCTATCTCACGTGAGTTTCTCTTAGAGCAGAGGTGAACAGGTGCTGCAGCTCCAGACCTGGAGTATTGCTGGCGATGCTGGGTCACAAATAAGGATAAATATTAAGATCTGATTAAAAGAGGCAGAGTGGAATCGAAATGAGGTATCATGCTTCAGAAATGAGCAACAAGCAATTAGTCTCCCCTTTAACATTTTCTGATAATAATCATTTTTCTTCATCATGCAGGAAAAGAACAAAATATTCAGCCCACTCCTTTGCCTCTAAGTGACAGCTTTCCCTCCTTCAAGCAGGCTGGAGAAGAAACAAGACGTGTAGCTGGGTTGTGAGGTGTCACGTCTAGCGGTACAGGCAGCTCTTAGCACAGTCTCCTTTGTGCCTGCTAGCTCCTTTCACAGGGCAGCAGCAATGCACCACCAGTACCTCCGCTCCCTGTTCTCCAAGCCTCCACAAAAGCTCTTGTGGGGGACCTTCAACCTATAAATATTCACACATACTGAACCAGTGTTTCCTCCTGATTTTTTTTTATTTTTTTTCTGCAGAACTTTGAAATTCAGAACACAAAATCCCCCTGAAACCAAAGAGCTTGCTGTGGGCAAATCAGGAGAGAGCTCAGCCAAATAGCTGAATTCATCCCGAGCACGTTTGCGAAGCCCTGTAGGCTCTGCATTTTGTTTGCCCTGTTTTTTTTTTCCCTTAAATGCAGAAGCAGAGGCACAGAGGTTTAAGGCAGTTGCCCATGGATCCAGTCAGAGTCAGTGAAAGGGTAAGGAGAAGTTGGGTGAAGCTCATTCTCACGAGCACCCTCCATGTGTTGTAGCATATCCAGAGCCTGGCTCACACAGCTGTCACACAGCAGACCTTGTTGGGGTGCTCTGCATCTGCAAAAGACGCGTTCTTGCCTCCCCTAGTCCTTACTGCATGGTTAGGGCAGAAAAGTTCCTCCTGTCGTGCAGATGACGTGCCAGCCACACCAAGTGCAGAGGGAACAAGTACTTCTCCTGATGTCTGGCCGGTGTGAAACACCACTTCCCAAAAGGCCGTGGCTGGCTGGTGTGGAGGGAAGATGCCCGTTGCTGCTCGTTGTCTTTGCGTGCCGTGGGCTTTGTTCTGCTTCCTTAGCCAGACCTGCTGCACGTTACCTCTCGCACAAGTCATGCATTTTACTCCAATTCTGCTAGGCAAGGGGGTTGCAGTCTCCTTGCACCACAGTCATCACTCTCTAAACTGTGATGGTTTTGGTGTTGCAAGAGTTGCATGTGTACCGATTGGCTTCTGGGTGTTGCCTAAGAGACTAATTCGTTTTTAATAAAGGGATGGTGAAGACAGGAGGGTGATTCAATCAGTGGATGCAGATGCACAGAGGAGAGCTCAGGTCTTTGCGTGCAGGCAGCTAACTGGGTGGATTCAGCATCAGTAAAATGGCTTACAGCCGAGGAGACAAAGAAACGTTCGTGTTCAATGCGTGCCTTTGGGAGAAAAAGCTTACAGAGCGAGCTGTCTAGAAATGAGTGATGAGATAATCCTTTAATTTCATCTATTTCAGGAAGCAGGCGGTAGGATAAGAGCTCTAAGCCCCTATTAGAAAGCTAAGTCATCACTGCAATGTCAAGAAAGGTCAGCGTTTCGATCTGCAATCCTGGGAGACTTTTGGAGGAAAAGGCCAATAACTGATCAGGAGTTGAGTGCGTTTTCCTCTGGTCCTGTTTACGTGGAAGGAGGTTAATGCAATTTGCCTCCCAGAACAGAAAACTAAAACCAGTGGATGTTTGTGCTGACCGGGGTAGGACTGACCAAAACCAGGGGGAGATGGAGAGTTTGTGAATGCAGAGATCTTGTTTGAGTTTCACGTGGCCTGTTACTGCTGCAGCTTGGATCTCAGACCCAGGTACCCTTCTGCTCTGAAACTTGTCTCCCGTAGAGGGCTGGAGGGGACCGGTCACCGGGCTGTTACTACAATCAGGACAGGACCATGCTCTGTGAACCCGGAGATGCTTTGCAATGAATCTTTCAAGGCAAGATTTGCAAAACAAGGGGCACTTCCCTTTTCCCGTGAGTGTAAGCGGTTGCACCACCCAAGTCACCCAGTGGTTGGGGTTTAAGCGTTGCTCAGGCCGTGTGTGCTTCTGTACACGTGAGTGTGTCCTCCTGAGTTCGCTACCTGCCTCGTGCTCCTGCTCCCAGACAAAGACTGACACCTACACGGTCAGGAGAACACCATAATGACAGCATGGCCAGGGAGATACCAGCCGTGATGTTTGCAAGAAGGGGTCTGTGCAGTCCCTGGGCTCCAGGGACGGCATTAGGTGAGGAGTGGAGAGGTCTCCTTTTGGCCTGCAGATTGCACACTCCTGCTTTCAAGTGCCTGATGTGTTCTCTACTTTACAGGTAACGACATACTGCAGTGGATTCTCCAGCGTCTGCAGATCACTGATGAAGGTGGGTAGAAAATGTAAAAAGTGATGTGCAAATCTGAGCTGTAAAACTTTAAGATCTGCATGGACAAAACCTCCTAGATGAATACTCTCCTGAGTAGCAGCTCACTTCCAAATTCCAGCTCAGTGTTTCCGTGCAATCAAACTTCTGCCTTCTCCGTTTTCAGAGGCACTACACCTGGGGGACCTGTTCGTCAAATATGGGTACATCTACCCTCTTCAGGAGCCAAAGAATCTCACCCTGAAGACAGACGGGAGTCTGTACAGGTTCCAGGTGAGTTACACCTTGTGTAAAGCGAGGGAGCTCAGCATGAGGTTTGGAAACGGGCTCCGAGGGCAGTTCCCCAGGAGCTGGAGCCACGAGGCCCTGCGCTGTAGCCGTGCAAATCACTCAGGGTATGGGAGGAAGGGATCCACAGAGCAGCCTCAGGCCAGTTTCCCCAGCCTGATGTCAGTGCTGGGTATCAGAGCACGGTTTACAGGCAAACCGTGATACTTCCTTTAACTAAATTAGTGTTCCTGCTCAGCTTTAAAATAGCTGTCCTTTCCTGCAAATGTATGCTTCCTTCCAGCTTTAATGTAGCAAGTGGAATCCGTGAGTGATTGTAGCATGATGTGGGGAGGCTGAATAGTGAATGCACAAAACCCACAGTAAAGGTGGGATTTTATCAAGGTTCACGGCTGGAGAGCTTCCACTATGATGGGAAATTAGGGGTACTTTGAATGAGAAGTCCGTTTCCCTCATGCTGACAGATCAGGCTCCAACATCTCAGTCCAAATGCCCAGGCAGCAGTGTAAGGTTGGCCACGTTAAGTGGCTGCAGGGCAGAAGTGGGGTTGGCATCGGCAGCCTGATGACCCCGATTCTTCTCCTGTAGCCGTCCTGCACCGCCGCGCGTGCTGACACCGCTAAGGAGCTCAGGTTCTCAGCGGGGCAGAGGAAAGGTTTCTTCTCCCTCTAGTGTGGGCAGTGCTGTGTGCTGCTTGGCATGAGTTCAAGGCTGTTGTGCACTAGCAAAAGGCTTGTTTTTTTCTGCAGACGCCGTATTTCTGGCCCACGCAGAGCTGGCCTGCTGATGACACAGACTATGGTATGTGATAGCGTTGTATGTGTCTAGGAGGGATATAACCAGTCCACGTGTTTGTGCTTGCAGTCCTGTGACCAGCTCTTAGGTTTTCTTTCATATTGTTTTGTGAACGGTGGTGTGTGATGCTGAACGGAGAGAACGCTCTGGATGTGCACACCTTGCTGTGCCCTTGGTGATGTGACGTGCTTAAACTCCTCTTACATTCCAACAAGTTCCATCAGACTGGAATGCACCTAAAATGCTCTGCTGGGTACAGAAGACTTTAAACACAAGGTCAGATTTCCCTAAATCCTTAAGTGTATTTCTGGATATGAGCCCAAGGCTGTCTTCCTGAAGGTTCAGATCGAGCCCTGCATCCAGAGATGGTTCTTTCTTTACATCATGCACGGTGCCTGCCAATATCTTTTGACAGCTCTTCCCTCTCAATCTTTTGCTGCCATGATGATGCCTTTTAGTATCGGGCTGGTGATGAAACTAGGGCTGATCAGCTTGATTTGCTCCTCCGGGTTGTGCAGTTCATGGATGAGTTTGTTTATGCCAAGATTGTCCTCTGTGGTTTTATCTATGTTGTGCTGTAGAACTTCTGGAAAAAAAGCACATTTTACGTTGGAATGCTTTAAATAGAACTCGGAAGAAAACATTGGCCTGTAACTGGAAAACTTGGAGGATGAACTCTAAGAAACCTCAACATCTTAAAGATTTGTCCCAGTATAGTTTGACCCCTGGAGCCCTGCCTGAGCTCCCAGAGGAGGAGGAGCTGCTGGTGGAAGGCACACGCCACCGTGGTTGTTCCCCACCAACACTGCCTTGCGAAGTGCTGGTGACAAAGCAAAGCAGCAGGTTCATTTTTCTTCAGTGAGCTTTTGTGAGCTTGGAGCTCATGCCCAGGAGGGAATTATAACAGACCAAAGTCCCTGTGTTTTCCATGGGGGCAATTTATTAATTATTCTTGAATTTGTTGGTGTAAGTATAGCTGACCGCTTGTGTGCTTCTCCATCCACAGCAATTTACCTAGCAAAGAAGAACATTAAGAGGAAGGGGATTTTAGAAGAATATGAAAAGGTAAGGAGATGCTGTACTCATTCCACTGCAACCCCCTAAGTTGCTGTATAATTTGTAGCCCTCCATTGCTGTGAAAGGGGCATGGCAAAAATCATCTCTTTTCAATGAGGTGTTACTCCATTTGTGTCAAAAACCAAAGCTGTGGAATTGAAATATTTGGCTAATGCAGAAAAATACTCTTAATTCAGTGACAATTTTAGCAGGAGTAATTGCTCTCCTTGCTAGGGCATTTCAAATTGTTGCAATTCATATAATTACATTCAGAGCAATCCAGATTTTTTGGCTCAGTTGCCAGCCTGGCCTGGTGGAGCTATGGAGAGTGAAGAAAACCCCAGTCTGGGAGCACCTTATCCAGAATTTTCACACTAACTGCTTTTTCATTTTTATTCCAGGAACATTACAACATGCTCAATAAAAAAATAAACTACAAGTGGGATTTTGTTATTATGCAAGCCAAAGAGCAGTATAAGTGAGTTGACTTGCGTTCTGTTATTTGCATCACTGGGGAGGGTATGAGGAGGCAGAGCTTTCCTGTCTCGGTACACAGTTAAATTACAGCTTAAAGCATAAACTGCAGTTTTAAAATAACTTGCGAGTGCTCCTCAGGATGGTGAAATAAAGCTGCTGTTCATATCGGGCTGAGGGGTTCTCCATTGAACATGGAAACTTTGCTCACTACACACATCACAAGTGCAGGATTTCGGCCGTTTCCAAATGACTGGACACCTCCTTGTGAAGTCTCACCCTCACCTGCTGCACCTGCATTTCTCTCCCTGCCTGACGTTTGTCCACCAGGGACCAGGAATCGGTGTGGTTTGTCAGAGCGAGAGCACAGGGGTGGGAGCCCTTCCAGCTGACATAAGCACATGGCTCTTCACAAGTGGTTTTTGCACATGTACAAGTGTGAAAGGGGAGGCTGAGATGTTGCACCTGATGCGACTCCCTGCAGAAGCTGAGCTGTGGTGCTGCAGCATGCAACCCCGTGAGGTACAGCTGCCTTTAGCTCAATGCCAAGGTTGTCCGTGAGCATTTGCAGGTCTGGCCACCAGCTATTACTGGGCTGTTTCAGTTACTGTTTGTACACGTCTCACGGCAGAACTTCAGGCCTGAATCAAGAAGTGTTCCCAGCAGAGACTTCTGGAGAAAACTCTGAAATACATGCTTAGGCAGCGTGCCAGAACGACTTGATGTGGGGAGCTGAATCCATCAGATTCCCAGGAAAGTTGGTGGAAATGAGATGGGATCGCTCCTTTGGAGATAAGATCTTGCCTCGTTCTGTGGCTTCCTTTTAGCATTTCTTACCTTGCAGCGTGCCATGCGCTGCCCCTGCCGTTCTGCAGCCGTTTCTGCCTTCGCTGGGATGGGAGCCAAGCCGTCAGCGTGCAGCTCATCAGATAACTGTCTCATTAAGCACGGCGCTGTTGCTCTTGTAAATTGAGGTCAAACTTGGGCTCAGAGATACCAAATGCCGTCCTGGAGGTGGATGCTGACACAGTGCCTGAACTAGTGGATTCAGCGTAGCTGAGGCTGTTCGGTGGTGCTGAGTGGTGCAGAGCAGCCCACAGCCACCGCATTCGGCCACAGCAGGGTGGCCCCATGCAAACACCCCGTCGGGGATGCTCCTTTGCCCATGCTCAGCACTGAAATGTGCCCAGAACTCGTCTGGGAAAAAATGAGTTGGTTCAGCCCCAAACCACGCTAGTTCCTCTTCTGCTTAATAGTAGAGATTGAGTTTTTTAGTGCCTGGGAACGCAGCTTGGCACTGCTTTCCAAATAATTTCTCTGAGAAATGTGCCTTTTACCGAGGGGTGCCAGGCTGGGTGTGGGCAGCATCTCTGCAGAGCGCTGCTCAGGTACTGCACGGTGCCAGCGGGGGTGGGTGGACACGAAGCAGCAGGGCTGGCTGCAGGCAGCGGGGGTTTCAGGGTGAAACCCGACCGCAGGGCTGGCTGCCTGATCAAAAGAGGATGTGTCTGCTTCCAGCTGAGCTCGGGAAGAAGACGATTTCTCAAAAGCTAGAAGCAGGGAGGAGCGGCAGTCATGCGCGGCCATGTGAACGGCGGGCGGTGTAGGCCAGAATTAGCTGTGCGAGGCTGTGGTCAGGAGCCTGATGCAGAGCATGGTGCAGCCAGGCTGGGACCCATGGTGGGGGGGCTGAGGATGTGCCGCCTTTGTCATCTTGATGTTTTTAGGGGAGAAACGTTCCTGATTTCCCATTCTTGGCTTTGCAGGGCAGGGAAGGAGCGGAAGAAGGCGGACAGGTACGCCCTGGATTGCCAGGAGAGAGCCTACTGGCTTGTGAACAGGACTCCTGTAAGTAGAGGATGGAGGTGTGTGGCTTTGTATCTCAGCAGTGCCCTCCTTAGAGCCCCTGGGACAAGCTCCTGCCTGCTAGGGGAACAGCCATGGTCACAGCCCCAGGGTGTGCACCCCATTGCAGGGAAGGGGTCAGCCTGGACCCTCTATGAAATGTAGAGAGCCATGAGCAGAGCAAAAGGGGGCCACGGGGCTGAAGAATTGACTGACTCGGTGGCAACCATGGAAAAGAGGTGTGGGGGGAGGTTGTACGCCCAAACGGGAGCAATCCACAGCTCCACCAGCCTTCCCAGCCACAACCAGTCTGGGATGCAAAATGAGCCCAGAATTCACACCACCTTCCCCATGATTGCTCTCCCAGGGGCAAGGGAAGGAGATTTGGCTGCAGCATCCGTGCTCAAGGGGAGAGTTCCCAGAGATGGGGCAGAGCTCCCCTGGGGCACGTGTGCTCAGCAGTGCCAGGCAAACCTGTGCTGCTCGCAGCCTGCTCTGGGGCTGTGCTCCGTGCTCGCAGGTCAGAGGCTTTGAAGGTGAGAGTGGAGAGTGACGAGTGGCAGCCCTCAGGGCTTGGGAGCCTCCCTGTGCATTCGTGTGTCCCCCTGACTTTAAATCAGTGACAAAGCTCTGCTTCTTTCCTGCTCCTAACAGCCCGGCATGCTCGACGTCCTGGAGTATGGATTAGACCGCGCGACCGATCCCAATGAAAATAAGGTAAACCAGGTGAGGCAACGTTTGTTCACTGTTGGATTCGTTTGGGAGGACCCAGACAACGTCCCCGGGATGGTGTTTTTGGGGGGAACGTGGGCTGTGCAAGTCAGCCCGGCCACGACAGCCAAATGTGCCAGAAGTTGAAGCTGTCTCATTGTCCAGGGTGTGGGGCCCTCAAAATAGGTTTTGGCAGCTTCTTCTGGCTTTATCAGCTTCCATGACACAGCCGTCAGTGTGTGTGTAGCTAGAGGAAGTGTTTTCTCTGCTGGTGAGGCTGAATTAAGGAATCCTCTACCCGCAGATGCTGATTGCTGCCTTGTTATTAGTGCTGAATGAACTCAGCGTGGGCTTGAGGAGTGTAAAGGACCAGAGGAAAGATTGGAGTTTAAATTAAAATGGCAAAATCCCTCTGTGAGGGTAAACGTGTGGCAAAAAGTTGGGGTGGTGGGTGGGAGACACAATAGTTGTGTGAGAATTCACATTGTGAGGCCGAACCATCAAGAAACACAATTAATGAACTGAGACTGTGGAGGCTGCAACTGGGTGGGACTGGTTTGGAGTCCACAATGAGGTGAATGCAGCTCGAGGAGGAGCTGGAGCTGATCTCCTGCTCCTTCCTCAGCCCTTTAAAGCGATCCTGTGTTTGTGCACTTAATGGTGTTCATCTGAAAGTGAAGCCAGAGCGTGTCTCAGCAATTAAATGCAAATGGGACTGCGATCACACTCGCTGCATTCCCACAACTTCTCATTTTTGTAACAGCCTTTAAACATCTCAACAGCCAGAGGCAGGATAATTGCTTTGGCCAACTGTGTTCTGTTACCATAGAGACTGAAAATGAGCAAAATGTAGGTTTGGGGTGTATTTTATTTTTTTTCTTGCTGTAAGTAGCAGCTGCAGAGAGCCCTTTTTTTTTGAGAGAGAAGGAAAGAGAAACAGAGAGAGAGAGAGAGAGAGCAGGAGGGGGGAAAGAGAGAGAAATGGAAGAGGAGTAGCCAGCTTCTCACCCACAGTTTTACAGCTGACACAAGAGGTTTTAGCTTAGCAAATAGCCTGACAGCCCATAGGCATCCAAAACCAAAAAAAAAATCCAAAATCTGTGGACAGCCAAAAGCTCACACATATTCACCACTGGACTTGAAGCTTTTTTTTTTTTTTTCTTTTTCCCTGCAGGCTGCAGAAAGCATAACAAACAGAAACACCTGTGGCTCAGCAGCCTCTGTTGAGCAGAAGGGGTGAATCTGTCTGTAAATTCGGACCTGGGCTGTATTTGTTTGTATCCCATCCCTCGCTAAGGCAGCAGGGAGTTTTACTGATGATTTCCATGGGCCCAGCCTCTTGCTCTGACATAGGTGAAACAACAGGAGCAGAAAACGAGGGCTTGAATCCAGCACCCATTTGTTGTATTTTTGACTCCGATCCCACTAGAAATAGCTTGACTTCACTGGCCAATTAATTTACCTTTATCTTGACAGCCGAGAAAGAAAAGACTCCCAGTGATAATTCATTCCTGACATCAGGATGGCTTCTTTGAAGCTGCTAGTGGCAAGAACATCTCTTTTTCGCTTGCCTCAGACCCTTTGGTGAGCTGCTTGCCCTAATTGATAGATAAACAGGCGCTCAGCCACACGTTGCACTCCTTCCAAGGGGACTTTCATCACTGACCCGTGGGCACGCTATGAGAATGAGTTAGGAGTTGTAGCTGGACAGGAGAAGCAAGGCAGCAATCGTTGTCCATTGATCAGCTAATTAAGGGCTGCTTTAGCCTTTTTTAACCCAGGTCTCGGGCTCAGGATGAAGCATCGCTGCTCAGTGAGTTACCAGGCAACTGCCAGAGCCCACTGGCTCTCCTGCAGGTGCGGCTTTTGCCTTCTTCTGTGAGCAGAAGGCCTTTAAAATGGTGCTCTAGCCTAGCCAAAATCACCGTGTTGGATTCAGGGACTCCTGAACGAAACACCCTGGTGTGCTGCATGCAGCAAACCAGCTGCAGCAGTTCCCTGTAGTCGCTGCTGACCTTGAATTTCCCCAGCCCCCGTCAGTTTGGCTGCCCCATAAACACGCGGCTTCCGCTGCATCCGTCTGGTGAACCAACGGGATCAGGAGCAAATAAACAAGATCGGGGGGAAAACCGGCTATTTGAAAGGAACCCAACATCTGGACTGCTCAAAGGCTGATTTCCAGCTGTTGGGCAGGGAAACACGAGCGCAGCAGGGCTGTGTGTGCAGATGGGTGTGTGCTAGGTGCTGAATTCACCTCTGGAGTGCAGGGCTCCCTGCTGGCTGCCTGCAGGGAGGTTTGCACACCAAAAGGGGGGTTTGTGTGTGCAGAAGCAGCTGGCTGCATGCTCCAGTGCTGCTGCTCATTGAGACAGGCTGTGCCTGCAGGTTTTTGCTCTGACTGCAGGAAAGTGAGCTGTGCAGGGGGCAGGCTGTTGGTGCTGCCCCGTGCTTGGCGCAGGTGCTTTGCGCAGCATCCCCGTGCTCATTTTTGCTGCTTACTGACCTGCAAGGGGGGCATTGCCATCATTCGGGGAACAGGCAGGCTGCAGGGTGATTTGACCAGGTCTAAAATTCCCTCTGAGCTCCATCTGGGCACACGTGAAAGCTGCTGTCCAGCTGTTTGCATCCCCTGCAAACACTGCGCAGCAGCCCGATGGGCCAAAACCCATCACCATCATCTCCACAGCATGGTCGGGACAGCCCACACCGAGAGCAGAGGAGGTCCGTCATCCAGCTGGAAGCTAGCAGGGGATGTCCCAGCTCCCTGTAGGAGCTCGGGGCTCCAGCCACGTGGATCAGCCCTCAGCTTGGGTGCTGGCTGGCTCCCAGCTCCGCTTTGCAGCTGCGTGCACGGGGAGTGCTCAGCTGGCAGCAGCAGGTTGTGACGAGGCTGCTCTGGGTCCTGGGGAGGAGGATGTGCTTCTAATGAGCATGTGGCCCTCGCCTGAGTCAGCCGGAGCTCTTTCACTAATTGCCATTTTGATTGGAAGCCTGCAGGGCTGGGGAGCTTATCCACGGTAATTGCGCTAAGTCACTCATTAAGCGCATTGCAAAATTAATCTCGTTATGAGAAATTACACTTTTGTTCCAAATGTGATTTCCTTCTAAATGGCAGAGGGTGGAGGGGTACTATGGGGCCTTGCTGCTGTCAGCAGCTGGGGGTTGGGGTGGGGCAGAGCTCAAAGGACACAGAGAATAGCCAGGGTCATGGTACCAGCAGCAAAGCTGGAAATGCTGCTGTGGGGAGCACTGTGGGAGGAAGGAAAATGAAATGATGTGCAGCCATGGCGTGAGACAGCTGAGATCCTTCCCAGTTGCTATTGGTTTCAGAACTGGAGAGGGCTGAGCACAGCCAGCGCCTGCAGTCATTGGTGTGGCGATGGATGCTGTGCTCCGTGCTGGGTTCCTGTTTGAGTCCTCTCCAGTTCAGTGTTTGTGACAACTGAGCCATGCTCAGCCCTTCTCATGCCATCGCCCCCAGCTCCTACCTGCTGCAGCAGGAGGGGGTCCTCGGTGTAGGATGCACCTACAAAAAATCTTTCCCTGTATGCAGATGTCTCATTAGCTTTGATTTTTTTTTTACATATGTACACATAACTTCTCTTCAGTGCTGGTAGTTTAATTTATTTCTGGCTCTGTGTAACGCTTAACTCACTGGGTTCTCTTTCTCTTTCCCCACAGCTATTTGTCTCGTGTGTGTGTGGTGTGCTGCGTGACTCTGAGACCCCTGTAGAAGACAAACCCAACCTAACAGCCTCGTGAGCTGCCGTCCAGCTGTTAGCCAGCATCCACCTCCTCACCCCTGCACCGCGCCTGCCCAAGGCACCCGCCTGACAAAGCAGAAGACGACATGAGGGGCCTTTTAAAATCCTCTAATGGTTTTAACCTCTTGGTTTTCCTGAAGTAAATGCCCCAGCCACTCTTAAGTTTCCTCAAACGGAACAGGTCAGCTGGCGCTTTGGAAATCTGATGGGGCCTCACTTGTGTCTCAGGTTCCCCAAGCAGACAGTGAGCTCCTCTTGTGCAGGAATTAGGTGACCTGAAACAGAAAGTTCTCTAAAGAGGGCGTTTCTAGGACAGTGACTGCAGCTCGTTTCTCTGTGCAAGCAGATGGCGAGTTTTTTTTTTTTTTTTTTTAAATTTTGACTTCCATTTCTACAGCGTATCTGAAACAATAATGCTGCTGTAGAAATGGGGGGGAAGAAGAGGTGCCCGCACAAGAGCTTTCCTGGCATCAGGGGTGCAGCTAAGCCCAGAAGGGTGAAAAGCTGCTCTGTAGTCCTTGTGCCTTCCAGCTCTGAGGCTGTAGAGCCCTGTGGCCAACGATCCTGTTGTTGTCCAGGAGCTTTGTACCCCGTTGATGTGTCAGCCCCAAAAGGGGCAGCTCCGTGTGCAGGTTCCCTGCTGGGAAGGTGGGAGACGCAGGCTGCCTCTGGCATTTGCTGCCAGATGTTGCCTTCCTCACCGCTCACAAACGCTGCGCTTCCAGCAGGCACTCTGCAGCCTGGTGTCTGCCACGGGGTTAATTGGCTGGGGTGATTCTGGGCCGCAGAGGAGCTGCAGGGCTCTTGTTGGCTAAAATGGGAGATGCAGAACTGAAAGGCTGCAGAAGCTTTTAAAGGCTTGCTGGGAGCATCACCGACTGAGCCTGTCTTTTGCTCTCCTTCCTCAAGCTTATTTCCCACAAAGTAACTGTGCTTCAAAGGAAGCTGGGTGAATAAACACCCTGCAGTTAATTTCTTGCCTTCAATTGCTTGCTCATTTGTGGATGACATCTAACACAGTCTGCGTTCCTCAAACCCCGACGTAAGCACCCCTTGCGCAGCAGATACTGCATCTGAGGCTTTTAATTGTGGTGTTTGTATTTTGCAATGTGTTGGTTCCTGTCTCCTTTAGCGAGTATTGAATGATCTAATCTGTGTCTCGTAAACGAATCTATTTTAGCTACATTAGAATACCCCCTTAATTGAAGGCACACAGGCAGGCTGTGATGGAAGAAGCAACACTAAATAGTAAATAGAGCTAATGGCACGATTTACGGTGTGTGGATGCTCTTAGCTTTGATGATACCCTGATTAGCTGAGCTGCTGTGTTTGATTTTAATTGTAATGAGAATTAATTGGAGAGCACTGCACAACAGCAGCCCCACGATAGTGTTTTCGTGTTTCAAAAAAAGGTGAGTGCAAGCACCCACCCCAATTTAATGGTTTTTGTTTCTTTATGTTACAGAAAAAAACAATGGATGTTTATAGGAGAGAGGTAACTAACCATTCCCTTATTTCTACACGTTCAGCCTGTATGTATTGCTTATTTCAGTATTGTGTGGGGGACCAAAGCCCCCTTTACAGGGTATAAACTTTTTAGAAATGCCTGGGTTTGGCTGTCAGAGTCTCTGAGCTATGAAGCTTCCAGTCAATATGTTTTCAGGACATTTTCTCCCACTACAGGCAGCCAGCAGCTCTCCCAGCGATGGGAAGGCTCAGCAAGGGCTGATACCGGGGCTGAAATCCAATCGATCAAAATTAGTGGTGGGGAAATCATGGGAGCTACATCCAGCGGCGCCAGCGTAGAGACAGCCAAGGATCAATGATAATTACATGCTAAATCATCCAGAGCGTTTCTAGGTGCCCAGAATGGTAGCTATTACCCAATTTTTATATAGCATGGAGAGTGGTTTTAATTACTTGCACATTGCAAAATGCTCTGGTGATATTTGCAATAAGCTCGGTGAAAATAGCCCCTTCACTGTGACAGCTGAGGGATTCTGTGATTCCGTGGGCATCCAGCGGGTTACTGGGAGGATGCCCTCCTCCAGCACTCAGGTTCGGATGGAGCTGGCCTCGTCTTCACATCTCCCTGCTCCTAACCACGGCTGTTTCTGATCCCTCTCAGATCATGTACTATCAGCTGGCCATCATGAAGTCCAGAGTGAAATCTTCCGTCTCCCTTGGAGGGTAAGTCCTGATTTCTTTCTGTCCACACCTTAATTAGGCTCCGGCGCTCATCTCTAGCGAGATGATTCAGCTCTGCTCTGGCAGCCAGTGACTCACCGGGGGAATCGAGCCGGTGGCCACGCTCAGTGCTGTCTGCGTCCTGCCTGTCTGCGCCCGAAGGCACGAGGCAGGGGGGTGCTGAGCTCCCCTTTGAGATTGGCTCTGCAGGCTGGAAAAGCAGCTCTGGAGGCTGGCCTGCTGGGGTGCAGCCCTATGTCCTGTGCCTGTTCTGTGTGGGATGAGTAGGCAGGGAGACAGATCGACCCTCCTGGCCCCAGGATTCAGCCCCAGGGAGTGTTCCTGCTCAAAAGGTATCGCCCTCAGAAGGCAGCAGGGCTGGGGGAGTCTCTGATTAGTCTGCATTACGAAGGAACACACTTTCCTCCCCAGGAAAAGTCCAAGCAATTAATTAGCAAGTCCTCTTCTCAGTGGGAGTGTTTCCTGATCAGATTTTTGATGAAGCCAATTAAGTGCAAAGCTCCCAGTCCCAGTGTTAGCTGCTGCTGCATTTGCCACGGGTGTTTCTTACCTGGAATCCTGTGTGCTGGGCAGCTCCCTGGAGGTGCAGTCCACATCCCCAGGCTTTTTCACATAGTCCTTGCCATCCAGTGTTTCCTATAAAACCTGAGATAAACACGATGCTCAGGCCTGTTAGACAGAAGATAGTTACGGATGAACAAAATAGGAGGATGAGCCCAGGAAGCTGTGCCATCTCCTGAGAACCACAGCTTGCAAGGCACCAGCAGCTCTTTCTTCACCTGTCACTGACTGCCTGGTTGCATGAAATGCTTCTTGCCTCAATTTTCCAACCTGTGAGCTGGAGCTGGGGGCACCTGTCTGCCTTTAGGAATTTTGCAGTGCTTAACTGTTTGGCACAAACATTTTTTACACAGTACTCTTTGTCTTATGATGGATAATACCCAGTGTCTGGATCAAAAACTCCTTAGAAAAGTTGGATCCCCACCTTGAGCTATGGGATTTGCTCCAAATCAAATTATTATTGATGAGGATAAGATCAGTGAGTAGATAATGTGCATGCATCAGAGCATTGCATTGATTTAGGAGGAGCTGCAAAGCACTCATCATTCAAAGGACGGAGCAATGTTACCCGAGTTGACAGGTTTAGATTTGCAGCTTGATTAGAATACATGGATCGGATGGAATTATGCAGGTGCTGAATGCCTTGGCATTTCGGATGAGAAGATAGGATCAAGCACTCCTGTGCCAAACCTGCGGTGTGCTTTGTGCAGTCGCATTGTAGAACCGAGGGATCCGTGCCAAGGTGCCTGTTAGCTACGGGCCCTTGGACAGTGCGCTCCCAGCTCTGAGCACGTAAAAGCAGCTTGGCCTGGAAGGAGTTTGAAACAGAGAAACCAGAGGAATTTATTTTTTTTTCAAGAATGAAAAAGGGAGGAGAAAGCTAAAATTCCAGGACATTAGTGAAATTGGTTGTAATTACCAGTCTCGCCAGCCTAGAAGGTAGGAGAAATGTTTGTCTGGTTCCTGCTAGGGTAGGGAGATTTTTACTTTGTGCTGAGCCCTCAGACTCATTTGCAGAGGAATGGGCTGTGTGGTAGGTGAGCAGTGGCACGGGGAAGCCTCCAGCACCACCTCACCTCTCCCAGAGCTCGCTGGGCACTCCCACACCCTGCCAGGAGGCTGCAGAGAACCCAGCCCGAGCAAACGCCGTGCTTGCTTTCCTCTTCTCTGGCACTTCCCTCCTTGTAGTGTGTGGCACGAAACAGCACAGGCAGACGTTTCTCAGGCTGAGCTGCTGGCTGGAGAAGGAACCAGCACTCGTCTGGGGGCTCAGTCCCACTTCTTGAAGTGAGGAGGCAAAAAGGAGGGAGGAGAGTCTGGGATTTCCCAGCACTTCAGCTGACAAAATCCCTGCTTTGAAAGACACTCGGGAGATTACTGCCAGGCAAGGGGAAAAGATGAACAGCACTAATGAATCAATTTTTGCAGTAAGGCAGGGGTCACGTTGCAGACCCCCGTGGTAAGGCTGCACCTCTGAAGATACCCGAAATCTGTGCAGCCACTTGGTGGTTGTAACGGGGCTGGCAGCAACTCTGCTTGCAAATTAAGATTTTTGTTTTGCTGGATTTGCCTGCAGGCTTGTGAA
Source organism: Aythya fuligula (assembly GCF_009819795.1). Lineage (NCBI taxonomy): Eukaryota > Metazoa > Chordata > Aves > Anseriformes > Anatidae > Aythya > Aythya fuligula. The sequence continues at coordinate 10,080,235 of NC_045576.1, read as the reverse complement.
GTACTCCGAGCAGTTCCTCTCCAATGACCCTATCCTGTCGGGATGTCTCCCCAGCAACCCCTGGGTAACAGACGACCCTGAGTTCTGGGATCTCAACGCCAAGCTGTATGTATTTATATTCGTTTGCCAGCCTGTGGTTTACGCTGACCTTTATGCTGATAGAGATCAGAAAGGGGAAGCATTGATCTCATCGTGATATCCGGTCTCTGGTTGTGAGCAGGGAAGCATTCCCTTTCTGACACAGCTACAGAAAGTGTCTCCTGGGAATACTTTGTGCTGAACTTGCAGCATTATCTTCTTGAAGTGGGGCCTTCTTTAATGTTACAGAAATGTCTGAACTGTTGGGAGTATGCACTTAAAAGCTGCCGAGTGGGTCTAATCCTCCCCTAGGATAAGTGCAGTCCAGTTTTACTAGCACAGCAGTGTGGAACATGACCAGTTATGCTCAGGTATAGCACTGGATTTAGTGCTAACCTTACTACTTCAGCTGCTGCCAGTGGTGTAGCAATTCGGAGTTCAGCTATTTGGTCTCCACACACACCTGAAGTTGCTTTCTTATAGAGAGTTTGGGTTGGAGACACCTGCTGGTGGTCCACCCCTTCTCTGCAGTCTCCCTTGGTGTTCCATTCAGACAGCATCTGGTAATTACACAGAGGCATCTCCGGGTTTGAAGCATACAGCATGTAGCTGGTTCTAACGTGAGAGCAGCAATCCTGTTACAGTGCTGATATCCCATTAGACAGCCCCAAAGGTACCTTCACAGAGTGCCTTTATGCGAAGCAAAGCTTTGAGCACCAACCAGTCCCTCCTCCAGAACGGGACTGAGTCAAACCTCCATCAAAGCTGGGCCGGCATTGTGAGAGCAGAATAAACCCAAGATAAATCCTCATCCCACTGTGTACCAAGTTGCTTAATTACTGCTTGCTTAGTGGGCTGACTCGAGGAGCTCGTTACAGCATTCTGCAAAACAGAAAATGCTGAGAAGTCTCCTGACACCCCAGCAAAGCACGGTTCGGTTTTAATTAATCTGCCATTAAGATGGGCCCCGTGAAACTGGCGGTGCTGGTTGCCTTCATCCTTTGCAGGGTGGAAGTCCCCACCAGAATGCGTGTGGAGCGCTGGGCCTTCAACTTCAGCGAGCTGATCCGGGACCCCAAAGGTCGGCAGAACTTCCAGCTCTTCCTGAAGAAGGAGTTCAGTGGTGGGTCTGCTCGCTGCCCCTTTCCTTTAGACTCCAATAGATGCTTTGGTCCTACATAATGACAAAGTCAAAAAGTGGAGCGAGTAGAAGTGATTTTGGAGGCAGTGGCTGTGCTGCCAGTGCGTGCAATACCACCTAGTGGCACAGGACCCAAAATACAGCGCAGAGCAGCCTTGGGCGAGGGGACTGGTCCCAGGCAAGCTGGAACTGGCTGAATTCACATCCTCCTGCAGGTTTTATCACTGAGCAGAAGGCAGTGGAAGGCGGTTTCCTCCTGCAGGCTCAAGGAGATTTACAGGTGGCTGTAAGACTCTGAGCTGGGGCCAACTTGTACTGAATCAAACAAATTCGGTTTAGGAGTTAATAAATGGGATTGCAAATTCCTTGCTCTCGCTCTCTGCTGATTGAGTCCTTGTTATGCAGGAGAGAATCTGAGTTTCTGGGAAGCCTGTGAGGATCTCAAGTACGGAGACCAATCCAAGGTCAAAGAAAAAGCAGAAGAAATTTACAAGTGAGTGTGGAAATTTTACATTTCTTAAACTTTCTGCATGAGTCCCATATACTCCTTCCTTGTGTTCACATTCTCCAAACAATTTATTCCCGAGGCTTTCCTCTGTAAGCTGTCATTAAGTATGGCTGTGCTATGTCCCCGTGTAGGAAAGGAGCTCGTGAAGATGAAAGCATAAATACTGTTTTGTTATCGAGCTCCTTTTCCCCTCTGTTCTCCAGTATGACATTTAAATCTCATCAAGGAGAGGTCTCAGCGTGTATTTTCAATACAGGTTTGGAATAGCAAATATCTTGGGGCTGCCACAAGGCGAGTGGAGAGACCCTTTTGATTCCAATGAGGTAAAATTAGTTTTACATTGAGGAAGCAACTGTAGGTCACACAGCTCACTCTGCTGAGGAGGAGATCGATTGCCCAAGATTAGGACAGCAAATTGTAGTGGGAAGTTGAAGGGACTTTTCCTTTCATCCGGAGGCAGAGGAATCTCTGGGAATTCACTTGTTAATGGCCCTGTTGATCCTCCTCCTTGCAGGCTCTTCCTGGCTCCAGGAGCAAGGCGCTGGATTAACATTGACGGCACCACAATGGGCATCACTGTCAAAGGCCTCAAGCACCCTCATCGCTACGTGCTGGATGCTGCTCAGACCCACATTTACATGCTGATGAAAAAGGTTTGGTGTTTGTTTCCAAAGCCTGAGGGGGATTCCAGGTCTCTGGGCCTTTCCGTGCCTTTGAGTGTTATCAGCTGTCGCTTTCAAGTGGCCTCTGTTGGAAAAATCCCTCCAATGTGCTGACTTAGGCAAGCACTGGCTCAGGCCTTTGTATTGTGCTGCTGCTTCCTCCCTCCGAGGCAGCTTGCCCCCACGGTGGCCGAGGTTGGGTGTCTGCTCCAAGTCCTGTTTTCTGACATCAGCTTGGTCACCAGCTCCTGCAAGGCTTGAGCAAATCGTTTGACTCCCTGGCTGAAAAATTGAAATGCTGGTGCCTTTTTACCTCCAGAACCGGTGTGAGGCTAACTCAGTGTTAATTCAGCACCTGAAAGTTTTAGATGTTCCTAGTATCAGCGTTTAGTACAGTGTCAGCTACATTTTCTTTTATTTTCCTTTATTTGGCTGGTACCACGCTGTGTGCAACATCAGGTGTCCCTGTGGGGGGATGCTTGTGTCCAGCTGTTTCATAGCAGTGGATGGAAAAGGCAGGAGCACCTGTGATCCAGCTGCATGAGTTGTGTCCCTAGAGCATAGCCAGACCTGATTAATCTCTTGAAAATAAGTTTTACTGCTTTTATTTTTTTAAAGCATTTTTCTGTGGTTGTGTTGATGGATGCCCCTTTCTGAGGTCTGCCTGGTGCAGCAGGCTGAGGGCTGACAGGGGCAGGAGGTAATAATGTCGGGGCTTTCACTAGGGCATGATGACCACCGATAGCCTACAGCTCCTCCTTATAAGTGATACAAAATGCACGTAGCAGGAAGGAGCATCGTTGGCCAGGTCAGCAGCTAATGTAGATGGACAATGAAAGCAAAAGAGCTGTATTGATTTTAGCCAGCTGCTGAAAGGTTTGGCTTCCAAAACATAAGTACTTCTCCCTGCAATGGCTGTGGGACAGCTCTGGCCTGGATTAAGACCTCTTGGTCTGAATCTTACCTGGGAAACTCTACTGGAAAAAGAAAAATCTTGGGAATTTTGCAAGATGAAAGGGTATTGGTTTCAGTAACTACGTTTTCCTGAGAGATGCTAAGTTTCTTAGGCTGCTGGGTGAGATTTTCCAATTCCCATCTTCCCGAGCAGCTGTATCTGGTGGTGTTTGGTGTTTGCAGCCCGTAACAACCAGTTTCCCTTTTTTCTCCTAGTAGGACTCCTATGGCCGCTATTTAAAGTCTCCAATATACAAGGAAATGCTGGCCAAGGCTGTTGTGCCTCAAGAGACTGTCAAAAAAAGGCAAGTGAAACTGGATGTAATTGTGGGGTTTGCTTTTCTTGTTGTAGCAAGGGTAGAAACAGCCTGAGCTGCAGCAAAATTACTATGATTTAGCTGTGCTTAATGAAATAATTTTTTTTCACTAGAAGATGCCTTGCTTTGAGACTGATTACGCTCTTTATTTATGAGCCCTTTGGAAACGGCTCACGTGCAGCCGGGATATAGTTGCCGATTGCTCAGCTGCCTCGTGTGTTGGGTCTGTTTAGAGAGGCTGTGATTGTTGAATTAATCACGGCTCCTTTCCTGGAAGGAGAGAGCACTGCGTACCGGGCATGGGAAACCTCCCAGCCGCGAGGCACTGGCTGCTGGAGGAGCGACGGAGCCACTGCAGGGTCCTTGGTGGATTCTGCTCAGCTCTGCCTGGACAAAGCTGCTCACACCCTGTGATGTGAAGGTGAAAGGCAGCCAAAATGGAAACGAATGGCACCGTACCTGTGAGGGCACAAGGTAGAAGGGGCAGGCTTGAAATGGCTTTTTTCAAACCAAGCTAAGAGCTGCATGGCAAATTTGGAGTGTTTGAACTGCAGTTGCTTCTTGAAGCAGAATGTGCAGTGTCAGAGCCAGGCTGGGTGGTGTGCTTCTTTTTGTTCCTCTTCCCCTCGCCAGCCTCACAAGCAAAAAGAGGAATCGTGGACTTTCACACTAGCGCTTCATCCAGAGCCCGTTTCAAGCCAGTGGAAAAAAAAAACACAAAACCAACAAAACCCTCCTGCTTGGGGCTTGGTTAGTTTTTCCCTGAGCCACGCATCACAAGGGTGCTGGCAGATGTTGGTTGACCCCCAGTGACCACCGTCACGTCTGTCAGGGCCTGTCCTGGGCACGCAGTGCTGAGACAGCACGCTGAGGGCACTGCAGGGCTGGCACCCCATCCGGACGAGGTTTAACATTTGTTTGCACTGCTTGGTAATGCATCTGCTGAAGCAGATAGCAGGTGTTTTTGGGGTCTCGGGGATGCCAGAACCACCCACACTGCTCCTTATCTTGATCTTACTGAGAAGAAAATCACCCCATGGCCGTTGTTTGGGTTCACAAGGACTGTGAGTTACTTTTGAATGCTTACAGCAAAAGAGCGGTGTACTGGACATCTGCTGGCCTCGGTGTCCCCACTAGGAGCAGAAACAAGACCGCCTTTACTCTTTTAGGAGTTCTGCAGCTGGCGTGTGACACTGAGTCACCGAGCCCTGTTTAAACCACCTAGTCTGCACTTGCACTTCCCTGTTGTTGGGTGCGTGACAGCGCCCAGCGGCATTTCTTCTCTCGGTATCTGAGCCTGCCCTCCTGTAATGAGCTCCTGGAGTGCTCGTTGGCTTCTTTCTGGGAGAGACATTAAGAGACCAAAAGTCTTTGAGAGCAAAGTCAGCCAAAATGCTGAGATTCATCTCTGTTTCATGTGTGAAGAGCCTTTCTTCTGCCTGGTCAGGTACCAGCGGTGCTGTGACAGGTGCCCCGCTCCCCGTGCACAGCCTCGGGGATTTAACCAGCGTGTTTTTTCTAACTGGTGACTCCGTGTCCCTGAGGCCATCCAGAGGTGCAGGGGTTTCAGGGACACTGTTCCTTGCTCAGTTAGTGTCGGTGTGGTTTCGGTGCCCTTCCACCTCTCAGTAACACCCTGCTTCTCTCTCTTTCTGCCCAGCTCCAATTTCCCTTTTGGCCGCCGTCAGCTCCGCTCCAGCCCCAGCCCCGTCATCCTGAGGCAGCAAGAGGAAGAGGCCAAAGCCAAAGAAGCTGCCACCACTGTGGACATCACACAGGTCATGAGCAAGCTGGATCGGAGGAGCCAGCTCAAGCAGGAACCTCCCAAGTAGGCTCTGAGCCCTGCAGGGCACAGCGCAGGGAAAAGACAAGCTGAGGCTGGTGTTGAGCTTCGTCTCCCCTTCCTGAAGGTGTCAGTGCTGCTTTAGGTTTCCCAGGCCAGCTCTGCCAGCAGCCTGCTTCCTGCATGTTGCCATGGCTTCTGCAGCAGCAGATGTCACTTCCCAGGCACGGCAGGCATGGGAATGCTGCCGGAGCCAGGCCGCTGGCTGTGCCAGGCTCGTGGCACAGGGCCAGAACCCCTTTGTGCACACCACGGAGGTGCGATGCCTCCTGGCTGCCCCAAGACCCCAGGAGGTTGGGCAGCCCAGGCCCTTCTCCCTGCCTCCTGCTCCTCCAGGAGCTGGGATGGCACAGGGGAGAGTGGAGCTGTGCTGTCCCAGTCCTTTGGGTTCAAATCGGCCTTCCCCGGAGCAGGGTGAGGCAGTCCACCTCAGAGCATGTCCGTGCTGGCATCCATCCTCTCAGCAGGACGTGCACCCTCCCAGGGGGTGCACAGTGGGCACCCCCCTGAGAGGAGCGGTCACATAAATTCTCCATCTGCCATAAGGCACCCGAAGTATCCTCCACCTCCAAGTCACTGCAGAGGAGTCACAGAGAGAAGGGTGGGCTAGGCTTCTTGTGAGAATAGCACCACGGCCATTTCTGAAGGTTTGGGTGACCCTTTGAATTTTAACAACATCCCCCCCATCTCGTTGGAGATGATCAGTAGAAAGCTCTGCTCTCCCTGTTCCTCCCCTACACAACAAGCTAGGTGTGCAGGCTTAGAGCTATCCCTCTCAGGAGCCTGCTGGAGAGCTAAAGAGATACAGCCACAGCTTTGTGTTTCTTTTATCAAATCCTTTCTGCCTCTTCTCTTGTCTTTTTCCTGCTATTGTATTTTATAATGTTAAAAAAATTCAGAGGAGGTAGTTCTAGTTGTCACTGGTCTGTAGCCCAGAGGCAAGGAGAAAACAGGGCAGAGGTGTTAAGAGCTGACTTCAACTTTAAGTAGTGTTTTTTCATTTGTTCTTTTGCTCTTTAGAATAAGGAAACCTAAATAACTGTGTTAGCACTAGAGAGCTTCGGGAGATTCCAGGCTTTGCTGGGAACCCCCTGCCTGTCTGGACCAGGCTGATGATTACCAGAAGTGGGAAGATTCCTGCAAAGCCAGTAAAGAGAATTGTGGGGGAGCAGAAAAACTTCCTTGTTTGTTAGAATTTAGGGGAAGTGGAGGGACTGGGTGGGAAGCACTGGAATACAGGAAACTTCTGAACTCCTACTTGCATTATTCATCCGTTTTTATTACTGCAATGAATTTACAGGAAAATGGAGATAGAGAAAACTGGATGCGAGTGGGAATTCTGAGGTATTAGGGTGTATGGAGACCAGCCTCTCCCTGACAGGGAGACAGCCAGGCCATGGGTCCAGACAGCTCTGAACGGCAATTCTTGCCCTCCCTGTATGTGTTATCAGAGGCAGAATCAGGGCTACGTGGTCTGATCTGGTGTCACTTCAGAACCAGCCTTCTTCATTTTGCAGCTGAGCTATGGAGATTTGTGTGACCTCTGTTAACCTAACAGTGATAAATGGTTTAGAGGAATTGAAATCAAGTTACAGGAGTATTCAGTGCTGCTGTCAAGGTCTGCTTGCTGAGTCCCTACTCATGTTCCTAAGGGAAGCACTAGCAAATTTTGCAATGCTGTAAGGGGGAGCAGGCTCAGCCTGTAAATGCTTAAAACCTCAAGGCTTCTGTATGTGAAGTACTGTACCATCACCTCACCTTAACATAAAAGCACTGAAGGGTACTCAAGAGCTTGGCAGGGCTGGTCCACAGCTGCTTGGCTGTGATGAGCTCTACAGTCCCTTCAGTCTGTGTACTGTGGGACACCGAGCGTGTCAGGATTGCCAGTAGCAGCAACACGTGGAAGATCAAGTCAGGGTATAAATAATAAATAACAAATCTGTGTGTTCCAGTCGGTCCCTGTGATTCTCCTTCTGTTTTGTCTGTCTCTGTGCTTTTTATGTTATCTCCGTCCATTCCTTTCTCTGATTTTCTCATCATCTCCGCTTTGCATTGCTGCCCCACCGCCATGGGTTAATGCTGCCTGCTCTCGAGTCACCGTGCTTGTGAAACACCAGTCCCCCACTTGCAGGCAGAAGCTGGCTCTGTTCTGCTTATAGGCTGAATAAGCTGGTATAACCCAACGTCCCACTCCTTGGTCCCTTGCTGCTCGGTCCCTGAAGAGGAAGGTTGCATGGTACAAAGTGTGACCATGGTACAAATTGAACTTTGTTTTGTGTTAGCCAAGAAATTGTTTGTTTCCATTGGAAATCAGAGCAGCATGTTGTTTGTTTCTTGGCCATCACTTCCGCGCATTCATCTGTCTAATAAAAATAAATAGAAAATGAAAAAAGAACCCGGTTCATCCTTCTCTGTCTTGTCTCAGCATGTTCATCCCTCACTGTGTCATCTCTTTGCCATGCATGCGTGTATTTTCTGTATGTGCCTCTGCTCTCAGCACTTCTCTTTGGACACTTGAGCTGCATTTCATTTCTGCTGGTGGTGAAGTGGGTGAAGGTCCTGAGCACGCACCACATACTCTGTGGACAAATCTGTCCCCCAGCTCTTCCTGAGGGCTTGGTTAGCTCAGCCTGAGTCTTCACAGCACCAGCTAGAGACAGTGGGGCCTTCAGCACAAGATGTGACGTCTTGTATTATCAGTCATCAGGGGGTTGAGCTCATTGTCCTATTTCTTGGGCACCACAGCAGCTGGCACAGTGGTGCTTTGGGTTAAACGTGGCTGTACCACACACAGCCGCGCTCACACTCTCAGAACAGCAGACTCAGACAAGCTGCTGTTTCCTGCAGCACCCCGTCTGATCCACCAGCACCCACCGAGGCCGGTAGCACCAATCCTGGTGCTTTCCATGAGAAAATCGTGACTCCTCCGCTCCCCTCTGGGCAGGCTGGGGGTGCAGGACAGGGGGCTGGTGACAAAGCCTTGTCCCCACGCTTGGGGACACCAGCCAGCTGCCCTGACCGAGCCTCTCCTTTTCCTCCCTGCAGCCGTGCCGCCTCAGCTCCCCGGCCCCTCGCCCGCCCGTCTACGCTGGCACCAGCAGCTTGCCCCCCGCGTCCCCCGGCCCCACAGCCCTGCCCCACAGCACCGCCTGCCCATCGCCCATCAGCGTGGCCCTGGACAGCACGGCGGGCACCGAGAGGGAGCAGGAGCCCGGCGGGGCCATACCCAGCCCCTTCCCCGACAAGGTGGGAGCTGCGGCACCTGCCAAGCCCCGTATGGCTGCCCTCTCCCTCAGACGGTTCCTGAGGAGGGGCTGCCTGAACTCGCCCGTCTTCGCCACACTCTCACCAAGGTGCCCGACCATGCCCCACGGAAAGGTGCAGCCGCTGGGCGAGCGGGAGCGGCAGCTCCGGCAGGACGCCAAGGCGGTGAGCAGGTAAGCGCTGCGCCTGGGTGCCTCCCCCAAGGGCTCGCCTCAGGGATTGTTTGGTTTTGTGGTTAGTTCATGGCTAAATATTCTCAACAGAGCCCTCAAAGCAGGCTTTTTGCCTCATATTCCAGTCAGCTCTCGCCGTCTTCCCCCGTGCCCGCTCGCTGAGGGCTTCCCTCGCCTGTCATGGCGAGCGGGCAGTGCCTCCGCTCCTCACAGGCTTTGGGCACAAAATGGAGGAGCCGCCATCTTCCCGCCTGTGCTGGGCACCAGCGGCCATGAGGCAGCTGCGTACGGTGTGGCCGAGCTGTTGTTTGCATTAGCAGAAATTTGTCCGATTCAGGTATTTCTCCCATTCAGTCTCACAATCTCCACAAGGTGCCCTTCAGGTCCTCAGACCGACGGCAGCTGGTCGCTGGCGTGTTTTGTTAGCACTGTGTGGCTGTGTGATGCCGTGAACCCAGCTACAGAAGGGTTCTTACAACTCAAATCACAACCAGTATTTGATCTGCCTGTCCTGAATCACAGAAAGCCTTTCAAAACTGCCTTGTCCTGTTGGCTTCTGTTTGTTTTCTGCATGAAGCATTTTCTCTGCTGATAGACAGGCAGGAGGTGGTCCTGGTTGTTCCTTTCTGCTGCACTCAGGCCTCCTGTTAATGCTGTAAGGTTCCCAGGTTTTACTTTAGGTCCCTGAATTCTGAAAGTCACTTGAATGCTTGTGTTTATTCTCAAGCTCTGGTTCAGGTATGGTTTAATGGTCAGAGGAGACCCAGAAGTAACAAGAGAGCAGAAACCTTGAGAGAGAACCTCAAAACATTTGTTGTTTTGGAACAGGATACTGTAAGAGTGGGGATTTTTTGCCTAGAGAATCTGCCACTTTTGAGACCAAACCCTGGCCTTGTCCCTTGCTGAAATTAATGTCTACTCAGCCCCTATTAATCCACCTACACTGCTGACCAAGTGGCTGAGTCCATATTGTAAATTCAGAAGCACAAATCTGAGGGCTCTTTATCCACCTGGCTGTGCACGCCAGCACACAGCAGTTTTGCTTCAAAGCTGTTGGAGTGCACTTTTTTTTTTTTTTTCTTTCCATTTTCCATCTATGTGGGCTTGTGCCCAGGAGTTTTGCTTTGAGATTTGGGGTTTGAACAATAAAACACTCAAAGCCAGACTCCGTGCTGCAGGCTTGCTGTTTCAGAGAGCACATCAAGGAGTGCCCTGTGCGTGATGAGTTTTTATTTCACAACACAGCTTCTTCCAAATAAAAATGGACGTTCCTTTGGAGAGACGAATCTACCCCGTAGACTCTGCGGAGGAAGAACGCAAGTGCCACCAGGTTTGTAAGGAATCTGCAAAGGAGGTGATCTGCCCTTGGGAGAGCCCCGCAGAGGAGGGCAGAGCTGGGTAACCAGCAGCGCCTGCAGCAGCCGAGATGTGACCCCCTAACGAACAGACGCCTGCTGAGATGCTGAGGTTTGCCACGTATGGCTCAGTACATGGGCCATGCTGTTAAAGAAGTGCACTAGAGCCATCCTTCAGCATCAAGGCAGCTCCAGCTATGACATCTATGAGTAATGAACTCTGATATACCCATCTGTTTGTAATTCAAGAATTTGAAGCATTTCTGGACTGAGTTTCCTATCTTTAGTATATTCAGATCCATTCATTATAGACTTCTTGATAAATTAACCTCATTTCTTGCCTTATAGCAGATGGAGAATTTATGTACATATATCCTGGGAAATGGTGTCTTATCGGAGTTACTTGCTTGGCCATGAGGTGTCAGCACACTGTACACAACACAGCTGGAGCAGAGCTTGCAGGCATTTTTCAGAGCAGGACTAAGACTTCAAGCACTGCCAAGATCAGATGTGTCTGTGTCCCAGCTTGGTTCCACCTCTTACTATTGATAAGAATTCTTAATTTTAAATCAAATTCATTAAGAAACAGCTGATAGCTGGGGAAAAAAAATCAAACCTTCCCTGAGAAGCCAAGTGTTGTATGGCATAGCACCATCCCTTAAGCAAAACCAAAAAGGATCCTGAAGAGCAAGTGGTGCAGGAGAGCAACAAAGGCTCCAGAGCACTTCTGCCTCAGCTCCAGTTTCCCTTCTGTGGCTTCTCAGTGCCAGGATGGGTCTTGAAACCATGAATTGGACTGTATCCCTGCAACACTCAGGAAGGTCAGAAGTAAGTCTGTGGTGGCGTTTTGAGCCTCTCCAAACTTAGACTGATGCATTGCCTGATGCACAGTTTTTAACTGTGTTTTTATCATAGTCTTAGATTTTTAATCTAAAGTCTCAGAACATTGCTTTCCTTATGTCTCACTGGAGTTTCAAGATATTTTTTTTTGTTCAAATGTAGAGGGGTTTCCTGGATGTGTGTGACATGGGCCATTATTCTGCAAGTTGGCCATGCGGCCTGTGACTTTTGATGTTGCTATTTTGTACTTTTTAAGTGTAAATGAAGTTTTGCCTGTGTGGCTGACGTGGTTCATCATGCTGATTTCTACTGTGGGATTTGAAGTCTCCCCTCCTGCCTGCTCAGTGGTCCCCGTGTGCATGGCAGGAGGTGAAGCTGCTGTTCAGCGCGTTGTACATGGCTGACTTTGCCCTGATAAATCAGCCTCAAGAACTCTAGAAAGGCAAAGGAGGTATAACTTTGGTAGAACACAACGTGGATGAGACCTGGGCAGTCCTTGCTGCATCAGAAGTCGCGGTGCCTGCACGCCAGGTTTTGACGTGACTGAGGGTAACAGGACTTTGTGCCTCTCTTTATATGGCTCTGTGTTTGCTCTTCCTGGCGTTGCTTTACTGGAAGGATCTGGTTCTGCTGTGGCAGTCACTAGCAGTGTCCACCCACTGCCCATGAGAGACAAATATGTTTCCTGTGATAGCTTTTGTTGATCTTGTTACTCAGCCTCTCTTGATCAGGCAGTTACGGTGTAATCCAGGAAACACGACAGGAAGATGTGATGGATAAGAGTTACATTTTGCCATTTAATATCACGCACACTATATGATAAGAATTACTGTAATATTGCCAGGGCATTAAATGGTCCCTCGGCCTCACGCTCCTCCTCAAAACCAGAGGAAAGACCTCAGGATCCAAGCCTGGCTGCTCAGACACCCTCTATCACGCAGTTACACCAGACACAGCTCCGTGCACATCCCGTAGGACAGCACTATGGGCTCCCATCACTTACCCCTTCAGGAAATGCTTTCCTTTCAATCTCTTTCACTTTGTAGACCCGTATATTTTTCCCCAGGGGAGCAGGCACCTGTGTGGTCAGTCTCCAGCCTGCGCCTCGCTTTCCCTCCTTCCTTTCCATCAGCCCCCGTGGTCTGCAGACCCCCCAGCTGCCTGCAGGGAAACCAGAGCTCCGGAGGCCCCACATCCCTCCTGCCACGCCGCCGCGCTCGCACGGTGACATCTGACGATCTCGCCCCCGTCGGAGGCCTGGCGTGCTGGAGTCTGGAGCGCTTTCAGCTCCGGCAGTTCAAATCCCCTCGCTGTGCAGTAGCCCATTTAAAGCTGCCTGGAGTCACCTGGAGGAATTAGCTCACTGCAGCAACTTAGACATCCAAAGTATTCCGATAATGTGAGGGATGTGTAAGGTTAATGACTGGAAAAAGTGATCGCTCCCTGTGGGCAGTTTCTCAGAAAACTCCCTGCTGTTTGGCGGAGAGAAGAAAGGAGGCTCTGGCAGCAGCGAGGGAGCCCCGTGCCCTGCTTGCCCGCCTCCCACGGCTCTGTGGCCTGCCAGCTGCTGGTGCTGCTGGTGCTACTGGTGCTACTGGTGCTGCTGGGGCCACCACCTGAGAGGAGGGCATCTCCAGCTGCAGGAGAGCTCCATGCTGGCGTGCTGCAATGTTAGGTATTGTTTGGATGAATTGGGAAGGGAGAAGAGAGATGCTTAATTAGCCACGCGGTGTCTACAACACGCTCCTCTCCCAGGTGGAGGTTCCTGGGCTGGGCTCCTCCAGCCTCCCCAGCTCCCGTGGGAGTTGTTGCATCCTCGCCCTGCAGCCATGGGCCAGCTTCTGGGGTTCCCCATGCCGCAGGGAGAGCTCTTCCCAGGCTGCCTCAGCCAACAGCCTCAAGGGGACACTGTTGGGATAGGATGGGAGCCATGGGCAGCATCCTGCTGCCAGCTTTGGGGATGACCTGCTCCTCCTGTGCTGCCTCACCGCGGCTGTGGTGGTGCTGTGGGGCTGGGGGCATCCAGCTGGGCACGACCCGCAGGATGGAGGATGGGACACAGCATCTCAGTGAAGCTAAACCCCCATTGAAATGTCCAAATTTCAGGTCTATTTCCCAGGTGATCGGCATCTCTCAAGCCTCCCTTCCAGCCTGACATTTCACTCTGTTCTCTCCAGCTGGGAAACGGAGCCCGAGTGCCAAAAGCGTTGAGCACCTCTTTTTTAATTTTTCCTGAAGTCTCGGAGCGTGCATCGCTCAAGTCTCATTAATTTAAAAACAGAACAAAGGATGCTCAGCATCCCGCAGGATCAGGCCTCGGGAGCAGGAAGTACCAGCTGGCTCGGGAGAGGGCTCGTTCCCATGAGGTTCCCAGTGTGGTTTTGGCAGGCCGCATGGTTTGGATAGCTCTGCGAGCAGCCTCTTCCTGCCTGAAATGCCAGCCGGGGAAGAACAGCTGACTCAGAACATGACAGCTCTTCACAGCATCCCTGACGCCGCTGCCTTCACATTTTGGGCGGGTGGCTTGGAAGCCGAGCTGCGAGCCGAGCCCACGTCACGGTGCCCTTGGAAACCCTGCCCCGTGGGCGGAATTCACCTCTGTGCGGGGACTGCGGTGTGCAGCATCCCACCTGGGGCCCAAAAGAGGATTTTGGTGGAGCCCAAGTGGTTCACGGCACAGCCACCCCGACACCTGAGGGTCTGCGTTATGATAAATACGTTATGAAAGCATCAGCATGACTTGGCTTTTTGGGGTGCAGGGCCTCGGGGATGCAGGAAGGACTCCAGTCGGCGGGGGAGGTCTTGCCTCGCCGCGAGGGATGTGTTTTGTGCATTTTGCAACACCCCTGGCCTGCAAGCAGAGGTGAGCACCTCACAGGATCCCCGGTAGGGTAAAGGTCCCCAGATCTCTTCCACACCACACTAAAGAGGAAAAGATAAGCTCTTGCAAGTCAGTTTACTTTTTAAAATTCATGTTGCCATAGCAGCTTAGCACACTGTCTCAAGTCCTCCCTCTTGCAAAACTTTGATCACCATGAAAACAGAATTATGTTGTTCTCCGACATGTTCTACATATAAATATATTGAAGTTCCCATAGTTCAGGCTTCAACATCTCTGCAAAGCCCTCTTTTATTTCTCCCTTACTGACATTCCTCAGGCCAGAGGACACTGTTTCAATCCTCTGGCTGCCTCGGACCCGGTGGTGGGTCCTGCTGCTGCTCATCTTGCCAGCTGAGGTTCTGGTGCCAGTGCCTTCTAACACACCATGATATAACACAGCACGGAGGCCCAGCCACCAATTCTGCCCCATAAATCCCAGGAATACCCTCCCTCCTTGGCTCAGCTCTCTGCCCCTTCCCTGAGTATTTAAAAGCACAAAATCCCCTGAAATGTCCATGCACTTGCTGCCATCCCATGGAAGCACCGGGCTGCTTTATCCTCGCTCACCTCCACTCCGATCATGCCGGGTGCCCTCTGTCCCCAGGGAACGGGGTCACTCACAGCCCTTAGGACGGGACAAATCGGCTGTGGAAGCAGTCAGCCCTAGGGGACTAACTCAAGGCAGGACAAAACTCGCATATGGGTAGGATTTGGTGACGTTCAGCCCACCCTAACTCGCGTTAGTGGCTTTATTGAAAGTGAGGGCTCAGCATGATGCCCGAGGAGACCAAATTTATCCGCATCATACCTGGGGTGGGGCGGTCTCTCCTGCTCCGAAACCTTCCCTCTGGTGCACTCATGGCGCCAGGAGCAGCAGAAGGCGCTTTGCTAAATGTCAGCACTTCGCATCCTGCTCCGAGCAATCCTTTTGCTCTCATCGAGCGGCCCATTTTTCTGGCTGCATTCACGCTAGCAATATTGGAAATGACCAATAAATAAATAAAATTAGGCTAGACACAGCCAAATTTGTAGCAAGAACCTCTGCAGTCATTTGGTTAAGCAGCACATCAACCCAAGCCCCCCTTCTGCTGCTGTTCTCATGCCTCCGTCTCCTCGCCCCAGACAAGACCCTTCCAGACCAGGACTGGGAAAGGTCAGTGGGAATTTTATTAACGTGCACAGCCAGACTTCTTCCAGTCAGCTTTTATTATTATTTTTTTTTTCTTTTTCCCAATCAACTGAAGGGGAAAAAAAAAAAGAAAAAAAAGAGAGACGAAGAAGAAAAAATTGGGGTAAAAGTTGAAGAACACTTTAATTTATAAGAAAAAGAACTAAATAATTGATGTAGTCATGGTGCCAAAGGTAATTTCTGCTGCTCCCTCTATCTCACAAAGACATTTAGCATTGATTGAGATCAAAGTATCAAAAACCCCTGCTGCTGAGCTGAAAGGCAAAACTTTCGGCTGCCTTTCTCCGCTCTAATAATATCGTCTTTATGTAGTTAATAAACTGCACACTTCAGTCAAACTATATCATTACAGAAGACTTAGGGAGCTAATAATTTAAAAGCAAAGAATTGCCTCTGTTCTTCGCTTTGAACTAAACAACATTCTGTTGAATGAGGGGGACATCAAAGCTTTGTTACTATTACCAATGTGGCTGGAGCATAGGGCCGCACAGAGTGTGTACTTCAGTCATCAAGAGAAAAAAAAAAGAAAAAAAAAAAGATTAAAGATATTGGCTTATCAACCCACAGGCAGAACCAGGTGTTTTCTTTTCTGCTGTGCAAGCATCAGGTGGTTTGCTTATCAATGAGTTTTCTTGTTAAATAGATGTACACGACTTCGCCTGGGCCCTCCAATCCCGACTGCTGCCCTTTTATTTTCTGAGCCACCTTTGAAGGACGTGGGACGAGGGCTGTTTGTTGGCTAATTGGGCCCTTTTGTGAGGGCCGGCTCCCATTTTCGCCCCGCTCCCCACTTTCTCCCTGCACGGGTGGCGTGGGGGGGAAGCTTGGCATCGTGTTCACACCCCTGATGCTTCCTTGCAGGGGTTTTCCTCCAAGGACAGCAGCGGGGGAAGGCTGGTGCTGCACCGAGAGGCTGGGCTCAAGCCTCAGTACAGCCAGGGGAAGCACGCAACACCTACAGACCGAGCTTCTCCCACCTAGCCACAGCTCCCGTCATCATTCCTGAAAATGTTTGCACAAGGATAAGAATCCTGTGGGTTTTCTCCACCCTGCTCTGGGCTGCTCTCACCCGCTGAATCGCGAGGTCAGCGCGTGCGAAAAGAGCCTCCCAGCCCTGCTGCTCTCATCTCCCGGGCCCGATGTTCCCCTGGATGTTCCAGGCAGATCTTGGAGCCGCCAGTTTGGCGTGGGCTCTATTATGGGATCCTTCGACTTCTTAAATGCTGCTTTTCATTTGCATCAAAAACTCTCCTTGGTTCGTGGCGGTCTGGATCTCATCCCCTATTAAAGATTGGAATTTAAAAAAGCAGAAAATAATGGCTTATTTCAAAGTAACAATTCAACTGCTTTTTGAAATGCTGTCCTTATTCAAAACCACTTAAATTTATACATATTTCTAAGTCTTTATTATCCTCAGAGGCTGAACCAATTTGGATCTTGATTTCCGCGAGTGTTCTCCTTGATTTTTTTTTCCAAGAAAGTTGAGATGTGATGTGAACAGATTGGACATTAACCATAGGTAACAAACGGTTTCCCGGGAATTATTGCTCAAGTTATTCTTTAAATACTTTGCAAAGCCTATTACTGCGGGGAGAAACTTCAGAGCAAAGCGACTTTTGCAAAGGGATGATCTGCTGCTTTTCATCCCGTTGAGCTGCGGGCTGGAGCGTGTGCCTGAGCACATGTGTAGACGTGTGCCTGTGCGTGCTGTTGTGGCCTTCCTTCTTCTGGCAGTGGAAGAGGCTTTCCCATACACTCAGGATGATTTTCCAGCCCTGCTGTAGTGGAGGTTTTGCCTTTCATTTCGGTAAGGCTAAAATTTTGATTTGTCTTCTAGCAGGTGTGCCCGTGGCTGACACTCATCTTATGGCCAGGATAATGGAAACTGCCCTTCGGAGAGGGGCTTGCCAAAGGGTCCCTGCCACGTTCTGCTTGGCTTGTAGGGGCTTTGTCTTACAGGATCTCTTGGGCACAACGTTGAAGATCTGCACGTAAAAATCAGCAATCTGTGGGTATTTAGGACAAGCTCTGGCCCAAAGTACCCAACACAACTTCCAGAGCATGCTACCTGTCCGTCTGTCTGCGCATCTGTCTGTCTACAGGCAGCTCCATTCATGCAAGGACTGTTCCTGCAGCATTTCGAAAGGCTCCCACATTCAGAAGAGCGCCGTGAACCAGCACGAAAGGTTTCCAGTTGGACAGAGATGCGGAGCTAAAGGCTCTTGAGCCAACCTGTGCAAGATCTGGTAATACAAAGATAATAAAGTGACTCTGATGGGAGTGCAAGGCAGAGTGAAGCTGTCTTTAGCCTTTACCAAAACCACTGTCAGTGCCTTTGCCTTTTCACAGCACAGCTCTCCGCAAAGCTAATTGGGTTAGTGCCTTGCAGGGGGTTTTCAGTGTCTGCAGGAGATGGGCTGCTGCAAACACCTTCCCCTTCAAGGCACACAGCGTTGCCTTTTTCACACCACAGCTCTCTCCCTGGCTTCTGTTCTCGAAAAGCAAAAGTCCCAGGCTGTTCTTCAGTATCAGCCATTACAGGGTTTCAGTTCTTTCCTCCCAGCCATTTTCAAATGTTCAACTTAAAAGGAAAATGTTTCATTTTAGGCCAAATTCCCCCCTCCTCTCCCTTTCCCCTCTCTTCTCCTTCACCCCCCTCTTTTCTCTGGAAGAAGAACAAAGTCATTCAAATCAGGAAGCTGAGGAACTCCATGTATACTTTCCACTGGGACCTCAATCCCTACTGGTTTGGCTTGATTTGATTGAAGTGTAATTTAATCCTTCACCATTTGTCATAATGTCATTTCTGTATAAAAACACCGCCGCATCCAAACTGCAGATCAGCACCGAGGAGCTCTCCGGGAGGCGCGGAGCGGGCTCTGCGGATGGCGAGGAGGGCGTGAAGCAGTCCCGTGGGGTGGAGGTCCTGCACCCACGGCCAGGTGATGGGGTGACTGGGAGCACATCTGCACAGACTGAGCCAGGTTGTGTAGGGTAAAATGTCCAGGAGGAGGTGGACAACTTGATGTCAGCATGGGCTAGCAATGAATACATTTGCAGGCACAGGTAAGCGCAGTGCTGGTCATGGTGCTGGACGATTGCCCTGCGTTACTTCCAGGAGCAAGTCTGCAGTCTGTGTAGCTCAAACCACGTCTGTATTTGTAAAGAGGAAGGGAAGGAGAGGGCCTGGTGATGGGAATTCTCTTCCCTGATGTGCAGGTGTCTTCCACCCCCTTTTCTTCAGAGCAACCTTTACGTTTTTGGGGCTTGCATCCAAATATTGGACCTACCAGCAGCCCAGCACTAGGGGAACTGAGAGGTGTCAGGAAAACTGCACTCAGAAGCCCTAGGGGTTTTGTTTTCACCTCCATGCGTGGTCGCTGCTCATCCTCTCAGGCGTGCAGGCTCACTGCTTGCTGCCCGAGCACCCTTGGCAGGATCTGGCCCCGCAGCCAGGCACGTCCTGGGATGCACCTCGGCATGTCCCGTGGAGTGTCACCGCCCAGCAGCAAGGTTCTGGCTAATCTGCAAGTGTCCCATGAGGGGGTTTTGCTCCGGGATTTTTTTTTTTATTTAGAGAGATGCCAAACATCTTTACTTTCCCCTTCCTGTCCATTCACCGCACACCCTAAAAGGAAGTAGGAACGAGGGGAACAGATAAGCCTTATCCCCCAGAAAGAAAACATTCCTGCAGTCAGAGTATATAAGCCAGATACCGCCTGCCTTTCTTCAGCCCGAGCCGTGCGGGTATCGCAGCAGCCGGAGCCTGGCTCGCTGCTGGGGCTTAGGACCGGAGCCAAAGGTCGTGCGGCCGGGGGGGACAGAGCCCCCAGACCTCCCGTCTCCTCACCACGCTCCCGAGGGACCGGGCTGCCAGACTGCCCGCGAGCTGCTCAGGGAGCGGGGGCACTTGTTTGCAGACACCGACCAGGAGGATAAGCGGAGAGGGGGCTGTAGGGCCCCCCGGCTCCCCGTTACCCCGCTGTCACAGCCCTGCTCCATCCCTTCCCCCTAAGAGCAGCGTGGGGTATCTGCTCGCAACACTTGTCAAAAATTAAAGCAGAGCCTTCTTTCAAATGCGCTGCCTGTACTCGACTGCCAGAAGAGCGATTCTTCCTCCCCCCCAAAAAAAAATTTGCATTTAAAATTCCAAATATGCACTTTTGCTCAGACGAAAGAATGCGTGTTCCTGCTTTCAAGTCAGGTCCTCCATGACCTCTAGGTTTTAATATTTCCAGCAAAGTGTCATTTGACAATTCAAATACAGTCGGTAAGCACAGGAAAGTAAATGTCCTTTAAGATAAGCGCGTATTATAGCGAGAGCTGGTGATGAGAAGATTTCACCTACAGCTAGAAACTTCAGAGTGATCTGTGTGACTCTGCTGCATATTAAAAAACGGCTTTGGTGAAATATTGGCATTTCCAGATTCCAGTTTGCCAGTGCTAATGTATTCCCGCTGCTTAATTCACAGGGAAGCGTGCTGGCCTGTGCGGAGAGATTTCACTGTTTAGTTTTTGCTTTTCAATTAAGAGCAAACCAGGGCTCAAATCCTGCTCGTGGCACATCTCAGCGGGTGAAGGACTGCAGCCCCACACACCTGGACGGCCGGATCCGCGCTGCCAGCACGCTCCTTTGGGGTGGCACCGGGGTTCTGGGGCTGGCCCCATCCCCTCCAGGGTGGGTACCCCCAAAGTCCTGGGCTTTTCCCTCATGCTCTGCTTTCCTCGCATCCCTTTGAGTTCATGGCAGGCTCCCGAAGCCCTCGTACGGGCGGCCGTGTTATCGCACCCCCGCCCCTCTGCGCAGCTCCAGCCACCAGTCAGCAAGCAGATCGGGCTGTCACAATAATTAATAGGCCTCCCTGTGGTCCCTGGTAATCCATCCCAGGGCCGCACAGCACCGGCTCTGTTTTACTTAGGTGTATGTAAGCCTTAGAACTGCCCCAGACAGAGCCTTTTTCATGGAGCTGATTCATTCAACACCTTAGAAGGGTTGTGGGCGCAGGGAGGGGGCAAGTTTACACAGATGCTAGTGTCTCAGGACTTGCTAGCAGGTGTCTCCTAACTTTACACAGACCACCCTCACACTAAAGGGACTCCTTTTGCTTTGAGCCTGTTTGAGTTACACGGCTTTGGTCTTTGAGTTCCTGCTCAGCGGACGATTTATGGCGCTCCTTATTGATAATGCCCCTGCGAGCAGAGGAGAGGCTTGTTCGCCAGCCGTGGGGCTTTCAGAGCGCCCTCGAATCTCTGAAGTGCCCTGAGCATGCAATTCCTCCGGCTTTCGAGGGAAAGGAAAACAGCAGCACCCGTACAGGCTGCGGGGTT
Organism: Aythya fuligula; assembly: GCF_009819795.1. Lineage (NCBI taxonomy): Eukaryota > Metazoa > Chordata > Aves > Anseriformes > Anatidae > Aythya > Aythya fuligula. Next base: position 10,059,702 of record NC_045576.1, on the reverse strand, counting down.
TTTCGTTTGTTTGTTTGTTTGTTTAAAGGGGGGTGGGGAGGGGGAGCTAATGGTAGGTTTAAGCAAACAGTTTCCTCTGAATTTGGCCATTTTCTCTCGCTGAGGTCATGTGACAGCTGAGATTACACGATTAGAAACGTTTTAAGGCATTCCTGCAGCCTCAAGAGGGGAGGAGGGCAAATATTTTGGGATGGCTGGAACACACATCGCAGGGGGGTGCCTCTTCCCCAGGGGACGAGGCTGGGAGGCAGCCGGGAGCCCACGCTGGTGGAGGCTCGAGGCCCCGCAGGCTGTGGGATGCCAGATATGGGGCAGGCTGTTGTGAAATTGGGATCAGTTCTTGTGGTTCTCTGAAACCTTTCCACATTTTCTGTATTCCAGTCAGTAAGGGCGCCACGACTCCAGAAACGCCGACACGGAGGCAGCATCTTCCACGGTTCCTGGTGCAGACACCCTGGGAGCTTCTTGTCCCTTTGCCACAGCAGAGCAAAACTGGCCCGACTCAATTCCCACTACAAGTTAACGGGGAGAAAATGTTACTGGTGTGACTGCAGTGCCTGAAACCCCACAACAAAGCGCCGGTCCCTGCCTCAAATCTCTCTTTTCTGCAGGTGACCTTCCCTTCATCTCCGCTGTGTTGTTGGTATTACTGCCCCATGTCACTCGTGTAGCCCTCATTTGTTCCCTCGCACTGGGAGACAGAAAGCAGCCTGTAAGCACCTGAAAACAAAGATTATTTCTCTTTCACGTCGGTGTGCAGTTTAGCATTTCTGCTAAAGATCCCGGTTGGGTTCTGGGCACACTCCATCACGGATCCAGCACCACAAACACTGCAGCCACACTCTGCCACCTCTCCTCTCTGAGTCCCACCTTCTCTCTGCTGTAACTCCCACTGGGATTAGCAGAGCTTCTTTGTAGGTGACAAATGGGCACCCAGCCTTTGTATGAGCCTCTCGAGATCATATCAAGTTTGTTGTTTTGCTACTGGCCAAGATTTCTTCCTACTTTCCTGTGCTAGCTCTCTGAACATGAAACTACCCTTTCAAAGCTAAGTGGAGAGTGTGCTATTGCAGGTTGCATGTCAGCTGCTATCAGTTAAAAAATGAAAATATAATTGGTATTCCCTGAAGCGAGCCCACCTCTCGCAAATATTTCTGCGTAGCACTCAGCACGTTTCCGCTGAGTTCAGTTTGTCAGCAAATTGCACGCTCACCCTGCTGAACCACCGAGGCACTCCGCGCAAGGGAGGGTTTCACAACACTTTCACGTTGACTCACGAGGTCAACAAGAAGCCCCGTTGGCTTCCTGTGTACCCTGAATCTGCTGCAGCTGCGCCTCTCCAGCAGGTTGGGAAGCAACGATGTGTGCTCGCTGATACAAATGGTATTTCCAGTTCGAGTCCTTGTCTGGCGCAATGAGGAGTAACCACAATATCCATCTCTGTCTCCTGCTTTATCAGCTCCCACTGGAAAGGAAAGGAGAAGATCTGCTGTCCATAGGTAGTTTATTGGCTGCATTTACTCCTGGCTGCTCCATGACTTTATGCTTCAGCCCTCACCCCTCAGCAGGCCATTCAATATTTTCCTCCTGACGGAGCTGCGGAGGCACCAGTTGAAGCCCAGACCCCGAGTGTCAGGTACGGGACGGATGGCTCCTGCCAAGGCTCCTGGTGTCATCGTGAAGGGTCCCAGGCAGCTGTAAGGACGTCTTCCCACGCCCCCGTCCTGCCTCGCACACACTTCATAAAAGCTGTAAAGGGATTAGATGGGACAGACATGATAAAAAATAGATGAGTTTGTTGTGCTTTTGGAACTAAATAATGCTTTAATAGCAGAATCCTTTTTCAAAGTTAGTAGTTCAGAGTAAGCAGTACTTTAGGCAATCCAGGCATCTGCTGCAGGGACTTTCCCTTGTAATTAGTTAATGAGCTTGATGTAATTTTTACATCTAATTAAGATGCCATCTTTTTAGTCTTGTTAGGAACGGTAAACTTTTGAGACACATTGGAGATGGGCTCCCTACCTGCCCCTTGACTGCATGCCCTGGTGAGCTGGCAGCAGCCAGCCTCGAAGGAGGCTTTGAGCCTTGGGGTGTGCAGAGTGGGAGCAAGAAGTGTGTTCCCCAGGAGTGGAGCAAGCCTCTCCTTCCCATGGATGACATTTTTGGCCACCTGAACAGTTCCTAAAACCATATATCTGAGGGGCAGAGTGCTGCTGATTTTGCACAGTGACCTGGGTGACCACCCCACCACGACACCTCCTCTTTAGGGCTTGCTGATCAGCTGAAGGAGAGTTGGTAGAACAACAACTGGCTGCCCCTTAAAACCCAAAAGTGAACTGGTGGCTGCACCAGGGCTTCTGCTAGCTTCTGTTCCCAGCTGACCCCATTTTTATGTGCTCCCCCCATCATCGCTGGGCTCCAAAGCCTGGATATATTTCTCCCTGGCCTGCCATCGTGCTGATTGGATTTAAATATGAAAAGCGTTGCTCTCTGTGCAAGTTCAGCCTTTGGTTAAAAGTGCAGGATGTTAAGAGGTGCAGGATTTTTTTAGTCTCTCATAAGGTCTTTTTTTTTCAGTGTCTCCTTATGAAATGGCCTTGAAAGTGTCTGTAATATAATGATCTCACACACTGTACAGGCTGTATTTCTCCTCCCTTTATGTAGAGTTTTCCTAGCTAATTTCACAGTAAACTTCATTAAACTGCCATCCCCTGCCATGAACTCTGGAGGTTCTCACTGCCACATGGCACACGTGGCTGCTGCTGGTGTATCTGCCTTGAATTAATGCAGGCGGGCTGCAGCTCCTGCAGCCTTTTGCAGATCAATGGGCTTGGTCCTCGGCTGCAGAATCAGGCCCTGGTCACACAGATCCCTCCAGCCTCCCACCCTGTGGTCCAGCTTTTCCTCAGCAGCCTTTGAGCACCAGTTTGACCCCGTCCAGTTTGGGACATGCAGACTGCCAGAACCTCAGGCAGCTGAGGCAGGCGGTGTCTCTGGGCCAGCCTAGGGCCCTGGTCCTGAGCCACAGCCCGCAGGGGTACTGAGGCTGCAGTTATTCACTGCACACCTTAGCTATTACTCCTCCGGGCCCAGATTTGTAGGACTGAGGTAGCAGAAGGCTCCCTTCTCCTCCTGCAGCTTCAGAGTAATGGTAGGAAGAAAGAAAAGGGGAGCACAAGTGGATTCAGGCCCCCCACTTTGACAAGTAGCTGCATTCTCCAACCCTTCACTTAGGTTTTCCAGGATCCATCAGCCCAAGGCCTCACCCACGAGACAGTTCTGCCAGCGGTGTTCTTCCCGTTGCCTTCAGTTGGCCACAAATCCCATAAATAAACTTTTTGGCATAGCAGCCCCAGCTATAAGGTGAGTACAACGTGGGCTGTAGGTCACACCGCAGATTTTCACATTCACATGGCTTCCTCTTGCCCAGCCAAAAGAAGGGAAAAGCAGGGATGAGTAGAGGACAAGAGAGCAAGCAGGGCAAGCAACACAAGGGGAAGGTCCTGCTGTAAGCCATACCGCTGTGCAAGTATCTCCTCTGACCTGCACATACACTGCACAGGGGTGAACTAGGAGGCAAATCCTCTTCTTTCTGCTGCCACCCAGTCCCCGGCGGACCACCGGCCAGAAAGAAGGCTGCCAGTCACGCAGGGGCACTTTGATGTGGGCACAAAAGAGCAAGCCATTCGAGACGCTTCCTGCCCGGTGGCCTCCATCAGTTTGTGAAGCCTCTGAACGCTCCTATTTGATCCGCTCGAGGATCTTTGAAGCTTCTTCTGTCTCACAAACAAATGATCCACTGCAACTTATTTTTAATCCTTTAAAAGGTTCCAGATATTCCTCTGTAAAAAAAAAAAACAAAATACCCAGCCTGAAACTTGGTACCTCAGGGAGGAGCAAATTTTCAACTATTGGTTCGGTCTGAGCATATTCAAACATCAGTTTATGAGTTCTTTGCTGGGAAGAAATGCCAAAGGTTCAGCCTGCACTGTGGCCTAATCCTAGGTGCTAAAATATTGGGATCTCAAGGAAAGTAGCTGTGAGACAAGGCTGCAATGGCTTGGACTGCAGCGTGGTGTATGGCACAGTTGATCTGAGGGGCTGCAAAGTTGGCTGGTGAGTGGAAAGAAATCCTGGCCAAGCAGCACAGGGACAAGCTCAAAGCAACACTTCCACTGTTGTCTTTCATTTACAGCTAATCATACACCCAAGGGCACCGCTCAGTGCTGCAAGCCATTTATATACCTACCCTCCTGTTAAGCTTTATGTGAATTAATTGCTGCTTTCCATTCCTTCTTCCATGTTTTGCTCTAGCTCTCTATTTGAACCAAAAACTAAAATTGCAAAATCCAGCTGAAACTTAATGGAAAACACCGAGTTCCATCTGGCCTCACATAAATTATGGTCAGAGTTGCCATTTTGAAGCACAGTTGTTGTTGTTGTTGTTGTTTAATGCCAGACTATAAATCAGCTCAAATTGAGTTCAAACCAACTCCAAATTGGGACCAGGTTTGCTCGGGGAGGTTGCAAGCTGGAGCAAAAGCCGGGTTGAGCGCTGAACTTGCAGCAAGCCAGGTGAGCGTGGGGCCAGGTACCAAAGGTTTCACAGGGCCGTAAGTTTAACAGAGAGAGGCCTGGGGCTGATTTGGGGCTGATTTGTGCTATGTGGGGATGTCTTTGCCTTCACAGAGGGGAGTTGAGAGGGGAACGTGGCCCAGGTGGCAGCACAGGCCACAAGTGCCTCTCATTTGGCCTTGACAGGCTGCCAGCCCTGCCCCAGCCCTCCTCAGGGATATCTGCACCCAAGGATCACAGTCTGCTCCTTTTGGCTCTGTTGTGGGGATGCTGACAGCAAGTCCTGCTCACGCTGGGGATTCTGCTACAGCCCTGAAGGACAACAGGATGGGGGAGCCTGGCATGGAGGCGCTAGCAGGACTGCGGCCCTAAGGGTGAGTTGAGCATGGTGGGGGTGAGTGAGGCCTTGATGCAAAGGTCTGGGCAGAGATGGGGGTGTTCTGTGTCCAGGACCTGCTCTGACCTGGTCCCATGGTGTGTGGGGCATGTCTGGTGTCCTGGTACCTGTGTGAGAACAGGCAGGGCTCCTCCCTCTGCATCACAACCTATTTTAACCTTAAAATCAGTCAGTCTGAGGGGATTTTTAACCATATAGTCTAAAAATGCCTTGTGCAATGCTCATTTTTGTTCATGGAAGCAAAGTAAGTCTCTTTTTTATGTCCTTCCCTGGCTTTCTGGGCACTGAGGAGGTGTAAGGAAGCCTTCCTCCTTGGCCAGGCTCATGTCCTGTGCTGGCACCAGCCCTGGGTGCTGCAGGCGGCCATGTCGCAGATGTGTGGGTCCAGGCATGGTGAGGGTAAGGCCCTCAGGCATTAACTGTATTTCCACAGCCCTGTCCTGCCTTTCAGCTGTGGAGTGGCATTTGAGAGGCTGTAAATAATACAGGAGATCCTGTGGCATGACTTTGTAAGAGGAATCGGAAGTGAGATTACTCGGTGACATGAGCAATGAAAACATCTCTTAACTCTTTGGTGAACGGCAGAGCTAATCATCACGTGAAGCATGCATAAATACTCTGAGCATGAGGCGCTGCTGCCCTTGGGAGGCTGGATATGTGATTTTTATATTTTTTATTTTTTTTAATGGCTGCACATCTTTAAGACACAAATACTCAGCTATCCTTCTTCCTTTTTGGCTGACTCTCTGCCTTCTGGTGTTGAGCATCCTCCTGTGATGTGTAAATGCTGAGTGACTTCTGGTGATCAAAGAGTAGGGGCTTGGTAGATGTATTTCAGCTACCTATTTGATATCCAGACAGCATTTCATATCAGTGCTCACATCCAAATGTATCTGTTCAGAACACTTAGTACATTAATTCTCTTCAGGCAACTGGTTAAATGGGAACCATTCCTTCTTCAGGCCCTGCTTCTGCAACCACGAGGTGTGTGGCTGCCGGTGGCTTTGCTTGTGTGGCACCCGTGGGGGCCCCCTGAGATGTGATTCAGATGCACAAACCTTGCTGGGAGCAGGGGATTGGGATTGAGTTACTGGGTAAAGCATTAGTCCTGTGTTGTGGTAGTGTGAACAGAGCGAAATCCAAATTTCTGTCATTCAGAAAATAAGATGGGACAAATAAATTGTCTGTACGTGTGGCACCAGGAGCTGGGCTGGCATGCAGTGGTGGGCAAATGGCTCGTGCAGGCAGGGGCTGTGTGCTTGGTGGGCTGGGGTGTGGAGAAATTGGTGCCTGCACACCCTGCGGAGGGCTTGTCGAAGGCTATGAGTCAAAACATGGCTCTCAGTGCAGGCTCCAGGTGTGAACTGGAGCATTTCTGCTGTACCTGGTTGGGAAACATGTGTAATTCATCTCAGAAGGAGAAAGGAACAGTATGTCTATAAATATGTATTGATATACATATGTATATATTTTTTTAAAAGGACAATTAGTGTAACTTTGTCAGAGGAAGGCTACCATTCACAGCATGTGGGGAGAAGCATTGGCCTTCTACTTTTTCTCGTATTTTCTGATATTTCCTTTTGCCTTTAGTCAGAAAAAAAATGAAATAAAATAAAAGGCAAACCAGTATTTGCCCTCTGCATGCTGGAGGAAGTTGCTGCAGAGGAGGTGCTCCCTGTGCACAAAGCTGTGGTACTGAAAAGGGAATTACAGGCAGCTTTTATTTGGATCAGAAAGGCACTTTGCAGAAGCGTTGTCCAGCTCCATTTTGTGTTTGCTCCTGCCCAACGGAGCAGGCTCTGACTGGGCACAGTCTGGAGCATGATGGCAGAAACCAAGCCAGATGCAAGTGATGGGAACCCAAAGGTTTTCCTCCACCATCCTGAGAGGTGAGGGATGTGGCAGCAAGACCACGGTGCCTGTGGACATGCTCATAGCAGAAATGCCATGGCTGCGTGTCCAGTCACTACCATCTTACTATTTAACCTTCATTACTGAGGAAAAACACTATGGGCCTCTGAAAGAAACAATAAATGGCTGTCATTGGCTCCAAAATGTTGCAGGAATAGCAGGGGCTTTGATCTCCCCCCCCCACCTCCTCTGCTGTGTGCTGCTTAAGATTTACCAAACATTGCATCTCTTCACATAAAAACTCACCTTTGTGTTGCTGCATATAATCATTGAATAGTGATAATAACAATAAAACTACTAGGAAATCTCCCTGTGGCAACAAGTAATTGACCCAGGAATTTTCACTACAAGGAATTATTATTATTTTTTTTAATAACCACACAGCACTAGAGATCTACTTGTTCATCGGGGGATACACCACTATTGTTCTCATCAGTCCTGATGCTTTGCCTTCACCCTTTGAGTTTTCTCAAAGGATTGAGATTATTTGGTTTCTTTGAAGAACAAAGGATGAAGAATTTTTTTTAGATGACTGGCTATTTTGATCTGCAAGGTCTGCGCACAGTGTGAGGGAACAAACATCACTAAATCATTAAGGGAAAAAGGAAGGGTATGCATAATGGAAAGGAGAAACACAAAAGCCACCGAGCCCAGTGGTTAGAGGCAGGCGCTGGCAGCGGTGCCTGGATGGTGTTTGCTGACCCAATGCAAGGTTTGCTGCCACGCTTCTCTGGCCTCAGTTTCTTCGTCTATTAAATTGGCAGGATTACCCTTTGACTTTGTCAGGTTCAGTTACTTGGCTACAACTCATTTCTCTAAAGGTCTGAGGGCTTGGAAATAACACAAGCAGGATGTCTTACTTAACCTGTGCTCTGCTGCAAGATGCAAACCCTCAGGAACATGTCTGAAAACCCCAGCAGGCTGGAGCTGGGCTGGGGCCAGCCTCAGCACGTTCTTCATGCTGTCCCCTCCTTGGTGACAGGGCCTTAGGTTTTTGCAGCATGAGGGGCCAAGCAGCTCTGCGGAAAAACAAGGTCTCTCCCCGAGCCTGTATGTCATAGGATAACACAAACGTACTTCCCATTCAAATGCGCCTCTTCCATTGTGGGAGATAAGAAAATATCACATATGCTGGGGAAATAGGATTAGCCTGTAATTAAGCAAAAATCCTTCTATTTAGCGTAACAATTTATTTAATTAAAGAGCGACTATTACCTGCTAATTATAGGGTTCACAATATACATAGAGCAATGTTTAATTTGTATATGAGTCTCTATTTTTATCCTATTTGGAACCAAAAATCAGATGGTAATGTAGTCGTTCGCTCAGATGCATAAGCAAGAGACACCTTTCAGGCTCCCAGCTCAACAAACAGCATCCTGCTGGGCCCAGCCCGTCACCAGCTCCTGGCAGCTGGGACTCAGCAGAGGATGCTGCAGCTGGCTTCAAAATACAGCATCTGAGCCCAGCTCTTGGTGCTGCTCATGTACTGGGGTCTGTGGGGACCTGTCCTGCTCGGGCAGAGCAGCCTCTGCACCAGGGTGCCGTGGAGGTGGGCACAGATCCTGGAGGGATGGAGGGCATGGGAATTTGGAGAAGTTTTCGCCTGGATCTGAGCTCTGCAGCGTGATCCTGAGCCAGGGCCTGGAGCTTGTCCTGGTTTGCTGAAAAGCTGTCATCCTGGGGTAGTTTGCAAAAAATGTGCATGTCTACGAGGGAGCCTGGACTGTGTTGTGGGTGAACTTTGTCATTTTGCAGTGAGAGATGGTTTGGTTAATCTGCGGAGGGCAGGTGACCTTACTTTCCTCAAATGCTGCTCCCCCTGTTACCCAGCGGTTTTGCATTTAGCCCTGCATTCTGCAAACACTTAAGCACATGTTTTGCCTCACACTTAATGGGAGCGTTCACTTACCTACAGTTAAACATGTGTACTGCTTTCCACAGGATCCAGGAGTCTGCCACAAATATTTCGGGTTCAACTTCCATTTTGCACCCCTTGAGTTAGAGCCGGTCGTGTTTCAGAAATAAGCCAGTGCCCTAATTAGTCGCTTTGATGCGCTAATCCCCTTCCTGCCCTTTGGACATACTGACATGAGCATGTCCCTAACCTCCAGTGTTTTTTATTTTTTTGTGAATTCGGGATATTTCTGATGACTTCAGGCTCTGTCTCCTTGAAATGAGTGCTCCTGACATGTGAGGTGGTGGTAGCGGTGGTGGTTTTGGGGTTAACCAGAGCAGCTTCTGGAAACACAGGGAAGGAGGGAAGGTCTCAATTTCCCAAGTGCCACCTGTGAGCGGTTTCCTGGCTCTAGCAGCAGCTGGAGCAGTGCTGGTGGCTGCACCTCGGTGTGAGCCCCTCTGCAGCATGCACAGAGCTTAGTGGCAGGAGGACGGCGATGCCAGGTGAGATGTGAGACCTGATTTTGTCAGGAATATGCATTATTTCCTGAACTCTAGCAAGAGCATTTAGCTTGCAGCAGCCCAGCCTGGCATCCGAGCAGCTTGGCTGCGAGTCTGTTCTCGTGTGTGGTCTTTGGAGACACAGACCAAAGGGAACAGCTCAGCTTGGGAGCGTGGGGCAGTGATGGGAGGAAGCAACGAGGACAATGCGGTGACAGCGGTGGCACCGGGGTCACGGCGCGTTCTCCGTGCCTCAGTTCCCTGCTCCAGCAAGGAAGTGCTGAAATCCACCTTGCAGAGAAGCGAGGCTTCCTCAATTAATAAGTGTGCTCGCAGGCTTGCCAGATGAAAGAGATGCAAAACGCCGTGATCGTTTCTTTTATGATCGTTAATAATAGTATAAGTTACCTGAAAGGCACAGTGCGTGTCCCCGGTGAGTTTTGATCTCCTGGCATGCCTGGCCGTGTGGGGTGGATGAGGCTCTGGCTCTCTGGGGAGTTGTTAGAGGAGAAAACAGGCAGCAGATATTTCTCCACCCCCCTGCTTCGCTCTATTCCCAGCCCTGCATCGCTCCCAAGGATCAATATCTGAACTGAGAAATTATATTATTAGGCTGCATCTCGTAATCACACATCAAGTGGCGTCCACTGGTTTCCCCTCGGCACACGGCAGCAGGCCCTGACGGAGAGATGTTTCTTTTGAACAGCTTAAAGCATCCCCCATGCAAAATACATGGGGTGTAGGAGGGGGACAGTCCTTCTGCAGAGCGTGTCTGACTACTTTGTGTGGATCGCTCCTTCCGAATTTGCATTACAGAAAAACAATCTTTTATTTATTTAAGTTGGAAATCCCTTTGCATCTGAACTTCAAGTGTGCAGCAAACACACTTTGATCATTTTAATGCAGAAGTCACTGATTTACAATAAATATTGTGTTTTCTTTTCATACTTCTTTTTGTTCTTTGAGGAGATTAGAGCAAAGGAAGGAAAATAATTTTGACCTCATTAGAATTGCCTGGCAGAAGAAGTGTGTGGAATGAAGAAGATGCTGGGCTTCGAATTGTCTCAGGCTAGTGACAGAAGTTATGGCACCGATCTGTCCGTCAGTGATTCCTGATGCAGTTTATCTGGACTGGGAGGAGAAGTGGCTCCATCCGCAGCACCCACGGATGTGATTTGGGGGAGGTTGCTCTTTTTTTGTGAAGCATCAGGAGGAACTGAAACATCTCGAGCTGTGAGAGAAGAGCGGTGCGGTGCTGCGGGCGTTGCTGCTTTCCTTTCTCCTGCAGTTATCACAGATAACAAAAACGCAAGCAGTTCAGTCTACACCAGGGTCTGAACCATGCTGTGCAACTATCGGACAGAGTTGCCTCCTCCAAAAAGGAGATGGGCTCACTTCTTATAGGGAGGGCTGAGGATGAAGGAACCTGAGAGGCATCTTTGGGTTTTCCTAAATCCAGGCTTTCCCACAGTGCCGCTGAGCGCAGGATCCAGCCCATCATCTTTGCTTTCAGCCCCTGATTTATTGTTATAGGGGACTGCAATCAGGGTAGCTTAGCCTAAACGTGGTCCTCCCTCAATTACATGCTACTGTGCTGCTTCAGATACAGAGGCCAGAGCCATCCCTTTATCCTGAGCATCTTGGGCAAACAGAGAAGGGGTTTGCGGCAGTGTAAACAATGTGAATTGCCCTTTTGGAAAGCCCTGATCGCTCATTATGGTTGAGTCCAGGCTGGATGGAGCCAGGGCCTCACTCAAAGGTGGTGTGGGTTTGGTTTTTGCTTTTTTTTGGTTTCTTTTCCTGTGGGAAAATGCAGGTTAGGGAGTGTAAGAGCAAACAACCAGGAGCCACTGCGCCATCTCATGCAGGAAGGTTTTCCTTGTGTAGGAAATCCCAGTCCTGGAGGGGATTAAAGCCCAGAGTTCCCTTGTGGGGACCCTTTCTGGGTGATTTCTCCCCAAACGCATCCCCTCCTTCAACCTCAGCAGCTGGGACAGGCCATGAAGGGCACCCTGGGGACATGCTCCCAGCCCTCTCCTGTTGCTCTCCATCCCTGTGGCGAGATTCACGTTGCACTGGGCCATGCATGGCTGTGTCCCACCCGCAGCACATCTCACCCAGCCCCCTGGATACGATCCTGTGGATGTCCTGGGGCATGTGGACAGTGCAGGACACCCCAATCCTCCCTGGCCACCCCAGGGAGGGGGAGCTGGGGCATTGGAGAGGCAGTGGGGAAAATGGACTCCCTGGCTCTGGTGGAGAAGCAGCTTCCCCTGGGTGCTGCTTTTCCCCTTGTACCATGGGAATGCCTCTGATCTTGCCACCCTGCTGTGGGTGTCACAGAGTGAGATCTCCCCGCAGCTTCCTCTCCTTTTTGCCACCTTGCTCTGTCTGCTGATGGGGAAGGTGCTGCCTTTCACGTCATCCTGAGCTAGAGATGGAAATCACAGCATCCTGGGAATGCCTGGTGTCAGTGCCAAGCAGGGAGCTTCCCAAAGCCCAAGGGAAGAGATCATCGTGAGACAGCACATCCCAGGCAACTCCAGCAGGAACGTCGGAGGGGCTGGAGGGAGGACAGGGCTCTGCTCTGCCCAGAAGGCAGCTGGGATGCTGCAGATCCACCATCGCCCTGCCTGAGATCTCCCCCAAGACCACGCTTCCCTTTTTGTCCATTTTGTCCCTAGCACCATGAGCTGTGCGTGCTGCTGCCTCCCCTCGGCACTGCCTGCCTGGAAGGGCTCAGAGATGAGTGCTGGTTTTCACTTAAGCCTCATTTCCTGTTAGCTGAGGGGGGTTTGAGCACACAATTCCCTTCGTACCCAATTTACAGTGAGTAAATTTTGCTGGGAAAGCTCCCTGGGCCCTGGCAGTGTTACAGCAGGTCTGGGTTCACCCGTTGCTGTTTCCACGGACAGCACCAGCACGTCCTGGGAACACTCAGCCCGAGCCCAGACAACACTTTCCAGTTAATATCCAGTGACTGCCCGAGTTTGGGTTTCCCACTGGCAATAAAACAGTGGGGAAAAGAAAGCGATTAACAGCTTACGACTCCATCTAGCTCCTTCTGAGTAAAGCTCCTCGCTTTGTTTTGAGGCTCAGAAGATGAACTGTGCCGCACGTTGCTTGCAAGCGCGTCCTCTGTTTTGGAAAGTCTCCATCTATTTTGTTTCCATGTTATCTGCGTGGTTGTAATTAGAAAATGATGTGCCTGCTACATGACCTCCTCATAAAGAACATATTTAAAGTGAGACAATAACATTCAATTCCCTTTCTAAACCATCAAAAAGAAAATGGTTTTCAAGGCATTTCTTCCTCCTTCCCCATTCCCTCCCTTCAGCCACTTGGGTGGTCTCATTTGACAAGTTTTACAATAGAGGGCTTTTTTTTTCCCCCCTCCATGGACAAACATGTAATTGCAGGAGGAAATCTGGAACTGGGAACCAAACAACTCCCTCCTCCCCAAGAAAAACTTGAAGGGGCTGAATATCAGCAGATCCTTCCACTGCTCCTGGCAGTGCCACGACTGTTGCATCACTGCAGCCCTTCTGAATCACTTCGCCAACCTAAAGAGGCCTCAACCCAAATGAGGATTTGCACCCCTGACACTGAGCATCACCACGGGAGGTGTCGGCAGCCTCCAGTTATCCTTTCTGCCTGCCCAGCTCAGCTGCGATGCTGCCAGACCACGCACGAGACGTGCCAAGGGCCATGCACATGCACCCAGGCTGGAGGGCTGCTGGACGTGCGTGTGCAGGCAGCAGGAAATTTGACTCTTTTAATGATTTTTTTGTTAAAGATGAAGCAGGCCTTACAAGAGCAGCTTTGTGCCTTGGGAACTCTCCCAATTGCGGTGCCAGGAGGGTGCAGGGGCAGTGCCCATGCTGATGATGTGCTCCTGCAGTGAGCTGGGCTTCCAGACAGGTGAGCAACAGCTTCACCTAAAAGCCCGTAAAACACTAATAAAAAAAAAAATAAAATGAGGCTATAAAGTATATTTAGCAGCTTCCCACTCAAATTCTGGAGAGGGGGAGCTTTGCTGGCACCACCCTGTGCGAGGCAGAGTCAGATTTTCATCCGCATTTCCAAACTGGCTTCTCTGTGCTTTCTCCCCTTGGCTTTTCCCCTCGAAATGTTCCTGCTGTGGCCCTGCTGTCAGGAGCAGCTCTGTGAATGGCCACTTAGGGCAAAGTCTGGAGAAGAAACCTGTCCAGCTACGGACACTGGAGCCTTGGGAACGTGTCCCAGGCCTGAAGTGCCCAGTCACTTACCTACATGGCATGAATTTCAGATGCAATCCGCTGCTTCTGTCAAGCCTCTTCTGTAGTTAGTCATACCTTAGTAGCTGGGGAAACAGATCAAATACTGTTATAAAAACACGAGGGGGAAAAAGAAAAAAAGAGGTGCCAGGTTCTTTTACAGCTTTATTTGTGTCTGTATATCTGTCTATCTGGGCTTACAGTCTTTGACGCTGAAATGACAGCAGGGAAAAATGTGAATATTTAAAGACGAAGCTAGCATCAGCATTTCCATTTAGGTTATCGCTTTGTGTCGTCTCTGGCATTGTAGCTTCACTGCAATGAGGTTTGAGATCTCCATCTGGTCCTGATGGACAAAAGCCTTCTGAGAAAAAGGACCAGGATGGAAGGAATCAGCCTGTGGTGACTGCAAAGCTGTTGGAGTCCTGTCGGAAGATAGGCAAGTGAAGCAGCCCCGAGTCTGATGGATTTTATATCCTGGAAAATTCAAATTGGACCATAATTTTCATGTCAAGAGTCATTCTGCTGCATCCAGCCACAAAAAGCATGATTTTTCTCATTGCTTATAGAGCAGCAGGACCAGGTCTGCCCACTTGGTGCTCGGGGGGCTCTGAGCCAGAGGCACCACAAAGCTGCACTGCCTCTCGCTCCCACTTAACCTACTGGAGAATTTAAATGCCAATGTTTTCATACCCCCTAAGAATGCGATCTGTTCTGTATCTATGGCAAACCTAAAAATAGTTCTCCTCTCAGCCATTTTCAAGATTTTTTTTTTTTTTTTTCCTGCAAAAGGTGAGCTCCTTGTGATCCTCCTGGCTAAAAAGCGTTACGCCGAGGCGTGCTGCTGGAGAACACGCAGCATCCATCACAGCCCTGCTCGCGCAGGGTGCTGTCACTGCTCCCCGTCTGCGCAATCAGAACTGTGCCGAGTTGTTATTTATGTACAGGACAGGCTCTGAGTGACAGATCAAATGATCAGATTTTAGCATGATTTAGGAAAATTAGTTAATTTGGCTAGGGAAATCAAGGATCCCCGTGGAGCTTGCAGGGTAAAACTTGCTTCAGATGGCTCATAAACAAAGGGCTGTGTTGCTAGGATTGCTAAGTTCAATGGATTTTGCTTTTGCAACCCACTGCTGCAGTTTTACTCTTTCCCTTTCTGTCTGGGAGATATTTAGTTGCCTCTTGGTTTTATATTTTCCTTTTTTATTTTTAATTCTATCTTTGTCATAGATGTAAATCCTGCTGTTAGGATCTGCTACTCTGACAAAAAATTAAATAAATCACATGGTAAATAACAATAAAGCAAATATTAGCAAAAGGCGCGGGTTGAGGGAGCCTGGCTGAACTGAGAGCATCTCTGCAGGCAGCTGGGCTGGGCACATGCACCCGTGGGCAGGTGGCAGGGGGTGATGTGGAGGGGCTTGAAGCCACAAGAAGCGTGCAGGGGTTGGTTCTGTGCCACAGCGATGTCTCTGGCTCTCTGCGTTGCCCTTCGACACGGTTAAGCTGCTATATCGGGGTGTCCTGGCGTCCCTCCCAATGCCATGACGCTCCTTAGTGACTCTCTGTGTTTGTTCTTGGGCTAAACGTTGCAAAACAGCTCAGGATTCCTTGATCTTGCCTTGTTTGGATTCTTTCATGAATTGCATCCATGTGTCCGAGGCACCGAGCCCTTTCACACGGTTGGGCAATGTTTGCGTTAGGAACAGCGGCTCTTTCCTACACGAGCGCGGGTCGTTGTTCCTCCCAGTCCCATGAGAAGCCCGGGGCTTCAGATTCAGGCACGTGGCGGTGAGTCTGGGACGCAGAGCTGCAGGATAAGGTCTGCTCCTCGTGCTTTTCCTTGGAGCATCTGTCTTTCTTTTCAGGCAGGACATTGGCCATGCCTGAAAGCCATTTAGAAATTGCGGGGAGCGCAGGTTTCAGTAGCCTGCCTGTTAAGCGGGGTTTCTTGCCAGAACACATTACTCTGAGATCTGCACTTGTTCTCAGTTTTCACGTAGGAGTAAAGGCAGCAGATTTAACACCAAAATCCAAACCAGTTTGGATTTGGATGCATAGGGAGCAGCTTGAGTCCTGGTGGCAGACACCATCAGGTGATAGATGTGAGCCAACAGCCCCTTACACGAGACAGGAGGAACGGTGGCTGGAGATGCACGGGGAAGGCTCTCCATCCTCTCTGACATGTATACGCCTGTTATTCGCTAACTAGATTTGTCCAACTGGAATTATCACTGAAACCTCATTCCAATAAAATTCTGATTTCACGACTATTCCCAGAGGTGGTATCTCAAGAGGCTGGAAATTGCTGCCGGCGTCAGCCAGGATATAATTGTCATTTATGTGTTTGTGCTCTTGTCTGCACGCAAGTGGATGAGACAGATGTACAGCATGTCATAGGATGGCTGGGTTTTCATATGGCTTTCTTAGAGATTGCTGCTTTTATTCTCGTTCAAGGTTTTCATCCTTTCTCCTGCTGTATTGTCTGATTTATCAGAGTGCCTGAACATGTGCTTCTTCCTCCTGTTCTCCTCCTCTCCCTTGCTGATATCTGTAAGCAAATCACCACTGTTTCATGGGAAGTGAAAGAGAAGAAAAAAAAAAAAAGGCAAGGTTCTTGTTCGCCTTATGCAATGGAGATGATGACTGAAACCACTCTTAATGATTGTTCCCTGCGTGCCCAGGCAGGGAGTTTGATTTCTGAGTAATTCCAGCAATGGCGATGTACGTTAATGGCACAGTCTGCAGCTTCGCTGCTTCTAGAATCAGCCTGAAACCAGGTGGTGTCAGTGGGCTGCTGATGTAGCAGCAGGATGAGGCCCTTGTTTAGTTAATAGCAGTAGTGATCAGCGTGGATTGCCAAATGTGACTTGGATTGGTGTGGTTCGAGACCCTCGTTCTCATGGAGGTCACTCCAAGCTTACTGAAAATCAGGTCTCTGATGTTCGCATGACCGTGAATGGAGACATTTAATCAATGGTTGTTTGAGAGTTAAAGGCATTAATTAAAGGCTTAGCTGGTTTTTAAGAGTGTCAGGGCCTGAAGGTGCCAGAATTTGGGGATGTAGTGGAGTCCAGGCTCTCCGTGGATCTCCAGCTGCTCCCTGGCAGAAGGTTGTGGCAGATGCAGGTACCTTTGTGCCCCATTCGCACCCGTTATTCCCTTTGCTGATCAGACCCTGCGGCCAGCTATGATGATGGCCCACGGCATCCTGCTCTAGGGGACAAGCAGCAGGGACCCCCCTGAACCATGCTGACGATGCCAGGAGGTGTTGGCTCTCCTGCGGGCACGGCTCCAGAAGCTGCTGCGGTGGAGTCGATGCTTGGATGTGGGTGGCCGCAGGTCCCTGGGGCTGGCTGGTGTCTGCATTTTTTGGCAGCCCCACAGCTGGCCGGGCAGGGTGGGCATGCCCAGGAGAAGCACAGGTTTTGTCCGTGCTCAGCGTTCCCCATGACAAAACTTTGTGTGTTCCTAACAAGCGGATCCTGTTTCTCCTCCTGCGGGGAGGCTCCGTCGGAGCTAACCGGTGGTAATTGGAGAGGGGGAGGCGAGGGGAAAGGGCACAAAACCTAGGAAGAAAGCTGGGGGGGAGTGTGAGATCCCAGAGAATGAGCCTAAAACCAGCAAACTCGGATGGAAACGCTGCTCTCGCAGACCACAGGAACATGCTTTCTGCTGGGGGAGTGCAGAGCAGACGACCCGATGAGGCTCGCGAGGTCGCTGCAGTTGGTGCAACGAACCCTGGGGCGTTTCTCCGGCCGGGCTGCCTCGCAGAAGTCTCCTTCTGTGGGAAAAATCAATAACTGGAATGGGTCGGTCTCCTTGCCACTGCAAACCTATACTTAAGTGTGATTAAAATGCTTTCGGCAAAGGAAATACCCCGTAGTTTAAGCCAAACATGGGGACATCCTTTCTCCCTCTGATTGATGTTATGGTGGTTTACGCGGTGTACTATATTCTGAACCAGCCCCAAGTCAATTAGGCACCGTTTCAAAGTATTTTCTCATGCAGCCCAAGGTTTTGCTCGTGCCAACGAAATCTGAAACTCGGGGAAATGATAGCAGAAATGAATGCTGTGAACGAGTACAGCCAGGCCGTGGGGTGAGCAGGCAGCGAGCACTGCAGGATTCCCTGCTTCAAGGATCAAGCTGCCTTTTTCAAGTTGTGAGATTTAATGGCCTTTTTTTTTTTTTTTTTCCCCGAGATCAAGCGTAGTATTGGTTTAATATCTGATACAAACTCTATCGGGAAAATATATCCTTCCTTTGTGGAGGGACAAGATGATCTAACTATAAAATGATCAGATCCTGACAGTTCTTTCCCACCCCTGGACCAGATGGGATTTCTGCCCCAGAGACCCCATCTAAAACACCTTTGCGCTCAGCCTTTGACTATTTGAAGCTTTCAGACAATCGCCGTGTGGGAAAGGACGGTCCTTACAAATCTCCCGACCTTTCAGTCCTGAAATATCATTCCTTGTGATGGAAGAGAGTAATAACATGTGAGAGCACCATCACAAGCCAGCCAGCAAAGGAAATAACAGGGTGACCTTATAAAATCAGCGCTGAAAAAAACCCCAATTATAGGGTTAAATGCCACCGAAGTAATGATTCTCCCGGTTTATCTCGCTGGCGATACGCTGTATTTTAAAGCCAGCCGTCGGGGACATTTGAAATGGCACTTAAACCATCGGGGGAAGGTTCCCCCGTACACCAGGCATATTTCCATGGATTCCAAAACAGCCCCGGAGTCTGGGCAGGCGAGGAGTGAGCTTAATTCCTCCCTTTGTAGTAGGAGATCTTTGAAACTCCTATTTGATCGTTTCCCTAGATTAGGATGGTTCTGCGCTGCTTTGGAGCAATGTGTCCCCCCTGCCCACCGACCTCCTCTCCCGGCGTGATAAGGCATCTGTAAACACCCTCTGAAAGTCTTTACAGAGCCTCCTCTGTACAGCGCTTTGAAGCAGAGCTGCATGAAGACCTCTGTACCGGCTGAAAATATCTTGCAAACTGATAAAGAAGTGCAGGTACAGCTAAAATCCACTGTGTAATAAGGATTAGCGAGCCTAAGGAGGTTTGTTGGGCTTGAAGATGGAGTTGAAACGTCTGAGGCTTGGATTCGGCCAGAATTAAACTGAACTTGGGTTTCATCAGATGCCGCGTTGGCCCTCTTCTCTCCCGCTCCTCCTCGCCCCACTCCACGCTCAGAGCAAATACTCGGAGCTCATCATTTTAAAAGGAGCGGTTTAATTTTCCCACCGGTCCAGGTCCTTGTTAAATATGCTGTGCTTCAACCAGCCCGCATCTCCCTGCGCCTGCCTACCTGTGTGCTGGGCTGTATTGATCTCAGATATGTGGGCAATTGCTCCGCCGAACACAGCCTCAAAGAGCCCCATTTGATCCGGTGATGATCCCGTAGCACATATCCCGACTAATTGTATCCGTGGAAATCAAGTGCACTTTAACTAATGAAAAAAAATAAAAAAAAAGATAACGTGGTCAAAGCTTATTTGAAGAAATGACATGTTTTAAAACCTGACATGACTTAAAACAGAATCATATAAGTTCCTTTGCTAAAACACTTTCAGGATATATTAGGTATAACAATAGTTTTCTACATGAAAATGGCTTTGAAATCTTAAAAGAAAAGTATTTTAAAAGAAAAGAATTTTTGCGGTGCATTAAATTGGACGTGAATATGACAGATTTCAAAGACTGTCAAAATAACGAATTTACATCATAAATGCACAGGCTGCCTTTTTAAAGGCCTCTTCAACAACTCAGGAAGGCGTTTAATGGTGAGCAAGTTCAAAGTGTCATGGACTCCCACTGGTATAAAAAGGAGGCAATACCCACTATACTCTCTGTGTTTCAGATAATGTATCTGTCTCTTTTCAAGTTAATAAACTGCACTCCTGTCAAATTGCAGATAAATGAAAGCGACCAAGACATTGTTTTCCCCACATATTGCTAAGAAAGATATCTCCCAATATTTCTAAACGACCAGTATGCTAAAAAGAACTTGAAATGAATCCACCCTGCAGTTATTTTACAGCATCAAAGACAATGAAATTTCCACAGAGGCACTTTCTGAAGTTTTAAATGCTTTATTTCTGATAGCTGCTCATTAAGAAGCTTCGAAAGCTTTTTATTGTTTCAAAGGCAGTCATCTAAATTTTTAATCATTCACTAGTGCTATATGGTCATGATGTTACTCTCTAGCTTTAAAATCCCTTTATTTTCTAAACAGTAATGTCAACATAATGTTTCCCCAAATAATTGTTAGGTACGGCCTCGCTCAAAGAGCAACTGTGAGGAGGAGAGAAAGGAAAAGAGAGAGGATTTTTCCAGCTCCCTTTTGCGAGGCAGAGAAATGAGACACGTCAGGAAATTAAAGTCCGGGACCGACGGTTTACAGAGCTGGCCACCAACTTACAGCGCTGCTCTTCTGGGATGGTTTCGGCCCCGTTTTCATTTTTATTGTAGGGGAAGTTTGCGGTGGGTATTTTTCAAGCGAACAATGATGCTCTGCGGGCCGAGCCTCGCTCTGTGACACATGGGTGTCCTCGGGGATTAAAGAGGATTTAGGGAAATTTCCTGTCGCTGCCCCTCGGAGCTGCTTTCCCCACACCCTGGTGTTGGAGCAGTGGGATCGGGTGTAGCTTGGTGGGGACATGCAAGGGGCAGCATCCATTCATTCCCCAACCACAAGTGCATGTGGAGCCCCTGTGAAGGAGCAAATTGGGGCATCACACCCATGTCATGGCAGGGTGATGCTGACCCTGCCTGTGCATCTGGTTTCGCTTTGCTCCTCGCTGCAGCACCCACCGAAGGCAGGGCTTCTCCCTCGCAGCCTGGGACTGCCGATTCTCACACGCTAGGCATGGGGATGAGATTGCAGTTTATTTACTCTACAGGCTCATATTAAATTTCTCCCTCCCCAAACCACAATCCAGCCACTCTCCTCTTCAGGGACAGCAAGTTTTCCATTCTCAGGATCTAAGCGTTGGACTGAGCCCACGTTCCTGCTCAAGCCTCTTCCCTTTCTTGTGCCTGTATTAAATACGTTCGGAGTGCTGACAAGTGAGCAGCAATGGGAAGTGGGAGCAGATCCAGCCTGCCTCTGCCCAGCAAGGATGTAGATCCCTCTGCATGCATATATTTGTCACGTTTACCTTCCAGTTTTCAGTCAGGATAAATGCAAAAGAAAGAAAATACCGAGCCGCAGGAATGGTCTGCGTGTAGCTCTGTGTTTGGACATCACCTGCAAGAGATCTCAAGGGAGGAGGAGAACAACTGGCTCTTGCTAATATAATGCTTTGCCCTCCTCTAGTGGTACTTTTGATCTCAGACTCTCCGAGGAATTACCAGCATTGATCCATCACCGTTCTGCCATCTCCTGCAGCCCTTGCACAGCTGAGGCACCGAAGGTCCGGGTGAGCACAGGGCACCCACTTTTACCAGCACCTCTTAGTTTGGTGATGGAGATCTCGTCCCAGTTTTCAACAGATAGCTTTTTTTATGGTGAATGTGGTGTTGTTGAATAGTTTGTAAGTGTTGTATGCAAACTTATAGCTGCCATAGACGTATGCTGACACTTTTATCAGTCCCTTCTCAGCCTGGCCTTGGGTGGCTTCAGGCACACCAAACGCAGCATTCTGCCCTTTCCTGCTGACTTTGCCAAGGCTCCCTTCCTCTTTCTGCCTTGGACACAGGCTGTCTGTCAACTGACCTAATCACTAGAAAAGCTATTTGCCCAGGTTTTGAAATGCAAATGGTTTCAAAGGCACGTCGGTGGCTAGCGTGGAGCTGAGAGAGACGAGCGTGCTCACTGCCCAGGACCAACTCCGTCCCTTGGAGGCACAGCGAGAGGAGTTCTGCTGGTTACAATTACCCAGCGCTATCGTGGGAACGACGACATAAAATCAGATGGAGCAGTTGCTCCGCTTGTACCAAAGGCCTGGGAAAACACAAGTTGCCAGCAATTAGTCCGGAGAGGAGCAAGAGCTGGCTGTCAGCTGAGCGTGTAGGTGCTGGGCTGGGATGCAGGAGGTGCTGAGTGTGCGGGGACGCAGGAGCTGTGCTCTTCATCTGTGCCCTGTGCTGGGCTCTCCAGGCACTGTGGGCCACACGTCCCCATTAAAGCTGGGTTTCTGGGGTCCTACAGATGCTATTTAGTGCTAGTCCTTTCCCAACAAGCCTCTTGAGCAGCCCTGCCCTCTTTGGGGACCTCTGCTGAGGTTGTGCTTTGCTCTGAGGAGTCAAAGTATTCCTGATTCTGGTACTGGAAAAATCAAAGAGAACTGGGAACAGAAGTGATACCCCTACCTGGTACGTGGCCAGGTTTGCTGTGCTTCCCGCCCACCCTGCAAGCCACCGGTATGTCAGGCAAATCCTTGTGGCGCCCAAGCCCATGGGATAAGCCACGATCTTGCCAAAACAGCAAGTCACAAATACTAAAAGCGTAGTTAACGGTACTTATACTTAGAAGTCCTGCTGGAAACCAAAGATAACACATGTTCCTGTAGGAAACGCATGTTAGAGAAACAGCCTATGCTCCCTGAGGACTGTTCAGCATCCATCTGTGGCCGTGCTGTCCAGTGGTGCACGTGTGGAAGAGCTGCTGGTGGGCTCGGCGAAACCTCATTCACTGCAGAGATCTCTGCAGGGCTGCGTAAGGCAGGTGCTGCAGCGGGGACCCTTGGTGCTGCCGTGCTGCTGCTTATGCTGGCCCCCGGCGTGTCGAGTGCCAGTGGTGCCTCGGGGCTTGGGAAGCCTCCACATCATCTTTCCAAATCTTGCATTTGCACAGCACACTTTTCCCGTGATACCAAAAGGCAAATCGCAGTTCTTCAGGATCGCATCTGCAAGCAGCTCCCATCCTGTGTCCGGGATGACCAAGGAAAACAAACGACATGAATAAATCATAAGATTTGCAGAACATACATTTTGCCAGGGAAAAAAACAGATTCAGATCTAATGTTCTGTGCTCTGAGCTAAATTTAGAACTCGTGATTTTGGACAGGCTTCTCACATTGCCAGGCAGGGTCTCAGGCCCTTCGCACAGATTGCAAACATCCTGCGCTCTTGGCTGTTTTCACGCCGGGATCCGTACTCTGTTACCTTTCCAGGGAGAGTTCAGCTCTGGCCTTTCACACGGAAAGAGCCAAGCGCTTTGAGAATAATTAGAAACTGATAGTTTTACATAATGCTACCAGATCATCTGGCCTCTCTTTGAAGCAGAGGAGGAGAGGACTTCAGCTGAACAACTCCGGAGTTAGGCCAGCCAGAGCAGACCTGGCCCCGCTCGCTTGTAGGATGGAAATGCAAATGCCTGCCCGCAGGCTGCTGGCTCCCTGGGCCATTTGGGCTCCGAACCCTCTGCGTGCGAAGTTTCTGTGTTGCAATTACCAGCCTGGTTCCTAGAGGCTATAAAGCTGTCCTCGGGAGGCCGTGATGGATGGTGCTGTGCTGTTCAAGTGGCCTTTTCTAGGGGGTGTTGCTAGCTTGCTGGCGTGTTCCTTGAGGTGATCCTCTGCTGCTCCGTTGCTTCAGAGGGAGCCACAATTCCCCGCTGCTTTCACTTCCCAGTCAAACTGGTTGCTCCAGTTTGTGTTTTCAACGCTGTTTGTGTTTTCAATGCTGATGGCCAAAGCAAAGAAATGGAGCTTTTTTCCTCAAAGCACAGGGTTCACCAGTATGACTCAACCGAGGCTCCAGATGTAGCTCCAGATGGCCAGTTATAGAGAATACCACCTCTATTTGTTATTCTGAGCTATTTGTACATGTTTTTGTACTTTATTTCTTCCTTCTGTTTATTCTGAAAGAGTTAAACTTTATCACTCCATCAGCGTTGGCAAATTAGCTCTGTCATGTGGGATCGTTTCTCTTTCCTCTTAAACGACTTAGATGATTGACCAACAAAATACTTGACCCGAAATTTGCTTTTGGGTAACGTTCAAGGGTTTGAACTTCAGGCTTCATTACTGGAGAGCCTGCCTGCTGGTGGAGTCCGAGCTTTCCTACCACACACCGACCCAATGCACCTTGCTTGTTATCCTGCTCACCCATTTGCAAATTCAGAGAAGTGTTTGCAGTACGTTTCCAGCACGCCTTGCTCATCTCTCAAATGTATTTAAGGAGGTTGGGATCCACCTCACTTAGACTGAACCCACGTTTTAGCTGGAATTGGACATCTCAGGTCCCGCTGTGATCAACAGACAGAGTTTGTACCCCAAGGGGAGAGTGCTTCAGTCCTCCTAGTGATGCCCAGGGGAGGTTTAAGGAAATGCCCGGGGGTGACATCCACTCTCCACTGGTTATAGGAGCTGCTCATGTGGCTGGCTGAGGCTGCACCCAACTCTCATGTGGCAAGATGGATTCTAGCTGCAGGCACACGTTTTCAGAGGTATTTATCTGCCTAAACAATCAGAAGACGCCTTGCAAGATTTACAGAAAAGTTCTTCAGTTCCACTGAAATAAATGGGATTTAGTTTAGATAAGGCAGACTTTTGGGAAACCTGTTGTCTCACATATTTGTCTAAACACTTCAGAAGAATGTGTGTCTGAATGTTCTCTCAAAGTAAGGTCAGGTTTGGCTGACAGACATTTAATACGTTTGATCTTAATGTGACCTTCAGGAAATAACAAACTGTTATTTCAAAATAAATGCTTTTTTTCAGAAGAATTGAAAATAGAGCCTTTCCTGCTGCTGCTTTTTGATGCGTTCCTTCCTGCCAAGGTCCTGACGACACCACCCTGCCTGGCATGGAACAGTACCTTCTCCTGATGGCAAGGGGAAGGTGGCATTGTCCAAGTCCAGTTATTCCTTGGGATGTGCAGGACTGCACTAACTCTTCCAGTCCCCTTATAGACTCTCTCTATACCTTTCTTTTCTTAAAATACTAGGAAAAGGCGCTGTCAGCCAGCTTTCATCACGTCCCTCAACTGCTAAGCCTGGTCTCAGAGAGGAGACAACTTCATGCTCATAAAGTTCCAAAACAACGAGAAAACAAGGAAACAAAAACCCCCTTGTGTGCTCAGGTCCAGACATCCCTTCTGGAGTGGTAATTTGTGGCTGTCTGGTCCCTTCAGTGTCGTGGCACTGATTTCCTCGCTCCTCCTGAGCTCCTGCCATCTGTCCCCAGCCCGGAGAGGGGCCGCTCCGCTCGCTGAGCTGCTGGACCGCTCTCGGAGCTGCTGCTCCTTTCTTGGAAGGGGAATAAATCTTCAGCAACCTGTCAAACCTGCGTGAAATTCCGACACGGTAAAACCCAACGCGGTCACTGGATGCAGCTACTCTTTCCTTCCTTTGTGGTCTTCGTGCCCGTGCTTCTGCTCGTGAAAGCTGTGCTACGTGAGCAGGTGTGTGTGTCTGCATCCAGCTGTGCTCCCTCTGCAAGATGGCAGCTCGTCACATCTGGTTGTACTTGATTATACTGCCGAGAAATCACCTTGTTCTCATTTTGAAGCGGTGAGGATGGCAGAAGGTCCCTTTATTCGCAGTAATCAATTCGAGTTAGAGGGTCCTTTAAACTTGCAGACAAAAGACTAGCGAGATCCAGTAAGCTGGAGCTACCAAAGGTCAAAGCAGAAATAAGATGGAAAGCTTTTGTACAGAGCATAATTAATCATCCCAACATCCTTTTCAGATGTATGGCAGATTTTCTATCACTTAGAGCCTTTAAATGATGACTGAATATTTCTCAAAGTTAGATTTAAGATGAGCAACAAGTTACTGGGCAAGGCGCAGGAGTCATTACAAGAAATTCATCGCCAGTTCCAGGGAAGCCCAGCACAGAGGCCCTATACTGGATATTTTGGTAGCATCGCTGCCTGTTGTGGGATCCCACTACTACTGAGTGAAATGTGCTGTCTCTCCTCAGCGAGGAGGCTCATAGCCTGCAGGTCCCGGTGCAGGAGCACACAGCCCATGTGCTGTACTGCAAATCCTCTCCAGGTTTCCAGCCACAACCGTCCGAGGCTCCTGCATTACCTCTGAGGAGCGGTGCCTTTCTCCCCAGCACTCTTTTTCTGGTCCCAGACTTCATCCCAGGAGACCATATCTCTTCCTACCCACACACCAGAGGAGAGCAAATAGCTCCTTCTCCCCACAGTGGGATGTAGTTGAACTCAAAGATGGAGCTGACGTTGTTTTACTTTATCAGATCTATGCATGACGTGTGCATTTGGCTAAGAAGCATTTATTTAGGTAGTTGCTTTAAGCTGATGTTCAAAGTTAAGGGGTGCTGGAGATCCAGAGGTGACCTGTGTGGGCAGCCCTGAGCCCAGCATCGCTCCCTCAAGGTCCAGCTGAGCTCCTGAACTACCAGTCATCCATTAAATAGGTGCCTCTGAGGGCCTTGGGTGGGAAATACAAGACCAAGCGGTGCAAAAAGAACTGAAATTTTGGCCTTGGAGCACCCCAAGCACAGGTGGAGTAGCCTGGTGATTGAGACTGAAGGAAGAAAAGGCGATGTGGGGATGGGAGTGAGGTGGAGTGGGAGCCGTGCGCTGCTGTTTCCAACATGGACATGTGGCTTGGGCCAGCTGCCGTGCCAAGCTCCCTCTGGAGAACAACAGGTTTGGGCTTTTTTCCTTCCCTAGATTCTTGCAAAAGAAAGAAAAAAAAAAAAAAAAGCTGGAACATCCTCACTGGAAAAACAGATGCAGCCTCTTGGAGCCCAGCTTTCTCTGGTAAATAAACTTCAAGATGAAATCAAACCAAACAAAGCTGCTAACTAACCCAGCCCTGCTGCTAAAGTGTTTTGCTGGGTTTTCAAATGTCTTTGTGATGATTCTGTTCTTCCCCTGTTCTCCCAGCGCCATGTCGAAGCGTTACATGACTTGAAAGCCCGAAAGTCATGGAAGGGGGTAGGGGGAGGAGGAAAACACAAAGCAAGTCGTACAGACGGCGATCGGGGGGAGAGAGTTTTTTTTTTTTTTCACAAGCCCCAGTAACCACATGAAAGCTCTTTAAAAAATAACAAAACCGTCATCTCCATAGCAGTTCTGGTAGCGCAGGTAGTAAAGGCTGGTATTAATTACCCGATCGAGCTTATTGCTGCAGGTGGAAGCTCGTCAGAAGCTAAATACTTGGGTGGCCAGGCACACGGCTTTCCATAAAGCTAATGGGACACCTCGCCAACCCCAGCCTCCTCCCCAGCGCCCCGGGAGGGGATGGAGAGCAGGCTTCCAGAGGACACTGCGCTGAGAAATCTCCCCCCGGAGCCTGGTCTGGTTTTCCAGAGCCACCTGGATCCAGCTGCGTGCAGCCACGCATGCCGGCGTGCAAAGCAAACCTGTTGGAAGAAGAAGCGCTCGGGTGCCACGAACAGCAGCCGCTCGGAAGCCGGCACGGTGGGTGCCCCAATTAACAGCGCCACGCCGATCGCTGTGGCTCGTGAGTTCATTACAAAAGACAGACAGACATCCGCAGGGGTCTTAAAATAATGACTGCTTTTATCCGGTGATTGGCAGAGGTGGGGTGACAAGGATGCGCTGCTTAGCATAAACTGGCTTTTTCTGCTCTTTTTTATTCGGATACCAACAGAAAATGTAACGTGGGCAAACAGCAGCTCTGGGGAGGGGTGGCAGAGCTGCAGCAACCTTGGCTTTGCTCTCCTTGGGTCAGTCCAGGTCTTCCCAAAGGGCTCAGCCTCAGGCTCCAGAAGGCTTGCCCTCCACAGAGCTCTTTGTGCTTTCCAAGGCCTCCTTTTCCTCACCGGGGTCAGTTTGTCCCCTCTTCCCAGGGCTGTGTGGCCCTGCTATCGCTGGTCACCCTCCTACAGAGCGACTTCCCTTCACTTTCAGCTTCTTTGGTCTCTCTGGCTTAGGAGCAGCCTGAGACCTCTAAGGAGATAACAGCTTCAGGGCTGTCCCCAGTTCGAATCGATCACTGGGGTGTCCATGTGCTAAGGTTTGTGCCCATTCAGGTTTTTCGTGAGTCTTCTGAGATTCCCAAGGTCTTACTGTAATTTATTTTGCTTAAACTAGGCCCAGCAATAGAAAATAAGAAGAGTTTATTACTTCTATAATTATACTCTGGCCTTTTAAAGTACTTTTCAGCTGGGGACTTCAAAGCCATTTGCAAAGTTTCACGGACTAAGCCTCAGCATGAAGAAGCGCCACCTTATTTTTCAGGTCAGAAAAGTAAAGTGTTTTCCCAAAATACATGAGGAGCTGAGCTGGGATTAGACCCCGGACCCCCAGCTCACAATCCCTTCCTTTAACTGCTAGCTCAGCATCGCTCATTCTGGCATGGGAAAAGCAATTGGGAATAAGAAGCTATTACTGGGGCAGGCAGTCTATAGGGGATAGAGTTACATTTTTTACAATAAAGTATTCTTTAGGACCGGGTTGTGATTTGAGACAAACTCAAGCTGCAACATTCAGAGGCGCTGCTAGGATTGAACACTGAAAACCCCAGAGCGCAGAGGCATTCGAGTCGGAGGTTTGGGACCTATTACCGTGGATGATGTCCACTGCAGGGTCTGCAGCACTTATCTCTTGCCCTCAATGCTTCAGGAGAAGAGACGTAAGGGTTTTCTGTGCTGTGTCGTTACCATTCCCCTCTTCATATTGCCCAGCTCAAAGTTATTTGTGGAACTAATAGAAGGGGCAAGACTTTCCTCTTGAGATGCTTTCCTTCTCTGCCTCCTGTTACATAGCTGCGCGTTTGGAATGTGTGTCAAAATTGAAAAAACTGGATGCTGATTGTATTTCCTTTGCTCTTTCATTTGGGGATTGCTGACTATTTGCAAACTGAACTCAAATGGAAGGCCACAGGAGTTTAAACCCGATTGAAGCGATGCAGGAGAAGATGAAATGCCGTTCTCCAGAAGCTCTCAGGCTCCCTGTTAATCTGTGCTGACACCGCTTGAGCATCAGGGTTAAGAGACAATAAAGAACGTGGGGCAACTGGGATCGAGACAAAAAAGTGAATTAGTGAATTAATGAAGAAAGATCTTGAGAAAAATGTCTTTGATACCTAAAAATAACCAATGGTGTGTATTAGTCTAAAGCATATTTTCAATGCAGGGATAAGTGCACGCAGCAGGGAGGAAAATACAAGAGGGAAGCTGTAGTAGAGAGTCTAGAGGGTGAATTTAACTGACAATAGATCACTAGAGCCTGTGGTATTGTGTTCAGAGGGTTAAAAGGCTAAACATCTTTGTATTTAATGGAAGATGCTCCTAGGATTCTCAAAAAGAAAAGATGGAGAGAAAATCTGCTGTCGGGGAACTTGAAAGAGATGCACTTTTGCGCCTAGAGTCTGGAAAGCTGGAAGCGTGTTCAATGGGGAGACCCAACGGGCACATTTCAGGAAAACCTCGGTCCTGGGGGATTTTCCATCAGTGAGGCTGCTCCCAGGTGTGCCTCTCGTCCTGCCCCATGTCGGGTGGTTCCAGCATTAATTTATCTGCAGGTTATGACGAGAGGAGGAGTGTTCAGGGCCTTGAGAAGAGCAATGCTTGCTACCATTTTGCCGAAAATTGCTCATGGGTTGTAAGCAGACTGGGGCTTACAAGGGCCAGAATCAAACCAAATGATTATGGCTCAGAAAACTACTATAATTTATATAATTTTCACCTGGAAGACATACTCCGTAGGTAACCTGCCTTCTCTATAACCAATAAATAGCATTCTTGGAGAACAAAGATCTGAGGATGCTCTATAGAAAGGAGAAACACGAACAAAGCTGTACCATACGTTAAAATCAGCAAAACTGCTTAAGGCAATCCAATTGCATTTTTTTATTAGTATTGTGTTGTGATGCTAAACAGAAAATGACAACTGTGAATAAGATAAAGGTCTGCATTGTGCATGAAAAATTTAAATTGTTACTTTAAGGAGAGAGATTTTTTTTTTTAAACCCATAAAACATTTATAATAACATTTTACAAAATTAAGAAGAGGAGAATTGGCTTGAAGTCTTCTAAACCCATTAAATTTGCATGCTGTTGTTCAAAGCAATGGTTAAAAAAGCAAGAAGAGGAAAAGGTCTAGGAGGCACGAGTATGTGTATTTGAATACATATTTGACAGTTTTATATGAGAATCAGAAATCTGGTACTTGGAGCGGTTTAGGGCTGAGCAGAAGTTTTGCCTGTGGGTTAGGCTGAGAATTTCTTAGCAGTGAAGGGCTGAAGTGGAGCCACACTACAGAGGGGAGAAGATTTTTGTCCCCAGGAGATGCTGGATCCAGCCCAGCTCAGGGACAAGGCTTTGGGGGCACCCACCTGCCCATGAGCACATCCCCATCCTCCTCCCCTGGCTCCTCGAGGAGCTTTCCCCGTTGCTCCGAAGGCACTCAGCTCCTGCTCCTGGCAGGAATAGCGATTTGTTCCGTTTTCAAGCAAAATTAATCGTGGCAAAGGAACGAATGTGAGAGCTTCAAGCGAACGGGTGACTGCCCAGAGAAGCTGGCGTTTGGCAGACAAACACGAGCAGCAACATCGCCGCGTGTCGTGCTCGGCTCGGAGAGACTGGTGTAATCCCGACGCGGGTCGGCGGAGCGGTGGGAAACCCACTCACTGCGTTTTGTTGGTTAATAATTACATTTTTCATATTTTATTTATTTCCTCAAAAGAAACAAGTAATTATTACACAATCCTTTCCCCATACCACTTTGGAAGATTTATCAATTATAATCTAGGAGAACGGCCCCATGTTAGACTTCAAATGTGTCTCATTAAAGATATTTTTTAGGAAGAGTGGTGGAAAAACAAAGAACTGCTGTGCTGTTGTCTTTTACTTCTCTTTAATGTCGGGTTCAGAAGTAATGATGTTGGGAACAATCATTCTTCAAACCTCTGTTTCCTTGTGTTTACTCATTAAACACGAGAACCAGGTGCTCTCATGGGGAAATGCTCATTCTAACATTGGCTTTAGAAATCAAAAGTCTCTTCTCTTTCGCTAACAAGCACTGCTTTGCAGGGAAGGGACCGGGAAAAAAGCAAGCAGGACCTGCTTAAAAAAAATAAATATGTTAGTACCTAGCCCTGCAATCTTAGCTTGTAGAAATCGTCCTGGTTTTAGAGAGGTATCGGTGGGAGGCGTGTGATTACGGGGTGTTCATGCTGCCTAAGGGTCGGGCTCGGTGTGCTGAGCTCCCTGTGTTGCAGTGAGTGTGGGGCTCAGCAGCGAAGGCTGGCCCCTGTGCTCGCTTAGTCGGAGCATGTGTCACCCTAGAAGATGTCTCCAGCTCTTCTGTAGCACCTCGGGAGCGATTTGGTGACCTGAATGCAGGCATCCTGTGCTGATTCGGGCTCCCCAGTCCAGGAGGTCAGGGCATGTGCTGCCTAAAACCTGCAGCTGCACACCCGTGCCGCAGCACACCCCTAATTCCCATGCGATGCGCTGCCCACAGGTGATGGGCAGGCACCGGGAGGTGAAAGGTGGAAGAGCTGTTGCATCTCGGAGAGGTTCACCCCGTTTTCTTGAAGTTTCTGTAGGCAGAAATTAGCAGCCTGGGGTCCAGGTCTGAGCTGCCTTGGCTCCAAAAGTTGCTCTGGTATCGGTGCCCGGAATATTCTTAAATTTTGTACCAGTATTTGCTATGCAACATCCTTGCCTCCCATGGCAAAGAGAGATCAGGAGAACTCAGGATGAATATTTCTCCCACTAGTTTTTTTATACTGGTTTGATGAGCATGGTGAAACGGAGCTTACCTGTTGTGTGGATGGAGGTAGGAAGAGCCTTTCCCTTTGGGTGGATGCTCAGGAGCTGCAATTAATGCATATGCAGCAGGAGGCAGGGTGCAGAGGGCTGTGGTGCGGTGACCTTTCAGCATAGGAAGGGCCTTGAGCGTTTTGGCAGAGTGCTGAAAGCTTTCATATTCCCATGAATGGGTTGAAATTTTGAACAAAAAGTAGAATTCTTTTCTCGAGGAGTAGAAAACTCTTGTTTCTCTGGGAAGTGCTTCTTTTTTTTTTTTTTTTTTTTTTTTTTTTTTTTAAATATTTCAACACACGCTAATTTTAGCACCACTTTGGTGAAGCTCAGGACTTTTGTGCCGATCTAAGCCGGTGGCTCCCCCCGCTGCATGTGACAGCAGAGGCAGACGCAGCCCGTTCAGGTATCGATATCCACCAGGAGGGGTTCAAACCACAAAATGGGCTTAACTGGGGTTTTCTCAGTGCCTTGCTTCAGGGCTGCTCCCGCTCCCGGCCCTGCTGGCTGCTGTAGGCTCGGGGCGCCTTTGAGCAATCCCATTGATGCAGAACCTGAAGATCTGTGTTAAAAGCTGTGAATGCTGCTCTCCCGTTTCCAGCCCACCTTCCCAGAGCCAGTCGCTTAAACTTTTTACTTGTCCTGCAGGAAAGCCTGTTAGTGGGAAGATATCAAGGGGAAGCTGTATAGATCTGATTGGCAAGCTGTGTTCTTAGTTCTTGGTGCTTTTTTGAGTCGTCGTCTTTTCCCCAGCAGTGCCTTTTAATTCTGGTTTTATAGCTGACCTTGTTACTGTTGTTAGTACAGTTTTTTTTCCTTTCCCTTTTTTTCGGCGTAGCACTTCTGTAAATGTTTTTGTTCTTTGTTCTAGTTCACTGTCCCTTTGAGGTTCCTTCTGATGTCTAGTCAGTGGCGTGTTTTTGATAAATTCTTCCCTAGCTGGTGCATCTTCTCTCCAGGTATCAAAAATCAGGGCAATGGTTATTGAAGGGACGCTCATTAGAGTGATACATGATTTCGCTGCTGCCGCCGCCACCGAGAGGAGTGGGTGCCTCCGAGTCAACAAATGGGCAGCGTTTAAACAAAGGAGCAGGAGACCTGCCCTGGAGGACCCACCGGGTGCACCGCCACCGAGCACGGGCCCTTTGTGCACGGGGCTTTGACGGGGGAAGCAGGGGCTGCACCCCCAGCCCTCTGCCACCCGCTCCCATGCTGCCGTCAAGGGGCCACAGCAGTCTCCTGGGGAGTCTGGTACAGCACGGCTGGGCTCAGGGGTTTAAGGTGATGGTAAAAGTGGGAAGCTGGGCAGAATGAGCTCTGCTTGGTACCCGTCTGTTGCTTACAACCTCCTCTTGCAGGGTGTGTGAAGGGGCTGTGAGATGGGCACGAGGTTGCCCGGCAGGGCTGGAGAGCTCCTCGAGTCCTGCTGGTGCTCCAGACACGCTGGCTGCACCAAGCCCTTGGACCAGGCTTGGCTGAACCAAAAAAATCTGGAGCAGAACCCAAGTCACAGGCAGGTCAAAATGCTTTCTTCGTGCGCGGAGGGTTCCGGGTGACGCCGTCTCCCTGGGAACCCCTCAATCTATCCATCTCCAGGCATTAGGGAAGTGCACGGGGTATTTCTGAACCCGAAAAAAAACTTGTTGTGTCTTTGTGGCCAGGGAGCAGAGCAGGGAGGAGGACCAGCAGCTCCAGGTTCTTTGTAGCAGCCAAAATAGACTCGGGGAATCTGGGGATCCTCATAAAAGGGAAACCGGCAGTCCCACCTCTGTACTTTCCCAGCATAGACCTTTTGTCTTGGATTATTCAGGAACCTTTCTTGTGTTATGCATGGTAAATAGGCTTTCCTTGAGTCTCTCTTATGTTAGAGGTTTAACAACGCAAAGGGCTTTGTTCTGGTTACAAGCATTGCAAAGAACATCTCCAAGGTTTGTTTACACCAAAGGGCAATGGCCTAATAATCCTCGGTGCATCATGCAAGGGCTTGCAACAGGAAAGGTAACGTCTAATGACCTTGATTGCTTAAATGCCTTCCAAACTCCTCCTCAAACACTAGAGGGTGAAGCTCTACAATTCCACTGAAAAGTAAGTAACAGAGGGAAAATGAGCCACCGAAAGGTCAAAGACGGTGTCTGAGCCTGGAGTCTTGGCTGCTTTGATTATGTCAGCACTGCCCTATATTCTGAGAACCTTTAGGAAATTAAAGAAACTCTTAGTTGGACAAAGCTGAAGTTAAAAACGAGATTAAGTGGCCTCTGGCAATGCCTTTTGTACTTCTGAAATACTGCAAGACGCTGCTCCCTGAGCAGGCAGGCCCCGTTGGAAGCGCTGAGGATCCAGCAGAAATTCTGCCCGAGCCCAACGTGACACAAATTCACAGGAACAGCAGCAAAGCAACTCAAGCAGGTAGCCTTAAAATAAATCCAACCTTAAATTCTCTTCATGGTTTCACTTCAGGAATCAAACCAGCTGCCAAGTGCAAATACTGGAAGCACATCCCGTAATTTAACATTAACTGTTGCTTGTTGCAACTTGATAGGCATGCTCCAAGTGCACCGCTGCTTTGTTCTAGCTCTAATTCACCCCTCCACACCTGCCTAAACTGCTGGTGACTTTCTCAGCTGGATGCACAGGTACACGTCCCGGCGCTGCGCTGTGTCAGCAAGCGCTGTGCCTTGTTGCTTTAAAAAGATTGCAAAACGCTTGGTTGGTGCCAACGAGCAAGCTTTGTGCAGCCAAAAATGAAATGCAAATAGGAGGTTTGGCCCATCGCTGGTGAGACTCTTCAAAGCAGGACTCCCCTTCCTGTGATGTGAGGACTTTGAGATGGAATCCCCCCAAGCAAGAACAGCTCTCAGAAGGGATGCCAGCACCTGGTAAAATCAAAGCTTTGAAGACGGGCCTCCCCATTGATAGAAGTCTTTGCATAAGTACCCTCCTATCTTCTCTGATGCCTTTCCAGTGTCAGCAAACTGGAAGCTACGGGATCGGGAGCGGGGTGGGATCCCTCACCGGCACAGCAGGTCTCCTTGCCGGAGGCTGGCGCCCAACCGCGCGCAGATCCAGCTGACCTCCGGGGTCTGGCAGGTGAATTCCAGCAGGTCTTGCTGGGGTGCTTGAAGATGCTATCGCACCTCCGCTTCCCCTCCGAGGTCCTACCCCTCTCTCCACTCCCTCGCAGCGCTGGCAGAGCCGAGCGGTGCCGGCACCACGAGCACTCGAGGGAAAACCCAGCGGCTTCGCTTCGGCGGGTGAGGAGGGGAGGTTTTCCACCAGGCTCTGCACGGAGCAGCAGGGCCAAGCCTTTGATTCTCCACACTGCGGGAGCAGAAACCTCCTGCAGACGCTGGGCAGGGAGGTGACGGGGCTGGAGCAGCGCAGAAAGCTTTTGCAGATCTCAGCTGGAGCACCGAGGTGCCAGATCCTGCATTTTGGGTCTCCTTGAAGGATGCGATGGTGTGACAGAAGAGGGTAAATGCTACGACCTGTCTTCATGGATCATTGTGTTGCCTTCCCGCAGAAGTACAACTCTTTCCACCACCTCCTCCCTCAACTTTCTCCAAAAGAGAACCAGCCCCTTCAGCCTCTCCCCAGAGCCACCCTCTTCCTCAGGTTGCTCTTCACCAAGGCAATGCTTTCCCTGCAGAGTATCGATGCCCCACAAGTGCTTTTATTATTATTTGGTCAGGCACCTTTTTACTTTAATGTATGACCTGCTGAATTACAAAGAAAAAATACTTTCTGGTCTGAAATGTGTCTTTGTTTTAAAGGAGCCTTCAACCTTTCTTTTTTCCTGGTCCATGAAAGATTCCCACCACCAGGGCACCAGAAAGAGGAAGGAGCAAAGCTTCATCTCACCTTTCATCCCTTCCTCTAATCAAGTGGCACTGCTCGGCGCCCTGCGGTACCTGTCTGGGAACCAGTTTGGGGGTGAGGGCTGCTCTCTGGCCAGGAAGCAAGGGGGTGGAAATGAAAAGCAAACCCCTTGGGCTCTCGGGAAGAGGAACTGGGAGTGCCGTGGCTCGGGCACACGAGAAAGGCGTTGGCTCAAGAAGTGTCGGTGGAAGTCCTTCGGTACATGGAGAAGGGCAGGAGCGCGAGCCTGGTGTGCTCCCGATGAGAGCAGCGTGGGCTGTGCTCCAGGCACCGAGCCCAGAAGTCATCTTGCTCCTGTGTTCATCCTCCTGCAGGTCCCTGAAGATCTGCTGTGCCTTGTCTCGGGGAGCTTTGGGAGGGAGATGGATGCGTGCGTTAAATGCCTGGGAGGGGGTTCCCGTGCAAGAAGGGTCCTTCCAGGGGTCCCTCCTGCAGGGCATGGCTGCTCTTCGGTCTGTGCAGCAGGAAACTCAGCCCTGTGCTTGCCCAGCTGGGTTATTTTGGTCATTTCAAATTGATTCCCATCTGAACAAGAAGCCCGCTGCTTGCATCCACCAAGCCCACAACTGGAGGCCTCCAATAAACACGAGACTGGAAGCATGTGAAAACCGCGCATGATTTACCTGTTCGAAAAGGGAAAACCAGCAAAGAATTACTGGCCTAAGTGTGAAATAAGACTTTTCAAAGGAATTAGCCCAGGCAAGGCCCAGGATAAGAGCATTTTCAATAATAGCATTAGGACAGGAAGAAGCACAGCAAGAAATGCCAACTGTAGTCTCTAAATGCTTAAGCAACTTGAAATCTAAAGATGAAAAGGCACTGTACACTATTTACTCTTATTAATGCTGAATTGTACAGAAGTACATTTATATTTTATACCCCTTTGAACTGGGAAATACATATAATTCCCACAAGAGGATAAAGTATTTTTGCACTGGAGGATTAGAGAGGTGCTTTAAAAGGAAATTTAAGGTACAGCTCGAAAAGGGACGGAGATTTCCAGTAGGTCTGGCTGCTGCTCTTACGCTTTCATAGCGCCCGGAGCTGGTGCATCACGGCTGCTTCTTGAGAGCGAAGGGGCTGGAGCTGCATGCAAGCAGCCCAAGAGATCTGAAGGGAATTGCTGTGTTATTTGAGGGCGGAGTTGTGCCTAAAAATCAAGGGGCTGATGGATGCCTGACCGCTCGCCGTCCTTTGTAAGGGTCTCTGCTGCTGTGACCCGCTGGACCTTGGCTGTCCGCAGCCAGAGCCTTTGTAAGGCGCCTCCAGCGCAGCCTCGCTCCTCGAAACTGGGGAGCAGAAAGTGGTTGCTCGTGCTGAGTGTTCCCGTTTGAACCCAACCCATCACCTCCTCTGATGCGTTTCTCTGTTGGAAGGTTATTAAGAGTGACAAGGCTCTAGTAACGCAATCTATCATTTGAATAAAGGAGCCGCTGTGTTCTGCAGGTGACTCCTTTGTGGTCACGCTCGGAGGAGTAGCGTAAGGAATGATCGCGCCTGCCTTCAAACTTTGCAGTGGGACACAAAGGGTAGAAAAGATAAATAAAAGCCAGGTGGCATCAGCTTGCACCATCGAGTTACCGTGCTCCATCACATCGGCTGGAATGGCTGGGGAAGGATACTGCCCTTTTGGAAACGAGGCCACACCTGAGTCGCTTTTATTTGCTCGAACACATCGGACCAAACCACTCACATAACGAGGCTAGAAATATTTCCCTGGGGTGACACAATCCCATTTATCCTTGGACCTCCTGTCCCACGGCCTCGCTTGGTCCCACGCGGACCCTCACGGCGTCCTCCCCCACCAGCCACGCTCACGGGCTAATTAGGGGAGGTTCGTTCCCTGCAGGTCCCTGCGGCTCCTCTGTGCCATCACCTTCAGCCCGGCGCTGCCCAGGGCTTTGCCACAGCCGCCAGGGCTCGGGGGCAGTGATTTCTAACCAGCAAACACGGGTTTGAAACCTCCATTGTAGCAGCCCACCGTGGGGAGGGGAAGAGGAGCAGATAATGAGCTACGGCATGATCAACCGCGAGAAGAAGGTATAAAAGATAGAGACCATTAGAAAAGAACAAGGCTTAAATGCCATCTGAGATTTTAGCTGAAAAGGCCTTTATTAGGTTAAAAAAAAAATCTACATTTAACAATATAGAGTACCCAGTCCTGTAGATTTCTACCGCAAACTCCTCTGAAGTAAACTACAAAGGATTGTGATGTTTCTTCTTTCAGACTTTTTTTTTTATATGAACTTTTTTTTTTTTTTTTTTTTAAGGCACCGTATCCCAGTGAACTATCCTCCATTTCTTTTTCTTGCTGAAGCTGCAGATGTACATTATGCTAGTGTGAAAAAAAGCTAATTAAACTGCATAGACTCTGCAGGAGGCAGCGAAGGCCTGCAGTGCACGGGGGATGATTGATTTGGACTGTCACACAGCTCTGCTGGGTGTCATAACTTAGTGACAAATAAAGGATTACAGTGTCCCAGAGTAACTCTCTCCCTTTTATTGTTCACCAGACATCAAAGCACAAAAGCATATTAGCATTTTTAATAAGTAGTTAGGTCAGTCGTGGCTTATAGTTTGGAATTACTTTATGTAAAACTAAAAAAAAATATATGAAAGAAGGCCCAAACTTATTGGTAGATTAAAAATATAATACCCACAAGGCAGGAATGATTCTTCCATTGCTTTCGATGGAGCGTGTGTTATTTGTCTAAAACATGCAGGGAATGCGAGTTCCCAGCCCATTGTCTGAGAGCTAGATCCTAGCTATAAAAATATTATTAAGAAGTTGAAAACATTTTATCAAAAAAACAATTATTGAACTTCCAGCATTACAGGCCTGCCTGGCGCATTATTTGTGCATTTTTCATGGGGAGCTTATTGTTTTCTGCTTACAATTAGCAGTATAAAATGATTTTTTTTAATCACCTTATCTCTAATGAACATGTATCCCTGGAAATGAAATCGTGGGTATCTTGTACTTTTTAAAAAAAAAAAAATTATAATTTGCGGGTGTTTACTTTAAATAAACAGAACTCAGATATGAAAATGTGAACCAGGATGGAATAATGAAGCTGGTGTTCTTATCAGGATACAATTAGCTCGGCGTAATTGCTAACGTCTCCCTTTGAAGTGGGCAGAGCCCGTTGTGATGGGGCTGCTCTGCTCTGCAGACATGGCACGAGCGGGCCGGTGGCTGCGTGCTCACGGACACCTGCGGGCGTGCAAAGCCCCGCCGGCAGCTGGAGGCTCGGAGCTCCCACCCCAAACGGAGGGGACCCAAGGGACGGCAGCCATCGGAGGTCCATGCTCACAGCTCTGTTAGGGAGCCTGCTTTTTGGGGCTGCACGTGTTGAGGTGTTTATAAATACCGGAGGGAGGCTGAGCTCAGTCTCACCGGAGACGCCGCTCTCTGCAGCGCAGTTGATCAAAGGTAGAAGAGGGAAGAGGTGAGGCTGGATGGCACCAAAGCTGCCCTCAGCTACCACTGACCCCTGCCTACAGGATCAAGCCCTGGCCGGAGCAGGATCCCTTGTGAAAAGGCTGCAATAGGGATGCAAACAGCACTGTCCTCGGCTCCCCTCTCGCTGGCACAAAAGTCATGGAAACATTCTCAACTTTTGAGATGCAGTCACTAAAATCAGTTTTATTTGCCTGCCCAGCCCCATCAGGGCTTGCTATTGTGGCACGGTCATTAACAGCGCTGTCATGCCTTGTGTTGGGGTCTGGGGAATTAACCCCATACTAACTGCCCTGTTGTATCTCGGGCTTCCCTCCATCCCCTGCTGCCACTGGATATCCCATTGCATGCCCTATCCAAAGCCAGGACGGTTCTGGCGGCTGGAGCCAGGTTTTCTGAACTTAATCTGCAAAACAAGGAAGGAAAGCACAAATTTCTTCTACAGCGTGTGTGAAAAAGCCCCATTTCGATGTAACACCTAACCAAGCACTTGTCGGGTGTGCCGGGTGCATCCCCTTCACTCTGGTCCCAGGCTGTTGGGGTCATTGGAGCGAGAAATGGCACTGCTGTACTCACAGCAGCCTGTCCTGGGGGGCATCTCCCATCACTCCCAGTTATTTCCTTACTTCTAAGTTTCTTAAAATTCCCGAGTTTCTTATAGGCCCCTTCCTTACTTATCTGCTGCCTTCCTGCCACCAGGAGCACCAGACTTCCTTCCATCAAGGACAGCTGGTGGAGAGGAAAAGCTGTGTTAGGAGAGAAGAGTGTGCATTTTTAAGCTGTCTCTTTGTACAGTTTAGGAGCTGAAAACAAGGAAGAGAGCCAAGATGTTGGTGGAACTCCAGCAAACATGCCATGGACCGTCAGTGGTTCAAGACCCATTTAGGGAACTGCTGGAATGGGCCCTAGCAGCTGTAAAGCAGATACAGTTTTCATATTATCCCTGGAGAGATGTTTCCTCCTTTTTTTATAACAATTCTTTTAATACTCTTTAAAACGAAAACTTCATTTTCTTGGTATGAAATTACCTTTAAAAAAAATAAAAAATCAAAGAACTTACCAGGAGTAAAAAAACCTGGCGCACAGATACCCATGCGATAGGCACCTTATAAATACCTGCGATAAATAACAAAATTGGCATGAAAGTAATCTTAAGAGCCTGCCTTTCATTTCCAAAGACAAGAAAACGTTTCTCAGTTGAGGTTGAAATAATACTATTAAGCTATCATCTTGTGCCTACACGAAAGGCACTTAAGATATGGTGGAGATGTCCAAAGAGCACAGAGCTGTATTTACCCTTCTGGAGGTGCCAAAACACTGAGACACAGTGCAGGAATTTTTGATGATGGAATTTCCGCCTAAATTTAATTTCCTTTCTTTGGTTCAAATAAAATCTTTCATTTAATTTTAATGTAGTGCTTTTTAGTAAATCCAAACTTAGCAGACTTCAGGGCACGTCAACCTACATCCAGAAGTGAATTTTGCAACGTGAACCCACCGCTGGTGTTTGTGCGAGCGCCCCGCAACGCCTTTCAATTACCGCGTGCTCTCGGGGATGCAGGGACACGCAGGAAGAGTCAGCCTTCACCTTACAGCCAGGCTGGAAGTCTCAACAGGACACAGGATCTGAATGTTGGAGGTTCTTAATCTTGGCAGGAGTCAGCAAGTGACTTCTGCACTCCCACTACAAAAGGCTGTTTGCATGAGGGTTGGCGCAAGCTCCACTCCTCGGGATCCGATGTTTGTGCAGAACTGCAGTGACTTCCTCCTTCCCCCAAAGGAGGCAATATTGCAAACTGGTTTTATTTCCTCTGTTGGGCACATCACCCTAATTTACGCATACTTGCTCTGCGTTGTCCAGTTACTTCGTTAGACACTTCAGGGATCTGCGAGTCTCCTGTTTGTGATTCCTGCATGCTCACTTGCTCTTGTAATTTGGGAGGCTCCTGAATATTTGAAAAAACGATGGCTTCATTTGTTTTTCCAAGTTCTTACTGAATCACTTGTTAGTGTACAAGTGACATTCCAGGCATCGGATTAATGAAAGCGCCTTTCTTCTCAGTACAAGTTATATTACGTCAGAAATTTCTCCACACGCACACCAGTTCCAGTTATCTGATTGATATACTTAGACATCACGCATGAAATATGCCTTTATTCGTGTATTTGTGTCTGTAAACTGAAAAGGACCCTTTATTCTGAAGGAAGAGTCCTGCAGCTCAGAGCTGAACTGTAAGGCTCTGTCAACAGTCAAGCTGGCCACGGGCCAAAACCCAGTCTTATCTCTTCAAGCAAAATCCGTGGAAGGAGCCACAATAGCGAATTTTGGAAAAAAAACTCACTGGTGATGTCACCGGTGAGCCTCGGCCAGCAGATGCTGGCGCTGCCCGCAGCCTGCTCTCGGCGCTGGGGCTCCTCTCGGTGTCCCTGGGGGCTCCCCGCTGGGGAACCCAATTGCAGAGTTTATCTGACCCCAAAACCACCCTCTGGGGGCTTGGCTCCCGGGCTGCACGCTCCGTGTGCTGCACGGCGTGAAGTGGAGGGGCCTGGGGTGAGCTGGTAGGAAACGGGAAAGTGGCCGGGAAAAGCGGTGAGAAAAGGCTCCCATGGGGCCAGCCCATCTTATGACCCGATCCCAAACCTGCTCTTTTTTGTCTCCGTTGTCCCTCCTGGTGTGGAGGCGAGGATGAGGATGAGTGTTTGCAGTGGGTAATTATCACTTGGGAGCCTCAGCCAGACGAGGGCACCATTGGGCTTGGGCACTGGCTCTACCTAAGCCCTGCTGGCCTTCAAGGCAAGACCTAACAGGTGGAGGAGAAACCGGTGGAGAACAGGTAGGGTGAAA
Source organism: Aythya fuligula (assembly GCF_009819795.1). Lineage (NCBI taxonomy): Eukaryota > Metazoa > Chordata > Aves > Anseriformes > Anatidae > Aythya > Aythya fuligula. The sequence continues at coordinate 10,018,308 of NC_045576.1, read as the reverse complement.
ATAACGCGCTCTGATGCCTGAGAGGAAAATCATGGACGTTACCTGTGGACCTGATGCACAAGGCTGTGGGAGCTGGGCTGTGGGAAGGGTCAGGGACCAGCTTGTTGATGTCCTGTGCTTACGAGTTGTCTAACAGCAGCTTGGCAGGCTTAGAATCAGAGATCAGCACAGCTTCTGCTGCCCAGAGAGGTGCAGAGGGCAGCAAGGGGCTCAGGCTGTGGTCAGCTTCACGGCTGGATTCCCTCAGGCTGCGGGTGTCCTCCCTGCTGGAATCAGGAGCATCTTTGTCCTGGGCATCTCTCGTCTGAAGGCAAAATTTCAACTCTAGGTGCTGTTTTATTCACTCTTTTTATCCCAAGCATGCACATCTGGGAGAGTCTTTTATAAAAAGAAATTGGGACGGGTTTTCTTTCCATGTGCCAAAGGCAGGCAGAGCTGGCTGTAGTTTTGACCTGGTAAAACACTGAGGAACAAGGTTAATTTTTTGTCAGTGTTCAAATCGTGACGTGGCCCATCACAGTTGGGAAGAGTTTGGTCAGAACAACCTTTATCAGCCCTGCAGCCATCATTTCAAGCCCCATCCTCAGGCTTTGGCTTCCTCTTTGGAAAGTCCCCGAGACGTAGAGCAGCCCCAAGGATCTCCAGCACCCACCAGCCATTAACAACCTGTGCGAGCAGACCCAGCGGAAAAGCCAAAGCCCATAGGAGCTTAATTTTTCTCCCACCCTTCCTCAAACTGGGCCACAGCTAATGCTAAAAGGGTTTTATGCTATTACTGCAAGAGTTGTAGGATAGAGCATTTAGGTCCCAAGCTTCCTATGTACTTCATTGCTTTTAGCACTCAGCTTGAAATATTTGTGCATCCTGTGCGAAAGCAAACCCTATTGATGGCCAGGAGGAGAGGCAAAGCCTTAAGTAATTTCTTACTAGATAGTCCAAAATAGGTGTGTGTGTAAAGAAAATTGATAGCAGGTCTCTGCAAATATCTAAGCGTAGGCGTGTAATTTATAGCACAAAATGTGCTGGGGATACATAGACTTACTGGTACTGTAGGGAGCACAAAATAATTTTGATGCTCTTGCAACAGCAGAGGACTGGTTTTTCTTTGTCTTTTTTATTTTATTTTTTTTTTTCAGCTGGGAGACGAATGAACTAAAATGACAGAGACAGAATGGAAAAAAATAAGCAGACTTGGATCTGGACTAAATATACTAGCAGGATAGAATGTTAATTTCACCCAGATTTGGTTTTGCTTGGGAAAAAAAAAAAAAAAAAAAAAAAAAAAAAAAAAAAAAAAAAAAAAAAAAAACCAACACGTTGTCTCTCAGAGCTGTCTGCATCATGTAGAAATGTGGCACTTGCCCATGTCACTGTGGAACAGCCAGCTGTGGCCAGGTCAGCCTCGTCTGCTCTAATTAATAGCTCGTCAGAGGTACCTCATCAGCAGTTGGCCTCTCTAAACACATGTGCTGCAGGAGAGTTACAGGTGAAGCTGAGAGACTTAATGCCAAGTTTCTTTACTCTGGTGGGCGTGCATCAGACATTGATTAAAATGGGAGTATTTTGGAAGTTAATCAAGAGTATTGAATCAATTAATAAGACACTTAAATGTCTTATTGCCTTAATATGTCTTAAATGTCAAAGTTAGCTGCAAACAGTTTGGTACCTTGACTGCTGCTGTAGCTGATTCCTGAGCTAATGAAGATTCCCAACCATCCAAAAGGCTCAGGTAATTAATGTTCAGCTGTGGCATTAATTGCTCTTAACCGTCTGCACCTTACTGACTGTGTGACCTCCTCCTTTACCAATGGCACTTTTCAGGTGTGATTTAGAGAAAACCCAGAAAATTCCCCCCAAACAAGCCAGCTAAGGAACAATTATGATAGGAATACAAATGATAATCTGATTTTTTTTTGCTGTCACTAATTTCATTTCATACAAATAAAAAGGTGCTTCTTGAGTGTGGGGAGCAAGGGACAAACCTAACCTGAGCCTGGGGCAAGCACCAGGGGCTGGAATCTGAGGACTCTGAGGCTGCCTCAGAGCCTGGTAGGGAAAGATCGTATCCTACAGTGAGAGCATCTCTGGTTCACAGCAGTGAGGAACTGGGAAGGATGAAGAGGACCTTGGCTGTAAAATCCTACTGTCCTCTGTGCAGTGCTGGTCCGGCAGGGCAAAGAGCATTTGCAGTGCAGGAAGGGCAATTTCTGCTCTGCATTGCGTGCTGAAAAGCCTCATCATGCATGATGCAAGGGGGATGTCCAAAGGGGCCCTGACCTCCTCTAATAGCGGTAACATTAAAATATTCTGCTGCAAGATCACAGTGACATCTGAAACTTTCTTTCAGTCGTTTTCTTCCCCCTCCTTCTTTCTCATCTCTTTGGGTCTTTTGGCCCATATGTTGCTAATTTTCTGTCTTTTCAAAGCACTCTGTTTCATTTAAAGTCAGAATACATTCTATTCATCACCGTGAATACTAGGGAAAAAAGAGATCTCAAAGGTCAGTGTTCCCCTTAATATATAAAATAAATGAGCAAAGCGCTGTGTTTTTTCCTTTAGCTTATTACTTTTCCTAATCTACTTTTTAGCTCTACTGTGTGAGATCACAGGAGGGACTTAGCAATCGCTCCTAGAAAGGCGTTTAGATTTTCTGCAAAAAGGAGTCCCTCAAAAACGCATGCCTTTGTACTTAGATCTGCTGAGGCAGACTTCAGCCAAGCTAATTACTGGTCAGCAAGCTGGTGTGCCATGATGGTGACATGCACAGGCACCCAAAGGACTTCCCTTGCCAGGAGCCCACTTCCATTTGCTCTCCATCACAGTTACCCAGGGAAATGATTCCTCCTTTCTAAGGTGTTGCATCTAAACCACTGAGATCTGTGCAAGGGAAGATAAAGACAGAACACTGGCAGCTAGATTTCTGAAGTAATGATTACCAAGATGCCAGTTAAGCTATTACAATCATTTGAAGCTCAGAGGAACACATGAGATGAGCTCAATTTTCACTTTCTGTTGTTCGAGAGGTGTGCTCTGTTTGTACAAAGCGATCCCAGGCCTGCATTTCTGGAAGCGCACGTAGAAGATGGTCCTGCAGCCCTCAGAGAGTTAATTATATCAGTAGCCCGCTACTTTCTTGCTTCTGTCCCATCTGCGATGACAAATGCCGATCTCCCCGCAGCTGTGACAGCGCCGCAGGCCTTGGGCAGCCCACACCTCCCCTCGCCGGCTGCATGACCCCGGGGACATGGCCAAGCCCCAGCCAGCTGCAGGGCCAAGTGAACCTTTCGTTACCAAACCTCAGACCACATGAAGGTGCCCGCGTTCGTGTTATGTTCTGAACTTGGGGTTCAGGCCAACTTAGTTAAAACATTCACCAAGACTCATCAAAACTCAGATCTTTGTAGGGAATCTGGGCCTGAGAATGGGACTAAGCCAGGCCTGGACTTTGGCTAGCCGGGAGGTGAGTGTTGGCTGGCGTGGGACGAGGAGCAGAGGAGACAGTGGCAGGATTTCCCCTGCTCCTGGGCTGTGTTGCTGCCTCACACTGCAAGCTTGAGGACCCGAACCACTCCATATATGAGCCACGGGGGTGGAAGTGCTGGGGTTGCCCTGCAATTTTGCTGCCCATGGCTTGCTCAATGCATGGCCACAGTAGGCCCGGCCCAGGCCATGGCCTCCTCCCTGCACGTCGGGCCCTGTGTGCTCCGTCCCGCTGCGAGCTGACGTGGGCAGAGACCTGCTGTTCGTTGAGAACACTTGCACGGTGACTCCGCTAATAAATAATCTCACGAAAGTTTCCTTCAGCGCTATAAGATGCCTACTTTCATCTGGCAGCGCTTCAGGGCTGGCACTTCATCAGTAGATGAACAAAGCCAAGTAATACAGTACAAGCAAAACTATTACAGTCTGGGGTATTTCCAAAACGAGGTCCCGACCAGAAAAAAATAAAATAAAAGGAAAAAGATGGAAGAAGTAGGCAAGGAGGGGCTTTAAAAGCTGTTAGCTTTGAGCTGTAAATTTAGTTTAAATAACTTTTCTGGCTGTTTTGAACAAGCGTAGAAGTTGCATATCAGCAAGTGAAAGTTTCTTGCTTTGCAGAACAGTTCCATCAGTCTAAATTAAGAGTGTTCAGTGGGAACCAGGAATGATGCTACTGAAGAAATCACAGCCTAAAAACCAGTTAGCAGGCAGCTGTTCTTGGATGCCTTTCCACCACGGGGCTATTTGATCTCTCTGGAGGCTGATACAAGCCCTGCAGATGGGTAATGGGTTCTTTTTGAACAACAGGCCTGCAACGTTTCTGCATCTGCAATTGAAAACACTGTGGCAATGAAAGGAAGCAGGGTCTTTTAGGTCTTGTTTCTGGCTCTACCACTAATTTAATGCATGACCTTGGGCAAGTCAAAAAGCATCTCTGACCTCAGTTTACCTAGTGAGAAAGTGGGAGTGGTAGCACTTATCAGCTGCTGCGGTATCCGAGATTTCACTCAGTGTGTTTCCTCAATCTGCTGAAACAAGTGAATCATCCTGCCCGCTGTAGGCAGCCTTCTGCCCCGCTCTGCAACGCATCCTCTCCTTACGGGGCGCTGGTAACACGTGCTTGTAGCTCGGTGTTGGAGAGAGTTATAACCTGCTGCTGACCTCTGGCAGTTGAGCATTTCCAGGCAGCAAGGGTTGTGCTAATCCATCACGATGCCACTTGGCCGATCACCAAACTCTTTCCATGACATATCCTCATTGCTTTCAACCAAGAAGCAGAATTGTTCTTAGAAAAGCACATACACTTTAAAGCCTGGATTTTCTATCTTTTGCCACATTCGGCTTCCATACAATTAATTTAACACCCAGCTGGTAGTAAAATTAGGTGCTTCCTGAGCATTATGTTTTTTAAATTGCTTTCCTAATGCCTTCTGCTCTATCAGGGCTGTCCTGCTGAGGAAAGGGCTAATATCTCCTCCCAAACTCAACTTTTCACTCAGCATTGCTGTAGGAGAGAGAACAATATCCCTGTTGTAAATGTGGCATTTTATCAAAGATGCCCAACAGGCTCTCCAGCATCCTTACAAATCTTCCTGTCTGGAGGTGGTTTCACATCCCCGGGTTCTGGACTCGTTAGACCTTGCATGACAGCCGGTTAATGGGGACACCGTCCGCTGCGTATCCGAGGGCAGGGAGGGTGACTGCTCGGCCCATTTGCCACAAGGACAGGGAGGATTTTGGCGTCTAGCTTAGCACGTTGCGGCTGCTCTCTGAAATGGAGATCGGATTGTGGCTCCGGGAGCTGTGAAACCAAACCGACTGGCAGGCGTCAGAATCTATAGCAAGTCACAATAGTTTTCCTAACCTGGAAGGGAGGGAAAGAAGGGCCCTACAGAAGACATCCCGTGTCTGATTACACTCCATGCGTCCACGGCTATTGAAGCTCTCTGATTACCCTGTTTGAGATTTAGCTGCAACATCCCATTTGTTACAAGCAGATATGTAAAGTCTCCTTGGTATTCAGGTTCATTTAAAGATTTACATTTTGTATTTCCTTGCTCTTTTTCTGACGATGTACATAAAACAGAATTGTAAATGTTTAGGAAAATCAAAGCTATTCTTAGATGCCTGCAATTCCACTAAGTTTGTATTCTTTAATTTGCGCCATGAAAGGAAAAGGAAATCTGGGAGAGGAGCTTGTAGTTTGCTTTTTGAGGTTTCCTTTACTGCATTTCCATTGAAACTTGGGGCTTGGAGTTATGTTTCCCAAGGCAGTTTCAAAGTCTTCTCAGCAACCATTCCTTCCAAAGGACACGTCTGCAGCCGCCTTTCATACCTTCTCACAGAGCTGTAGTGGAGCATTTTAAGGTTAATTTCAACAGAACCAACTTCAGCAGGTGCCCAGAAGTTCAGCTGGACTTGTCTACCTTGGTGAAATTGGTAAATTTCTGGGTAAAATTCTGCCTACCTTTTTTGTTTTGTTTTGTTTTATAAATGCTACCATTTTCAGGGTAGAAACCAATGCCAAGCACAGTGCTGAGATATTGCCATGGCCATAATAAAATGGATTCTGAATATTGTGAGCCAAAATGCCAATCTCTCTCTCTGCCAAGTACCTCCTAGTCCCGTTGGTACCCGCAGCTTTACTCCAATGCACACACTGGAGATGGCAAATCAGGGGAGAGCGGGAAGAAGCGGTTTCAGATTAGGATCTCTGGAAGAAAATCACTCCCTGGGTAAATCCAAGTGAGATGAAATCTGCTCTTCTTTTCTTCTGCTTCATGCACAGTCAATGTCTTGAGAAAGTTCAGCCCCACAATACTAAGTGGGAAGTGAAATGCTGAACACAGCTCCAAACTGGCAGAACGAGAATTTTTCAAAGGAATGAGAATTGCATTCCCTGAAGCCAGCCCCAGCACTGCTCTTGGTTCTCTGCTTCTGAATCCGAAATTAAAAAGAAGAAAAAAAAAAAAAAAAGGAAAGGGAAAAAAAGAAACAACCCACCACCAACAAAACAAACAACAAACAAAAAAACACCAAAACCTGCTAGGAATAAGGAAGGCTGTTACTTCACCCTTTGCCCAGGTTTGTAGCTCTGTGGGAAAGGCAGGTTATCCAAACAAAAGCCTTGCAGAGGCTGTGTGGCTCGATGAGCAGAGCTCTGAAGTGGAATTCAGGAAAACCAAGCCCTCCTTCCTGCTCGGCTACCAGTCTGCTGGAAAAACTGAACGCTTTCCTCTCGACATGTGTGGTAACGGGAATTTCCAGTCCAGAGAAAATTTCTCATATCTAATATATTCCTCCGAATTAAATAAAATAAAATCGGAGATGTGGAATTTTCCACAATTGGAAAATTTCAGATCTGGAGAGCCCAAAGGCGAGAGCATCCCTGCCAGCCCTGCTCCTCTGCCTGGTGCTGGCTCAAGGTCCTGTGGCTGGGGCTGGGTGGTGAGGATGCAACCCGAGGAACCTGCTCGGAAGCTTGTGTTGGGAACCAGGAGATAGAAATTTGACGTAACAGATCGTTTCTGGGGAAGATTGTTTTTCGATTCTCGTCTTAAACCGCAAACGTGCTACCAGCTGGCATGGAGAGCACGTGCTAAGGACAAACACGTGCGTGCCGTGTGGGACCTCACCAGCCACGTTTAGCGAGGGACGCTGCGAGCTGTGGCCGGCCTTTGGACAGAAAAAGGGTGCTGCGTGTCCCCCATCGGGCTGGCTGAGCCTCACCGTGGGGCAGACGTTCAGCACATCTTGGTGAAGTTAGAGGAATTTGGCACGGTGCGTTACCTTCGCAAGTCAGCGCGGGAGGAATGCTTTGCACATATGAACTATCTCATGCTCACCAAAGCTCTTATTAGTTTCAGGCACTGGCCCCTGTATTATTATGGCCTTGATAACTTTATTAAATTCAGCCCCAGCTTATTCATCTCGCAGAATGGCCCTAACTATTTGTAGATATTTTAAAGTAGCCATCCTTGCATCGTGATCGCTTCCAGACCTCGCTGAGAGACACGCATGTGTTTGAAATGCCTGCTTTCCTTCTCCATTTCACCATAAAGTAGCCAATTTAATTTTGCACAATACCATTTGATAACAACCATGTGTGTGCGTCTTCAACGTTTATATACTTCAGAGAAGGTACTGCTTGGTCAGTGTGAGATAATTTCACAAAGAAAAACGGAACCAGATGTTCCTCCTTTTCATTTGGCTTCCCAGTCCGCCTATCTCGTTTCTAACGTCAATCTCCACTCAGGTTTTCCATTACCTTGGGAAGGGGATATCTTTACACTTTATGTTTTCATTACCAGTGTGTCTGACAACGTGTGCGGAGTAGCTGAGGTAGATGATTATCAGCTTAGCACCTCTGAGATCATTATTAAACAGCAACGATGCCTGCAAAGAGGAAGGGCGTGGATGTGATCGCAGGGAGGAACCCTCGGGGGCTGCATCTTTTGGACCAAACCTGGACGGTGACAGGTCCTTGCTGTCGGGATGGCCAAACACCCCATCTTTGGGGCAGTGACACCCCGGCACCGCTGCAGAGAACAGGACTGAGCACAGGGACCTGCGAGCCTCGGTGGCCCAGCGTTGCCACTGCAAGGCTGTGAAGTTATAAACCATCTCATTTACGGGTGCTTTCACCTTGACACCTCCTGCTGTTAAGCTCCTTTATGAGAGCACCACTTTGTGATCCTCCAGTGACTCACCGGTCTTGTGACACCCTGGCAGGCTGCAAATTTTGGCCGTCGTCCGCGTGCTGGCGGGACGAGAGGCCCTTGGAAGGAGGCCGTCACTGCAGGGAGCGTCCGGCCTCGCTCACAGCCGATTTTGGACCGGCCAAGCCGGGCAGGGACGGATGCCAGAGCAACGCCTGGCTCCTCTGCCCGATGGACCTCTGCGGATGGCTCAGAAGATCAGAGGAGAACTGCAGGAGGCTGTTGAGGGCCTCCAAGAGAAACCAAGTCCTCTGGCTTTGAGGGCATTGCATGCTTTCCGCTCGCTGCTTTTCTTTGCCCCTTTTTCTTTTGGTTGGAATCTGAGCTCAGCGTGAGCCTCGCCTGTATTACTTTTAGCTAAATCACCCCAAATTTGCAGAAAACCTTATATAAGCGTAAGCTGATCTTATGAGTCATGCTCATTGCCGTGAATGCTGTATGACATATGGCAAGGCACTGGAATGGGACACATTCTCCAAGCAGCTGGCTGGAGTCATGCTAATCCAGTTAGCGGGTGGCATGTAGGCCAATGAGCAGAGGTCCTGCCGAAAGAAGTCCCGATAATCGCCATTTCTCAGGGACTAATCCTAAATGGCTTTGCTCCCTGGCACTGCTTGCAGTAATAACAGCAGGTGCCTGTGCAGAAATCCCTTCCCCAGCACCTTCTTCATGTCTTTGCTTTCCAAGAGAGGAGTTGAAAGACTTCCTGATAAGGATACAGGAAAAAAAAAAAAAAACACTATCAATTTTTTAAAGGCCTTTTTCTCTTGAATTGTCAACTGTCTGTGATTTCTTTGCAGTCATTAAAAAAGTAATAATTTTGTCACTCTCTGTGCTTCCAATCCGGTAACTTGTAGGAGAAGGCAACGCCGGCGGGGGCCTGGCAGGAAGGAAGGAGGGATGTTTGCTTAATGCATGCTTAACTGGCAATCATCTTGGCAAGTTCTTGGCCTCTCTGCAGTCAAGGTGGCTTTCATCACTGGAGTTATAATTTGTCTCTGCCTTCCCGATTGCTCCTTCCTCCCTTTCTCTCATCTCCCTCTGCAATCTACCTGAACTAAAACAAATCCAGTTCCTACCCCAGCACACTGAGATGCACAGCGCAGAGCAGTGCCTGATGCTGATTAGCGTGGTCGCAGCTCCAAATGTCCTGTGCCAGCGTCTGCTGAAAAGGAAGCGGTGGGAACGAGAGCAGTGACAGCGGTGTTCATACCCCTCGTACCCTCGTACAGCACCGCCAGGCTGGCTGTGACTTTATTCCCTTTGGGGCTCACCGGAGCAGCCACCCACAGCCAATTGTCCCATTGACTTCAGTGGATATCAGATGAGATCTTTAGCTCCCGAGGGCAGGATTATCAACCTGGGATATCTCAGGTGAGGCCTCAGTTCCACATTAAGGCATACAGATAAGGGAATGGATTTTTAAAAGGGTGAGTTCAGGTATTCAAAGGCTCCGCAAATTCTGTCTACTAATTTTGCTCACAAAATCCTCATCCTCAGGTGTGCCTCACGCATCCCCAGGTATACAGCTTAGGTGACCCAGTTTGGAAAACACAAACTTCAGCTCTCTGCTTCTGTCTGCAAAAAGCAGGTGAAGTACAGCAAGGTGTAAAACCTCACCAGGATGCGCTCGGTGTCACCGTGCCGGACCCGTGCACAACTGTTGGAGTCTGGACCTTTGGGTGCTGCTGTGCCTCGGGCTAGCGAGAGCACCAAAGGGTGCTTGAGCAAATGAAACACAGCAGGTGTTGTGCTGACTTTCACGCAGTTACAGGGATGTTACAGTCTAACCTGACGCTGTGTCATCCAGCGCTCTTTGAAAAGTCCTGGGGAAGTCTCTTTGAAAAGAGGCTGGATAAGATCTCAAAGCCCTCGCTGCTCCTCCTCACCCCACCACGATCCCGACGCCCCGGTCCGTATTTTCTAGGTCATCATCCAGGCATGGCTTTCTCTGCTGTGAAAATGCTCAGGTCATTTGTTAGTGACAACAAGGGATAGATCTTTTGGTGATGTAAATCAATGTCACTTCAAAGCTTCAATGGAGCGATACTTATTTACTTCAGATATCAGATCCTTATGGTTTGCTTTTATGTGTGTCAAAGTTCTTCTTTTTGAAAGGTAACATTTTGTTGCAAATTTCTATAATTAAGCCACCTCGTTTCTATGGCAATAGACACTATAAAAAATAATAAAATAAATATTCCAGCACCGTTTAATTCTGGCAATGCCAGGCTAAAAACCTTTCCATCATTCCTCATTATAAAGGCAGCAAAACGTGCTTAACAGACTATCTTATCAAAATTAGTGAAAACATTAAACTTCCCCAAAAACCCTTCTTTTGAAAAGTTGTTCTAAGCAAGTTTCTAAAATCTCAGAAGTATTAAATCCTCATTAATATAAGCTCAATGTATTTATGGTGTCAAAAATGTGTTTTATAAAAGCCAAAAGCAGAGTTGCACAAGTTGCCTCATTATCAATAATCTAGCATCGTCCCTTTTATGTGTCATTTCTTTACACAATATACTATCATTTATGACTTTTAGCAAATACATCATGGCAAAGGATTACTCTCATCAGAGGCAGTCTTTGAAAAGGATATGCTAATTTCTAGAGAGCAAGAAAACATCAAAACAGTGCCAGCAAATAGCCAAGGGACTTTCATGTCTTAATATCCTTCAGAAGTGCTTTATCTCCTAGTGCAACGTGTATCATAGTATAAACAGGAAATGAAACAGCCAAGGCATCAAAGAACCACCAGTGCATGGCTGTAATTTTAGATCAGGTTTAATAAAGGTTATCTGCAGCAGGCTAATCAAACAAAAGGGTGTATGTTTTAAAGCGCCATTTGATAATTTTCATTTAAGGCTCCCGATCAAAGAGATCCTAACAATGTCTTACTGACTCCAGATAGATCCCTTTGCCTCACTTTTCAAAGTAGCTTCGTTTATTGCTGGTAAAACTGGTTTTGATGTTCTAATTTTTTAGGTGGAGGAGAGATCAGAAACTGCTCTGGTTTCCTGTGCACCTTAATTTGAAAAGCAATAGAAAGAGAGCTGGGGAGGAAATGAGCAAACACAGCCAGGGTCAGGAAGATCTTGGGGTCATTTCTACAAGTTTGCAGTGACCATAATGCCCGGGCAGGGGCTCCCATCCCAGACAGGGATGGTTTCCATAACACGAGGAGAGGAGAAAAACCTGGCCAAGAGAGGGCCAGGCCCTAGACTAGTTATCAGGAAGGCAAAATGGACTGGAAGAGAGGCAGGAAAAAGAAAAAGGGAAAAAAAAAAAAAAAAAAAAAAAAAAAAAAAAAAGGATCTGGAGCTCTTCTTTCAGAGGCAAGGCAGAAGGAGGCAGATGGCTGCTTTGGTGCCACCCCAGACTTGACACTTGTCTGTCCCATCCGCTGGGACAGCTCTGCTGAAACCTTGGTTTGGTTGGGGTGAGGGTGGCTCAGGTGGGCTGGGATTTGAGAAGGGCGACACCTGAACGTGTGGTTCAGGAGTCAGCACTGGCTTTGGATGCCTTTTCTCTGCATTCAGACAGAGCCTGGCTGGAGGTAGACTTGGCCAAAGGTAGGGACCTTTGGTAAGGACCTAAGGTAAGCTGGTGTTCAGGACCCCTGAAAATCCAGGCAGTGTCTCCAAGGGAAAAATTTCTGTTATTAAAAAATAATATATATATATATATATACATATATATATATACACATAAAATTATAATATACATATTTTTAATTTTACAAAATTATCCTTCTGTGGAACAAAACCTGCAAATTTTTTCCCCTTTGCTTATGGTTTATTTCTGGATTCCCCTTCAGGCCAGCTTTGCTTAAAGTTCCTGGAAAAATGGCTGTTTGATGCTTGCTGGAAGTGGAGCAATCCTCACAGTCGAGATTTGGAGAAGCCACCACCTTACAGCAAGGCCAAAGCACTTGTTTGGGATGCCAGGTTAGTCTTTCTCAATCCTAGTTTCTCTGTTATTCTGTCCAGGGAGCAAAGAGAGATGAGATTTTTTTTCCGTGTAGAAGCTTCATCAAAATTGTCATGTTTCTAGCAAGACAGATACGTTCGAGGAATGAAATATAGTTCAAATATTTGGTCAAAGCTTTCTGCACTATTCAAGCTCAGGAATGTTTCAACCTGGGTTTCATACAAAGGAGGCACTCCAGACTAAGCATGAGCTCTAGCCTTGAAAATTCAGGCATGAATACCTCTTGCAGGGGGCAGCAGGAGATGTACGGTGGGTAGCTGGGATGGCAGGAGAAGCCTCTGTGTGCCCACCCATCAGGTCCAGGTGGGTCTGGGTGCTTTGGGGAGAGCTCTGTGCTCTTCGGGACCAGTGGGGAGGGATGGGGCAGCGATGCCCTGCTGGAGGAAGGGGCTGAGCAGCTTGGTGCTTTCTGAAAGCCACTGTGCTTTGTGACTTGCATGTTTGTAAAGCTTGTTGTTATTTTACATGTCCAGATATCCAAAGCACCACAGGGGTTAGTTCTAAAGAAAAATCCAAATAAATAAAAAATTCACCCTTGGGTGCACTTAATATAGTTGGTAAGAAATGTGCTGACTCCCAGATAGTCTCCTTCCCACACACTTCACGAAACACTAGTTTTATACATATACATGTGCATATATTTCCTGCTGTTGCTCTCTTAAATATTTCAAAGTATTCTTATGAACAAATATACTTTTATCGTGGTATTTGTAGGAGCGCAAGACCTTGGTTGTACCCATCCAGCCTTGCTTTGCTTCTTTTCCTTTTCAAGTAAATTTTAAATTACCAAAGAAGTGCTGATAGTCACAAAAATCTAGTTATTGGCCATGAAAACTCAACCATAAGTAATCACCCCAAAACCGGTCCCATGAAATATTCATGTTTCAGGAACGCAGCTCCGTGCAGGGCGGCCTCTTCCGATAGTAAATGCTTCAGGAAAAGCAAAACGGTGATTCCTCTGTTTTGAGGAACGAGAAAGCTGCCAAACCGTTTGGCAGAATAATCTGTTAGAAAACAAAAAGCAGGGCTCGCTTCTCATTAAAAACCCCCAGCGAGAGGGAGGCTGCTGTCCAGGCAGCATCCTCCGTCCCGCCTCACCATCGACCTTCGCTGTACCTGCAGCTGCCCCAGATCCCTCCCTGTGCTGGATTACCGGCTCCAGTGCAGACACGGATCAATAGCGACTGAAGGCTAGTAATGACCAAGTGTCAGACACTTTTTAGCAGCTTATTTGAACTAATATTGGTACTTCCTAATCCCGTTATCAAAGGATTCCATGAAAAACACCATGACGGTTGGTACGAATTGCCAACCTTTCACAGATTCGTATACGTGAAGCCAGAGGAAGCCATTCAATAATCTTTTTCTGCTGACCTTTATTTCATGGGCCATTAAATTTCATCCATATCAAGTCTGGTAACTGGTGTCTGACTAAGGTGCAACTTGTGCTTGGCAAGAGTATATCTTCAAAGAAGGAAACCAGCCTTGGTTTGAAGACACTGGAGCTGGAGACTTCACCGCCCTTTGGCAGTTTTGCTCAGAGGTTATGACAGTTTATTTCTGGGCACTCATCTGCCCAAGGAAGTTAACTCAGGGCAAGGGAATGTGTGCAAGCAAAGCCAACAGTCTCTACTTCATCTGCAGACACAAACACGGGCACAAGAGTCATTCAAAAATACTTTACAATGACTGCTATGTCTACAGGCTTTATTTTGAATTTGTCTGCCTTGGGTTTCATCTATCAGTCCCCTGCTAACCAAAGAGCTGGGTGTTTGATGCTGATGTGCTTTCTTCAGGACTCATCCCCACCTTCTCCTTAATAAAAGTCCCCAGGGCTGGAGCGTGGCGATTTCTCATATCACCTCCAAATGTTTCTTGTCTGTTTTGTGTTGGCCAAATCAGAGAGTGGGTGAACTCCTGGCCTGGCTGCATTCAGAGCGACTGAGACATTTCTGTTGGCTCATGCTTGCCTACCAACCCCAGCTCACCGAGCTTGGAAGATTTTGCTTCATGTCCATGGGATGAGCTTCACCCAATAGAGGACCCACACGAGCCCCGTGCAGTGCCCAGACACCTCCTTTGCCCTCCAGCCCGATTTTCTCCTCCCAGGCTGTGGCCCCCGATTGCCACCAGCAAACGAGACAGACACCACGTCATGCCTGCATTTGTCATGTGGCCATCTGCAAAGTTACTTACCGGAGCCACTGTTTGCAAGGCTGGGGATCTGGCTCTGCCTGGAAAGATCATTTAATAAATTTTGAGTCGTGCCTGTGTGCAAGCAGGGCTCTCAGGCCATGCACATGCAACGCGGGGTCTGGGCCGTAGCAAACGGCTTTGCTCAAGATTTGTCTGTGACCTCTAGACTTTGGGAAAATGTGAACACGAGCTGGCAGGTGGCAAATAAAATATACATGGTCCAAAACATGCCTGAGCTCAGCAAATAGTGTGCCTAAGTCCTAAAATTATTCAGGGCAGTCTCCATAATCTTTATGGGAGAAAATTAAGTCTTCAAAGCAAGAAGGAATTTAAACTATCCCTGGTTCAAAGAAAATTGCCACATGCCGACAAACATGAAGAATGATAATATTTTGCTAAAGCCCCAGTAAATCGTTGTGTGGTTTCTCTGCATTTCCTTTCCCATTGCCATTCATTGCTCATGCATCCACATTCACACTGGGAGGTGAAGGAGGAGAAGCTCCCCGTTGAAAAGATAAGAAAAAACCAAAACATTTTAATTTGATATGATGCCCTGGGATATGGTTTTGACCAAGTAACGCTGCTTCCTGTGCAGGTGGCTTCTTCCAGGTGTCTTTGGAGCATTTGCCAAGTACCAGAACATCCCAAGCTAAACAGAAGCCATCAAGCACCTTATCAATCTGTCACATTAACAACTGTAATTAAAAGCATTAAGCAAATACACTAAAAGCCTCATTGGGAGGGTGCTAGAACCTGCGTATGCCTTTGTGTGCATGTAATTGCTTCAATTACAGTTCTAGGTTGTTAAATGTCTGTATGTACCCGGGGAACATGAAGGAAAATAAGAAAGGCCAAAGAAATGAATTTTTGTGGTGCAATTTTGAAGTGTGACAGCACGCTGCTGATGCCCTCTTAGTGGCAAAGATTTTCACATTTATTTCAATTAATTCCAATTTAGTTTGGTCTAAACAGTGACAGAGACAGATTGCACACACCCAGCAACTGACAGGAGTCAGTGGTTAGCACGAGGTTAACGTTCAGTTGTACAAGCAGCGGTAATTGAGCAATAGGACCAGAAGAGCTCAGGCCGATCCAGCAATGCCTTACTTGCAGAGCTGCACATGGAGACACTGCATCAGCAAAGTCAGTTCCCATTACGCTGTTTTGCCCTAAAGGAGCTTGGCTACTTTGGCAGCGCAGATGACATTAAACAGATGAAGAAGAAAAATGGCTCAAATATGATTATAATACATGTGCGTAGCTGTCACAGCCCCCTTTCAAATTGCACCATATGAAAATAACCTCATCAAAACAGAAAGACTTTTAGGGCTGAGGTTAATTGCAAAAAAAGCTCTAAATAAAATAATCAAAAGGCCCCAAATATTGCCATCGGTGCGAGCCAGCACTTCGCTCCGAACTTTATAGAACAAAAAGTTTGTTCTGCACTTGCAAACCTTGCCATAAAAAAAAAAAAAAAAAGACAAATCAAAACTTTCTGCTGGAACAACTCAATAGCTGTGTTTTAATATGCACCAGGTTGCTTATTATTCATGCACCAAAACTTCTGTCGCTAGCAAGCTTGAAGTCAAGCCCCAGCTCATCCACAAACGATGTCAGGCAAAGAGAGCCACATCTGGACCCAGCGCTAGATCCCCCCTACAACATTCTGTAGAGGTGTTGAACAAAGCCCCCGATCTACCTCCTTTAAACTTTGCAGATATTTGAAGGTGGAGCTGAGCTTTGCTGCCCCCTCAAAGCTCTGTCCATAAAGCTGGGCATCAGACTGCACGGGGCTGTGCATCTCACTGCAAAGCTTACAGCCCTCGTGAAGGGCTATGAATTTTTATTTTTATTCATGGCTATGAATTTTTTCACACGTGTGCAAGGAGCACAGGCCTTCAGAGAAGATTTGTGGCCACCTCGCGTGCGGTTTCCCCTCCCCCTGGTGTGAGTGTGAAGCTGGGTGAGACTCAGAAGCTCCAACAGAGTTTTGCTTTCAGAGTTGGGTTTGTTTAAGTGACTCGAAGCGGTGCTGAGCTGCCTGGATCGAAGCCAAGAGAAATGTTGATGCAAATCCTGCAAAGTAAACCTACCCCCTCCCCGAGTCACGTGCAGCTTAATTGTTTTCTATTTTATTTCACGCAACATCCCCAATCTATCAGTGTGACAAGCAACACGCTTCATGGAAGCACTTCTGATTTTCTTTCTGCAAGGCTGGAAAAATCTGCCTTCTGGCTCTCTCCTGTCCAATCCCTCGTGCTTACATTTTTAAGAGGCTGGATAACAAAGTTGAGCAACTGAATCAGCTTGGAGACCAAAAGTCCCCAGCGTTTATGTTAACTACTCCATATATGACTCTGAAACTAGTCCCTGAAGTTTGACTTGGGCATCCTCTTAACCTCCCATCCCTCAGCCCAAGACAGCTTTAGCTTATTACATCTCTCCATCCGGCAAATCCCCCTAAATCTGCTCTTCTTCCTCACTCTTTAGTAAGATGCAGGGGAAAATGGCCTGACCAGTGAGTTTTGCCCCCTCTGGTTTGTTTTTACCAAATCCAGAAGTTTCCCACCAGCAGCTCATTGATTCCTTAGCACCAAACCATCGAGCTGTGAGGGCTGCCCTTCAGAATCTAAAGCTACAGGCTTGGCAGGGCTAAGGAAGAAGACAACGATCCAGCACTGGGAGATGCAGAGGCTGAAGAAACACAACTGGAGAGCTGACCACAAGCTGCCACTGCGGCATCTCCCCAGGTACTGAGAGCATCTCCTGCAGGCAGCTCCGTTTCTGGCTGCAGCAGCGTTTGTGGCATTCCAGGCCAAAATTCCTCTCTCCTGATGAGGTGGAGCGTCGTGTTTGCAGGCTGCTTCCTTCCAGCACTTTTGGCCACAAATGGCCCGGAGCGTGAAGCTGGCACACAGTTCCACAGCCAAGCTTTTGGGATGTGAGACTGTTATGTGGTCAAACAGAGGGAGGGCACAGAAAGGCGATTAAGGCGAGGAAAAAGGGCTCTGGGAAGTAACATAATTGACTTCAGGCTTCACCCAAGCTGCTTATCAGCAACCAGAAGAGGCACCGTGTAACATGGCCAACTGCTCTTCCCACCCCTGTCCTGCACCAGGAGGTGGCAAGGCAAAACCAGTTTCCCCTGAACCTCTTAGCACCGATCAACCCCTTCCAGCCAGGGGCAGCCAGATTTTTATGCTAACACTTCGGGAGGCGGATTGGGCAGAAATGCTTCTCTCAGCTCTATGTGGGTTTGTTAATTAAAGTAAATGCTCCCAGCTGGGCAGGCAGGGAGTGCTGCTGGGGCTCCCTCGGGATGCCTGGCAGGGAGACTCCTCTGGCACCCGAAGCAGTTGGTCTTGTAGCAGTGTGGCGGTTTTGGAAGGTAAGGTCCTGGATTTGTTCTTCCTTTTAATGAACTTTGTGGGGGTTAAAAGCAAAGTGTGGCTTCTGTTCTTGATGTAGTCCTTATCCGCTTGGTATTGGAGGCACCAGGGAGCTTGCTGCTTCTCTGGGTGCTGCAGGAGCCAGGGCTGGTGGCTGCTGCATTTTGTTTCAAGTGGGAGTGGATGCAAATAAATCCTGCTGTTTTGATCCACGTGGGTGACAGCAGCCCTGGAGGTTCGAACTAATGCTAAGAGCAAACTTCATTAAACTCGCTGCGTGTCATGTGGCTTTCGTGCGAAGCTATAAACCACTGGTGGTGCCTGTAGTTTGCTCCGTGTGCTTACAAACCTTAGGCTGGACTTTGGGTTTGCTTGTCTTTGGGATGTGTTGCCAGTCTTCCTGCACGCAGGTCGCATGCATAAATACGTGCAGTTTTTACTACTGAAGTGCCTGACCTTCTGAAGGTTTTACTGGAGCAGATTTTTTTTTTTTTTCTGAAGGTTTTACTGGAGCAAGCTTTTTTAGGATCGACTTGCAAGGGGTTTGATAGGGCGCGGGAGGAGCGGGAGGAGCAGCCTGGGAACCACCCAGAGGGCTCTGACTTCTCCTGGTTTGTTCAGAGATGCTGGCTGCGTAACAGTCAGCGAAATGGGCCGTGTTATCTGGGCGTGAGAGATCAAGATACGTTTCAAGAGCTGCGGAGAAGCCAGCAGGAAGATCGGAGACAAGGGCCTTGGTCGGAAGAGATTAAAATGCTTTTGTGGGTTCGGTAGATCAAGGACCTGTTTTGTTTTAATTGAATTTGCTCCTAAATTTGTCTATCAGTGGTATACGAGCCATGAAACGCACCTGTGGGCTGTATGAATCAGCTGAGAAGGGATGCGATGCATTTTGCCAGCCTTGATGCTCTTCAGAGTACTTGCTTGTTTTGGCTGCTGCGAAGAGCTCTGGGTTATGACAACACAGAGGGGGCATTTCGGAGCCATTAGTGACATCTGCAGCCTCGCAGGAATGTGTCAGATAGTTAATTATTGTGTTGAAATGTAATTCTATCATGCCGCAACATAAGTAGTTTGTTTGGGCACTCTTTCCTCCCCCCTCACTGAAGATAAAGGAGTTAAGCTTAATCATTAAATCTCCATCTTGATCCATGTAGGTCACGCACCGAACCAGAGCCAGATAGCACAGCATTTAGCAACCTTATCTCCCTCACAATAAAGAGCAAGCAGGAAGCTGACTCTGTTGTCTGCGCTATTTTTTAATATACATTTATTTAAAGAAAAGCCATCTCAAAAATGGTGGCGCAGGGGGGGAAATGTTCCAAACGGCAGCTTCTGTAAACAGGATGAAATCAGATAAAGAAATTACTGTAAAAATATTGCCTCATCTCTAAAGCTCAGAACTTTTTTTTCTTTTGCTCTTTTTTATCTTTGAGAAAGATAATGAAAGAGGAAGCTTGAAACCACATTTCCATTGATGTTTGAATACACAACTGCTGGATTTAAGAACTGGAGGAGATCAAAGAGAATGGTTTTCATTCCGATAAAATTATAGCAGTTCTGGTATAGGGTGATGGGCTCATTTATGAACTCTACGACGCAAATAGTTGTTAAGGCACCTCTTTTTTTTTTTTTTTTTCCCCCTTTCCTTTGCTAAGAACTAAATGAGAAATGCCTGGAATTCCTAAGGATTAATTAGGAGTGTGGCTAATAATGTTATAATAGATACATACTAACAGTGTATGTCTCTCCAAATACTCTCTGGGAGCACAAAACATCTGTAGGATCCGAAGGGAGCAGGAATGTCTGTTCATTGCTACTGTATATTGCAGCTCACATGACGTGAAAACTTAACAGCATTAGGTTACAAAAGCGTGTATCCTGACACCGTGCTACGGTGATTTAACTTTTTATTAACACATAATCTGACATTCATTACAAAGTATAAACTGCAAGCCATTCATGTATGCAGAGCAAACACAATTATTTATCACGTGCTATGTTATGTTTTCGAATTGTGCAATAAAAGTAATCAGAAAGGATCTGTACAAAAAAAAAAAAAAAAAAAAAAAGAAAGAAAGAAATAAATGCATCTCTGATTGAATGGGAGATCTGAGGCTGCGGTCCTGTGGGACATCCAGGAGGAGTTCCTGTGCCTGTGGAAAGATGGAAAGATCTGGTGACCTGGGCAGGCTGTGCTATGGCTGTTGTGAGATTTTTGAGAGCTCAGGATTGTATCGGGGCTTGTGTCTGCTGCAGCGTGGTAACCTCACATTTGCATGCCCTGGGGATGTGAATGTGCTTTAACGCAGTCGATGCAGAAATGAATTTGTCCGTGCCGGTCATACAGCCTGGCTTGCTCTGGAATCCGGTTTGGGGGATATTTATCCGCTTTTCTCATGCTTCAGAACTTGAAGTTTCACACAAACAGTCTGCATCGATCATGGTGCAGATGGGAAACGGGAACTTTCAGAATTAGTTTTTGTCTATTTTGGTTTGTTTGGTTTTTGTAATGTATTGAAACAATTGAAAACAAGCCTGACCATCTCTGCTGTGGACAAAGAATGAGGGGGACGTGCCGGGGCTGTCTTTGGCTGTAGGACACCAATCCACATGGAAATCCGTGTCCGTAATGGCTGGTGTTTGAGCAGGTGATGGCAAGGAGCCTCTTCCTCCAAACAGTTGCACGGTTAATGACAATAATAGACAGGGGTTTAATTTTCTTTTTATTTCATGAATCTGCCAGGTTTCCTCTCCCTTGTTGACTGGAGCCTGATCCAGTCTGTTGGCTCAGCACCACCTCCCCTCCGTTCCCCGTTAATCTCTTTATTAAAACCTTGAGCAGAGCGTGGTTCTCATGGTCTCGCCTCTGCCAAGTTGCTTATCAGATGTGGCTTGTGCCTTAAAGAAGCAGAGAAGTGGGCAAGGTTTTACCCTGAATTATTTTATTTAGTTTCCTTTGCTGGCCAAGTGCCCCGTGTGACGCCACGCTGGGCTTCCCAAAAGAAAGGAAAAAGTTACTTCAACTTAAAAATAGCTTGCGTGCACTGGGGGGGCATGGAGGACAGCTCAAACAATTAAAATGGTGGTTATCCGAGTCATGCCTAATAAAGTCACCTGTGACTTGTTGAACCCAAGTTAATGGCCATGAAATGCGTGGTTAATAACAGACCGGCCGTTAGCCTGATGGGTGATGAGCCACAGGGAGCTGATGGAAGGCAATAAATAGTAGCACATATTTGGCAATTTAAACTGTCACTTGAAAAAATTGATCCCTATGTTGACTGTTTGAAGTTTGTATTTTACTTTTAAAATGCCTTCTAAGAGCTTCTTGCTAGCTTTAACTTTCAGTGAGACTAGTCCTGTATTCAGAGCTAAGCACTGAGATTCCCTGATGGTGCCAGAGCCTGTTCACAGGGGCCTTGCTGCCACTTTTGGAGCTGGCTGGAAGTTAGCAAGGCATCCCTGGGTGTCCATCCTGCTCAGTAGGAGCTGAAGGAAGAGCAGAGATAGGGACAGAAAAGTAAAACTGGAAAAAGGAGGTTGAAAGAGTGGGCAGATAGGCAATAGGACAAGGTTAGGATGTGCTCAGAGAGGTACTCGTGGCTGTCAATGCTGTGAAACGCTCCAGGAATCAGTAGGAGAAATGCCCGAGCTGACTTTGCAGATCCTTGCGCTTGCAGGTCTTGAACTTAGGATGTTTTTGCCCTAAGAATGATGGGGCTGTTAGAGAGCACAGCGCTGCCAAACAGCTTTCCATTCCACTTGAAAAGATGATTTGTTTATGACTTCCCGAACCACGTAAGTCTAGTGCAGGAAGGCAAACCACTTCACAGATGCTGCAGCAATGCTCAGCGATGAACCTGCAGCACGTAGCAATACCTGGTGAGCCGCAGGTATTTCTGATTCCCTGCGATCCCCCATCAGCAGGGCCGTGCTCACCTGGCATGGAGAAGCAGTTCCCTGAGCTCTCCTACCTGGCTGGTTGCTTTGCCATCCAGTGGGCACCATGGCAGAGCAGTGGGGCTCTTGGTGGCATCTGGTAACACTTGCTGGCCCTGGTTTTGCTTAAATCTCAGGAGAAAGACTGAGAAATTAAGAGAGAAAACACCAAAGTAGAAGGGATGTGGAAAAATCCTGTCTCTGTAGGGGTTTTGCTGTCATCTGAGGACAGCGGGAAGCGTCGAGGGGACTCTACCCTGGCAGAGTAAAGCCCCAGCATGGGAAAGCTGAGGTTTCTGAACCCAGAAGGTGACTTTAGCTTTCTTTTCCATTGCCATCTTGTGAAACTCTTTTAAACTGAAAATAGTTCTTTCTTCTGGCTGCAGAATGTAAAACAGCCTTCCTGGAAGAACTGAGGAAAAGTGCGGCACCTGGCGAGGTTACTTTGGTCACTCAGAAATTGCTGACATGTTATTCATTGTTCCTTATCTAACATCTATACACCTCTTTTTTTCTAGCTCAGAATGATCTATAGTTTTTCTTTTTTTTCTTTTTTTCTTTTTTTCTTTTTGTTTAATCTATTCATATGCTTAAAAAAGCCGGGGCCATTAAGCAGTCATTAATTATTGTTGTCGTAGGTGGCTGTGATGTTGTTGTGATGAAATATGCATTCGCTTGTACTTGCAAACTGTAAATGTGCGTGCGTTCATCATGTAGGCAGCGTGGGCAGGGTGGTGGCTATGTTGTTGTCTCTCAGAAAATACAACTTTTTAAATATTTTGGGTTGTGTTCACACCTGTTAACAAGGCTGACTTCCCCTGGGAAGGGTGAGCTGCTGCGTGAGGAGGAGGAGGGCGGCGGTACCCAGCAGATGGGTGCTGCTGTCCCGCAGCTCCTGGGGATGGGGCCACGTCCCCTCCACCACTGTTAGCCTGTCCCGTCCCCTGCCTGGGGACACATCAGCTTTCTCTCCACAAGCCCAGAGGATGTGGCTTCTGCCTCATTTTGCAGCAACCGAGTGCTGTCCTCGCTGAGCAGGGTGGCCTGGTGGCTCCCCGGGGGTGCTCGGGGCTAGAGGCTCAGCCTCGGGACAGGAGCGGCATCAAACCCAGCCTGAGCATCCTGCTGCTTTCACCAGCTCGCGCTCCTCCTTGATCGTAAGCACTCCTCTCGCTGGCTGTCACATCACAGGAAAGCTGCACATCATTCACTGCCGAGGTCTTTGAAGGGGCTTGGGAGGAAGGGGAGACCCTGTGGCTGCCCCCCAGCAGCTCCCCCGAAGCTGAGCGCAGACCTCTTCGGGTGCAGACACCTCCACTTGGTCCCACACCGGCCACATCCCCCCAGAGAGCATCCCAGGGGGCCAGGGCAGGCTCCTGGTCCTTGGGTGCTTCCTCTGCATCCCAAGCAAGCCCCTGGGGGCAAACAGATGCAGAGGCGGTGCCGGGGCCGGAGGAGGAGCAGCACCGCCAGGTCCCTGTGATCTCCTCATGCTGTATCTTCATCTTGAAGCGCTTACAGAGCGCTCTTAGAAGTGCGTTTTCCATATAGATTGTCCACCTGAGGATATAGGATCCCTTTGTAGGCATTACTTAATTTAATTAAGTTTCACCGTGCTTCTTTGAGGCAGGGAAATGATACTCTGTGGGTTTTTTACACCTATGTAAACTGAGGCGCAGGGGTTACGCATCTGCGGGAGCGTCCAGAGGCACTTTGCAGGAGACCTGCTTTTGAGGGTAGTGTTTCCTCAGGAAAGAAGAAAGAGAAGTCCTAAAAATCAGGAGGGGAAAATGCAAAGCACAGAAAAGCCTGAGAAAAGGGAAAATAATGTTTCGGAAAGCTACAGATTGAAGTAATTTTAAATAAAGCATTTGGAAACAAAGCGCAGCAGTTAGTTTAAAATTAAAATCTTCTGGTGGGGCTGTGGGGTGGGGAATAGGTTCTGCTTCAAACACTGCCGTCTGAAATGTGGGTCAGCCCTAGCTTTAGGAAGGACCAGGAGGATTTTCAATGTAAAATTAGAATTGCCAGAAGGGAAACGAGCGTAAACACGGGGAGAGTGGGGAACCCGTGCTGGGGAAAAGGAGAAGGTCCGAGATGGGGCCGTAACGCGTCCAGCTTGGGAGAATCCCCAGCCTTGCATGGAAAATGAGTTTTGTTTAGCTAAGCCCCAACTCAAACACACTTGAAAATTCAGAGTTTTACCAGCCTGGTATTGGGCTGTGAACAAGTCGCTATTGTTCGAGCGAAGAATGCCGCCCCTGTCACCCGCGCTTCGGGGCTGCGGGGCTGCTGAAGGCAGCCTGGCCCCTCCGAGCGAGGGAGGCACGGCGTGGGCTTGGGGTGAGGCTGCCTGCATTAAAAACACCAACATTTATACGTACAATAAACAATGTCAGCCCTTTGTCTTGCCCTGCCCGCTCCCCTTCTCCCCAGGGGCCGATCCGGCACCGCTGGGCGACCCCGGAGCTGCGGGGAGCGGCCGCTCGCTGCTTCGGTGGTTTGGGAAGTGCCTTTTCCTGAAGGAGACTTGAGAAGGGGAAAAAAAATGAAGGAGAGGAAAGCGAGGTGAGCCCTGGGTTGTGGGAGATGCCGGCAGCCAGGACCTGCTGGCTGGGCACCGCTACAAAACCCACGAAAGGCAGGAGCTGTCCTGCCTCGAGGGGTAGCCCAGTAGGCTCGGCTGGTGGCCGTGCTTTTGGAGCTCCCCCAGGGGTATCTCCTCTGCGTGCTGCTCTGCCAGCTTCCACCTGGGCTACCCCTGAGATGTGAGGTGGGAGAGTAGCACTGCTTTGTGGGGTGCGGGTCAGCTTCCCTATGGGGTGAACCCAGCTGCTGACACTTTCCAGGCTTGTTTATAACTTATAAACGACTTAAAAGTGCACCTCCGCTGCAGGAAAACATCATCTAGAGCAGATCTGTCACCATGGTAGTGGTGACATGCTCCGACAATGGCAGTCATTTAAAAGGACCTAGAGATGATACCAGTAACAGTACCCAAAGATGATCCCAGTAGAGCTGTTCTCTTCTTTATTTTATTCTAAAATAAACTAAAATAAATATGGTTGTGGGGTGCAAGTGGGACATGATAGAGTCAGGGGAAAGGAAAGGTCCAACCTTCCCAACACCACTCCTGTAAGTCGCCCAGGAGCAGGCTCCCTCCACCAGTATGACCAGTCCAGCTGGGGACTGGCAAAGGGAGGGCTCCAGTCCCATCCACGAGGTTTTCGGAGCTCCTTGAGGGTTGTGTGGTCCACGCAGCCCCCAGCCCTCACGTGGAGGCTGCGATACTCGGTGTCGCTGTGGGATGGGGAGCGTTAAGGAGTGAAGTGCTGCTGGTCATCGCTTTGAGGAGCAGGGGGTTTATCTGTGGGTAATTCATGGCTCACTGAAGCCGAGGAAAAGAAAGCGATAATTGAAGCTCGTGCCCATTTAGAATACCTTACATCAGAGCTGAAGAACTGAAGCTGTTTTTTCCATTGCAGAAATTATTTGGCCTTGAACCACACAGACCTCACTTGCTATTCTGCAATTGAAAAGAGCCTTTTGTGAGGATTTTTTAAAATAATTACTACAAAGCACTTCAAGAGGAATTCTGATTGTCGTCTATTTTTCATTTCATGCTTTCATGACATTTTTGTTCAAGGATGAATCTTTTATGAAATGTCTATTTTAGGTTACACCCTCCAGAACCTTATTATTTGCCTTAAAAAATCCGTCATGGGCAGGAGCATATTCTTTAAGCTCTCCCATTAGTATAACTAAATTCATCAGAGTAATATCACTATTCATGCAAAATAGGTGTCGTCTTTCTTTTAAACCTCTTGGCAAGTGGTTAAACTGATTTTAACAAGTATGCACTGCCAACTTCTTAAAGCCTTGAAACGTCTGAAGATTCCCAGGCTGCAAAGGACTATTTACATGGTTAAAATTATACACGTATCCCCTCTACTTAAAACTGTCCCCTCATCACATAAGACCCTTGCAAATCCATTCTGACTTCAAAAGGAGGAAAAGTTCCTCTTCCATGAATTTTTTTTTCCTCCTCTTAGCACAGCCTGGGCTTTCCAGGTTGCAAGAGCCACCAAATGTAGCTCGAGGGCCAAATCTAGGTTTTTGCTCCATGGGTGCTTCTCTCAGCGAGAGGGAAGATTAATGAAGGGTTGTCTATTTTTAAAGCCTATTGAAAAAATAATTTTAGAGATAAAAAAACTTAGATTTTAGGTATCCTGCTGTCCATTTTCGTAACATATCCACTGTGAAAATGCAGCAAATGATGCCACGAAATCCTGTGGGACATTTTCTAAGCCGATTATCAGGTTTACAGGTTGCACCTCCACCCTTTGGCTGTCCTTACACCTCTGCATCCCAGCTCCTTCGCCACCGTCCCTGCAAGGAATGACTCCTACCGACCCCACTGCTCACAAAAGGAGAACTTCAAAGTTGCATCCTCACTGTAACTGCATGGGAACTAATTGTGGTAATTCATAGGTATATCCAGGGAAGAGTATTTGCAGGCTTATTTGGCCAGGAAGCAGAGAGCCGTGCCGTGGCTAGCACAGCCGGTTGTAGCTACGCGGGCAGAACTTCCTCAAAGTATCTGCAACCACCCCATGGAGTAATAAATCTGAAATGCCGTTAAAAGATTAAAAGAATTGTTCTCATCCGAGATCTCCGGGTTATTGGAATGTGTTTGGGGAACTGCTTTGGCCTGAGCTCTCTGTCTTTATTACCCTTCCTCCTGGCCCGAAGCACTCCTGATAAATTCATTGCAGTTCCCGGGAAGGTATCGGGCTGCAGGCAGGGAATCCCACATTTGCTCAAGATTCTTGTCTTGTCTCCAGTCCTCTGGTGGAGGATGTCTGAGTGTCAGGAGGTTGCTGTGCTGATCCCAGAACCAAGAAAGGATTTGATGACACGGTCTGGCACGGGCATCATACAAGCTGGTGCACCTACTACGTGTGTAGTGTTTCCTGCGTCCTGTTTTATTTTCTAACTGTTTTGAGCTGAGGCAGTCTGCAAAATGTAGTAATGCTTCCAGGAAAGTGCTGAAAGTCAAATGCTAGGAACGTTTGTGTAAATCCTTTCAGTTTTCTGTCTTGTATTTGCAAAATTGAGATGCCAACAACTGCCTTGAAGTCAAAAGTTGTTAACATCTCGTGTTTTGATTCGGGTCATTGTTGAAAATCTGTATGCATATGCACACACGTAATGCGGTGGGGAGTGGGCTAAATGGTCAACCACAAAGCACGGATCCAGATTTGGATCTAAATTCTTCTAAAGTTCAGGAGTGCTCACATCCTGGGAGCTGGTTCAAAGCCATCTCGAGCTTACAAATTCCTGTCTGGTGCACTCGCTGCTGTACCTGTCTGACTCGAAGAGCGACCAGAGGAGTATCTTTCTTGCGAGCCTCTCATTAGAGAAAATATGAATTACAGAAAGTAACCCAATACCTACCCAGGCTTGCTGCCATGCTCCTTTCCCACTTTCTTCAAAGGAAACTTATCCTGCATTTTGTATGGATCCAAACCAGCACACAAAGGGAAGCGTGCACATTTGTCAGCCCAGCGATCAGATGGGGAGCTGCAGGAGGGGATTGCAGAGATGCTGACTGCTACGGGCACTGTAGCCTGGGCAAAAAGTCTCTGTCTTCATTTGCTGCTGATAATTTCGAGATAAAATAATGTTTAAGGGAAAAAATGTGAGTTTTATAAAAGTATCCACTTGTCTGGTTGGGGAGGGAGTGCTGGCTGACGGAACTGCTTTTGTTGTGCTCTGTGGGTGACACAGGAGGGTGGTGGAGCACGGGGCTGGAGGCATCGTTGCCCTCGTGCTGTGGACCCGTCGCCTGCTCCATTCTGCTACCACGTGCCCCAGGACAGTCCTGGCCCGTCGCTGCCTCTAGGTGCTGTTGGAATAAACACAAATATCAGTGATAATTCCATGTGTTCCTCTGCAAATAGGTGAAACGGTTACATTCTTCAGAGTCTGATGCTTCTTTGAGCAGCTGAATATTTCAGAAAGGTGGATGGGACCCAGATTTTCCCCCTGATAACACCAAGCGTGTTCCCACCAGCAGTGCCCGCAGGTGGCCAGTGGGCTGGGGGCACCCCGAGCATCTTCTGCTCCCTCGGCTGGGCCTGCTTTGGTCCCTCCTCATTATCTGAACGTTTTCACCCAGAAAACTGCTTTGCTGTGTGATCTAACTCCTTTGGGACCCTGCTGTCCTTACCGATGTATTTGTGTGGGGGTGCAAAGCAGGGTGTCCCTGGTGGGAGGGGAAGGCAGGACCTCAGCTCCTGTGTAGGGCCAGCTCCAGCCCGGGCTCTGTGTGAGCAAAATCAGGCAAATTCAGAGCTGGCTTCCACCGGCAGGCCCCTAACATTATTTTGTAAAGCACCTCGGGGTACCTGGGGTCTGAAAGGAAACTCTCTTTCAGAACATCTCCATCTCTGTTCTTTTTACAAAGCGCACTGCGTTTATTTGCAAGGCTTCTGAGCGGCGTTTCATGGTTTAAACGGGGCCATTAGGAGAAGCCCCAGGAGCTGCCGGCGGGGGCAGCTGGGGCTGTGCTGGCTTCTCAGCACCGGGCATGCGAGGCGAGAGCAGGAGTGAATGGATGAGCTCGTTCCCGTAGTCCCAGCCCGCAGTGACCAGCTCACCACAGCACTAATTAAGCAGCAGTCAACTCGGCGCTTTCAAAGCGAAAATGCTGTCAGCAGGTGAAGGGAGAAATCCCTTTCCGCTGGCGGCTGGTTAGTGGGACAACTGCCGGACAAAACTGGGGAGAGCACAAAGCCCTCAGCCTGCTCCTTTACATGAAATGAGACGGGGAGCTTTGAAATGTAGAAGTTGCGTGGCCGTCACCTTCTGCGAAGGGGAGAGGAGAAAAGTGTTTGAGAACAGAACCAAATTGCGCTTCCCTGATATTTTTTTTTATTAATTTTTTTTATTAAGGCTCTTCAAGGATCTTCTGATCTCACCAAGGTATTTATTATCACAGGCTATTTGTTATGAATCGTGGCATTGCTGCCAGCCGAAGGGAATTAACCGAAGGCAGCAGCCTCAAAGCAGAGAGCTGTGGGGCTCTGCAGCATGAGGGGCCTTGGGCTGTCACCAGAGGGACCAGAAACTGGGCATGGCTGCACTTCTGGACCATATTTTGGAGGGCTGGGGCTCCTGAGCTCCTTGTAAAGGCGCAATCAGCAGATCAGGCTTTGGTGCCAGCACCAGCATGGTGTCCTTTAAGCAGTGTCTCTAGGGTGAGGGGTGCTCTGCCCCTTCCCCACCCTGCAGGCAGGCAGGTGCTGCTGTCCAGGCTGCTGTAACATCCTCTGAGCATCGCTGCACCACGGCCAGGCTGCCCGTCCTGTCCCGATGCTGCATGGTGTGTGATGGAGCAGGCTCCAGGGGATGGCACAGCTCAGCCCGGCCATGCTCTCCATCCCAGTGCACATTTCCCTTTCTGCTCTGTCTGGCAAGGCTGTGCTTTCCCTGGCACAGCAGCAGCGACAGGAGCTGGAGGTGTTAACGGAGCACAGGCAACCCATAGGAAGCCGTAATCACTGTATGGATCTCAGAGGGAGCCCTAAAGACTCCTGTTTTGAGCAGACTAATTACAAAAGGCCAGTTAAACCGGTGTGAATCCAGCATAACCCCAGTGTCAGCCACGGCACCTGCCCCGGATCACGTTGAAGCCACCTGGGACTCGTCACCCTTTTTGTTTTCCCCCCCGTGCCCCCAGTACTCCCTGGTCCAGCAGCTGAGTCCTTGGCTCTATGTGCACGGCGCAGGCCTGGCTGCACGCTTCACATCTCTGCGGCGATTTTACAGCAGGTTTTTATGGGAATACTGCTTGTTTCTCAGTGCCCTGCTCGGGGCTGAGCTGCAGTGTGGCCGCACGCTGGCTCCAGGGCTGTGCCACCCCGTGAGACGTGTGGGATTTCAGTGGGTGAGGTGGGCAGGGGATGACCTGGACATGGTCGTACCTCCCTGACTGCCCCATTAGGGTTCAGGAGGGGGAAGCAAATTCCTGCCTGGCCCTTCTGGTGCATCAAATACTGGTGAGCAAGGTGCAGCCCCTGACACAGCCCCCTCTGCACCACCACTTCTGTATGGTCGTGCCACACGGGGGACCTCAGTGGGGTGACACGAGCTCCAAACCTCTTCAGGAAGGTCACAATGGGCATTCAGGGGTTTGATCCCACAAGCACTTGTAGGATAGCCCCAGTGAGCCCCCCAGGTCCTTGTTCCTATCAGCAGGGGCTGCAGCACCACGCAGGGGTCCCGTGAGCTGCACCAAGGTCATCGGAGGGGACGTGGTGCCCGTGAGCCCTGCGATCTCACCTGGGATGCACCTCCGAGCACCTCCACGGCAGAACAACGTCACCGAGGGGACGGTATTCAGAGAGGAGCAATAAAACCGATGAAAGGGCTGGACTGATTTATGAGGAAGGATTAAAAGAGTTACACGTGTTTAGCTTGGCAAAGTGATGACTCAGGGTGGGACGCGGTGTCTGTCGGCGAGTTTGAGGGGCGTAAATACCCTCGGAGGACGGGAATTATTCAGCCCGGTTCAAGAGGGAGTAATGAGATTAAATAAAGGAAATAATCTTTGTGACTGGGTTGAAGGAAAACATTCTTCATGGTTGGAGCCCATTTCCATGTGGAATAATCTCCGCAAAGGAAATCGCTGAAGCCTCGGGACTTGAATCGGCAGCGAGGAGCCGGGGGAGCGGAGCACCAGGGAAAACAGCACCGGGGCTTGGAAAACACCGAACGCTGTGCTTCCAGACATGAAAAAAAAATCTGAAAGCACCGATTGCTGTGCTTCCAGATGTAAAAAATAAATAAAAAATTGGAAAACACCGATTGCTGCGCTTCCAGCCGTGCCATGCGAGTGCAGCTAGGATGTTTGTACGCAGCCATCAACCGCCGCTTTGATGTGGGGAGGGAAACAGAGGGGAAAAAAACAATTGTACAAATTATCTGCATGCTTAGAACTGCAAATTCAAAAGGGAAGAAATTCAAATCATTATTAGTGCAAGTTTCCCAAAGAAGGCCATGGCCGAGCTGTCAAGGAGGGTTGTGAAATCCCTGCTTGTGGCCCAGGAGCGTGATGGTGAGAGCTGACCTGGAGCATCCCACGGCGCTGGCGGGTGCAGCCTGAGCCCCTGCATGACTAACGGGTCTGGGATCGAGTAGGAACCGAAATAAAGCAATTAGCAGGCTCCTGGTTACCCTAATAGCTTCTTATTTGTACGGCACTTCTTCTAACAACAATTATAAGGAAAGGTTTTTCCCCTGCGATTGTGAAAAGGGGGAAAAAACTGGTAATAATGTGGAGAGAGCAAGTCCATGTTCCAAACAAGAACCATATGTTGACTTATCATGGGAAATATGTAAATACAGGCTCGAGCTGATCCGGAGCACATGTTGTTAGTCATGAAGCAGCTATTTAAAATTCCATGGCTGGATCATTAACTTCACAGTATCCTTTATGGAAGACAACAGAGGGCAAATAATCAGAGTGGCACTGAAAATAGCCTTCCTCTGAAGAAATCTCATTTAACCGGGGTTTATGGGAAGGGCTTTGTGATCCGCCAGCTGAAGCGGAGTGGGGTCTCCTCGGTGCTGATTAACCGGGCGCCTTCCTCCCGTGCCAGCAGCGGGTCCTGGCCCTGAAGTCCCCATCGGACATCCCATGGCATCGGGAACGGCCCCGACTCATCCGCCCTGAATATGGGGAGCAAAAATGCTCACCAAGTGCTCACCCCTGGCTCCCAGTTGACAAGAGTGTACCTGAAGGACGTGGTGATGGATTGTGGGCTGGCCGGGAGGTTTGTCCTGGGGTTTCTCTAAAAGTTTGGCTGCTCTCAGCTTGTGTTCCCATCTCTGCTTTGCTGTTTGCTCTCAGTCACCCCGGGCAGGTCGCTCACGTCCGTCGTCTCCTCCTTTTCTCAGTCGATCCTGACAAGGCGCCTTCTCTCCAGGGCCGGCCGTGATCAAAGGAGGTCTAGATTGAAAGAGATTCCGTAATTAGGAAAAAAACTCATAAAATGCAAGAAAGAGATCCTGCACCCCAGAGAAGGCTCTGCCTTAAGGAAATGCTTTCGAGTGGTGAAAGAAGAGCTTCAGCCAAAAGCAGCGACCTGGCAGGGCCCGGCCCTGGCCCAGTCCCCTTGGGATGTGCGAGGAGGGAGCAGCCGTGGCCATGTCCCCCCATGGCATCCCCCCGAGGGCTCTTGTGGCCACTGCTTTGGTATTTTTGGGCAGGAGGCAGGGTAAAAGCTGAGCAGGATGCAGGGGTGGGGGGCTAAAAGCATCGCTAACCTGAGTAACCCCGTGGCAAGAGCCACCCGCAGTGACCTGGACAGAGGGGAGATGGGGAGAAGGAGCCTGGGGGAAGCAAAATCATCAAAACGTTGTTGGAAGGAGTGAGAGCTGAAGGGGGAACTTAAAGGAAGCCGTTCATGTGAATTCAGAGATAACAGGAGAGCAGTGGCTGTACGAAAGGGGAAAATCACAGCTCTAAGTGCGGGAGCTGCTGGGAAAGGTGGGGGCTGCTCTGAAATGCTCCAAATGGAGCAAATCCCCGGGGGTGCACATCAGGGGAGCTGGAGCTGGGGGCTGCAGGTGGCTGCACGGCAGCAGGCCATCCTGCCTAAGCTAAAACCCATGTTTTTAGGGTGTTTTTACATGTTGGGGGTGGGTGTTCTTGTGTTTTTATCCTGCCTGGCCACCAGTGCAGCCCTGCCTCTGCATCCATCAAGCTAGGCAGGGGTCGATGTGATGGGGGAAATAGGGCTGCAAAGGGACAAGCCCTGCAGAAGGGCTCTGAGCCCCAGGGATGAAGCTGACAGAAGATGAATTGTGGTGGCGGTGATCACCTGAGCTCTGATAACACCCAAAACGTGCACGGCATCTGCTGAGAGCATCTGAACACAGACCAGAGCAAGCTTGTACCTCCCAGCAGTGCCTTCCCTTGGAGCCCTCTCAGTTAACATCCCTCTCTTTACATCCCTGCTGAATCAGGTGCCCGAAGTGCACAGCCCAGGGCACGTTACCCAGGCTGTGCCAGGTTGATTTTCCTGCTGTTATCGGCCCCGTTTGTTATTCGGCCCTGTCGTTTGTCACAAGAGAAGCAGTCTGTGAATTCAGTGCATCCTTCCTTCTTTTTATTATTAGGGTTTTACGGTGCTTTAGCCCATGCTGCGACACCTGCTCGTGTAAAACTGAGGTGGGGCTTGGAGGGGGAACCATGCCACCCACCCCACAGCTGCATCCAGCCCCATCCAGGTCTGTTGTAACTTTATTCTCACCTGTGCTTGTGTTTAATTTAAGTGGGAAAAAGAAATCTGGCATCTTCTGATTTCCAAGTGACTGAACTGACCAAAAGCCTTTTTTTTTTTTTTTTTTTAATTTATTTTTATGCCTCTTCTTTGTAATGTGACAGTAGCTCGATTAAACCAACACACCTACAAATGCACCCACTCCCCAACCACGCAGCACCAGCAAGGTTTGGATTGCGTTTTCAATGCGATTTTACTGCAAAAAAAGGGAAAAAAAGTCGACAACTCTGACTCTTAGGGGCCGTTTGCAATTTCTTGCTAGCCAAAGCAACCCGTGGGCAGGGAGGTGCCTCTGCTTTTCCCTTCTGCAGGGCCAGGCAGTGCCCCCAGGCAGTGCCACCTGGGTGCAGGTGGGGACAGCAGCACTGGCGGCGAGATGCCACCACGATGCTGCTGGGCTGGGTGGGACATCCCATATTTTGGAGGTTTTTGTGTTTCCAGCCACCTTCTTGAGTTGTAGACGAGCAGATGGGAAGCTGTAACCAAACCCCTGACTGCTCTCTCTCGATAACAAGGAGTTTGTTTAAACTTCCATGATTTTTTTGAGAGAAAGCAATGTTTGCTCTTTTTTTATTTAAAATTTATTTCCTCCTTGTGTTTTGACAGTTTTGTTTCTCTGGGGCACTTTTATAGGAGGTTTTTATTATTTTACTACGTTATTCATCTGCATTTTAATTGCACACAATAAAACTTGAAAGCTCCCAGCAGAGAAAATCCTACTCGACTTTCCATCCTGTCTCACTGGGGATGAGTTGTTGGGGTCGCGTCGTTTGTCAACAACCAGGGCTGAGCCCTTGGTAAGAAACCAGGGCTTGTAAGAAAGGTGCTGATTTTCCTGACGTATGACAGCAACAACTTTTCATTGGCCTTGTCAAAAAATTCAGTTTAGCCTTGCCTTCATCTGGGGTTAGCGGGGTATGTTTAGAACAGAGCAGGTGTTGTCTGGAGGCAGGACAGGCGAGCCACGAGTGCCAAGAGCGAAAGGAGTCATCTTGGAATTAATTCCTGACGAACGGTGGTACCCAAAACATGGGGAAGGGATGCCCTGGAGCAGCTCTCCTTTGCTTTCAGTAGCTCTGCTTGTCAGCACCAGCACTGTTTGCTTTGGGGTTCACTTTGCAGAGTTATCTTGAATCCAGTCCCGTTTGCTGAGCACGGTTGGGTTTTGTTCCCTGATCTCCAAAAGCAAAAATTCCCATCTAAGTGCCTCGGGGGAGCTCCCTGCAGAAGTCCCGTGTGCTGTGGGGCCGGGAGAGCTTCCCCATCCGACAGCAGTGGTGGTTTTGGGGCTAAACCAGCCCCAGCCCCGCTCCTCACCTGCACGGAGCCAGGTGAGAGGGTCCAGCCCCCCCCTTAGCCACCAGAGCCAGCGGGCTCTGCAGGCGTGCCACGAAACAATAAAAAATGTGCCCACGTGTCAGGGTCGGATCCTCGGGGCTCTGTGCGAGACGTGGAGCTCGTGCTCAGCTCCCTGCAAGCATGAGCCAACATTTTGCGCTTGAAAGACTCTGGCCTGTAAATCACTTCACCTTTCCGTGGCTCTCCCTTGTCTGACAGGCTCTTTCTCCTTGTAATTATTATAGGAAAAAAAAAAAAAAAAAAAAAAAAAAAGGGAGGTGAGCAAGTTTTCACGCAGAAAGTGAAGCAGCTCAAATTGCATCCAGAAAAAAAAAAAAAAAAAAAAAAAAAAGTCCTCTATTAAAACATTATCCATCCACTCCTTCCTCTCGCCCCCAGCTGATATTTAAGGGGATCAGAAGCAGAATTGCAAGGCAGCATTTAAATCAGGCCGGCTGCGAGCTCCGTGTATTAGTGCACCTGTGTTTCTCATCAAACGTGCTACCAAAAGGGCTGGTTAGAAGCGCTTTGATCTGACTTTAAATATCCCCAAACATCAGGAACTGGAGGTATTTTAATCTGATTTTACTGGAACTGCGCCGATTTAAGGAAAACAGAACCCGAAATTAAGTTCATATTTTCCATCGATCCCTGGGGTTTGCAGGGAGGTTTTTGCTGCGAGTGGGGATGGCAGGAGAGCAGCAGCAGGAGCAGGTACCTGCAGGCAGCCCTCTGCCAGCTGCCAGTCACTGCAAGAAGCCTGGTGCTCTGTCCTTCCTTTCTTTCTGGACTCATTTTTTTCCTCCTTTAGCTTCTTTCCCTGCTGCAGTTTGGGTTTCTCTCCCCGGCTGTGCAGCACACGGTGTGTTTTCCCACGTGAGCACCTTCTCGGTCAGGAGATGTTTCTTGTCCTCGGGTCTGAAGGGGACCCCTCTGGTGCAAAATCCAGCGTGTGATTGAAATGCCCAAGGTCTGACCTCACCTGAACCTGCCCTACCCCGTTACACACGCATCTTTGCCTCACTGGAGATGTAGAAATGCTCCAGCTGCTGGGGACATTCCCAGCAAGACCGATGTCCCTCGCCAGCTCCCAGCCACGTTTGCAGAGGAGCCTGGCAGGGCTGAGCCTAGGGACTCAAACAAAACCCTGCCCACTTCCCAAACACCCTCTTTTTTCCCTTTTTTTGTCCCTCTTTTCTCATTGTTTGTCCCTCTTTTCCCTTTGCTGTGTTTGTCCCTGACCCTGCTCTGCCGTTTGCTCTTCTCTCCGGCGTGGGGACCTCAACCAGGGTCACCCAAGTTGGGGTTGGAGTTGGGGCTTCAGCCTTGGGAACGGCCTCAGTAAGGGGTTTATTCTCAGGCTACCTGCTCAGCAGATGGTTCTGTTTGTTTTGTTTTATGTTTGCTTTAATTCTGCTCTTAATGTGCCTTTTATAACGTCTTCTGGCAATACTTCTAGGCCCGCGCTGGATGGATGCTAGCCTCTGTTGTTAAAGGCTGAGGTTGGGCGGCTCTGGGCTGTGTTATCTTCAGATCTCTCCAGTTAGGCTTCAGAACGTGCTAAAACACTCGGCTGGAAGCTTTTTTCCCAGGACAGTGCAGGATTTTCCCAGTGCTGCCACGTATCCCTGAGCTCCTCTCCTTGTCCTGCAGGGATCTGCGCCCCGCTCTTCCCCCACCACCGCCGGCAGGGCCAAGCTGCAGCGTGCTGCGCTTCCCTCTCCCCCTCGGTTTGCTTTTTTCTTGGATGAAAAGAAAGCCCTGGCTTTAAAAAACAGGGGTTTTCAAGCAGATGAGGCTGGCTGAAGCCACAGGGAAAAAAAAAAAAAAAAAAAAAGGCAATATTTGAGCACAGAATGAGACAACTCGTGGTGTGGCGGTGCACTCGTCAAAAATAAGGTGCGTGCCCAGACTGGACAGGCTGAGAGGTTATCTCCCACCCTGAGAAAAAAGCTGATTTTTTCCTTTTCCTTTCCAAGTGGTGATTGTTTGGCTGGCCGTTGACTGAGGCTCGTTCTCGGACAAAGGCTGGGGGTTGGCGATAATATCAAAAAGGCCGTCGGAGCTCTGGGCCAGCCAAATTGTCGTTTCCTTACGCTGCTGTCATCCAGCCTTCTGGGGCACCGAGCGTCTGGAGCAAACAGCTGAAAAGTATCTTTAAAAACAGAGCAAAACTCTTCTTCCAGAGCAGTTCTCTCCTCCTTGTACCCAGCTCAGCCTTCCCTTGGATATTGTGCTCGACTGCAGCATTTGATCAAGAAAAAAAAAAAAAAAAAAAAAAAAGAAAAGGATAAAACATATAGGTAGAAATCAATGGAGCCTTTAAACAGTGCCCTGTGAAAAAGGCTGCACTTTACTGTTGTCTTTCTGAACCCTGTGAAATGCTGGGAAACTGTTTTTAATAAACAAGAGTTCAAACAGTGGGGCTCCGTAGCCAACAGTCACGCCTTAAACTCTAAACTTTACATGAAAACTCTCAGATCCCTTTGAACTCTTTTTTTCCTCCCTGGCAGAGGATTCCAGTGTTTATGCATTTTTTTGAGATTGCTGGCGGGATCATGAGGAGGGTTTTAATATTTTTTTTTAAACAATCTCCTGCCTTCAGAAACCATTAATGCCCACTAAGAAACATCAAGGCGTTGCTTTGAAGTGCCTTCTGGCTACAGCCCTCTTACACTCTTTGGTTACTGTGCAATCAAATAATTAAATGGAGTCTAAAAAAATTCTTTTACCTGGTAATTAAACACCCCATGTTGGACAGTTGCGAGGGTTTTTAAAGGCATTGCAAATCTACAAAGCCTTGAAGCACAAAAGCACTCCATGCTACAAGAACAAGACACTTTCTCCCTCCGTTGGCACCCCGGCCCGCGGGCAAGGTGAGAGCTCTCCCTCCTCCTGCAGCCTCACCAAGGTCAGGCAGCAGATCCCGGAGGAGAAAGGACAGCTGAGATGGTCGTAAATGAGCAGAGCTAAACTCTCAAACATTTTTATGATTTTTTTTTTTCGTTTGTTTGTTTGCTTTGGAACGAACCGTAAGGAAGAAAAAGTTGGAAGTGGCGCTTTGGCTACTCCATCAAATGCTGCGCTGCGGGCCAGAGGCCGGCCCCAAAGGGCAGGGAGCACGGACTGGGAGGCGAGCGCTCTCCAAAGGGCTCGGGGTGTGCTGTCAGCCAGTGCCCAGTGCCAGTTCCCTTACTGGGAGGAGAGGGAGGGAGAGGGAGCCACCTCCTCCCTCCCACGGGCACGCCGCCGCCGTCTCCCTTGGAGGCACCTTTTGGATGGGAGCTCTCCGGGACCCGGCTGCCTCCCTCGCTTCCCAGAAGTTAGCTGAGAAAGTTTTCTCCGCTTCCAACCTAAATTGGCCCTTCCTTCCTGGAGCTCTGCTTTGATCCGGGCATTTGAATCTCAATGCAAAACTCGGTGTTTCGGGTGGTTTTTGCATGGCAGCAAGGCGCTGCGGGCTTTAACCCCTGCCCGGCCGTGCTGCAGCGGGCTCCCTGCCTGTGTGCCTGTCAGTATTCCCAAACCACCTTTGGTTTTCCAGCATCTCCTCTGGGGCCGATGTCCTAAACACTGCCCTTTGTCTCTCCATCCTGCTGGGGCTGTTGGGAGGGTGGTCGGTCTCTGAACACAGCTGACTGGGGACGTTCATCCTGTTGTATGTGGTGGCTGCTGCGGCTGCACCGCGTGTGCCTCGCCTATCCCGTGTCTGCCAGTGCAATCCTGCAGTGCGTTACCTCTCCGGGATGGCCAGCTTAGCAGCTGGCTGTGAAACAATCAGAATCTGATGCTGTGTTTGTAGGGCTGCCCCAAACCTTCAGTGATGTAAGGATGTGAGGAACCAAGATCTTTAGAAAACGCCCAAAGTTTTTGCTCCAAGCTCTGCCAGGCTGCTGCAGCCACCTGCAGGTTCTGGGGTTTTTTGGAGTTTTTTTTTTTTTTTTTTTTGAAAGTTTTTTTGCTGGACTCTTTGCTGTTCATAATTTGGGTCTAGGTGAGATCTTGAGGGTTACCTGGGCTCCCCCACACCTCGGAGAGCCCCTGCCTGCGGGCAGCCTGGGGAGGGAGGAGGGAGCTGCTCGGCCAGGCTGTTGGTGCTGGGGGCAAGCCCCTCACAGGGACAATGCCAAAACATCAGCATCTCTCCAGGATTCATTGCTTTGTGAGGGGAGGGAGGAGAAAAACCAAGCCAGGAGCACCCTGGCCACGCATCCCATTTATTTAGCTGCGGGATGGGGCCGTGGCAGCGCCGGGACTGCAGATGAGGAGGCAGAGCAGGCGCCACGCATCGGGAATAGAGGTGGTTGGTTCAAAGCCGTGGGGTTCAGAGGTGTTCCAGACTCCTGCAGGGCCCAAGACAAATGTTGAAAGCCAGAATTCCCAGAGGGTCTTTCTGTTTTCTTTTTAAAAATAATAATAATAATAATAAAAAAATCTACCTGTCAAATTACACCGAGTGAAGCGCTGAATTAAGGAAGACAAGACTTAATGGGCTTTCTTCCCTAAAAATAGATCCTCTCGTGAAAGAGATGAAGGGCATTGCCCAGGGAGGTCAGCCGAAATTGCCTGAAATTACGCTATCACCTAGATGTGGTGTCCAAAATTAGCCTCCTCTCTGGCTGCGTGGGTTCAGTGCTCCCTGAAGATTAAACGCAGCACAAAATTCATTTAATCTAAAGAGAGTCTAGGCCATACGGCATGCCATAGTTTAAATGTCAGAAAAACTGAGCCCAGGACTCTGTGATGATTAGTAACATGCTAACGAAGCCACGGGGGAAGGAGCGAACGGGGGCTGTGCGAGGAGGCTGGGCAGGGCCGGGGCAGGAATCGAGGATGTTGCTGGGAATAATTGAAAGGGCCTGAACCAGGGCAGCTTTCCCTATCCAGAACCAGTTCTGATCTTTTTACAGAAGGGGAAGGAAGATGATTTGCTTTAAATAATCCTCCAGCCTCCTCAGTGTGGGTGTTTTCTGGACTCCGTGATTAATAGAGAGCACGTTGGAAAGCGATGGGATAGGAACCTCATTTAGAGCCCAAGCGTTCCTTACTTTTTTTCCTTTTTAATTAATCTGAGGTTGCTCCTGGAGCAGAGCAGTTGGAGGAAGGTGCTTGAGGAACATGAGGTTAATGGAAGGTGGAAGCAGAAGGGAACAACCATTGGCAATCCGGTGAGCGGTGTGAAGCAGCAGAGGTGCCAGCCTGGCCGGTGCACGGCTGCCTCCTGGTTTCAGAGGGAATAAACTTCCCACGATGGGGGGAAAAAAAACTCACAGAGCCCTGAGAAATGCTGGGGGGCAGCAGCACGGAGACACTGCAGGACCAGGGCACCTGCGAGGAGGAGGAGGAGGGGGTTTCATGCCTATAGTCTACCCTTATGGTCATGTCTTTGCTTTATGGTCTGACAAACTGGTGTGCAGGAAAGCACTGGAAAAGGCTACAGAGAGGGCCGATGTACTTGGGCTGCTATTAATTGTGTCGGGCAAGGGAGAGGAAACTCCCGGCCCCTCTGGTGGTGGCGTGGCACAGGACTGGGGGACGATGGCAAACGCGGGGCAGAGCAGGGTGAGTCAGTGCCCTTAGTCACACCGTCACGGCCTCCTGCTTTCACGCCAAAAGCCAGGAATTGAGGAATCAGACAGGACTCGTGGCTTGAGGGGGTTGGCGGATTTTTATTTGTTATATCGGGGGCAGCTTCGTGCGTTTTTGGACGCTGACTCAGAAGTTTTGCCGCCTTTGAGGCAGACGTCAGACATTCAGGC
Organism: Aythya fuligula; assembly: GCF_009819795.1. Taxonomy (NCBI): domain Eukaryota; kingdom Metazoa; phylum Chordata; class Aves; order Anseriformes; family Anatidae; genus Aythya; species Aythya fuligula. The sequence continues at coordinate 9,978,145 of NC_045576.1, read as the reverse complement.
TAGAGGCAGGGGAGCAAAATATGTCATGCATCGGCTTTGACCTACCTGCCAGCGGGGGCTGAGCCTGCTTTGTGTCCCGGAGCAGCCTGGTTGCTGCTGGAGGAAGAGCAGTGCCCGTGCTCGGGGTACTCGGACGATGGCGAGGTGAGATGTCCCTGCAGCCTCCTTCCTGCCCACAACCCTAACCCAGCCCCCACTCCCCACCACTTCAGGCTCCATTTGGGATGGAGCAAGACCGTTGCACTTCTTCACACCTCCCCAGCAAACTCAAGCTGTGAAGCACTTGGGAAAGTGTTTTTTTTCCCCCCAAAAAAAGCCTCCAGGCAATGCATGCCCATAACAGCCCCCCAGCCCTCTGCTCGCTCCAGGCTCCACCCGGCCCAAACGCTCCCGAGGACTGTTACAGGTCCGTCGACACGTTTTAATTGTGTTTTTGTTGGACCATGACCCAGCCTGCAGAGCAGAACCACGGCTTTGAAGCTCTCTGCCCGGCGCGGCTGCCACTTGCCCCGTCCACGCCGCCAATTACGCGCCGCGCTGCAGCCCAAAGCGGGCAGCTCCCCTACCTCCGCGGGTGCTGCGGGGCCTTAATGAATGTTTCCAGCAGGCTTTGAAGATGAAAAATGCTCAAAGTGTTAAGTATTAGCGTGAGTTAGGCGTATGGAGCAGTTAGGTCTCGCTCACACATTCCTTCCTGCAGCGAGCCCTGCTCCGCGCTGCTTTTGCACAGCTCGGTGCTGGGCACGGTGCTGGGTGGTGAGGCAGTGCCTGAGCAGCACGGCTCCTTGCAGGGGGATGTTGGCTTGGAAATCTGGGCCCTGGGGTGCTGGGGAGGGCTGTGCTCCCTCAGACAGACAGGTATCTTCCCGTGTCATTTAAGAAAAATCGAAGTTGTACTTTTAAAGTCGTAACCGTGCAATTTTCCCACGCTGCCATTCCAGCTAAATGCTGACAAGACAGAGCTGTAATCACCATCTTTACCCCGAGACAGGCGGAAAAACAAAATGTTTCTGAAATGCTGAAGGTAGCTGAACACTTTCAGAGTGTCACACATTAAGGTTGTATCTAACGATCTCCATGTCCCACTTATAATTGAAACAGAAGAGAGTGTTCACTTTTCATTCATTTTTAAAAGACTATTCAAATACCCTTTCATCTCCGCTAAACAGCCTGCCATGTATTTGAAGCCATTTTATATTTTGTTTCTACAGACATCCAAAAAACAGAGGTGAGTATTTTGGAACATTGATAGAAAGATGCAAAGGCTTGTGAGGCACTGAATGGCTTCAAGCTGCCTCAAACGCATTTATCTTCCCAAGAAGAATTAGGCACAGTGTGATTCATTTTAATAGCAGAAGAAAAATAATACTACGATGTAGTGCTAAGTTCCCAACCTTTGATGGTAGACTAAAAAAAGAGAGAGAAAAAAAAAATCTTTCTTCCCTTATGTTGTTGAAGTCTCCCTACACCCATCCGTTATGTCCAGCTTATCAATTAAGATGAACCCCATGAACTTCAGATGGTTTTTAAAACAAGGCACCATCCATTTAAATGTGTAAAACTGCCTGCGGCTCCCTTTAAGTGCGGGATTCAGTCCCGAGCTCTGTGTACTCGGTGTGAAGTTGAGCCCTTTGATAGAAGTTTTACTGATGTTTTAAATGAAGTCTTCTCAAACACACAAAATAACCCAGATAATTTAAAACCTCACAGAAAAAATAGGGTGGAGGGAAAAGAAAAAAAAAGGTAGTTGGTGCCATTGGTCTAGCAGAAGAAAAGAGGCTGGCTTTGGTTACCAACAGGACAGACCAAAAGCTTTTCCACAATTGCTTTCCCAGGGTTACTTGCTTGAGACAGGCAAGGTCTGAGCGACAGCTGGGAGACAAATCCAGCCCTGGTATGGGCAGCTTCCCTCAGGAACAAATTAAGGTCGTTCATCTATAAAATAGGTTTTGTGCCACGAATACCAGCGTGAGGACGGGCACACGGTCAGCAGCTCACCCCTCAGCTCCCTCCCAAAGGCAGGCAGGCGAGCCAAGAGGTGGGGGTGGCTCGGGCAGGTGCTGCGGGTGGCTGATGGAGATGAGCTGGGAGCCAGGAGCACCTGGTAGGGACGTGCCCACCCTCCATCACCTCACCACGAAGCCCACGATGTGCCATCATGGGCTGCTCAGAGAGAGCCAGAATTAGGAGTCTGAGAAATCCCTCCTGGGCTTCAGCATCCCAAGAGAAAATCCTCCTCCTCTATTCTGCCTTTCTCTCCCCATCAGGCAGGTTTGCAGGCCATGCCAAATTTGTACCCGAGTCACCTGAAGGACCTGCGCGTGATTTAATTAATCACTGCACTCGAGTCCAGCCCAAGGCTTTGCCTTTCCAACTGGAGCTGCAAATGCTTCCCGGCAGGAGCAGCTCCTGCCAAGGAGGGTAGGGAAGGAAGGCAGGGCAGAGCTCAGCTCTGTTTTCAGCTGCCACCACACATGAGAAGAAACCTTTTGAGACATCAGGGGGTGGAAAGAAAGAAGTCAGACAATATTAATTTGAAAAATATAAAATTTTAATAAAGGCTACATCTCTTAATTACAATAATTATTGTACCAAGTAATTTTTTTTTTAAATGAAACTCTTTATAATGCATAATTTACAGTATAAGTAGAACAAAATGCCATGGCAAAAGTCATGAGTACAGGACTTGTAATAAAAGGCATAAAATATATTTATACATAAACCCCTTAAACAAACAAGGGAAAGCTTGAACCCTGAATATAGGGCGACGCATGGCCTAGTAACACCATGCAGGCACAGGTACTGTACTGATTAAATTTTAACAACACTAGAGATAGTGTATTAATATTTCCACCATACATTTTCTACAATATATACAGACTTACACGAAGTAGCAATGGCAAACAGAATGCACAGATTAACTTAATCAACACAAAACCCAACTGTAGAAATGCAAGGTCCTCCTCGGGAAAGGGTCGCGCTGTCCTAACACCCACGCACACGCACGCACACGTGAAGCTTCCCAAAGGGCTGCAGAGAGCCTGGGCTGACACCTCCCATTGCCTTCAATGGGTGTCGTGAGGGTAAGGCAAAAAAAAAAAGAAAAAAAAACAACAACAACAAAAAAACACCACCAAAAACCACCACACAACGAATCACACGCTCCACAACGATCTGAAAATACTCCTCGTCATAGTTACATGGCGTTTAAATAGAAGTTGTGCTAACATTGAAGTAGAGTGGCTAAGAAATTAGCTAGCTGTGTGGGATACATGCGGGTTTTTAACCTGGCTTTTGCCATGTGTCCTTTTGGGGTGTTACGTATGGAAATGGGAACTGGATGGCTCCTTCTACAGCTCTTCCACACTTGGGTTTTGCTCTAGCTCACCTCGACTGAGATAGGCGCTGGACACCACACGGCCCCCTCAACACTGACAGCAGCAAAGCAAAAACCTCACACCACAGAAATCCATGGACAAAATAGCAAGTTGGTGGTGTTATATTGCATCTAACATATTTCATGCTTAAGACCTTTATTTCAAATTAGAGCAGCATAGATTAAAATGCACCGGTCTCTAGATGGATGGTAGGACAGTATTTTTATTTCTTTTTTATTATTATTATTATTATTCCTTTAGAAGTTTTATCTTCACTTGGAGAAATATTGGGCACAACATCGGTCCTTCCCTCCTCCCCCTTCAAAAAAAAAATCGTGAATGCGCTCCTGGCCATACTCCTAAATTTTAGATAGTGGGAACAATATAAAAAAATAAAATAATCCTTCCTCCCATCACCCCACTTCCCAGCCCCTCTCTTCTCCATTGTTAAAGCAGCATATCCAAAAACTGGACTTAAGGGAAAACAGACTGTTCAATAAATATCAATAAGGATTACTGTTAAGGTAAGCTATACATAGTTTCTCTTAGTCCATAGATTTCAGATCCCCAGGAAATCATATATTATGTATGGAAGTCTCTCAAACACAGTCTGCATCTCCAATAGCCAACAGTGGTCATGTTTTTAATAAATAGTTCAGGGTTTTTATCATCTCAGTACCCAACTCATGAATAATAAATGCCATTTTTTTCCTCTAAGGCTAATTCAGCAAAGTCTTCAGAGACTTCACTTTTTTTTCTTCATTGGTTCAAAACTTTCCTTCAGAGTTTTTTTCCTTGTCATCACTACTGTTGTGTGTCCAAAGACTTTTCTAGCTTAAATTTTCTTAAGAAACACAGATGCCATCAATCGATCCTTTCTACTTTCCCAAGAATCCTTCCTTCGTACATGGGCAGAATTGTTTCATCTTCCCAAATCTCTTCAAACACTGCACCACAGTCAAACTCGTCGCTTGCTTTTTTGAAGTAGTATCTGTGGTGAGGAGAATTAAAACACAGTTAAAAAAATCAAAAGGTAAAGTAAAGGATGCTTTGGCAGCTCTTTAAACCACAACATTTTCAATCTCTCCCTCCTAGGACACTCCTCCAGCTCCCAGCGTGGCCAGGAAAACCTCAGGGCAGGTCAGGTCCAGCAACATGAAAGCGTCCCCGGCTCTGCAGGGATGTGAGCGGGGACGGCGATGGGATGGAGGGAGCGAGGCTGAGCACGCTCCTCTGCAGTGACAGCAGCTTCTACAGCACCGTGAGTAAATCACACGCGTTGGCAGTGGGTATCCTTAGCAGTAAGGAAAATTAGAAAGCGCGGTGATTTCTGGTCAAATATCTTATTTAAAAAATAAATAAATACAATTTCAAAGCGAGGCATTCTTAAGGTTCCCCTCTCTCACCACCTTCTTTCTTTCATGTGTTTTCTTGTTTCAAAGCCTAGGCCCAACATTAAAATTAGCAACTGTTATTAAAAGGAGAGGCTTTTTAGGCATACAGATGGATTAAAAGAAAGCCTGCCCAGCTTCCTGCAAAGCAGCAGCTGAAACTCTGTGGCACTGCTACAGAAAAACTGGGAGCTCCCCATCAGAAACAACAAAGTGCCTAATTCACATATCCATTTTAAATGACAGAAACTACTGTATTTGTTTTCTGATGCTTCCTAGCGGTCACATGCAAAGAGCAACCCCAATCTAGCTTGCAAGACGTGACACCAGAAGGTCAAGTAGCAGTGTCCTGCATTCCTTCTCTTTTGCTTTGGGTCGTTAGATCATGAAGCCAATGCTCCCAGAGACAAAAAACACCCCCCACCCCTCCTGTGTCAAACAGTAAGGACCCCTCTATTATCCTGAATTAGACCGTTCAGCTTCTTGATTAAAGGTTCCTTTTATCCCGTTTCTAGCTTTCTTCCTTCTAAGGCTGCTTAATTGCATATGCACAAATGAAGGGCTTCCATTCAGAGGGGTAGCATTTAGGGAGCCTGTCCGTCTGCCACCGCACACCTCCTCGGACATGCCTGCTCCCTTGCTCTCTTGGAAAAGTGCTTTCCCATCTGATCACCAGAAATGGAAAAACCTTCATCAGAATTACCAAAAAAAAAAAAATCAACACTTCCCACACCCCTCCCCTGGCGTTTCCAGACAACTGGGGTTAGCAGCTGTTTGCTAGGTGAAAGTTTTTCAAAAAAGCAGAGCAAATTAAGCTCACTTTTACTGGGAAAACTGAAAAAGCCAGGGCACGCTGTTAGAATTTCGTTTTTAAGCAGGGAATGTTCTATTGCGCATTTTTAACATACGCAGTAAGGATGACTTTCATATCTATTTATTTTCAGGGTAAGTTAAAATTATTTTGGTAGGGGGATAAAAGCTGGCTTTTTGGTTACAGAGATTGAAGCAGCTACATTTAGTCAAGGTATGTTTAGGATTTATTTTTGTAAGGTCAGTCCAAGCTGAATTGACACATGTTGTGTCTTTAAAGGTTCAGCAAGGAAAACATCTCATTTAAGTTCCTCACAGCCTGCGCTCACTGAAGGCAATGGCACAACTCCCACCACCGTTAATGCTGCAGGTCAAGGCCACAATTCCCCAGGCCAGCGGGCTTGAAACAAAACCAAAAAAACAAGGAAAGTTTGAATGAATTACAAAGAACTTTCTCTTCCCTTTCCCCTTCTCCGCCCCTCTCCAGATAACAGCCGTTCTTCCCAATAACTTCCTCCACAAGCTGAAGTGCTGGCTGTGTTTACAAAATTTTTATTTGAGAAAACACGCTATGACCTTTTACATAATTACAACCTTATTTCACAGAAAAAAAGGGGAAAAAAAAAAAAAAGGAGAGGAGGCAAAGCAAAGTCCTCCCCCACAACATCTTCAAACAAGTCGCTCTGCTCTTATTTGCTCAGAAATGGGCTTTCCATTGAAACATATTTTATGTGGCAAGCCTTGCTTTTCTTTTTTTTTTTTTTTTTTTTGGACATCTGGCACCAATAGAGCCGAGCAGGCCTGGTGTTACAGCTCTGTTTTGAACCACTGCCATGTTAAGATTACCCGACACCACCCAGTTTTTGTGTGTGTGTGTGTTTGTTTTTTGTTAACGCCATCAGTATTAAATCACTGCTTAATTCCTTCTTTTTTTTTGGGGGGGGGGGGGCAGGGTGGGGAAAGCAAAGCAGCAATTTTTTGCGGGGCTGCCCCATGGCCCAGCGGGCGCAGGCCTCGGCTTCGAGGAGGAGCAGTGACAGGGCCCGAGGTACCCGCCTCACAAACTGATTCAATCAATAAAGAATTTGGAGAGTCGAGCATTTATGCATGTCTTTGTGCATTAAATGAAAGGCAAAGGCTTCAAAGACATGCTTATTAAATGTGCCTTAAAAAGAAATCAATGCCAGATGTGACCAAAGCAGCCTAGTTAGTGCCTCCCCGTAACACACACGCTACTCTGGGCACTGCGGCCCTCTTCCCTGAAGGTCACCCGCAGTTTCACTCAAAGTCCAGCCAAAAGTCAAAGCTTAGATCAAAATGATTCCCTGGAGGTACACACATTTGTGTAATTAGTTTCACCTTGTGTCTGTGCAAGATAAAATACTGGGCACGTACCCAAGTTCCTTTTATAAATTTCAGTATTGTCTTTACCCAGGTGTAAAGGGGTGAGATCTAAGCAAAACATTGTTTCATCCTTGTCAGTCACTTAAAAACATTTTCTAAAGTAATTACAGTCTGACAAGGCACAAATAATTGCACCTGGAGGGGCTTTCAGGCCACAGAGGTTCTAGGATCCCACTCCAGCACTCAGTCATCGCACAAAAATTGTCACAGAAAACAAACACACACACAAAAAAAGATTATTTTTTTTAGAGGGGGTGGTGTATAGAGGGGTACTACAGCCACAGAGAACAGAGCAGCAGCAAATCATGGTGAGGCTGAGCAAACTGGGCTGCAACTGGGTTACGGGGCTGCATCCATGTCTGTAGTGAGAGGAAATGCACGGTGGGCAGTGCGAGACTGTAAAAGCTGAGAAGTGGTGCAAGGGTGCAAGGAACACCAGCACCTAGCCTGGAGGTTGTCCAGGTTGGGTGTACTTGCAGGTTGCTGCCATCTGATGGCAGCTGGGCGGGCTGCAAAGATGATTTGGGGGCAGGATTGGCAACATTTCAGCCCCAGCCCCACTGGGCAGCATCCAGAGACAGACCCCAGCTCAGCACCCTCCAGCCTGAGAGCTCCCCAGGGTGATTTCTGAGCTGCATAGGTAGAGTTTCCAAAGCTAAAGGGAAGCCAGCCATGGTGCACCAGCTGGAAAGTCCTCTTAACAAAACAAAATGACCATTTGGAGGTTAAATCCAAGGCTGCCAGTTACAGGGCAGGCTGCCTGGCTCTTTGAAGAAGTGCCAAATTCAGTGCAAATTCAAACCTTAAAGCTGGATCTTCACCCCCCGCACAGCCTGTACAAGAAGTGGCAGACAGATGATCCCACTAGCACCCAAATCCACTGGGAGATTACAGCAAAAAAACAGCCAACAAAGATACTGCCATGGGAACAAGAGCAAGGAAGGAGCAAACTGGCTAAACTGGGCCCTGGAAACCAGACACACAGGGTTCACTGGTGCTGTTTGAGGAAAAACCCAGTATCAATGGTGGATTTTTCCCCACAGGGCAGTGTTTTTTCCCCTAACAAAGAGAAAAGGCTTTTGAAGAGCTGAAACAAACTGGCTTGCACCTCAGCTACCTGTCTGCTCAGAAGCGTATCCCAGCCTTCCACTTACTGGATTTACAGCAACACTATTCAAACAAACACCAGGAGCTGTGGGACAGGGGTGGCCTTGTGCCCATTTTACAAACACACACCAAAAAATAATATAGTAGCAACAGGAGGACAGAACCAGTACGAATGTTGATGCCCCTGGTTTGTAAAGCAAACCCCACGACCCACCCCACTCCAGGGGCTCCAGGCCTTCCCTGCAAGGTGAGGTATTCACCTGGTAGTCAGCTTTTTTGGACCAGAGCTGTAGCACAAGGCTTGGCAGCCTGCGTGTTTATGCAACTTGGAAAGAGGCAGGGGAGGGAGAAGGAGAGGAGGTGGCCCAGTAGGCAAGCTGCTGCTCAGGGAGTGCAGCCTGTCCCATTGCTCCATCTCCAAGCTGCTCTTGGTTTGAGTGGGAAGAGAATAAGAATAGAAAAGCTGCAGGCTCCAAAAGGTGATGTAAATGTGTTGCTGTGGGCAGATCTGCAAAAATATCTGCTGATTCTTTTGTCTTATTTCAGTACATGAAAGAACAAACAAATGAGAAAGATTCTTACCTATAATTTCCCTTTTTGCTCAGCTGCTCTTTAAAGTGCCCAAGTGTCAGGCTCTGGGCCTTTAACATTCTCCTGTAGGGAATTTCTTCTCCGCAAAAAAAATAGGTGACAACCAACTCACTAGACTGAGAGGTGTGAACAACCGGGAGTTTCTTTGGCTCTTTGTGACTGTAAAACAAAAACAACACACACAAAAACTCTATTTTTCCACTTGAGAACAAGCAGTTTCACTGCGCTCAGTCTCCACGTAATGCTGGTCAGAAATACAGTGGGTGTGACCTGAAAGTCAGATATTCCTGTACTCGAGGTGAATTTGTCATGCTGTGTTTGCACAGCACTTAGCCCTGTGGGATGCTGGGCTCTGACAGCAGCTCCTGGTTGCTTTGATGGTGGAAATATCAGCATCACAAAGCGCCCAGCCTCAGGGTGCATCTGAGCTGCAGAGACTCAGTCCCAGTTTGTGGAGGGGAGAACTGAGGTTAGGAACTTGCTGTAAAATCAGGACCAAGGTCCAGATGAGCGTGCATAGGGCTCACCACGGGCTAAGCACCTCCCAGGCCCAAGCACTGTACATGTCTGATTTTAAAAGATTCATTTCATCTGCCTTCACACAAAGCATCTGACAAGCTCCTTTCTCATGCACAAATGTACCTGCAACCAGCAACAGCTAACAGTAAAATTACTCCAAGACTTTTTCACCTGAAGTACACAGGTGATCTTATTTTTACTCAGGAACAGCAAGGATAAAATTAACCGGATCTTGTCGTTTGAAAGTAAGGAACCCTTCTTAAAGAATAATTAAAACAATATTACACAGCAAAATGGCAATGCTCTGGTGAATGCCATGCAGCCAAATCTACAACTGCTGCTGAGGCAATGTACACTTGGCATGTCAAAAGGTCACAAAGTGTTAGTCCGCAGTAATTTAGTCTTCCTAATTTGTTCTAAGTCTTTGTAGAGTGGCTTCAGAAAAAAAGCTGCTAGCAAAGACAGCTGGTGGACTTAAGGTCAACCAATTAAAAATGAAAGGCTCTAGTCAGGTGGCTCAGTCTGGACTTCAAACATTACTCATTGCTTAAGATGAAGAGGGTAAGAAAGAAAACTTTAATTATTTAGGCCATTTTAGACCTCTCTGTAGCAGATTTCTTGTTAAAAGAACCATCCTGTAATTAGACTAATCCAATCTTTGTCCACTTTACAGGAATGCCAGTTAAAAAGAGCCAGAGACAAGATTTGAAAATGTTTTGTTCTTTCTTTAAGAAGAATGTTTGAAAGACTAAAACTTCAGATATAAAAATTTTCCCTCTTTTCAAAGCACAATCTATTTAATGAAAATAAAATTATTATAATATATATATTTCCCAATCCTTTTATCCATGTGCAATACTCACTCTTCTGTCATTAGACTTGCATTGCAAAAAGGGGTGTTTCCCCCCTGAACAGCAGCTGAGTGGTTTCGATCCCTCTGCTGATTTGAGGTTGAACATCTGAAGTTGGGGGGGGGGGAACAAATGGGGGAGAGGAGACAAAAAAAAGAAAAAGATCTTTTTAAAAATTGTTGAAATACGATCTGCTTAATTGAAATCTCCTGTGGGTCGTTAAGTTCGCTCTTTGTATCAACCCTCATATGTTGTAAACAATCAAAGGAAGAATTAAAAATGCTGTGGGCTAATGATCCTTCCATACCCAAATGAATGATAACCAGTCCAATTCTCCACTTGGTATGTAGCTGGAGTCCGGCCCAGAGGAAAAATGGGCAAATTACAGCCATCAAAAGAGTGGAAGTAATAGCCTAGGATTCAAACTATTTGTGCCGGGGTAGGGTGGGGTTGGAATAAGGAGGCTCATCCTTGGGGCTTGGCCAAGCTGTGCCGTCATGCATCCCCACGGTCCAGCCCCATTCCTGATCTGGACCTCTACCTACACCGTGAGGAAGGCACCGTCCACACGTTCACACACGCCTGCTGCAGCCTTGCTAGCTCCCAGCCTCCGTTTGGGTGAAGAGCACAACCAGCACCCAGCAAACACCCCTGGCTGACACTCCTACCCTGGGCAAACCCCCTACCGCTCCCCAGATCCCAGCACCAAACCCAGCTGGGGTCACCCCGTCTCTCCTGCCGCCGTTACCGTTGCTTCTGAGGCTTGGAGACTTCGGCGAGCCGACGACACGCTTCCTCCAACTGGGCGAGGGTGTTGGGCGGCGTGAGCGGGGGCATGGTGGGGTCCTGGACGAAGGGGTGGGCGGGCTGCACCCCCCGCGGGTGGCTGCCGGTCCCCCAGGGGTGGTGGCGGCCGGGGCGCTCGCTGGGGGCCCCCTTGGCGAAGTCGGAGCTGTAGGCCTTCTTTGTGCTTTGTGTGCTTGGGGAGGGGAAGAAGTCGGGTTAGAAAAGCTGGAAAATATGACTTTAATAGCAGCTCCTATTCTGCTCGCTCCCTCTCAAAAGTCTGTCATAACATGAAAGGAGGTTTATTGCCAAAAACATGACATTTTTGTGGTTTTTCTGGTTCTGCGGAACAGCTTTTATATTAAACCGGAGGAGCAAAGAGTCTCATTTGTTTTTAGCGATTGTAAAAATAGACAGCCCGTGTAATATATAAATATTTACCGGGAGCGATATTGCTGTAGACAGCTGCGTATTTACCTATGGGGCTTGTGCTTATTTTGTCTCTCGCTCTCCAGCATCCACTGCCAGACGTTCTGCGCCCTGTCCGCCTCCCCGCCAGGTAGCTGCACCCCTCCGGGGCCGGGCAGCCCCCCGTCCCCAGCCGGCAGGGCGACGCTCTCCGCTCCTCTGCCCGGCCTCTTGGTCAGCGTGCCCGTCCTGCTGGTGGCCAGAAGGGGACACGAGCCCGTGGTTAGTCACCTGCTCTGCCCCACGCACCCCGAGCAGCACCGACCACAACCCACCCACCCAAGTGATCCCACTGTGAGAAGGGGGTGGGCTGATGTCTTTTGGGTGGGTGGGATGGAGAAAGGCTCGCGGCTTACCCGAAGGGCTCCAGTGGAGGGAGAGGTGGGTCCGTGCCTTTCAGGTGGCCCTTGCACTTGGAGAAGCAGTAGTAGTCGCTGCCGGCAGGGCAGCAGCACTGCGCCCGCTGAGCCGCCTCCGCCTCGATCTGCTCCTTCGTCTTGGGTACGGCGTGGTGGTGGATGTAGTGGTGGTGGACGTGCTTGGTGGTCTGCTTGGTGATAAATCCCTTACCCAGGAGGGTGCAGGCGGCCGGCGAGGCCACTCCAGGCTGCAGCTTGCCTCCTGGCAGGCGATCGGGGGAGCGGGCGCGGGGGCTGTGCCGGCCCATGCCAGGAGACTGGCAGCCGGGGGTCTTCAGCACGCGGGAGAGGTGCTCGTCCAAGATGGCCTGGGGGTCCTCCTCGTAGCTGCCAGACGGCAGGAGCGAGAGCGGGTGCTGTGGGTGCTGGGGGTTCGCCACCTCCCGACTGCTCTGCAGGCTGGCAGGGAGCTCCGAGCCCTCCTTCTCCTCGTCCTGGAGGTGAAGCATTGGTGAGGAATAATTGAAGAGGTTGGGGAGTCAGCGAGACACAAGCTGGGACATCCCCACCCTGGCTTGCCCACCGCAGAGCCATCCCACGGGAGCTGCGCTCCCCCCTGTGCCCTCAGAGCAGGCAGGATACGGCCCCGCTGCCTCCCCCAGCCCAGCAGCATGCGGGATCTCTGCCCGGTCCCAGCAGGGTTAATCCTCCTACCTCCTTGATTTGCTGCAGCCTCTCCTCCAGACTGTCCATGGTTTCCTGCTCCTGCTTCAGCTTCTCCAGCCGGGAAATGAGCTCCGCAGCGAAGGCAGCCGGCTCCACCGGGGTCATCTCCTTGGGCAGCCGGTGGGTCCTCTACAAGGAGCGGGGACAGAAGGCACAAGGCATGTTTAGCGGGCGGCGCGGGGCGCGGGCGCTTAGCCGGAGCAGCATCGCCGGCCCCGCTACGCTTGTTGTGTATCCATGTTTGGATGAAAAAGACGACCGCAACTAGGCATGGTCTGCTCTGGATTTTTATGAGCTAGTGCTGTGGCCTCATGGAGTGACATCCTCCCCACCAGCGTTTGCCTTCGGCAGGAGCAGTTGGTCGCACTCTGAGGAACCCCCGCTTGTTCTCTCTGTAGTACAACCAGCCCATCAGTAGCTACTCTGAAGTAGAAAATCTTCAAAGACTGTTGTCAAACATCAAAAAAAAAAAAAAAAAAAAAAAAAAACCTCTGAGGTGGGAGGGAGAGACTTTAACTCAAGGAATAAAGTGAGTATAAACAGAAAGGAGTTGGAAATTAAAAAAAATAAGATGGGGGAGAAAAAGGGAAAGAAAAAAAAAAAAAAGAAGTCAAACGGTTGCAGATCAGAGAAGTACTGGTAATTTATTTCCTGGCTACACACTGGGCACCTTTGAGGTAGTGTTGTCTCAACAGTGTCCTAGATCTCTTCCCCCCCCTCCATCTCTTTGTACAGAAAATGAAGAAAGCTGCTGCAGGCTAGCGGTGCTACACTGCTGAGCTTGGCTGCCTCAAGCAGATCTATCAAGGGAAAAAGGGAACATCTCCAAATCAAGTGCAGAATATAAAAAGGCAAAACGAGAATTTCTGCCAAAAGAAGCAAACATGGTAGGCAAATTGGGGGGGGGGAGGAAGGGAAAAAGAAAGCACCCACCTGACTCTCCCCTCCTTCCTGCCACCCCCACGCACCCCCACTCCACTCCCCTCACCCCTACTTTCACTCTTTCCTTTTTTTTTTTTTTTTTTTTGCTGAAAGCAGAAAGCTGAACTGCCAACTCTTTCACATACTACCCACCAGATGAGGTGGGGCCTCTCTCCGGCAACCACTTAGCTCCAGAAATGATGTGAGGGTAGAAAAAGGCCACTCTGCTGGAAATTGTCACTCTTACACAAGCTGGCTCTATTCAGTCCCTGATCAAAGCACTGCCTTACAGAGAAAGTCGATTTGCACGCCCTGGGACAAAATAATCTAATTTACAAGCTCAGGCTATAGAACTTTCTTTATGGAGGAAGGGAAAAAAAATACCAAAAAGAAAAACCACATAAACCACCCCCCTCCACCAGAAATATCATCTATGATTTCTTGCTGCTTAAGACAGCAGAAAGAGGAATTTTAGCATATTAATCTCAAGACAAGATAAGTTTATACTTGTCTGTGTAAACAGTTTATTCACTGCAGGAATCAGGAGCCTGCGAGTCAACTGAATTAGCAAGTCAGCGAGTTAATTTTCAAGAGCGAGGCAGCTCCACGAACTGGACCCCCTCAAAGCAAGGCAGCGAGAGTTCTGAAGGCACATATTTGCTGCAAATGTTTCTCTTTCGGGAGAGCCTCCTTCCTGCCAGCTGACACATGGGGTGCTTTTGAAGGCTGAGGGTGATGCGCGCAAGGCAAACCCTGGTCCGTGCGGCACCGAGGAGGTGTCAAGGCGGTGCCCGGCTCCTGCACCTGCAGCCGACGCTCTGCCGGACCTCACCAGAGCATCCATGCTTGAATTTAGACCAGGAGGGCAAATTCAGTGCCATGGAAGAGCCCTAATTAGCACCTGGCTTTCAGGTGATGACCAGATGCGCCTGTGCGTAAGCGGGTTTCTGCAAGGATGCTGAAAGCACACGGCTCCTGCCTGATGCTGAGCAAGGTCTTTCCTGGAAAGCTCTGGCACTGGGCAAGGATGGAAACGCGCCCCTCCCCTGCTCCCGTCCCTCCACGTGTTCCAACATCCCAGGGGTTTGTCCCAGGCCCTGCAGCTCCCACCTGAACTTACCGGAAAATGAGGTAGAGAAACTTGACCGTTGGCCTTAACGCTCCGATGCATCTCCCTCTGGAGCTGCTTCTTGCTCCCAATTCTGTACGGGGGGATCCCATCTCTGCACACGGAAGAGAGGTCACCGTCAGCTGGGGCTCTTGGAGGCACGGCACGGCAGATCAGCCTGGCTTCCACGCCATCACCCCGGGCCCTAACCCAGCCAGTTCTCCATCGGCTCTAAAATACCCTGGGCTTGCTCCAGGCCCCTGTTCCCAGCTGCCCCAAGTGCCCTGGATGTCACCTGAGGCCAGGATAAGTCACCTGGCAGCTCGGGAAGGGGCTGTGCCACCATCTGCATGGCTGAGCAGCAAGCTGAAGGCAACTCCACACGAAGAGGCCCCAAAGATCCCATTAGCTTCACTTCTGAGGCATCTCCCTGAAAGGCCCTTCCGCTGATAGGCCGAAGCTTTTGCCCTTCAGCTTTGTTGCAATTCTCACCGCCAAATTAGGCTGAGACCACAACTTTCTTCTAGCCCTAAACCACCCCATGGGACATGGGCACTACGGAAACAAGAAGAAGGAGGCTGACGGTGGATGGCCACCGAAGGGCTGCTCCCCACCTCTAGCCCTACTGAAGCTGCTGAGATGTTTCTCCTGCCCTGGGGCTGCCCAGCACCAGCTGGCCACTGCAGGGTGCAAGCAAACACGGGCCATGCCCTTCGGCACAACGTCACTCCCCTCATGGCCAGGAAGCCACAAGGAGAGGCCAGGAGAGGAGCATGGGTGCCAAGAGAGCACTGCACGGCCTGCTTGAGGCGACACGGGGCATTCTCATCCGGCCACGCAAAATAAAATAAAAAAATTCCCTCAGTTGGGATGAAAGGGCCTCCCGCAGACAGTGGGGACAACCAGAAGAGCGTGCCTGGAAATCCTGAATGTCTGCTGCCACCCCTTCCCTCAGACTCGTGGAATAACCTTGATCTCCGGCCCAGTCCCTTTCATCCCTCTGCCCCCACACCTTACTCATCCCCAGCACAGCAGAAAGCTGTGGTGGCCGAGCAGGCAGCAGCAGCCCCGCGTGCCCAGGCCATGCTGGTGGTGCGAAGACACGTTTTGGGTGCATGGCCAGAGCCGACACACAAGGGGATGCCACCCCGGGGTGTCAGGTCCCTTGTCTGGGGGTGATGGCTAGATCCCACCGCTCCACGCTCACGGGTTGAAGCGCCCTGTCTCAGGCCTTCATGAAGAGCTCAGCTAATCCTTCAGTGGCTCTTGGAGTGACTGTTTTGATGGGCAAGACGAAGTCGCAAAGCCCAGAGTGAAAGAGCAGAACAAATTCATCTTCGTGAACTTGGAAAAATCTTGATAACGAGAGCGAGCACGCTGGGAGCCCACAGGCAGTCTGTGATGCCACAAGATGATCACCAGGCTCCTGCAGACGCAGCCTGTGAGCGTGCATTGTGCTCCAAGTGAAAGGAGCTGATTGTGCCCCCTGCACAACACGGGGCTGCCTTGTGGGGAGGCAGCTGGCCGTGGCCACCAACCGCAGCTGCTGGTGGCCCCCGAGTGTTTGTGCTCCGTGCGTGGGCACCTGACGTGCTTGCATGAGCCTGGGGGAAGGATGGGGAAGAGCAAATCCTGAGTGAAAGCCAACTGAGCTGCACCTTCAGGGAAGCATCTGTTCGCTGAGGCTTACTGAGATGAAGGTCTCTTAGGGAAGACCTTCATTACAGGGAATAATGAGTAAAACAGACATTTGAAAGGTAAGTCAACGCCAGGGTGAGCACATTACCTGCACCCATACAGAAAGGTCTAATCCCGTTAGCAGTCAATGGCAGAGGAGGTGTCCTCCATCAGTGGCAGCCCCAGAGGGGAGCGCAGGGGGGATGCTGAGGGTCTGTGCTCAGCACCCAAGGCCACGACCAAGGGACAAGGAGGAGCTCCTCACCTCCCTCCCGCTGGGTCTGCCCGCAGGAGATGCCATCCCCACATCCCCAGCCCTTGTACCAGGCTGGGTGCAGCTCTCCTTGCGGGGTGTCCCCATGTTCCCTGCGCTGTGGGACCACCTCTGCCCAAAGGGTTGGTCCATGAGCGAAGGAGCAGGAGCTCCAACAGGAGCCAGGCAGGGTGGCTCGAAAAGGAGGAGAAAAGCGAAGCCCTGCAGCAGCCGACTCAAGAGCGCGGCTCCTCTCTTTATTTAAGATCTGCCCTTGTTCAGGTCAGTGTGAAGGCCGCTCCTTTCCCCTAAACCTCCTCTGGTTGCACAGCGGAGCCCCAGATCAAGCCTCCTGCTCCCTGCTTTTACAGCCCTGCCTTGTCAGAAGAGTTTTACAACTTGTAATGAAGTGCAGAATTAAAGGAAAAAAAAAAAAAAAAAAAAAAGGTATTTCACTGTGATGGGAAGGCAGTGCAGCTTGGGAAAGTCAGCCTGGAGAATGAGGAGGGACTTTTATAGCCAGTTTGATGAGTGCTTTCTAAATCTGGGCCTTCCACATGAAATGGGGGAGAACGGACAATGCCAGATTAGAAGGGCTGAACAAAATGCGGTCACCTACTGCAGGAGGGACAGGCGGGCAGAGCTGGAGCCAGGCTCAGTACAGCCAACAGATACGGTGAGGGGCAAAACCCCGACCCCCTTTGATGAGGAGAAAGTGCCTTTAAAACAAAAAGGCTGGGCTTTGCCAGAGGCTCCAGCACAAAGCACGGGTTTAGGGTCAATGCCAAGCACGAAGGTGCTCCTCTTGGTGCAGCCTCTCCCCATGCTCCAGCAACAAACATTTGCACTCACCTTCTTGGCTACTGAAGGCTGTGGGCTGAGGAGCTACAGGGTTTAGGCACTAAATAGTAGAGTTTAATTATAAACATTTCAGCTAACCAGGCTGGGGCTAAGCCAATCTGTTTCTGGGGGAAATACTAGTTTGAAGTCTTCTACCCAGTCAGCTGCCATTTAAGCTGAGCCAATTATCTTAGCCTTTTGACTCAGATGTGCCTGACCTAACCTGAATGTAGTTTTACTGCTGCTTTGAAATATCAGACTCATGCGCATATGCATTCACTCCCATCTTCATTTGGCAACGGCTCTGAAACAAGCCTCTGATCTTGCCAACATCAAAAGCCTGGTTTGTAAGATAAGGTAATATTTGAAGTTTGCTCAGCAGCATTCCCCTGTGTCCAAAGTAAATCCATAAATAAGATATAAGCAAATAAAAAAAAATCCCCTTTCCTCTCCCCCCCCCCTCCCCAATCAAGAAATGGAAATATACATTTGCATGATGCTTTGTGGCTGTTACAAAACATAGGCACACAGGCTGATCCCTGGCATCTAACATAGAAAAAAAAAAATAAAAAAAGGCAGCTTGTGCATTATTTGGAGACCTCTCCAAAGTCCGGCACAGTTGAGGTTTTAGATATATTTTTTAAAAAACTGCCTTTGCTGTTATGTCTGACAGACTTTTCCAGAACAAGTTTTTGCTCTTCAGTCGATACCAACGCAAGCCAAAGGAACTCATTTCCATTCGCCCTGGCGGAGCAGAATAAAACCGGGTCCCCTGCTGAAAAAGTGGCAAAGCCTGGCAGCAGGAGAGCCCCCTGGCACGGCCCGCAGGAGCCGTGGGGCTGGTGCCCCCACCGCATGCACAGTGCCTTCAGGAGCCGGCAGAGCCAGGTGCCAGGAACTAATCCCAAATGTTTTACTGCCATCTTGGCAGCGGCCCTCCGTCTCCGTAAAGGAAGTTTTACATCAGCCTTATACTTCAGCCGAGCCTCAAGAAGTGCCAATTTACCTCTCCGGCTCTCAAAACACAACCGCCCCGCTACCCGCCCGCCCCCAGCCCCGCAGATGGAGCGGGGACGCCCGGGGAAGTGGCTCCACAGCAGGACCCGGGCCTTTGGCAGGGCTGCTCCCCCCCTCCAGCCGCCCCCCAACCTGGAGCTGTGGGCAGTTTAATCAGCCAAGCTTCCCCAAACTCTCACAGCCTGCACGGGCTATTGTTATGGCAGGAAAAAACAGGCAGGCTTCTTTCATGCGCTGCTTTATGGGGAGCTCCTATTCACTTGTTCAAGGAAATTTCAAAGCGGGCTGCTACCCTCTTATCCCCGCTAAGCTCCCCTGGACTAACAATGGGCTGAAAGCGATTCAGTTAAGCCTTTCATCCACCATGCACTTTATTTCTCACTCAGTGCTCTCATCTGTATAAGGCCTACAATTGGCATTGCTGTGAAGAGAGGGTATAATCCTAGCCCTGTGAATCCCAAGTGACCCTACACTGGTCCAGAAATGACTAACCCAATGAATGCTCTGTTGACACATGATCACATACAACCAGAGCCAGTAAGAAGAAATAAAGAAGTCACCCTATGATTCAGCTCTTTTATTTAATGCCAATATTGTTCAATAAGGGAATCTAGTGGGACAACAAACTATTTTTTTCCATAATATCAGTTCAAAACACACTTGTGCATTAAAAAAAAAAAAAAAAGAAAGAAAGAAAAAAGCTTTTGTTTATGCATCAAGGATTTTTGGTAAATCCTGTTTTCCATTGTGCAGCATCATGCAGCACTGCTGACTTAAAAAACCCAGAATGCAAATCTCCCCGAGGGGAGCACGGGAATCGCTGGCCACAAGTGACAGAGGCACTGGGGAAGTTTCACTGGTGAGAGCAGAGCGCAGCGCTGTTATCTGGCAGGTTGGTTTTTCTAGAGGACTCGTACTTAAGTGAAGATCATGAAACACAAACGGAAGCATCTGCCTTCTATCCAGTTGAAGAAAATGGTCCTTAAGAGCACTGTGCGAGCCCTGCCGTCTCTTCTACCCCCAGACACAAAAGCCCCATTTCTCTCCTGCTGGGGAAGGCAAACTGGGGAAGAACAGTCGCACACCGCACTCCCAGCTGCACACTTCTCAGCAGAGTCAGGAGGAAAGCACAGATCCTGCAGTTCCTGGGCTCAGCCACAAAACCACCTCTCATCCCTACCCTCCGAACACACTCAGCCCTGCTCCACGCAGCTCCATTCAAATGGCCCTTTGAAGACTGCCCCAGCCACACTAGATGAGCAGCTATTTGCCCCTTCAGGTCACTGGCCCTATTAATGTACATTCTGCCATTACCAATGAACCTTAATTACAGCAAGTACTTCCTACAGGAAGCAATCTCCTTCTCTTTGATGACTGATAGCTAGTTAAGGAAGCCTGGCCTTAAGACAGAAGGCAAAGGGAGATGCCCTCCTGGGTTAGTCAGGCAGCACTACCAGCACAGGGGAAAATACATTTGCTCAGCTGCAGCTGCACAAAGCCAACAGAGGGTTCACCACCTCACTCCACCCAACACCTACGGCGACAGCACGAAGCACGAGGCTGCCAGGCCTCGCTACGCCCCCCAGTTTGGCAGGACCCTCACTCCCACCAGTCCCCACCACGTTATCAGCACGGATTTAGGGGTGGCACGTCCCAAAGGGCCCGAGCAGGACGGGATACTCACACGCTGCTGTCCGTCATCGACATGGAGTCGTCCGTCAGGGCATCACTGGATATTTCGCTGTCGTTTGCACTCGTTGCGGGGGCAAAGACGTAGCCGGAATTCACATGGTAGGGGTTAACGGGGTCGTTCCTCTTGAAGGACCTAGGGATGAGCAAAACAGGAGTCCAGTTACCAGTCAGGCTTGTGCTGGAGGACAACACACAGGTTTAAGGGCAGCACTCTCCTTTTGGGAACCACGGACCAGCTGCTCAGGCTCTTGGGGAGCAACCAGCCGTCCACAGCGTCTAAGAGCATCCAAAGACCAACCTTAAAGATGTTGCTTTTGGCGTTGGACATGCAGTTTAGAAAATCCCATGAAGCACTCTGGCAAAAAAATTAAATCCCCTGGGTGCTCTGACCCCTTTAGAGAGTTGCTCCTTAGAGCTTGGCGCTGCTCTGCTGTTGGCATCAGCAAGCACAAGATCAAGAAGCTCAGAGCTCAGGTCCCACTGCACTCTGCTGAGGGTCCAGCTAGTAAATACTTCAGTCTGCACTGAATGCAGGAGTTAGGGGCCCTGTGGGAGAACCCGTTGTGGTATCTGTGTGGCCTGCAACAGAACTGCCCAGAACTGCTGGGGCAGGACCACCGTGTGTCACAGGGAGCTCGGCCACAGCCACCATCCACTGCCTCTGCCCTGGCCTCCCAGAGGGCTGCCATCTTCCCCGCACTATAAAGAGCCCCAATTTAAGGAGAATCAACTACTTCCTAGGTTTGGGGTTTATTATGCTTAGGGTTGGGTGAGGGGAGAGGAGGATGGGAGGGCAGGACCAGCACGGCGTGCTGTGGGTGGTGCTTTGAAGGGGAAGGTGGCAGCAGCTCGAGTTAATGGTTACTGACACCAACACCACGGGCTTGGCAAACCCAAAAAGCCCCAGAGGGGTGTTTGAGCTGAGCACCCAGGAGCAGACACGAGGAATTCAAGGCGATGGCACGGTGGTGGCACCAGCAGTGTCACCGTGTGGGGGAAAACGGGTGTCCCTGTGCCCGCTGGGGGCCACCTCCAGCACCCCCAAGGTCCCAGCCAGGATCAATAGGATCATCTTGGGCAGGCGATAAGG
This sequence comes from Aythya fuligula, assembly GCF_009819795.1. NCBI lineage: Eukaryota > Metazoa > Chordata > Aves > Anseriformes > Anatidae > Aythya > Aythya fuligula. The sequence goes on along the minus strand of NC_045576.1, from coordinate 9,957,158 downwards.
GGATTAGGCAGGGAGCTTCTGAAGCTGCGTGTTAAGGTGCACATTTTGTTCCTCTGCGAGGGAAGATGGGGCTGTTAAGCTTCCGCCTTTGTATATCAAAGCAAAGGGCCTTGTCATCTGATAAGGACTGCTGATTTTAATAATTAGGGCCACTTACCCAGGACTTGGGGGCCTAAGGAATGTGCCAGCAGGCTCGGCAGGTTTTTTAATGGGCTTTCAAGCTCCCCACCCCCACGGCGGGGCTGGATGCAAGCGAGCAGCAGAGCGGCCCTAATGGGGAGCAGCAGAGCCCTCCTGCCGCTACCCACCCCATCGCCACCCACCCCATCACCATCCCACTTGCCCGGGCTTTGCTCCACTCTCACAAACATCCAGCCTGCCCCACCGGGAGAACAGAAGCCTTTACAAAGGCTGAAGTTAAAAAAAAAATAATGAAAAAAGCAAAAAAAAAAAGGAGAGGGAAACATGGGGGAGCTGATGGGCCTCTCTGGTATGAGGCGCAGGGCTGGGGCTGCTCGCAGGTATTCAGCCCAGCCGGGGCTGCATTCCTTTCCAAGGGAGGCCAAGACGTTTCTGATGAGGAGATCAAGATGTTAAAAAATATATAGCCAAAAAAAAAAAAAAAACCAACAAAAAAACACCAAAAAACGAGATAGCGAGGAATGCCACAGGAAAGAAGTTAAATCTTCAAAGATAAATTAATTCCACATGTGGGCGAAACACTAAGTTATCCCACTACTACTCCAGAAAAGTTCCTCTAGAAACGTGCAGCCTTCTGCTCAGCGTCAGGGGGACTCTGGAGTCCCCGTGACACTGCCCAGGTCCTCGGGGGGCTGCTGGGCTCACTGCATGGGATGCAGCTCATCGTGGCTTTGACTTGAAACCAGCTCAGGTATAAGGAGAGCATCTGAGGACCATGGGGCTCGGTGGAGCAGGATGGTCCCCAGCCCAGGACCACTGCCATGCCCAGAGGGGTCTGTGCTGCCATGCCCAGGCAGGCTGTGCTGCCATGCTGTGCTCTCCCCGTGGATGCGATTGCTGGAGAAGCTGCGGTGGGGGCGGAGGCAGTGGCTCCGTATGAACACGGCACAGGGCGAGGAGGTGTGTCCAAATGCAGCGTTTGGGAAGATATAATTAGAGAAAGTGGCCAGAACTAACTCATCTTCCCAGGCAGCACCGGGCTGCAGCACTGCATCACCTCCCAAAACCCCAGACACAAAAACCCCCAAAGTTTACGATTTTTTTTAAAGCTCCCCCTTCGCCACAGCACCCTCCAGAAACCCCCACATACTTTATGCAAAGCAGCCCCCGCCGGTTTGCTCGCTTTAATTTTTATTTTAATTCGACCACCTTACTCCAGTAATTGCACCCAGATGCACCGAGCTGCCTGCGAGGGGTTTAAATTCCAGGGGAGAGCGGTGGGCTCCTGCTGCAGATGCTGCGCCCAGGCACCCCCCCACACCCCCTAGAGCCTCCAAACCCCACATGCAAAGTGTTTTCAGCTGTCAGGGAGCAGTTGCTCTGTAGTTTTGAGAAGGCAGCCTGATGTTTCCCCCACTGCCCTTATCCTGATGCTCGGGCAGCTCCGTGCGCTGCGTTGGGCCAAGGGCACAGCAGAGGTGGTGCACGGCCCTGAGAATTTCAGGGGCTCTTGGTGCTATCCCCTGTTAGAAGGTGCAGTTGCAGAGAGTGTTTTGTTTTGTTTTTTTTAATCACCAAACTCTACTTCCTCCAAATGAAAGCGCTCTGGCAGTTCAAACCCCAGGTTTACACAGAGAGAAGTGAAAATCTACAAGGAGCGTTTTGAGGCAAAACTGAATCTCATTAAGTGTTTCCTTGGGACAAACATCACCGGGCAATCACAGGTTTAAAGGCAAAAAAAAGGAAAAAAAAAAAAAAAGCCTGCACAAACGTGAAAAAAAAAAGTGTATTTTAACAAAACTATGTTAATCACAGCTTCCATGCTCTAATTGTAGAACACTGCTCGGAGCATAGCTTTACAATGGCATCATTTACTTTGATAATTGAAGCCAAACTCGGTTCCAATAACTTCACACAAAACGAGCTCCACCGGCGGGTTCTTTCAAAGGCCAGGAAGCCCTCGGAGCCGGCAGAAGGCCATCTGCAAGCCCCAGCCTTCCCCGAGCAAGGCCAGCCCCACTGATGTTAGAGCCCAGAGCTTAATGGGAGGCAGATGAGTCCACCTTGGCCTGAACAAAAACACCCTGTGCGGCGGCGCTGCAAAGGAAGGAGCCCGGCTCTGTGTACACAAACTCGTGCATGATAAATTTAGAAGCGCGTATAAATAATAGCTGGAATTCCTGGACAATGGGGCCAGGTCCAACGCTCTCGGCGGCGCGGGGAGGCCGCTTTTAACCTCCCCGCAAGGCGCAGGGGAGGGCAGGCGCTCTAAAAGGACGAGAGCTCTCTAAGTGGAGAATATTTCCTGTGTTAGGGCTCCAGATACACCAGGCAGTGATTCGCATGCACGTGTTGTCACTTCACTTCTCTTCCTGGCCGGTGCTGGGGCTGGGGCCAAAGTCTTGCAGCTCGCCTGGTTTCTGTGGTCTCCAGCTTGCCATGCTTTTGGCCGTGACTCCGTGCCCTGGGCTTTCCAGGTGGTCTCCCATCCAAACGCTGGGCTGGCCCCAGATTGCTCAGCTCCTGGGATCAAGTGCACTCAGCCCGGCTTCTGCTGCTCTGGTCACACCGAAACCCACTGAGGCAAGTGGGAAGAGCTTGCACAGCACTTGCAGAACATAACACGCTGGGGAGGAGAGCAGGAATCCTTCAATTCCATCGCACATACTAGGAGGGAGGTGTGGTTTGGCCGCTCACCAGGAAAGCCTATGTGTAAGCTTCAGCTCCAATCCTAAATGCAATCCTAAATGCTGAGCGATCAGAGATAGCCCGTCCATATGCTCATCAGCTCCTAGCACATGCACGCACAAGTGGCTTCACAAACGGACAGCTCGGGGAGGGACCCAGAAGCATCTCAGCTTGACCTCCCTCTCTTTGCATTGAGATCTCCTGGCCCCATGGAGAGCAAACGCTCCTGGAAACTCAACAGAAGGTGATCAAAGCCAAAGGCACCACCTCGTGTCCTGGGAGGGTAGATCTGATGCGTGAGGAGCAAGCTGCACTAATCCTCGGTCAAAAAGAAAAGGGATAAAAGGCAAGGGGGGAAAAAAAAAAAACCCACAGCACTCATCGGGCAAGGAGCCACAGTTGTGCGAGAGCTCTCACGGACAAGGAGCATGTGGGTTTTCAGCAGGGCCTGCAGCACTGCTAGAACATTACAGCCCAAGCCCTTCCAGCTCCAAACACCAACAAAGGCTGCAAGATAAAAGCATCCAACATCCCCCTCCTGGAAAGCAGGCGGAGGGGCAGCAGTTCAAACCAGGTTCTGCAGAGCAGCAGCTGCTCAGGCAGCGACACGGCGAGGCACGAGACGAGGATCCCCCCAAAAACCCCACGTCCCCCACACGCCAGCTGCCAAGCGGCGCCTCCGCCCCGCGCCGTCTCCCAGCAGGAGAGCCCCCGAGGCCACGGCCCTCCCGTCCCACACCCACGCTGCCGGCTGTCACCCCTCCAGCAGAGGGGAAGGACCAAAACCGCCTCGTTCAGCCCCACAGCATCGCCCCTGCAGCTCGGAGGAGCCCTCCCAGCTCCTGCTGGGGCAGGAGGAGGCTCGGGCTCGCAGCCCCGCACCAGGAAGCCCTGCACAGCTGGAAGCTCTCTGCAGGGCAGGAGGAGAGAGCACTCCAGCACAGCCTCCCCTGCGAGGCAGAGCGCAGCCCAAAGCAGCCCGCTGCCCTTTGATGTCCATGAATCACAGACACGCTCTCAAAATTCCTGTAAACGAGATGTCAAACACTTACCCTAGCAAAACCCAAACTCCTCGTCCAGCAGACAGGAGCGCACATCTGCCAGCAGAGCCCTCTCCTCTCAACCCTGATTCAACAAGCCACATTTATGGTAAGGGTGGGGAGAGGAAAGAATACATTTTCAGAGGATTATACAACTCATCATTTGCTCATCAGAGTCTCTCTTCCCCATCCCCCTTCTCTCGGAGAGGGCTCTGGCTCTCCTCACCCTCATCTCCTCACCTCATCATCGTTTCTTTTGCTTCCAACAAAAGGAAGGGGTCGGGGTGGCAGACATGCCCCTACCGAGGGCACCAGACTGTGCCATCCCACAACCCACACCATCCTCTCCAGCTGCCATTAGGCACAACCACGTCTCGCAAGTTCAGCTCTGAGTACACAGCCAAGAGGAGAGCACCAAAGACCTGCTCTTACTCCACACCTGGGATGTCTGCGCTACCTTCAGCACTCCAAATTAAGTATCCCTCTGTATACGTTGGCTCGAAGCCACCCGAAATGGCTTTGACACGATACCAACCGCGAACGCGCCGAGAGAGGCTGCCTATCACACAACCACCGCCAAAATAAAAGAAGATTTTCTGCAAGTTGCAGAGTTTGATGTAGTAAGTGCATACATTTCCTGCTCCACGACCGCACAATTGCTTCCCACATAACCAACGTAGTTAAACGCTGGCTGATGGTGAAGTTGGTGGACGAGTAGGTTACATTATTCATGTGTCTATGTGATCCTCTCTACTCCTGCGCTTAATAGGTTTGAAAGTTGAACCAATAATTAACGTATGTCCGGAGGACATAGTTGCTATGAAGTTTTTGATCTATAAGAGAACTGAGAGAGCCAACAGAGCTCAAGAGCACAGTATCTTGTTTTCCCTCTGCAGAGAAGGGGAAAAAAAAAAAAAAAGGAAAAGCCAACGCCCCCCAAATTCCACAGCACTCGGAGGTGCGTGAAGCACCGTGTCCCCTGCGAGCCCAGCCTTCCCCGGCCTCGCTGCTCGCCACCCACCAGCCTCTCCAAAAGCAGCCTCAAAGTCCTCAAAGTTCACCCAGAGCACAAGTCCCACGGCTTCCCTTACCTGTAGCCGCTCTCGATGGTTTCCGTAGCTCTGACGTTCGCTGTAACCCTCAACGTCTTGCTGGATAGTCCAACCACCGAAGGCAGGATTTTGTTTTTAAAGTCTGCACAGCTCCATTCCTCTTCTTCATTCAAGGTCGGGAGATAGCCACAGACAACTTTTAAGCTCCCCAGTCCGTTGCTGTTGATGTAAGCAGGATTCTCTCCTCCACTCCTTACATATTCGAGGTATATATCAGAAGTTAAAAACATCTGGTAAGCATTTTCCTCCATCACAGTCTGAATCTCAGTCTGTGCCTGATCAAACATTATAGAATCTATCTGCTGCTTCTTGATGCTATCCCTTATGTAGGTCTTGGTAGCAGGCTTGAGCTGCTTGGAGACAATGCTGTTGTTCTCGATGTACCTTTTGTATATAGCTTTGGCTACTCTTAAAGTTTTGGTATCCTTAAGGTCCATCTGCCTGAAGCCATTGCAGGCAAACCAGAAGTCTAAGGTATCCACACATTTTTCCCTTTCCAAGAAGGTCCGAAAAAGATAGGCACCATCTTGATCTCCCAACAAGGAATGCAAGGATTTGGTCCATCTGGCCAGAGGGGAGTCTGGAGACGCGCTGCCTTCCGGCTCCCCGAGCCCGTTCTCATTCCTCCTCGGGGCAGGAGGCACCGGCATGGCCTTGAAGCTTTGGCTTTTCCCGAGGAAGGAGCTGGGGGGCTGCGGGCATGGTGCCTCTCCTTCCTCCCCCGGGACAGGGGGCCGGGGGGCGTCTTCCCTGAAGCTGCTGCTGGGGTCTGGGAGGTGGGCGAGGACCACGGCGCTGCTCATGGCTCCGGAGCCCGGCGGGGAGAGGGGCGAGGAGATCCTGCAGGAGCCGCCTGCGCCTCCGCCTGCCTCTCGCTCAAGTCAGCAGGGGATCCTCTGAGCCTCCTCTCTGCAAAGGGAAAAAGGGAAAAAAAAAAAAAAAAAAAAAAAAAAAAAAAGAGAGAGAGAGAGAGGGGAGGGGGGGGAGTGGGGAGGGGGGGGAGAGAGAGAAAAAAGGAGTATTGATCTAATCAAAACCAGATCCTCCCAACATCAAAGACAAAAAGTAAACAGGCTTTTCAACTCTTCAAAAAAAAAAAAAAAAAAAAAAAAAAAAGAAAGAGAGAGAGGGGAGGGGGGGGAGAAAGGAAGGGGAGCGGGAGCGCGGCTCCATGGCAGCCCGGTGGCGAGCACCAGCCCCGCTCCAAGCAACTCCCGGAGCACTTTTAGGGGGCCGGGGGGGGCACCGAGACCCCCCCCCCCCAACCCGGAGAGGCCTCGGGGGGCGCTGCCCCATCGGCTGCTGCCCATCGGGGCCCCCCCAGCACCCTCCGGACCCCCCCTCCCGGCTGGGGCAGCGCTCGCCCCATTTCGGGGTACCCCCCTCCCGTTTGGGGGCTTTTTGGGGCGCTTCGCGTGAAATCCGGGAGCGGGGCACGGGCAGCCGGACACCACCCACTCCTCCACCCCCCCAAAAAAATTAAAAAAAAATAAAAAAATAAGATGGATAAAGGGGGAGGAAGGGGGGGCGGCAGGCGTACCTGGGCGCAGGGGGCAGCCCGGGCTCTCTCCGGGCAATAAATGGAAATGAAAGGGAAGGGGTCGGGGTGGGGGGGGGGGAGGACCGGGGGGGGTGAAACCTCGCTGCCCGGCGTTGCACGAAGCCCAGGCTCGATCCCGACAGAGGAAAAAAAAAAAAAAACCCTGCTCCCTGGAAAAAAAAAAAAAAAAAAAAAAAAAAAAAAAAAAACCTGCTCCAGAAATGGCGACGGGCTGGGAGGAGGGAGCTGGGCACCGCGCAAAGGGGGGAAAAGTCCGGCACGCTGCGGCTCCCCCCGCAGCCCCCCGAGCGGGGCCGGGAGGGATAATCACCGAAATCAAGGCAGAAACAAAACCCCCGAAATAAAAAATGAAATAAAACCGTCAAAAGGGAGCGAAACGGATGGGGGGGGGAAGCGGCCGGGGGGGGGGGGGGGGGGGGTGCGCGCCCCCCCGAAGTTGCCACTCACCGCGCAGCCGGAGCTCGCTGCGCGCCCGGCTCTGTCCGGCTGTCCGTCTGTCCGACCGGCCTTCCTCCTCCTCCTCCTCCTCCTCCTCCTCCTCTCCTCCCCGGCGGTGCAACCGCATCGGAGAGCATCGGGGGATGGGGATGGGGGGGGGGGGGAAGGTGGGAAAAGGGAGCCCGGAGGGGGGGGGGGGGGGGGGGGCTCTGCGAGGGAAGGAGCCCCCTGCGATCCGCGCCTCCCTCCTCTCCCTCCCTCCCTCCCCTGGCTGCTTTATTTTATTTATTTTAAATACAAAAGCGCTGGCCCCTCCCCCGCCTCCTCCCCCTCCCTCCCTCTCCCCGCCCCCCCCCCCCCCTCCTTATCCCCCCCCCCCCCCGGGCTCTCCCCGCATCAAAGCGGGGGCCGCCGGAGCGGTCCTGCAAGGGCGGTAGCGAAAGCGGCGTTTTGAGGCCAAAAAGCGGGGAAAAAAAGCAAAAGCCCTACAAAAAAAAAAAAAATCACCGGGAGTGCAAAGCAGAAGGAGCCCCCCCCCAAAAAAAAAACCAAAAAACACAAAAAAACACAGCCCGGTGCTCCTGCCTGTGCGCATCCCCAGGGCAGGGAGCCTGCTGCGGGGGGGCTGGTTTTGGTTTTTTTTGGGGGGGGAAGAGAAAATATTTCAATGGGGGGGATAAAAATAAAGCCCCCACCCCTCGCTCCCGGCATCCCGGGGCGGGTACGGAGTTGCCAGGACCTTATCAAAGGGAAGCGATCGGCAGCCACCGCCCCCGGGCGGGGGCACCGCGGCACCGCCGCCCCCAGCCTTAAAGGCGCAGGAGGGGCCCCCCCCGCGCCCCTTTAATCCCCCCACGCTCCCCATATCTCCCCCATATCCCCCCCATATCCCCCATACCCCTCCATGCCCCCATCCCCTGGCCAGCCGCAGCGCTGCAGGCTGGGGGGGGGGCACTCTCAGCCGGGCAAACTCACCGAAAAGTTTTCCTCTCGGGGAGAAAAAGCCCCCCCCTATTTTTTTTCCTTTTTTTTTTTTTAATATTTTTTTAATAAACAATCCGAAGGCATCAGCCTGCTAACTGAACGGTGGCTGCTTGCGGTCCCCTTGGCACATCGGCACAGCTCCTTTCTGCCGTCGTGTTCGTGTCCCCCCCCCCCATTTCCATCCCCATCCCCATCCCGCCCCCCCCCCCCCATCTGTTAAATATTAAGCAGGCACGGAACGGCTCGGAGGGGGCTGGCTCCGTGCGAGAGGTTTTCATTAGGGCTTGGCCCCCAAACCTGTCCTCCAGATCCAAGGCTCCTGCTGCCCTCCGCACGGCCCCGCTCCCGGGGGGGCTCCGAGGGTCCCCAAAGGGCTAAACCCTCTGCCCCCCCATCCTGCTGCCCCCCTTCTGATCCTCAGCCCCATTTCCGTGGTGCTGGAAGGCTGCAAACAGCCCCCCTGCAGCTCCTGGCACCCCACAAGCCCATATCCAGGGGCACCCCATATCCAGGCTGGCCTCAGCACCCCCCTTCTGATAGGGGAAAAGCTCCATAAAATGAGCCCCATGGGGCTGGGAAGGTGGGGGGGGGGGGCAGCTGGGCAGTGCAGGGTGGGCAGTGCAGGTGGGGAGCCTCTAGGAAAATAAATAATAAAATAAATAATATAATGCCTCTAGGAAAATAAATAAATAAATAAATAAAATAAAAAGGCACCTTCTGGTTTTGGTGCACCTGAGCATCATTTATGGTGTGCTCAGGGCAAAATCACGCGCGTGGTGCTGTGCCCTCACCTTGTCCTGGCGCAGCCTGGGGTTGCCCACGCCACCCAAAATCACCCACGGCCCTAAAAAGGGAGCCAGAAAGGACCCAGAGCTGAGGAGCATCCCACCAGCCTCATCCTGCTGCCCCACATCTCCACCACACGGGTGGACCCTGCTGTGAGACCCCAGGGGCACGAGGAGGCACGTGGGACCCCGCTCACATCCCTGTTCCCAGCAGCTGGCACAGCGGGGAGACAAACCCCAGCTCTGGCCCCAGGGGCTGAGGGTGACCCTAGGATGGAAATCAGAGAGTCACGGCCATAAAACTCCCTGCCCACCCAAGCCGCCTTCTCGTTGTACACTGCTGAAAGCACAGCTCCTTCACAGCACCCTAAACGAGGCAGGCGTCCCCACCAGGAGCTCGACAGCTCTTCCTAAACTCTTGGCCCCACTGGTGGCACCGTAATCCCAAACCGAGCAGCAAGGAGGCCACAAGTCCTGGTAGCCCTGATGTGGCATCCTCCAAAGCTTCAATCCCACCAGCTCTGGGATGGCCGAGTGCACCCAGGAGCTATGAGCAGCGAGGAGCTGACCCCGTGCACATTAACAGGTTCCTGGCCCGTGCAGCCTGGGCTAATAATGCAAAGTAACATGGCGCTGGTTGGTCATTGCTGCCCCATTACCCATTTTTCAGGCCTGGGAAGGTCTGCCACTGGACAGGGAAAGCAAACTTTCTGTCAAAGCTACGAGTCCTCTAATGCTGAGCAGTAAAAGCCGTACGTGGGCCCAGCACACAGCTAGGAGTTATTAGGGTTACCGATATTTTTACTGCCGCTGGTGCCGAGCATCAATGCCGCGGTGCCAGATGCTACCGAGCCACACTAAAGGATCCCTTCCTGGGACAACACGCAGCCTGCATCCCCCAAACTCCTCGTGATGGGGGTGTGAGACCTCCTCTAGCCCAGGAGAGACCACTGCCAGCCGCCAGGTCTGAGCTCTGCCTGCTGCTGTGTCCCGAACTGGCTTCGTTGGCATTAAAAACTCCCTGTCCCATTTACCACCATAGCACAGAAAAATTAAGCCATTGCAACAGAAGCTGGAAACCTTGAACTTTTCCACTTTGAAACAAAATCTCTCCCAGCATCATGTCATTACACCTCACGTCGGCATCAAAGCGTCATTCATCCAACCCCTTTTCTCCAAGCCCCACCGCGCCGTAGCACTGCCCTCAGCCACACGCTGCACCCAGCCATAGAGCGGCTCAGGTTCCTAAATTTTCTGCATTATTCGGGGTCACGCATGCACCAGCACGGCCCACCCGAAGAACAGCCCACCGTCCTGCCCCGACACCGCAGGTGGACGCTTTGGGAACAAAATTAGAGGAGGGCGAGCCCCTGGGGCCGTGGCTTTGTGTGCAGTGCCCGCGGAGCAGCCCGTCCTCCCAGCGCCGCAGTGGCCCCATTCATTTGCTGCACGTCCAGTCGGGAGTCTGTTTTCTCATCCTGCCAACGGGGAAGAGTCACGCAGTGCCTGGGGTTTGAAAGTAATCTGATGAACTAGGCAGGCGGTGGCAGGTACAAGGAGGTCCTCCACGGTTTTCTTCATCTTTATCAGTTTCTGGAAGTCCTTGTTCGCAGATCTACAGGGAATCTCTGTGCTCAGGTAGCAGCTGCAGTCATCAAGAAAGCAGAGTATCTTTGAATTTTCTTCTGATTTTCCAGTCTAAACTTGAATCTGAATTCCCAGGCTGAACAGCAGGAAAATTAACTATTTATATTTTATTTGTTAGCTCTTTTTTTATTTTAGATATAAATTCAGTAAATGCATGAAAAAAACAACAGCAAAAAGCTCTGTAAGGTAGCATCACCCAGTTGAGCTAATGCCCTCGTGGTGCCACTGCAAAGGCCAGCCACATCCTCGCCTTGCTGGATGCTGCTACAGATCACACTCACAGCCAGAGAAAGAAGCTTGAAGTCACATCATGGCACCAAAAAGGAATAGTTTTAGATGAAAAGAAGAATCCGTATGCACTGAAGCTCCATCATAAAGAGAAATGAATTCTTTTTGTGTGTGTGTGTGTCTGAGAGAGCTTTTTTGGAGCAGGTGGTGAAAAACAAACCACTGGAGGAAAGAAAAAAAGCAGTGGGAGCCGTTAAGGAGTCGAAGAGCTCCCGGTGCAGCGCAGCACTGTCCTGCCTGCCCCCAGGCAGCTCGGTGCCTCTGCTGCCTCTCCTGCCCACGAGGCCGTTGCCTGCAGGTGTCCTGCTCCACGGGAGGTGTCTCCAGGCTGGTGTCTGCCTGCAGAAAACGAGGTCAAACGGCAGCGATGGCGAGGCTCTGAAGGTGACACCGGGGCTGTGCTGTTCAGCTCTCCTGGCTACAGTTATTTATGGGTACGCCCGAGCCGAGGGACCTACACCTTGCCAGTTCTTAAACGTTCACCTTCAAACAGTCCTCTCGGTGCTGGCACGTCCAAAGGCGATGCTGCTGTCCCCTCCGGCCTTGTCACATCACTCATTCAGTTCGGAGCAAGCCTCGCTGACAGCCTCCACCCACCAGGGACCACTGCATCCATCGGGTGCCTCCTGCCACATGCATTCCCAGGGGAGGAGAGGTGCAAAGTGTCCTTGGTGCCTTGTGCAAGCGTTGGATGCTTGCTGGGGGGGCTCACTTGTAAGCGAGTTGTGCTGCTCCACTGCTCCATCCAGCCACGTCAGGTGCTTGGCCAGCTCCAGGGCCAGCTCTGACGGCTGATCGCTCTCCTATATGTTGAAATTCTAGTGATGTGGGGAGCATAACCAAATCTAACAGCCTGGTAAATAACAAGAATAGTGATGCCTACATCTTACATTGCACTTTTCCTGGACTGCAAGTCCCGTACCACAGATCAAAGTCGGTGCCCATCACCACACAAACCAGGAGACACCGAGGACAGGGCAGCGCCTTCCCCGTGTCCATCCCCAAACCAGCAACAAAGCCACAAAACACCACCAAGCCCTGGCCAGCCCCAACCACTTTGGCACCAGCAGTTCAGAGGCGAGCCAGCAGCGACGCCGACCCCACCGCCGCGAAATGCAGGGCAGCGGCGTGCCGGGGGGCTCGGCACAGCCCGAGGGGACCCACGCGGCAGCACGGCCCAAATCCCAACGTGGCATTAGTCAGAGGCTGACGTCACGGGCGCTGTCATATGCTCAGCAAGCTGCGGCGTTCTCGCTGGTGGTCATGTTGATAACAAGATCAAAGGCTCGCGAGTATTTCAACAGAAGTGCTGGGAACAGTCTTGATCAAAATAAGAGGAAGGCCCTGTATACAGGCGACATGAGAGGTTTGCAACCCACATGTGAACCTTTGAAGTTATTCTTTTTTTTTTATTATTATTTTATTTTTTATAAACTAGTTTAACATCATTAGTTTAAGAGGTATAAAACCGATCGGCTGTATAATCTCCCCGCATAGTGCAAGCACAGAGCATTACCCACAGGCAGGCGTGCTTTGGCGGTGGAGAAGAAAGCCCTGCCAGAGACACTCAAAAATAAGACAAGAAAACACACAATTAGTTTTATGGGATTTGAAGTTCATTTCAGAAATCGGCATACTTTTGTTACCAAGTATTGCCAGATAAGTCTGATACATTTTCTCTGCCTATAATCCTTTTAACATTTCCATTCCCCCCTACAGACTTTTTTCCTTGATGTTTTGTTCAGCGCACTCCCTGCTATCTGCACACGTTTGGCCGGATTTTTTAGACTTGAAAGGGGCCCCGTATCAGCATTAAACGTTCTCTGAGAGCTGATAAAACGCACACAAGCACTTTGCTATCTATTAACATTTTTGAACTGCTTCCTTCACCTGCACGGAACCGTGATTGAAAAGAGGGTGGGGGCAAAAAAGGGGACCGAGGATATTTATGGCCAACTTTCCGCGACTTATTTTTTCCACGAGCCCTTCCTCATTACGCATGAACTAGACGCCGCTTTCTCTGCTAGCTTCTCGTTCAACAACCAGGAGGGCTGCAAGGCCCCTGACGGGCAGCTACTTGCCTGGATGCGTGCCACTGCCTTGGGAACAAGGGATGCAAACCCTACACTGTCGCATGCAGCTGTGCTACGTCCTCTGCTGAGCTCCTCACAGGCGGCAGAGTCCAAATTTTACCCCCTTAAAGTAACATTTAAGTCCTGTTGGAGGCTAGGAGGTGCCTCCGTTACAAAAACACCCTGAAATCAGGTGGAACTGATTTGGGAGAAGGTGGAAATATCTCCACTGATGCTCTTGGGTGTATGATGGGGCAGCTGTGGCTGCTGGGGCTGTACCTGTGCCACTGAGCATGGTCCTGTTGGCAGGCAAGATGGGAACTCCTTAGAGTCCTGTTTGGGGCCATGTTCCTCCTCAATCTGTCTCTGCTCACTGCTTTAATCAGCTTAGTACTGATTCTGGTTTTGCTTCATATGTAATCTGTGAGTGCCATGGGGACTGTGAATGCAGAGCAGCCTGCAGGGGTTCTGCACCCATGGGTGCTGGTGAAGCACCCCTCGGGCACCCCCAGGCAAGGTGTCCTCCTGCATGGCTGGTGTCAGCTTGCTCAAAGCATCAACAGATAACATTTCTGTGGCAGTTTGGATCTTTGTCTGCCAAAAGGGCTCCGAAGGGCCTTCCCTTCCAATTCGAGAAGCTTCAGCCCCACCTACACGTGCACTCATCCTGCTGCTGCCCACCCCAGCACCCTGCCCTCACCCCGAGCCCAGCACTGCGGGGGGAACCGGAGAAACACCAGGAGGTGATGGCAGCACTGATGCTGGTGAGGAGCAGGAAAGCTGGGAGCAGAATCCATCCCACGTGTTGGGGAACGGGCCCGTTTTTCCCTGCTCAGTGTGCACAGAGCGAGCTGCATGCACTGGCTCCGGTTCTGCGAGGGCCGGACACTGCTGGACGAGCCCACGGGCAGCGTGGTAACGAGTCGGGGCCGAGGGTGTCTTGGCAGTGAGACAGATGATGTGTTACCAGCCTGAGCTGATGGGATCCGATTCTGCAATATAATCCGTTTTGTTTTCTGGCTGGTTTCTAGAGCTGTGTAAAAATGGTTGCTTGAAAACTCAACTAAGTATGAAGTGTGCTCACTGAAAGTCTCGGCGAGGAAAGGAAACCCAAATGTTTTGAGTTTAACTATTAAGCATAGTTTCCAGCTAGTGTGCTCAGAATTTGAAATTAAACAAATGAAAGAAACATGTTTCGATGGTTTTATGTAGGCAATAATGTCATTAACAGGAAATCAAGAAATTGGGCTTTGCAGCTGCAGCACGAAGCTTAACCCTTCCCGTGCAGCGGGGTGCTTGCTGGGCTGCTGCAGGATGGTTTGAGCTGCGCCTGCCACAGGGCACCCCACACAGACAACAGGGCCTGGGTACCCCATGTGCATGATCCCAAAAGGGTGATGATAATGGGAAAAGCAGGAGAAGAGAGACACCGGTTATGAGCAATAAGTCCTTCCCGACTAGTGGAAACCTTTGAGATCATCAAGCCAACTGGAACTCTCCACTTCCAGGGAGAAAAAGAAAAAGAAAACCAAACAAGCAATAAAACCAACCCGCAGTCCTTCTGCACAGTTATTTTCAGGTGCGCTGTCAAAGTTGAGCACCCTGAAATGCCACCGGTTTGGGTTTCCTTCTGCCTGTCGATTCGATTCTCAGTACCAGGGAGGACATTGAAGGAGCTGGGGGATGCCACCACCGTGCCTCTCACAAGAGAGACCAATACTGAAGCTGCAAAACAACCTTTATTTATTTATTTATTTATTTATTTATTTATTTATTTATTTATTTATTAAGGATGCCTATGAAATACAGACTGGAGGGAGGAGACTTTGCATGGAGAAAGCCTCCTCCCCACATCACCCAGCGGGTCCACAGGCACAGCCCCAAGGTCCTTGGGATTTCCTGTACACCAACAATTACCAACCAAACCCCTTATCTGAGCTCAACCAATGCTGGAAACACCTCTGAGAAGAATATCCCCAGTATCCACCAGATGGAGGGGACACTAACCAGGAGGAGTCAGAGGCAGATTACTCAGTTAAGCGATGTTTTTATGGTTTGAGATGCCCAAACACACCACGCAGGACACAACGTGAACCTGGTTGTGGTGCTGGGAATGCCCCGAGGGTCCCTGTTGGCCTTGCATCAGGGGAAACCTCCTGGGATGGTAAAAATGGTTCACGTGGGCTGTCTGCCTGAAACAGGGTGGGATGGGAGGAGATGGGACACCATGAGATGGGACTCTCTACTCTGGGTCTGCCTCTGTTACAGAGGCAAAAGCAGCGAGCTGGGTTTGTTGCAGTCCCCAAAAGACGAGCGATGCCCTTTGGTTTGATTTCTCCTTCACCCAAGCCAGCACTGGCAGGCTGCTGGGGGCAGGCTCCATACAAAGCTCTCCTTCATTGCCCTGAATACCCAAAAAGCCCCGAGGGCTGCCACTCCTGTACTCTTTTGTTCAAGCCAGTAAACGGGGGGGGGGGGCCAGTAGTGACAGAATCTGTGCTGTAGGGCCTGGCCCTCCACAGCGGAAGCATGCGCGTATTCTTTACACAATTTTCTAGAACTGGGACCAGAAAACTTCATTGTGCTGCCGTGGCACAACACGGACCCAGCTGCCAGCCCCTGTCCTCCCTCCCGAGCAGCACCAACATCCAGAACACGCCTGTCGCTGCGGGGCCCTCCGGCTCGCAGACAAATACCTGGATGGTGCCTGGGACAGCTTTCCCTGCCACTGGGCCCAAGGAACACCCAGTGCAAATTTTTGGTACCATTTCAGCCAATATCAGGTTGCACCACTCTCCTTTTTTTGCAATTTCTCTAATTTATGCATATTTTTTGTTAGTAGATAGGATCTTCCCCTGGCAAAGCCCTACTGATTGTAAGAAAACATGTTTTCTTCCACCATGGGAACCTACACCATTATCCTTTCAAGACAGGTTAAATAATTAATCTCAGCATCATTGTTTCACCTTTTCATTAAATGTAGGGAAAGCCCAATGAGCATGAGGTCAATCTCTCTCCAGACTAGACCCCAAAATGGCTCTTTGGACATGTCTTTGGTTATGAGTTATTACTGATTTTTCTTTTTAGTAGAAATCATCACGCCATGGGAGAGACCATCAAAATATTGTTTTAAACTTTTCTCCTTTTGCTAGTTATGACTTTTTTTTGTAGAAGCCTGGAAATCATTTGCTCAATATCCTTTCTCTCCATAAGAAACTGGGGGAGCTGGGAACCTTGTTATATCACTGAAAATCAGGAGAAACTGGAGAGAGATTTGGCCACATCCTCACTACAGCCACCAGCTGTGGCCACCTAAACCAGGTTCTGGGCTCTCTCTTCCAGCAGTGCTGCAGGGCTGGGGTCTCTGTGCATGTTTTGTGCAGGATCTGTGAGCCAGGACTTGCTTTGGGCACCGGTGCCACGTGTTTTAGTGCTGGTCCCACTTACCCACCCCGTCTGCACCACTGATAACAGACTAATCAAAAGGGCAACTGAAATGCTGAAATAACTGCTTATTATCACAGCCATAACTTTAGACAATAACAGAAATCCCCTGGATTTTACCAATATACCACCGTCCTTCCATTACGCAGGCTGAACATGAGAATGGAGCAGCGGATGTTAAATTGCTTTCAGTACATAAAGAAAAAAAAAAAAAGCAGTGTGTCCAGAGGCACCGAGGGTTTGCTGTGCAGTGTGAGCCCTCATAGAAGGGCCTGGGTTGGAAGGGACCTTAAAGATCCTCTGCCTCCAGCCCGCCTTGTGCAGCGGGGCCGTGCTTTGGGGCTGCAGCCACAGCCCGCATCCTTAGGCCCCCCCTTCACTGAGAGTGCTTCGTGCAGGATCAGGGAATGCATCCAGTTCAAAACAACCCTTCCTCCCCCAAAAAATAGACACAGAAGGAGGCTGTTTACACCCTGGATCGAGTCCTCGCCCTGATTCAGCCCGCAGCCACAGGACGGTTGCACTGGTGCAAGGTGCTGCACCAGCAGTGGCCACAGCCCTGGGGATGAGAGAACTCCTTACAAACGTATTTTTTTTTAATATATATTTAATTCCAGTGCCCCCCGCTCCCAGCTGAGCCAGGGCTGTTCCTTTATGTGCTGTTCCCAAATTCCTGGGCCAGCCCTGGCTTTAAATGCCTCGGACACAGAGGGCGCAAAGGGCAGCTCCGAGCGCCCAAAGAGAAAGGGATGCTTAGCCACAGAGTTTGATAAAACCCAGGGAGAATTATCCAGACATACCCACCCCAGCAGACAAGTTTAAATATGGATAAAGATAGTTGGAATAATATAGATACATTTTTTTCCATGTTGTTTTCTGTTTTGACTCCTTTTGGATTATTCAAAGGGAGGTTCGGGCTTTGATCTTCTCTATTGGCAATATTTTTTCTGCGAGGTTTTTATAGTTTGAGAAGAGATGTTACATGCTTGCAACAGAGACTATCAATATGATGTGGGTCTGAACAAAAAACCTGGTGTCAGGTTCTCCATTTGGAGTGTTACCTCAAGCTTTGAAGTTTGTAATGATTCAAAAGCATCTAGAGCTGCTACAAATGTTAATAAAATTAAAGCCATCTGAAAGTGAGGCTTGCATGTGCCTTTGAAAGTAGGTCTGTGATCAGTTATTACCCTCAATTACCTTGTTGTCCACTCTTTTAGCTCGAGGTTAAACTCTTAACACTTCGCTTTGAAGTGGTTATCCTTTTATCTATGACCGGACTGAGGAATTTAAGGGCAATAATCAATGAGAGCTTCATAAGAATAAAGGGGAGACAAGGCCAGGGAAAGAGGTGTGAATGTGCCCTTAACGGCTGGCTGCGGGTCTGGGGGCTGCAGGGGACGTGGTGCTCACTGATATGATCTGAAAAAAGAAAAAAAATAAATAAAAGGGAAAAAAAAAAAAAACATAGAAAGGGGAAAAGGGGGAAAAGAAAGAAAGGAAAGAAAGAAAGAAAAAAAAAAGGAGCCCCAGCAATTTCCAAACCACTGCTAAAAATAAAGCAAAAGCACTAATTCGGGGTGGGGCTGGGAGTGGGGAGAGCACGGCGAGGTGAAGCGCTCATCAAAGGCGCGGGACAAGTAATGAGGCCCAGAGATACGATTAAAGTATTGCCTTAATCGGGGCTTTGATGTCCGCCACTGCACGTCACCCTGCCGGGCAACAACAGGGATGGGAATGTCCCCCCGGTCCCACTGCAGACCAGTGAGCGAGTGGTCCCCATTGTAGGACCTCAGCACAACACGAACAGTGCCTGGGTCAAATGGTGGCACCAGCAGAGACCCCACGAGATGCCCAAGGGGGTGCAAGTGGGTCCCTGCCAGCCCCATCCTGTAGGGTCCCCTGTGAGGGGACGTCTTGCCCTCTGCCACCTGCACCCCGCTGGTCCTTGGCCACCTCCCACACCTCACTACAAAGCCACCAAAGGACACAGGAGTCCCTTTTTGGAGAACTGGTGGCCCAACAGAGCCATGACAAGGTTTTTATCCCATTCCTGCCAAAAAGGAGCCCCAACACCAGCCACGTCCCTTTGCACACCCCTAAAGGACGTTGTTGTGCCACCCAGGCCTTCCCCACAGAAAGGCAGACACCTTCTGCTTTTACTCCATCAAGGGAAAATTGTTGTAGCACTGCTGGCCAATTTTCTTTCCTTTTTTATTTTTTTTTATTTTTTTTTAAATCCGAGGTGCCTAAAGCAAGGTGTTGAAATCTGCGTTTCGAACGCCGAGCTTGGCGCGGGATCAAATCCAAATGGCCTGGTTTTTCTGAAGTCCTGAGCACAACCTCCAACACTGTCAAGCGAGAGCTGCATGTGCTCAGCATCTCTGAAAATCGCCCCGCTTTGCTTTGATCCGGTGCCAACGTTTGGATTTGTGTGTCTAATTTAAGGTGCTTGGGTTGGAAAATGTTGACAATTATTGTTACTCTGAAATTAAATCAGTGCTTAATTATCGAAATTGATGGTAACTTATAGTGGCATTTTCTAAAGAGCCTGAGGGAATCAGAAGGAGATTTTCAAAGGCATGATGGCAGTTCAATGTCTCAGGGCCACGTCTGCCTCCTCGTACCTGCACTTTCTTACTGCCTGCCCCTGTTCTGGTTCTTTTTAAGGGCCTCCTGAGAGGTGCCGAGGTCTCTCTGCCATGAAGGTACAAGGAGAGGTGGATCCAAGCCCATGAGTGCAGACCTCAGCTTCCAGCCCTCCAAATGCACTTGGCTAAATCACAGTGAAAAATCAATTGGCTGTGGGTGCCTAATTCTCCTCTAATCCTTCAGATAATCCCAGCTTTGGGCTTCCAGATACCGATAAAAAAAATAGAACAATGCAAGAAATTTGTGCAAACAGAATAGAAAACAAATATACAGCTCATACAATTTTCAGATACTCTGAACTTAATAAGAAATAGGTTTAGGACAATAGCAATAAAATATTGCTCAAGAGAGAGCAAAGGCACCGAGACCGCGGAGCCCGGGGCTGAGAACACTGTTTCGTAATTAAGGTAGCCTCGAGACAACGATTGTCATACAGCGGCGTTGCTCAAGGACCCGACCATTATTGCTTTCATTATAATTTTTTCAGGAGAGGAACTTTTTCTGGCTCGGCTCCACGTTCATTCAAAGCTCCCAGTCGCTAACGAGAACGCATCGATTGAGAAACGCTAATGACAGCCTCCGCGGGATGCAGTGAAGCAAGCTGGGGAGAGCCTTGCGCCGCGAGGGGCAGGCGTGGGGCGGGCTGGTGGCAGACCAGGAGGTCTGCGGGAGGAGCTGACACCAGTGGGGACACCCAGTGTCCCGCTGGGGGCGAGGAAACCACCGAGAGCAGCACGGTGAGACGCGGCTGGCCGAGCCTTGCAGAGAGAGGTGGAGGTTTCTGCTCTTCGTGCAGCCAACTGGCTGAACAAGGAGTGGCAGGGAGGGTTCTTCAAAGAAAACAGAGCTGAGTTGGAAAAAAAAAAAAATGGTAAACACGATGTTACAGCCTAACATCTTTTTTTTCTTCATCAAAACCCAAATTCAACTGAAAAAAATGCAGTTGGTTGTAGCTCTGCCACCTGGTCCCAAGCGACTCTCCCTGAGCGGCAGGATTAACTCCCAGCATCCGACCTTACCTTGAACATGACCGTGCCTGCCTGCTCTTAACTGCTGACCTATCTTAATCATCCTCGTAATTAATACACCGAAGCGAAGTCGTGTTCCAACACGGTCTCATTTTCTAGCGAGGACAAGTGCCAAGAAGCATGAGGAACGAATGGAAACACCCCGCCATGGCTTCCTCTTGCACCAGCCCCAGAGAGCCACCACGGGGAATCGCTCGCCTACCTCCAGAGCCCTTTCATGCATCGGCCCAGGAGGACCAGGAGGACGCCTGGCCCGGGTTAATTACCGGCTAAGCAAACGAGCAGCAGCCGTGGCCGTGGGGCTCAGCAGCCAGCCAGGGCTCGGCAGCGCTCGCACCGGCTCCAGCTGCTCTGATGTTTGGCCAATTATCAGCACCTGGATACTCAGGCAAGACGGAGGTAATGGAAGGAGGTAATGAAGGAAGAAAGAAACGCTTTCAAGTTCTCGCTGCTTCTGTAATAAAGCTTCTGCCCGGGACGGTGCGAGCACACCCCAGCTCCAGGAGCATCCCTGGCTGCTGAGACGTGGCCGGCCGTGGCGCACGGAGATGTCCTGGGGGTGCAGTATGAGAATTATTATTTTTTTTTCCCAACTTGTTGTATCAAAGAGCGGAGCCAAATACCCTAAAAAAAATAGATGGGTTTGTTATAAAAGGTCCTGGTTCCTCCACAAAGCACTGCTCTGCCCCCAGGAAACACACCAGGCATTTCTCCTCCTGGGGGGCTCCTCTAACCCAGCCGGGGTCCACGTTGGTGCCCCCAGCCCTGAGAGCTGCTGCTGAGCTGGCAGGCAGACAAGTCATGTACACGGTCCTTCCCCAGGCGCAGGGGGATCTTGCAGGGGGTGATCAGGTCCCCTGAGCCTTGGGAGAGGGGAAAACGGTGCCATGAAGCCCTGGGGTATGCAGAGGAGCCCTGAGCCAGGCAGTGCCTGGAGCTGCAGGAGGCTCTCCCCATCCCGGGGGCACCAGAGGTTCTCAGGGCCAGGCAGGAATCACGGGCTAACAAAACTCAATCAGCTTCCATCAAGGCTTCAATGTGTTTTCTCCCCCACCCAAGACAAGCAGCCTTCTTCTGGGTCTCCCCCCCACACCCACTCATCCTCTGCACCTTCCCTTTCTCTCCCTCCACCATTAAGAGGGGAGGCAGATAAGGGGATGGCCCTGGAGATGGGGCAGCCAGGCTGGCTCCTGCCTCCATCCCAGCTCGAGGGGCGGCGAGGACAAGGCTGAGCCACCAGCAGGGCTGCAGGAGAGCGGCTCCCTCCCTGCCTTTTACCATTCCTCCAACATACTGCCTCAAAAACACCCCCAAAATGGTGCATCGTGTGCGTGCTGGGGGGCCATCGTGTGCGTGCTGTGCAGACGGGTCCTACTGCAACTCGTCCCACTCTGATGCCCGACCCAGCAGCAACGCTTACAAATTAACGCCTCCCTTCCCGGGTGTCCCGTGGGTTTAAAGGAGCAGGGGGTAATCCCTGGCTCCTGCAACACCTCCTCCTCCCTGCACAGCCCCCGCAGGTTTGGAGCTTCCCAAAGCAGCTGGAGAGACAAGGAGGAGAGGCGCAGCCGCGCTGCACGAGGCCGCGGCGAGGTTTCGGGACTCTGGCGAGTTGGCAAATCCCCGGATAAAAGGGAAAATATGTTCGTAATAAATAACACTGAAGTAACACGTTGCGAAATATTTACTCCCTCGGAAAGACGGCTGTTTGCTTGCAGTGGAGCTGCTATCTGATCCTCTGCCAAATGGCGCTGAGCTCCCTGGAAAAGAGACTTCTCTGCGGTTGGCAAGAGAAACCAGGTGCCCAAAGAGCAGCACCGCGGGCGTGTGTGCGCGCAGGCGTGCGTGTGCGAGGGGGAGATGGGCTGGGGGTCTCCGAGTCCTGTGCAAGTCCTGCGAGCGCAGAGCAGAGGCACCGAGCGGCTGAGACTCTGGCTTTGAGTGCACCTCACGATGTGTCAGCGTGGGGACTGGGGAAGGGAGGAGAGGGGGATGAAGAGAGGTGTTGATAAAATACTTGTTAGAAAGAAAATTGGATTAGCGGTGCCATTCCGGCCATGAAGTTCTTTGAGCTGGGGAAAAGAAAATAATAATCTTGTTCCTTTTTTTTTTTTTCCCCCTCTCTCCGCAGCCCACAGAAGGCCTCACAGCCAAAACATCAGTCCCTCTAATCTTATTTTCTTTTTTCTAGCATGTATTTTATTAACCCCTTTTCTCATTTAACTACGATGAATAGCTCAGTGGGTAACATCCTTCTTAGAAAGTGAAAACCTCCTTGGAGATGCGGCGCAGGGACAGAAATGCAGACAAACTTCCCGTTCCCGCACTTGGAAGAAAAGCCCCGTCTGTAATCCCGTCTGGTGGATCCCGACGCTGTCCCCCCAAGGTAGCCGCTCCTTCCAGGTCCCCTCTGCAGAGCGGGGACAATCGGGGAATTTGGCTGCCGACACGCCAGGAGATTGCCCCTGCCGCTCCGAGCTCCGTGCCCCGGAGCAGAGATTAGGGGATAAAGAAATGGGAGCCCATGCTTGGCTTGGGAAAGCTGGGCTCTGGTGGGTGAGGGTCCCGCTGCGGTGGGCAGGGGGCTGTCTCTGAAGGCAAGGTACCAGAGCATGCAGTGGGACAAGTCCTTTGGTGCGGGAACGCCGATGGATGTGGCCACCCTCAGCCCGCAGGGATGTGCCCTGCAGCAGAGTGGGGGGAAATCTGCTCGGGGGGCATCCTGGAGCCGGCTGGGGAGCCCCAGGTCCTCAGGAGCGGTGCCCAAGCTCATCGCTGGAGGCCAGGCTGGGCTGGTGGGCATGTAGAGTGCCATAGGATGGAGTCAGGAGCCTGCAGCTTTGGGGCACATTCAGTACAATCCTCCACCAGCCTGCAGGGGCGGCCCCACGCCAACACGGGGCTGCTGCTGGCACCGGGGTTCCCAGCGGTCCTATCCCCACCGCGCTCCAGGGATCAGGAATTTGTCCTCTTTGAGAGATTTTGTGCCACAAAGCAAACAGGGATCTCCGAAAGCTCACCGGCCCATCCTCCGCTGCAAACAGTGACGTGAGGCCAGAGACAAACAAAACAAACCAAAACACTCCAAACCCAACAAATAAAACATCAAACCCAACAGAGATAGTCCTGCCCAGCACTGCCCTAGGTGAGGACAGAGCTCTGGCCTGGTGATAAAGAAAACGTCAGCTCCAGCTCGCTTGGATGCTGCCTCCTCTCCAAGCCGCCAACCTTCCTGGGAGAGGAGCAGGAGCAGAATCCGGCCCCGCGCGATATTTGGGCGTTATTTTCCTTGACAGCTGCGGTGCATAGTGGTAAGTGCATGTTTAAT
The DNA here is from genome assembly GCF_009819795.1 of Aythya fuligula. Classification (NCBI taxonomy): domain Eukaryota; kingdom Metazoa; phylum Chordata; class Aves; order Anseriformes; family Anatidae; genus Aythya; species Aythya fuligula. The sequence goes on along the minus strand of NC_045576.1, from coordinate 9,933,953 downwards.
TCATTCACAATTTATGGTGTAATGAGAACAATGAGTGTGTCTGAGGGAATAATTGCTTCACGGCGGGGAGCTGGAGAGTTCAAGTTGGTTGGCACCTGGACTTTGAATCGGGGCCGGCGGGGATTGGCTCCGCCGGCCCCACAATAGCACTGGTAACAAAGCTGCTGGGGATGGGGAGGGGGCTCGCAGCCACCCCTGCGCCTTGCCGCTACCCACCCGAGCCTTTCCCTGGCTGTGCAGGGCCTCCAGCCGCGTCCCAGCCGCTCCCTGTGCACTCCTCCAGCCCCACTGTGCTGGGCACCGCGCAGAGCTGTGAGGGTGCTGAGCTGGCCCCATCTCACCCTTCATTTTTGCAAGCGATCTGCCAAGCCGTGCCCCATGGAAAAATGCTCTTCTATCCCACCCCCCACCCCAAAGACCTCTCCGCCGCTTGGGCCCGGCCGCCCCGTTCCCAAACCCTCCCTTTTGTCGGGGAGGGAAGGGGTGTAGGGAGGGGGCTGACCCTTGGCGGTGTCCTCAGCAGCCACATGGAGTTTTGGAGGCCCTCGGAGGTCAAGAGCATCCATATGGAGGGCCCGGCCGCGCCGCGCGTCTCCCAGCTGTCCCCACGGCAGCTGCACTCGCAGCCCAGCACGGCTCCCGCGGGGGCTGCTCCCCGAGGGGCCCTGGAGCCCGACGGCCTCGGGAAGGATGCAGCCGGAGCTGTGCCTGGCTCCAAACCCTCTCTAGGGCACCAACGATCCGCCAGGGTGAGCCCCGATAGATCGCCTTATCCACCATGGGTGCTTTCGTGCCGTGTCTGAACGGGGCCGGGTTTAGGGCCGGCAATAAAGAGCCGCCGACAAAGCGTTGCGAGCTCTGGAAGAGGCCGTGAGCAGCTTGTGCCTCTTGGCACCCGGCGGAAGCGCAGATCTGATTTCCCCACCAGACGTGTCAAAGCACGAGCAACAAATCTGCCGTGCCACAAATCCACCCCGAGGAGATAATCTATCAAGACGGGGCTCTTGGACAGAGCATCACACGTCGGAGGGGAGCGGGCTTGTAAAGCGCTTTGAGAACCTCGGGGGGAAGGTGCCGTGTAACCACAGGGCTGTTGTTCATTACGGCCCCGTTACGTTGGGGATCTGTGCTAGAGACCATCAGTGCTCGAGCTTTTCCTTACAAGGACCTCACGGGATGGAGCTGGGACTCCGTTCCCGGCCTCCATCTGGGAGAGCCGTGTGCTGGGGATGTGCTCGCCTTGGACTTCTTTCAGAGATGCTGCGCTGGGACACATTAATCCCCACGCAGGGCTCGACAAAACGCTCCGAGCACGTATGTAACGCTCGGTAGTGAGCGGAGCCTGCTTGTAGCTGGGGCAACATCTGGGTGTGAGCAGATGTGGGCCGTGAGGATGGGCAAGGCCCTGCGAGGGCGTTCTGTTAGGGACCCGGAGGCATTGTGCTAAGTGTTTAAGTGCCTTAGGCACATAAATTCAAAGCTGCCACTTGTGCTGGGAACCTAGTTCAGGCTGAAAGGACCAGGACTTCAGGCTCCTGTGTCACACAGGTCCCTTTGAAAACATCCCACCTGGCTACACGATGGAAAGAGGCACGGATAGGACCGGGAGCTAGAGTTTAGGTGCAGACAGAAACACGGATTTGCAGTCCTGACAGAGAATCATGTTTTATCCCCTCTCCTGTGAGGTTAAACACAATGTTCTGTCAAGCCACACACGGAGGGAAGCCTGGTTTGGCAGCGGCGTCTCGTGTAACCGCGGCTGAACATGGCACACCTCTGCAGGGCCGCCACTGCACAGAGCAATTTGCATCGCGGGGAGCGACTGCCAGCTCGGCTTTCATCTGCACCTCAGGCACACCGAGGAAGCAGAGTTGCTGTGCATACATCAGCCCCCACGTGCACCCTGTAACGCTGCGTCTCGGCACAGCTACGGCTGTTCGTTGGAAGCATGGGCAGGAAAAACTGGAGATGCTGAGTGCTTGAAGGGATGCTACCAGGATGCAGCCTGCATCTGCCCTGGGCAAGGAAGGCTGAAAGCAAGGTGTGGCCGCAGGTGTAAAACGGGAACCAGGCTGGGGTGCAACCCCCTCGCCCTCTGCTCTGTCCCCCCATGATGCTGGGGCAGTGCCATGCTCAGCCGCAGCCAGAGCCCCCCAGAATCCCACCTGGGTGGTGTTCAGACACAGCCTGGACCCGGAGGAGGATTCAGACCCATCCCCAAGCTCTTCTCTCGTCTTCCAGCATGACAAACCCAGCCCAGATGGCAGGTCAGGATACAAATAAAACCACCCATAATTGCACGTGGTTAATTACCGAGGGTGGTTGGGTTTCTTGGAGAACATTAGGTTGTGAAGAGTCTCAATCAGAGAGCCCTCAGGGCAGTCAAATCAAAGCAAGCATCAAAACCTAGAGCTGTTTTGAAAACACAGCTTCAAATGCATACTGCAGCGGGGCAAGGCTGCAGCGGCCTGCCCAGCGAGCAGCACGGCGCTGCAAGGGCTCCTGCTGCAAAGCCGGGCTGTGTGCGAGGGCAAAGGCTGCGACCTCCGGGCCCCAGACATCTGCAGGAGCCTCCAGGGAGCCCCAGGGCTCCACTGAGGGTGATTCCAGCCGTGCCGTAGCCTCAGTGCTCAGCCACGGCAGCCCTTGTGCCCCAGGTGAGCAGGGGAGATGTTTCTCCTGCTCTTCTCCCCGGCCGACCTGTCTGTGTGTGGCTCTGAGGCTGTGCTTGCGAGAGGTGCGCTTCACAGAGTTGTCCTTCACCAGCTTGCTAACAATTAAAAGTTAATTTAGGAACATTATTCCTAATAAGGAAGTTTAATAAATAAATAAAAGTAGTTTTAATAAACTTCTTTCCTCACAAAAAATTGTGAGTGATAATTGCAGACTTTGCACGCATTTTCAGACAGCCCCAACCAACGCATCTTACATGATCAGGTTTTTGGAACGACGTAGCAGTGTTACAGGCAAGGGACAAGGTGCAGGGAGGGTGAAAGCAGCACTGAGTAAAATTAAAAACAAAACAAAAAACGAAACAAGTGAAGAAAGAAGGCGCTGCTTGGCCTGGCAGGGCCACGCGGGCGTTCCCTGCTGGGGACCGGGCGCTGCAGCCCTGGCGTTCACGCGCGGCCCCGGGCGCTCAGGCCCATCTGTCACGGTGGCATTGGGCCAAGACAGCAGCAGGCCGCATCCTGCACGATGCTCAGGCTCACAGGCCAACTTTGCACTGCTCATTGCAGCGAAGAGGGCTCACCCCTAGAACAAAGCCTGAAACACGCCTTAGCATTGCCCAGAGAGGAAGGATCAACCCCCAGCCTTAAATATGTGAAAGAAAGTACGCTGCCACCCATATTAGACTCATGGAAAGTGTAAATACCTCGATTCCAACCAACATCACAACATAGTACATCGTACGTCGCAGCAATCACAGACCCATGCCGCATGGGAAGCTGCTCTACCTGCACGAAAGAAGGCAGAGATGTGCCCAAGCACTCAGCCCCACTGCTGTTGGGACAGGGTGTGGGGCAGCAGCTGGTCTGCAGGTGCCTGGTTATTTTTTTATTACACCCTGTATTTATATTTCAAACCATAGCACAACCGCCCAGCGGAGTGGTTTATGGCACCCATAACGCTGGCAGGAAGAGCCATGCCAAAGGCCTGGTGAAGCAGCACCAGAGCCACCGCCTGCGTTGGGGATGAACCTCGAGTTGTTGGAACAGAGCTGGAGGTGATGCTCCATGGTTTGCTGCTCTTCACCCTCACTGCTGCAGGAAGGGGGTCCACGTGTTTGCTGCCCTTTCGTTTAAATTTCTCCTGCATTTACAGGAAGGAAACTGGGCCTCGTCCAAACCCTTTAAACTCACAGATAAACTTTCAGGAGATTGAAGTTGGATCTGGGTGGGAAGCCGTGTGTCCCACTGCTCCTTGCTCAGGAGCGAGCTGGGGGAAACGCAACTCATGAAGCCCCACAGGAGGCTGAAGGACCTCTCTCTACACTAAATGCTACAGCGAAAGGAAGGTGATATGAATGGGTTGTGTGACACGAGCCCCAGGAAGGGGACCAGCTGGCCAGATGTGAGCCCAGCAGGCCCACTCTGTCATGGCAGATGTGTCTCGCTGCTTGCTTTGTGCTCGTTCAGATGCAGCCACAAACAGCGCCCTTCCTTCAGCACTCGTGCAGCTCCAGGTCCCCAAACCCACACCAGCTCGATGCTGCTGATCCCAGGATTTCCTGAAAGGAGCAGCACCAACCCCCCGCTGTAACCTTTGCAGGAGATGGCAGTAACATAGGTGGTCCTCCAGAGTGAGCTTACAGGGCTTGGGCTACAGCCAGCCGCGGTCTCCTGAAAGTTTGAGTTTAAAGGGTTTGGACTGGGCCCAGCTTCCTAGCTGTAAAGGCAGGAAAAGTTTAAACAAGAAGACAGCAAATACAGTGACAAAATTGGATCTCTATTACGAAGTCAGGGAAGAAAATGGAGACTTGCCTATGGCGCACAATTCAAAAGTGCCTGCACATCCTTCTGAGAGAGGCCAAGTAGGCAGTGGGACTCGCATTCTGGCTGTCACTTTGACCAAAACCTGCCTGTGTAGTTTCTCAATCGCTTTAGCTATGAGACAGATGTATTAAAAATGTTGCATTCCTTTTCTCCACAAACCGATCAATCCTATGGGTTATTAAAAAAAAATAAAAAATGGTTGAATCATTTGTTTTTTCCAGGTGCTGTGCAGCAATCAGTGAAGAAAGGTTGAAATTTCAGAATAATTTTGGGGGAAGGGGCCAGGTGACTTCTGGCAGGGGCAGGCTCCCTCCCTGACTATCCCAAACCTTTTCTCCCTCACAAATCTCACAGCTCCGTGGCTGTCACCTCCTGGCACCACCACCTTGAAAAAAAAAAATGCCTTAAGGACAGGCAGAGACTCACCTGAGGAGGGCCAGGGCCTCTCCTTTGGAGCCAGGGCTGAGTCCCCTTTGTTGACGGTTTTATCACCTCATTACATGGAAACCTGGGTGGGGCTTTTCGTTTAATATTTTGGCAACTTCAGCTACCATTAAGCCATTAGCTCTGCAGGACTCTGTCTCCTAGTGGGTGGCAGGTTTTCTTCCCTCCTGCTTTACGGAGAATTACAGGCCCCGGTGAGTGATTTTGCTCTGTCAGAGCAAATTGCCTTTGCTGACCTAACATCTAATAAAATGGAAGATGTTTCTCCAATTATTTCAAGTGCAAAGCACTAGATTTTGTGTTATTTCCACTTCCATTTGAAATATATAGAGAGTGTGGATAAATTGAAACCAACCTAATGTTAGGACTTCGAGCAATTTTTCCATAACCACCTCTAACTGTAGTGCCCATGCTGCTCTGAAGAAAAACAGAAAAAAGAAGAAAAAAACAACCAAAAAAATGATCTCCACAGCACAGGTCACTGACAATTTCAGCTCTAATAGACAACTATATTAGGAGCAGTAATTAACGGTAAATGGAGCCTTTGAGTGTCTGGTCTGCTCCGGATCTGTGCCCTCAGTGAGGCCTGGGTGCCCAGCGGCTAAATCATCTGCTAAACAGGTTTTTAGTGCCATAAATACACCGTGGGCTGGGTAAATGTGCTGGGGTGACTCACCCTTTCGGGTGCTCAGAGCACCCAAAAGATGGTATTTTGCTGAAATAGCTATGGACTTTTGAGAGCTATTTACATTTTGTACAGTGCTAGTCTGGACTTAAAACGATTTTCCAGGTCCCTGAATGCCCGGGTTTTGTATTAAGTACCCAGTTTTAGCAGCTTTGGGGCGGGTCAGTGAGCTGAAAATCTTGTACAAACAGGCTAAAAATCTTCATTAAGCAGAGAAATGAAGAAATACAACTCACGTTTCCTCACTCCATTTTACCAACACGTCTTCACACAGGCCCAGCTCCTACTCTGCTCAGATCATCCAGCTCTGAATTTCACTTGAAGAAAGCAAATGAGGAAAAGCAACAGGGGAGGTGTCTGAACTTTGCTCAGCCTGCAAAGTTCTGAGCTCGCACTGTCGAGGTTTCATCCAGCCAAGTGTTACCAAGAGGAACCTCAGCCCCTTCCAGCAGCAGGCCGCACGAGGCAGCCTGACATGGCGCCAGCACCAACGCCTGCTCCTGGCCCCTGGTGCCTCACTGAGGAGCCCGGGACGAGCAACATTTCATCCCCTGCGGCCCTGGGAGGATGAAGGAGAGGGGAGGAAGAGTTGATTAAAATCAGGGTTTTCGCTATAGATCCAAATCTATGCTGAAATTAGTCAGCCAGTGACCTCATCCAACAGCGATGAGCAAACAAGATGACAAGCAAGTGTCGATAAGTCTCAGAAGACGTAACATCATTCCTGAGCACAATTAAACACAGCCTTACAAACATTCAGGCTCTGAGTGCTCATGAAATCCATATGGAGTCATTAGCCTTCTTAGGTCTGGCTTCCCACCACCCTCAGATGCAGATGAGTGCCTGGCTGCATGCGAAGTCACCGAGATTTAGGTTGGCTCTGAATTTAAAGAGAAAGAGCCATTTCTGAGGAATCCCTTGCTAAAATACTTTCTCTGGAAGAAGAGCGGACAGCTGTGAAGCCACAGGCCGTTTCAGACAAACTCCGTAACAGACATCTTCATTGTTTTTTAAAAGGAAGCCAGTAGGTCAGTGACTGCTTCAGTATTGCACCTTACGGGGTGGGTGCTACCCCTCAAGCCATACGGACTGCCACAGGCTCTGCCTGGAATAAACTTCACCTCTGATCTACAACAGCTTTAGAGCAAAGCTACTTGGAATATGCACACATGCTGTGCCTGACAGCGAAGCAGAGGGAATGGGATACACCTGGGGCCGCCACAGAGTACAGGAACCATACTGACTCGCTTTACAACACCTGATGTTCTTCACTGGAGGCTCCTGGACACCACAAGGCACAGAGATGTTTGGTGTATGCATAAGAACACATGGAACCCCACCCTTGTGCGTTTTATATGACATCTGTAATATTAAAATAAACTGCTGTTAAATTAGCAGTGGAGGGGAGGAAAGAAAAAAGAAACCTACCACAAGAAAAAGAGTGGGGGTTACTTGAATATCCACTGTTTTCAAAACTCTTTTACTTCACATTTGTATTTTAAAGAATAAATCAACTAAATTGCACTAAATATGTCCTGCAACCTCCAGGAGTTCTCATCACTATTGGATACAGGGGGAGAGACAAAGTCACTATTACATAGCTCTTAGTTTCAGCTCAGGATCACTTTGATACTTCTTGTGGATTCTAGGTCCAGAATTTCACTGATTTACTTGAAGCCTTTGGGCAAAACTGGACAAACTTAACTTCAGCATTTGCTTGGCTAGCAAAGGAAGCACAGCACATAATGACCTGTAACCAACAGGAAGGATTCAAGGGATAAGGCCTAGATCAGAGATCTGAGCCGCTTTGCTCGTGGACTGCAAAGCAAGTGCACGATGCAAGGTCTTCACTCTTTTCTGTTGTCTGTAAATGAAGCAGAGATCATCTCATGGTAGCAAATGGTAAATAAATGATATTTTCGCTAGAGGCTTGACTTATTTATACTATTACAAACACCATGAAAGAGAGCTGCATAATTGCTATGTAGAAGTGTTACAAACTGCTCCCAAACACAACACACACATGTTCACTCACTTTCTCTCACACAAGTTAATTTTTCACAGGATCAGATCCTTATTCACATCCTTCAATGCTGTTTCACAAAACATAATTTCTAATTTAGGGAGGAAAAGTTTTATTTAATTATCTTCTTTTCTTGGTTTGAATTGACCAACTGCATATCTTCCACCAGCTTTATCAAAGAAGCCACCAGTACAAGAGCACATCTAATTTTAAGCAGGCTTTAGTTGGCAGACTTAAAATTGATCATGCACTTTAGTTTCAGTAACTTGCAATTTCTTGCACTCTTTGATAGAACACTTTAAAGAACAAGCCTTCTTTAATGACAAAGGCTTAAAAGAAATGACCCTTCTGAACAAAATATCAAAGCTTAGAACAGATAGTCCCTCAAAAAAAAAAAAAAAAAAAAAGTCCGAATTAAAATGACCTTGTGTTCTGAAACTTTTTCATACAATATCTGACGTCTTACTTTCCCTTTGTACCCTCAGAATGAAACCAAGTATAATTCAGTAGTATGCAGTGCCTCCAGTACATTTTGTGATTTGGGAAGAACTTGCAGTGCATTAAGATAACTTAAAAAATAAAAATAATCAGATCCCATATTTACTCTCTGTCAAGACTGCTTGTAATTAGTATCAAAGCCGTGTATATTTTCCAGAAAATTCAATAAAACACTGTAATATATTATAGCAATCACAAATATTTCCTCTAGTTACAGTAAAATCATTCCTCAGTTTGAAACCACAGTTTGCAGAGATTTAGGGTGTATCTGCTGTGCTGCCCCCATCACAATTAGTATTAAAGTACTGTTGCAGGACAAAGCAAAGGGCTAGGAGAAGGATGGAGGTTACATCCCTTTTCTTCTAACTGCACCAGAAACGAGCCTATTTGTTACATGTGACACAAGAACTGTGGGCAGCACTGAAGTAAAGCTTCACCTTGACTCTGGCGAAGAACATTATATAAAAATGCAGAAGAAAATGCAGGATAGAGTGAAACTATCTTCTCTTGTACAGCAGAGTTCAATAAAATAACAACAACAATAATAATCCGCTAGAAATGAAGTTCTAACCATTCTCTAGCCGGTTTTGCCAGAGCTCGTTTTACAGCCTATGAAGCCAACTGCTGGCAGCTGGCAATTCCTTACCTAGCAGGTGAAAAGAGAGCAAGTTCCAGACAGGAGAACCTCTCTGAGCTTGCAGTTTAGACTTTACCTGTTCCATAAGCGATCAAAAAAATAGTAGCAACTACAAACCCATCCTAGACAGTGTTGAGTTTAATTTCTAATCAGGTTTATAAGCGCCTTCAAAATGGTTCTCAGACTGTACTTGCTGTTAGAGAGTTTGCCAGTTTTAAAATTTACGAGTTGACTAATATCTACTTTTCCCAAACTGTTTTTTTCATTATCAATGACATCAGCAACCCAATTCCATTGAAAAGAAGGAAAATCAGGCCTGAATTCAACTAGGAATGCAGGGAAGAGCATACAGCAGAGGATCTGTGTGTTACCTCATGCATGTACCACCCTCAGAAACACTATAACCACATGGTTATCAAGCACAAACACCAGCAGTACACCAGAATCAAAATCTCCTCATTTCCTCTGTGTGTGAGAAGGGAGATTTTGCTGTCCCACTGCCTGGTGTTTAAGGACAAAGCAACACCCAACCAATAAATCACAGCCCACAGGTCTGGGAGCTCTCAGTGCTCCTTCTGTAGAGCCGAACCATCGCTGCCATGCATCTCCCTGAGCAAATACATTAAATTTTACTGCCCACAATTAACTGCATGTATCCTAACAAATTCTTCCTACTAAAACTCACCATTGCCCCAGGCGGGGCTTTGTGGCACCTGCCGCAGCACTTCCTTCCTTATCAGAGCCATGACAACCCCTTATCTCTAATTAGAGGAATCACCTGTTGATTCAAGGAAGGTGGAAAACCTGCCCAGGCCCAGGCTGGGCTGACAAGCAGCAAAGCACCGAGCGAGGCTGGGGCCTGTATTTGGCATGGAGCTCTCTGTTGGCACTGCCAGGAGGTGGGGAGGATGGAGCCCAGCCTGCCAAAGCCTTTCCTCATTGATCTCCGTGCCAGGCGGAGATAAGAGCGCAGCTGGGGCTCGGCGGGATGGCCACCTCCTGCCGCAGGCACTCAAGCCGTCACTTGCACCGTGTGCTGGACCCTCTGGACCGTGGCACTGAGTGCTGGGTGAGGGGGGACAAGCGGCTGTCCCCGCCTGCAGGGACAGGGAGAGCTTTGCTCCTGCAGCCCGTGCTGCAGCTGGACCTCGAAGAGAGGAATTCCTGGCCCTCTCTCAAGCACTCAGGCCATGAGCTGTGCCCTGATACGAACACTGCCGGCAGCATGGTGCCTAGGAAGAAAATGGCTATTCTTGTATTCCGCCTATCTAAATTTACAGATTACAAACGTACTCGGGTACATTCTTGCTCGCGGATGGCCAAGAGATAAGGAAGCTCTGTGCTGGGGATGCAGAGAGAGCTACAAGGACGGCTCCCTGCCCAGGTCCCTCAGCTTTCCCCCACTTCCCACACCTCATCCTCTACAAACCCTGGGGCACCTTCTTGGAGGTACCAGGACGTTCAAGAGAGCCTGCGCACGCGCCCACGCGGAACCGGGGCCGTATCAGTTATGACTCTTTTTCAATAACGCCGCATAACTGTGTTATCAGTAAGTGACAAAGGACTTTCCTGTGACCGGTGCATGCAACCCCACTGGTAGCTTTATATGCTGTTAACTGGCAACAGTGGCTGCATTTGTCATCATGGTGTTTTCATTCATGCTACAATGCTTTCCTTGAAATACAGCACGGAATAATTTCCCAGTTTAAAAAAAAAAGCCATACAAGCTGTCATATGCACTGTGGCTGTTTAAGTGAGTGAGATGCCCAAGCAGGACAATAATGGCAAAACAAAATAGTACAAAATAATATTTTAATATTATGTAAACACATGGACACAAAACAATGTCAAAATATGTTAAAATATCTTGGACAATAATAATAGAAAATGGGATTTTCTTCATGTATAAAAGTGAAAAGAATGGTACTAGGAAGTAGTAACAAAAATATTAGTAGAGGAAACGTTTCCTCTTGGTAGGCAAGCACAGAGTCAATCACGCAGTATATCAAAAGTATAAATCTGTAATAAGATGATGATAAAAGGTAATGGAAGGAAAATACAACTAAAAAAGGTCTGGCATGAGCAATGGATGTGTTTTCATGAACTTCAGTGCATTTTGTATGCTAACAAAACAGCCACTGATCTTTGCATTTTAATGACAAGAGCCAAATCTTCAAACCTATTCAAAGCAGTCCATTTGGCAATCGAAGAAATCCAACAGCTCCAGCAGCTACCTGAAAATTAAGAGATTCTCATTAGTTCTATCTTACTGTTCTTGCTACAAAACACAACACGCTGAAATCACGGTTGGGCCCTGTCGCAGCGGGCTCGGTTACGGCTGTGACCACATCTGCAGCCGTAGGCACAAGCAGGCTGAAGTTAGTTCTTCACTGACAGATGTCCAATGTCAGCAAAAAAAAGCAGTATTTCAGTGAACAAGGGTCAGGAGTTACCAAAAAAAAAAACAACAACAAACCAACAAAAAACAAAACCACAAACCAAAAAACAAAATTTCGCATGAATGTAGTCTTGGAAAAAAATCTGATCAGTACCAAAACTCCTCTGAACAGAAGCACAGAAGCTCCTCTCCTGCTCGCTCTGTCCCCAACCCTTCCTCTCCACTGGGATGTGCACAGGGCTCCTTCCGCCCTCAACTTTTGGTCACTTGTGACCAGGCCTGATTGATGATTATTCATCATTTTAAATAGCAATTTTCCTAATTGTGAAGACATTAACTCAAAAAAAAATGAGACAAAATCCATCCTTTTGCAGTGCTACTGCTGTTACTGGAGAGTCTTGAAACTATATTACAGCTTTATATTTACCTAGGTTTTTTTTTTTGTTTTTTTTTTTGAAGTTACCTATGCTGGACATATTACCAAGAATTTATGACATTTTTAGCTTCCAATTAGCTTTATCTAATTCTTGTTAACAAAAAAATTTTGGATTAACATTTTCATCAACTTCCACGCCGTTAACATCTTTACAAACGTTCAATTATCTTAGACATTTTTACACTATTTTTACAAGCACGCATTTTCATTTGCAGAAAACCTCATGTGCGATATGAAAGTATCAAAAAAGCCAATAAATATAAAAAGACGGAGTGACTTTACTAGGAAATTTCCTTTTACTCACCTATCCATGTGAATCACTTACTCTAAAGGCACAGCAAGTCTTTTTATTGCTGCAGCACTTGCCATAATTTATATTGGAGGGTGTAAACGTTTGAAAAAAGCTCAGGCTCATGAAGATCCGGTACTTTGAAGATGTGATCTGTAATATTATGCATTGCATCATTGTTTTCTATCTTAAAAGGAGGTGGCATCACCGCAGAGCTGCAGCTGTGCACTGAGCCACTGTCTCATCATGAACATCGAGGCAAAGCCCAGACTTGCAATGCACCTGCGAGTTCTCTAATCTTGCTCTAATAGTACTGACTAAGCACTGGGAAAATTCTCAGACGCTTGTTTACTGAAAATAAGGATCTTTTAAAACGGCAACCATATTTGAGTGTTTTAATTAAGCCGTAAAACTTCAATAACTGGGATCTACAGGTGTGAAATGGTACAAATTAATCAAAGATAATCACGTACCTCCTGGTGCGGTAGGTATTCAGCTCGGCCTGTAGGGCAGAGGCTCTTTTCTGCAGAACATTTACCTGTAAAATACATCCCAAATGAAAATGCTGTACAAAATTTCAATAAATTTTGTACAAATTTATTGCACCATTAAACATTAAAACACGCATTTCATAATGGTGTTTTTCTTGCCTATTGTGCCTAAGTAAATGCAATAACATTTTAGCTGCATACTGGAATTAACCATAATACCTTATAGAAGATTGTCAGCATGGCTTTCCTGGCCTGCATATCCTCAGCACACCAGCTGCATGCTACCTACTTTAAGAACAGAGTCAAAACAGTTTTGAAATTCAGCTTGTGGTAGCAGATCGATTACGTGAGGGGTTGGGAACTCCAGTTGCACCCTCAACGCCCATACGAAGCCTGTGCTCTTATCCCTTCATTGCTGCTCTCCTGTGAAGATACTCACCTGTTCTGGATGGGTATGAAAATTAACGCTTATTAATACACCGTGGCCACTTTTGGACAAACCAACAAGAGCTGACAGTTGGGCAGCATACTTTATATTTAGCAATGTTTTTCAAAAACTTCGCCTAAGCAGCCAGTATTTTCTTTTTGTTTATTTTTATCACTGCTCGGGCTTTTACCCAGCCCATCTTCTTCATCCTCCTCCAACAATAAATAATCCTGACAGGTGCAGAGATTCCATTGCCCTTCTTGTCTGATGTTTCAAAACAGGAATTTCAACAATTTTCAAAGACTAGGACACCTGTGCTTCAGAAAAGAGCCCTGCTTACTGAGTGGTCTGCGACTACAGCATACTGCTGGAAATACAGCCAGCAGCTATGTATTTCTGGGATAACACCCAGTTTTTAGTGTGTGTAGTTACTTTTACTCTTTTGAAATGCTGCTGATGCTTACAAAAGCCCTGCAGGTAGATATCAGATTCTGCTTTTTTTAACTCCTTAAAAGGTGTGATACTCTTATATTAGCTCCAGTGTAACGCTTGCTACTAGACAGTGCTAATGGTCAACCACACTTTAAATATAGCTTTTTACTATCATCTGGAAATAGATTTCCCCTGTTGATCCTTAACTCTTTATTTCCCACAAATATTTAAGTGAAAAAGAGCTTCACTTCCATTAGGAATCCCTTGACATGTGGGCAGAGTGCCTGTAACATAGTGTTGAAATTTTGGCACCAGCAGCACATAGGAATTTGAAACTTTCCCCTATGAAAATTTCCTACTTCTATTAAAGGCAAACTTTGTCAGTGAAGTGTCTTGTGCTTGGAAAAAAAATGTTACATAATGACCCTTTTGCATTGTGCAGGAAGGAAGGAAGGAAGCAAGGAAGCAAATAAGGAGGGAAGGGGAAAAAAAGGCAATAAAAAGCAAATACATTAAATTAAAACTATTTCCCTAGAGATACTGCATAAGAAAGAGAAATTGAGAGTCTGTAGATGAATAAGAGCTTGAAAAACGGTCCTTTAAATTGGTATAAGGCGTGTGCTGATGTCAAGCCTAAACATGCATGCCGTGTCCTCAGGGCTTTTGCTCTTCTCTGAGCCCTGGGCAGCTCTGAGCCACCAGCAGGACTGCCATGGTGCTTCCTCATTTCTTCCCTTCAGCCCAGGACAGATCCCAGTCCTTCCTACCCATGCCTAAAAGCAGTCCTGCACTGGGCCATAAGCCAACACTGCCTGTTTTTTTTGGAGTACTGTTATTTGACATCTCTGATCATTCCTCTTTATTGTTATTTATCCTTCCTCAGACCTTTATGTGTCTGTGAGTTCAGGCAATGATGATATTATGCCTTCTTCCATCTCCTAATATAATATAATATAATATAATATAATATAATATAATATAATATAATATAATATAATATATCCTAATAGGACAGCACCAAATGACATATTTGGGAACCCCATACTAGAAGCATAACCAGTTCATTATTTACAATGTAGCGCCCTATTTACAATGAGATTTTGATATTTCTATTAGACAGTTTTATATCTGTTTCATATAAACAATATTGATTTTGTGTTACTGTAGATGATCTAGTGTTTTGAAACATTTAAGAGAAAGCATTACAGAAGTCCATTAGAGCCTCTTTCTACAGGAAAACCTAGAAATAACACAATAATCACTGGGACTACTGTCTTAAAAGAAGTATCTCACTTGCTTCATTATATAGGCTGAGAAGAAAACAAAATGATTTCTCTCTCTCTTTCACATCCTTTACAAGCATCCTTTAAAAAATTCCTCTAGGAAAAACAGGGTAAGAAAAGTGAGAGCAAACTGTAAGCTGTATTTGAAAGGCTGTGAAAATACTACTGAACACAGCAATATTTTCTGCTTTTGACTCTCAAGTGGAACAAAATCCGGCATCAAAAGATACAACATGATAGATAAATGGATAAAGATTTACCTGAGATTTTAAAGATACAATGGTGTCTTCAAGTTCTTGTCTCAAAGATGCTGGCATCAGACTTTTGAGTGTGTTTTCATATTCTTGTCGTATATGGGTCACCTGTAAGAGAACAGAAAAATACATTAAGAAAGGGCTACTTATGGAAGTTAGAGAATAACTTTTTTGCTTCTTTTGCCCTATTTGGAGTTCAAAAACTCAAAAACTCAGAACTGTTAGATCAAGAGAAAGGGAAGAAGAGAGAAGAAAGATCAGCAAAGATCTGCAAAGAGCAAAAGAGGAATAAAAGACAAAGAAAGGAAAAAGAAAACATGAAAAGGAAATAGTCATGAAAAGGAAATGCTAAGGCATTTGCTGGGACATGGTCAGAAGAAGGACTACTACTAGCTTTCCTAAATCTATCTCAATAGAGCATTTAAGCAGACAAACTGCAGATCGTTAGTCAGCAGGTTTCTAGCTCACAGAAGTTTCCTTTTTCTCTTTGGTGGGATCTTAAATCAGGTCAGTGAGTGATGTTTGCCCCTTACTCCCTTAGACAAGGTGACTTACTGTTTCCTGCGAGTTTTTACAAAATTTCTCAACCTCAGGGATCTTTTAAGACTTTTTTTTTGTTCGCTGTGCACCCATTTTTCATTGCACTTTGCGTCTTCCTGAATTTCAT
The DNA here is from genome assembly GCF_009819795.1 of Aythya fuligula. Classification (NCBI taxonomy): domain Eukaryota; kingdom Metazoa; phylum Chordata; class Aves; order Anseriformes; family Anatidae; genus Aythya; species Aythya fuligula. The sequence continues at coordinate 9,918,493 of NC_045576.1, read as the reverse complement.
TCTTAGGCGACTGAGGGATATGGGCAAAAGGCCTGCCAGCACCAGTGCAAGTATTTTAAAACCTGCTTTAAAGTTATTATACACAAAAGCTGCAAATTGTTCTTTGCTCCTTTTCATAGATCATGGTTCAATCATGCTTCACGAACTAAGGCAAACCAGTTTATGTAGTAGTTTTACAGCTTATTGCAGATAACCAGGTAAAGATACCCGACCAGTAAGAAGACTGCCTATTTCATCACCTAAAATAGCAATATCATCATTTGTACAACTAACTCTTCCCATAAGGTGGATGCAGTTGTATTCTAAAGAGAACTATCAAGCGGAGTAGCACGTTAGGAATTTCCAAGTAATCAATAGGCAAAAATGTCAGCCTGTTTTATTGTACAGCTGGGAGACCTCAACCAATAGGTTCCAGCATCTTCAACATGTTATGAGATGAGATGTTCACATAAAATTCACTACGACTACAGAAGTCTAGTCTATACTATAGTTTAGGTATAGACTAGAGTATAGTTTATAGACTCTTCTAGTCTATAACCTTATCCAACAGATGTTGAATAAAGAGTTCAAAGTGGCATTAGGTGAAGACATCAGTTGGAAGGATTGTGCTTTGGTACCCTCCGCTGGGACTGTACTTGCTGAACCTTGTGCATAAGTCCCGAGAGCCTTGCTCAGCTTTGCATCTCGCAGGACTACTTGCACACTTTATTACTTTGCTGAATCAGGGCCTCACATCTGTACTTACCTTCCAATAGGATGAACTGCTTAATTCAAATTAACCAAGCACTTAGGTGTTTTTCTGGATTAGCTGAATATGTAAATAAAGGATGAAAGGGATTCAATATCAGATTAATTTATGAAGTATCCTTAAACTTTCAACTTGATTCTTTTTTTTTTTTTTTTCCGATGCATCTACACACCAACACCATTTTGTGCCGATTCTACTTTAGTTACAAAATTTCTTAGATCTGACATTGTGACCACAAATCAAAACCTCAGTCTCACATCTGAAGAAGCCGTAACTTCTACCTTCCAGCTCCCAGCCTTCTTACACACATGCTTACACACGTGATGACCGAGCCCAAAGTTCACCCAACGATGGGCTAATTACCATCCTTTGGAAAAAGCAGGGCATGCCAAGCTATGCATTATGCACAGTACAATTATCGATGTAAGAGGAATAAAACAATCTGATGAAAATTTTGTCTATGAGTCATTCCAACGTGCGGAAGAAATCTCCAAATCTCTATGCAAATAGGCAATTAGAGGCTTTCCTTGTGAACTGCAAGTGATGCTACTATGCAAATACAAAGAAATAACAGGAAAAAAAACACTGTAAGACAGGAAACCTTGTTTGAACTCAGCTTGTATATAAGCCAGTGATCAAAATTTATGCTTTTTAAAGTTACTCCAATAAACTTATTCTACTCTTTGTATAAAGGCTTACAAAGTTGTGAATAGGTGCTTTGCCAGCATAAATACTTTCCGAGCCAACTGCTCATTTGGGTGGGGACCTTGATACAGCAGAAACATGTATTTCAGTTAATTCACATTTCTTACATTTGTTCTTGGTGAGAAAGGAGTAGAATCAGGCAGCTAGAACCGCAAAATGCTTTTATTCCCTCACTGTGAGCGATGAAGGTATATTTCACACGTCCGAGGGTCTGGATGGCTCTGCTGGTTATAAATCTATCCCCACCACCAGTGACGTCCAGAGGAGGCTTCGGGCGTGGGACGGCTCAGGGAGCTCCGCAGGTGCTGGGCTGGCACCGCTGGCACAGTGGCACAGAGCTGCCACTTCCCCCGAGTTTTGGGAGTCCCTGAACACTTGGGCTTGTTCCCCATCCCTAAGTGCATTTGAAGTCAAGACAGATTCCCTTTCACTGCATATGGGCTTAGTTCACGGACCCAATCCCATCCACCACAAACCACCTTTGCTGCACAGCTTTATGGTGGGTTTGCAGAAGCCCCCAGGCAGACAAATGTCAATTTAATTACTCAAATTGTCTATAAGCCACATTCACTCAAGGTTCAAGGCTACGTTCGATCCAACACTTCCCACCACCTTGCTACTATGCTGGGGTGACCCAAGCAGCAAAGACAGCCCAGCTTTCTAGCCCTTAAGCTCCCCATTTACAGGCCATGGGGACACAAGGAGCTGACCCTGGTGTAACTCAATACACCATGACCCAGGGTCCTGGGACTCACAGCAGCTTCCTTGGGAGCCAGGCCTGCAGCAGGGACCCCTTTCTGTAATTTTTCCTGGAGGAACGTCAAGAAGGTTTAATTCTAAATAGACACAACAACAATTTGAATACAGCTCTGTCAGTGAAACAATAATAATCTCACTGAGAGCAGTCAGCTTTCAACCAGGTCGTTGTTTTTAATCTGCAAGTGTCCTCCAAAGACGTCGCTTTCCCAGTGCTCTTTAATGTTTGCTATTAGCTCTGCAAGGCACCAAGGGGACTGTTCCTTTTTGATGAAGGTGTTTCTTGGAAAGTCAGGAAGAAACACATACTGTGCTTTAAAATACAGCTATGCATGACTGGGTCGGCTGAAAAAGGAGAAAGAAAAGGAGAAGCAAGTCCTGGTAGCAGAAGTATTGCTTGGGGCTGGTCTCTTATCGGGTTCAGAGAGGAGACACACTTCTCGCAGTGCAAACTGTTCTTTGGCATTCAACCACAATTTGTTTGTTCACTAAGACAAAGTATGTTGCTTTCAACTGTGCTCACTAATAATTGCATCACAATAAGATGAAAATAAGATCCCAGCTGTTTCCTGTCATAATATGGTAAACAACATGCTGATATTTTTGGCTGAGGTTACTATCAAGGTTTATTGACCAAGAGATTAAAATAGCGCATGGCAAAAATCTGAATCACTTCTTAGAACTGACAGATAACACACTGTGGGCTAACACACACTAATTTTAATCGGGGAAGCTTTTTTTATTTTTTAGCCTTTATTTTTGACCAATGAAAGCTATGTCTGCAGGGATTGTGTGTGTGCATGTGCACCTTAAAGGCTTTTTTGTTCTTTTATAGCCTCCAGCCGCCGCCCTAGGATCCACAAATACCGTGTCTCCTCTTGTGCTCCAGAGATGTTTAAAATTGCAATTCTTCAGCCCTCAGGAGGGCTTTAGTCTTCTGGATGAGGATAGCTCTATTTCATTTACTGTTGTGTTCGTTTTCCTTCAGTCCTGAGAAAGCCTTTTTTAAATTCATTTTGGTGAGTTGATTTAATCCAAGAACCCCCAGGAAGGTTTTATAGCTTTTAATATTAAGCTGCCACACTGCTCTTTGTTTATTCAGGTTGGTGGCTAGCATATGAGGTTTAAAGTTTTACCATCAATCATCTTTGGTGTCAGTAAAACAACCGAAAGCTGAAGTTGCCATGCAGAGGTAACCTATGGCTAGTCACAAGAAATTAGAATAAAAAGGAGAGAAACCTTCACACAATTATACAAAGTGATACAAAAAGCAGGGAAGTTATAACTTCACAGACTACAACGAGATCTCGGCATAGCTGGTCACTGACTGTTCCCAAGAGATAAAAGTTGGATTCAGTGCTCAGCAGAGAAATACAGCACTGAGCTTCTAAGCCAAGGCCTGGCCCAAGAGCTTTTTGGTAGAATAAGACAAATTTCAGTTTTAATGCTTCTCTTCTGTGCTTTTCTTTCCTTCTTTCAAGATGTCTGTGATGCCGACTTTACCATCCGGAGCGCACCAGCCCTGGGGATGGCAGGTAGTGCAACATCCCCTTCTCAAACCATTAAAAAACAAACCCAAATGCAATCTTCTCCAGATCTCCCAACTTTAAATTACTTGATTTGAACCAGAGGAGCATAAGGGAAATACAAATGAACCACTGAAGTGTATGTTGCCAAAGCAAAGGAAGGTACCACAAAAGAGTTGGTGAAGTTCCTATTAAAAAAAAAAAAAAAGTCTTGTCTTGAAGGGCATGAAGTCAACATTTTGTTTATGTCAGATAAGAATCGAAAGGCAGCTCACTTAACTTGGGTTTTGTGGTTTTTGGTATCTTAATTTCTGCCTGCTTGTAATATTTGTGAAGGAGGATAATCCCACGTGTGCCAGGAAATCCTAGGATAGTGACCAAAAGGTATAATTAGGATCAGGTAATTATTATCAAATTTTCTCCACATTTCAGGGACGTAAGATGAGATAAGTTATTTCCTGTCTCTCTCAAATTCTTTCCTGGATTATTTGAATAATGACATGTGGTTTAAAATGAATTTGTAATGGTGTTTAAAAAAGAAATCTCTTAAAAAAGTTTGTGCATCTGTTCTGCAGTACACACCTCTGCAGAAGACATGAAAGATGTGTTGTAATAAATCTGGAGATGAGTTAGGGTACCAAAAAGGGAAAAATAACTCCTTCAGCCTTAGGCAAACCATTTAATCTCTGACTAAAGTTTCATCCTAAATGAGGATAATAATATTGCACGGGTCAACTTCATTCAGGTGATGTGAGGATGGCTGAAGTAATTTTCAGAAAGCAGTTTGAAAAGGGCAAGTGAAGGACAAATTACTGTGATGCCATCTCAATTAAAACAACAGCAATAACAAAACCAAACCAAAATGCACACATAACCTCCCCCTAAAAACCCACCCAACCAACCAAAAAACAACAAAAAAGGACCACCAAGCCAAAGAATATCAAAGTAATGATTAACTGTAGCTTGTTTCTCTTCTCCCTAATTGCAGAGCCTCCTCTGCTTCTCAGCACTCCTAAACCCTCCATGAGTAGAGCTCTGCTCCCCCAAAACTGCTGAGAACTGTATGGGCGCCTTCCTCCATGGGCCCGCCTGGGGAAAGCTGGGCCATCTCTGCAACCAAGGAACAGAACACACCAAAAGCTGTAGTTCCTTTCCTTAAGGTTCTGATCTCTAGAAGAATTATTACAGCTTGAAATCTCCTCAAACAGTTTTTGTTAATGAAGAATCAAGGGATGTATTATTATTTTTTTTTCAATGGAGAACAAGGCCGCGTCATTTGTCATTTCACAACACAGGCAAACATGAATATCCGCTGCTTTTCAGTCCACATCCTCTCTTGTTTCAGGCAGTGGGAGCTTCTATTCTTACTGTGAAACGTATGTTGAAATGCGGTTCTTACGGATTTAAAGAAATATTATGCAATTTGATATAAACGTTCTCAAGTTCTTCCAGAAAGTAATGAACACCATAAATTGCACGAGCGCGGTGTGGCTGAGGGCAGTAACTAAGCAGGATCAACTGAGCCAGTTATTTTGTCAAGTGTGCACCATGTTGTTCTCCACGGAGAAAATACTACTGGAGAACCTCGTCTGTTCTGACAGTTTCAATAAAACATAAATTGGTGGCATAGCTGTCCCCTTTGTTTTTCTGTCTTTAGCTAGTAAACCATCTGAGCGTCCAAAATATTCTTGCCTTGGTGTTTCAGTAACCCGCAGGGACCGCCGGTTATGCCAAGCTGCTGGCTGCACACTGAGCTTTCTGCTCAGTTAGTTTCTTCCAACCTGCGTTCAAGAGGCCTTATTACTTCAGGGGTTTGTATTTTGATATCTTTCTGTGCTTAACCAAGATCTCCCACCTGGAAAATCCTCTGTTTGCAGTTAGGCAACGCGAGCCTATATAATTCATAACTGCAAAGGAAGGGAAGTCAGGCAAAACTTTAAAAAAAAAAAATGCAGTGGGCTGCATATGGCAAGAACAGCATTCTTGGGATTACGCGAGTTGGAGAGGAATAAAAGCTTTCACTGTCAACACCATGGAACAACCAGGAATGCTGTGGCTAGAAAATTCACGCTGTTCTCTCAACCTCCCCCTCCGAAGGGCTCCTCTATTGTTCCAGTTGGGATTTGGAGGATCCCTGACTTCTCCCCTCCTTCGAGATGACTCATTGCAGATGCCATCCCTGTCCCTGAGCAGTATTTCCTTCGGCTCTTGTCAGTGCCATCCTTTCATCCGACGGAGAGGTCGTAACTGCGCAACAAGTGGTCCTCCTCGTGTAAGAGCAGGAATCGAAACCAGCCCGGGAACCGACCAGCACCGTGGGGCCAAATCTGAAGACACATGGTACTCATTTATGGCTCTGTCGATGGCAGAGAATTTTTAATAGGCTATCAAGATAATTAAGTCTGAAATAAAGCTATAAGCATCTTTGACACTACCATGGGAATGTATTTCTGTATTTCAGTTTTACATTCCAGCATGTGTTACCTTCTACATAATCCTTTCCATCCTGGGGTGGTTCAGCAAGTCAAGGTTTTGGTATCTGATAGGAGAGGTGCTGAGTGCTCACTAATGACGGCAAGAGCTGACACAGCTCAGCAGCATGCGGGATTAAGCTCAGTATTTTCACACTGTCTGTGTGAACACACAAATCTTTGTAGATAAGCTACTTTTACTATCACCATTTCCCCTCTTTCAAGAAGGAAAATGTAACCAGCATCTCAACTGGAAAGCAAGCTGCCAGATTTAGGAAGCATCACAGCTGGTAAGTCTATAAACTTTGAGCCAGGTGAGCAGGGTAGCTGGGGAGAGAACTGTGGTTGCACCTCCCCGATGCACTTCTGAAAGATGGCACTTGGTGTTGAGCAAACTGCAAACAAAATAACACTGTAAAATTCAGATGATGATAAAATTGGCATTAAGCTGGCCTTTCTTCAGTCCTTTTCAGTTCCATCCAAGCACCTCGTCACCTGTTAAAAACGAAAGGGGTAATTCACTGACCACACATCACCGAGAGCCTGCCCTGGAGATGCGAGGTCTGTCCTCTTTTCTGCTGTCATCCAGCTGTCTCCTCCATGCAGTGCCACTTCTCCTCTTTTAGTTCTCTGCATTAAATGCCACCAACATTGCTGTTCGTAGTTGTACTTAAAGCTATCCCAGGCACACTTCTGATAGAACAAAATTCCTTTAATTGATAATGTGCAAGCAAACCACAGATGCTCTAAAATGATGTGCTGCTCTTTTATAAGTAAGCTTTCTTTCTCATTCACTCCTATTTAAGACAAAGAGCTAGAAAAATGTCAAGTTAAAATACTCTCTAATTCCTGCGTGCTGGCATATGCTTCTATTCTTCTTTGGCGAAAGTATTTTTTCTCCTTTCAACTGTTTGTTCTCTACTTTCTGTGTTACTCTCTTTCTCCAGCTGGCCACTTCATTCCAATAATTCATTCAGTCCTATGAAGTAGGCATACATTTGTGTATTTTCCAGTTGTGTCTGATTACCAAAGCTAACATTTGATCACCGACTTCCACACATGCATTATCATCATCATCTACCTCTTTTCCCTTTGACAGTCTCACAGTTGGTGAGAGCCTTCTCTCCCGCAGTTCCTGCCATATGGAGCTCCCGGTAACTTTCAACTCTATTGATTTCCAGTTCCTTTCAAATCCCACCTGAAAATTTGTTTTTCTGTGCTTGAATCTGAGCTGCTTCTTCCTTCTGTTTTGAAACTTTATGCTATACAGCATGCCATATTCTGCTTAATTCTGCTTTCCTTTCATAGTAGGCTGTTAAAGAAAATGCTATACAAGACACAAAATATGGCAAATGCAAAGTTCTGATTTATTGTAACAATCCCAGACTTAATTAAAGATTGGAGGGGCACCACTGAATCAAACTGATTAACGAATATATCAGTGGAATTGTATGTATGGTAGACATGAACCAACACGGAAGTAGAAGAATCAGGCTCCAAATAAAGACAATACTGATTTTATAGCATCGTAGTCAGCTTTGCCATGCACCTACAGATGCACCTACATCCATGAAAGGTTATTTATGAAATATAACCAGGGTCAGCGTCATTCTTCCTGAACAGCCTCCGTCAGGAAGTCCCAAATAAGAAAGAAAATGTAAGACATAGATGTCTTCGTCTGCATATGCCAAACAGACTGACCAGCTGCTCTCACTTATTTCAGATTCTTTGCTGCTTGTATGTGGCCCTCCAACAACTTCTTTTCCAAGAAAATATTTTAAACTTTAAATTTGTCCACCGTAAGTAGCAAGAAAAGAAATCTGCTGTCTGCAGATATTGAATCAGCAGAACTTCAGGTGCCAGCCTGCGGGGAGCTACGCCATTTGGGCTGCTCTTTTACATTTTTCACAAAACGTATACATTTCTTGAAATGCTTTATGAAAGGAAAAGAGCTGAAGTATGCAGTACCCTCCTGTTCGGGGTGCTGGCAGAGCGACAGATGAAACAGAAAGGAGAGAAGCAAACGGGCACGGAGGGATGGGCACAGAGGGGGGGACACCCTCCCTCAGCACGCAGCGCTCTCCAAACGCAGCCTCTCCGGTACGTGCTGGTCGCATGCAGAAACCTCAGGAGCTGTTTGAATGTGACATTATTCGGTGTCGATTTTCTTGTGAGTCCCAGTAGAAACTTCTTTTGGATTCTCACCTTCTTCCCCAGTGCAGCACAGCCCGCCGAGCCCCGATGCCAGCGCGGGCTGCCCCAGGGGTTAACTGGCAGCTGCTCCACAGCCAGCGCCAGGGCTCCTCGCTGCGAATCGCTTCTGTGGTTAAGATCGTTCAGATCTACACTGAGCTTCCCATTTCTGTGGGAGCACAAACGGGTCTCTGGGGAAAAATTCTGGAAGGATGTCAACACCGTGGGTTGAAGCAACCAGAGCAAATGGCAGAATTTCATCACCACCTCCAGTGCGTGCTTACTGTTTGTTTCTTAGTTTCCAAAGGGCTCAGCAGCTCTGCGAAACAAATACTGTCTGAATCCTCTTCACCTGCAGATTGGCCACAAAGCAAAGCTTTTATTTAAATGCCCAACCTGGAACCACAGAATCATTTAGACAGGTAAGGACCTTTAAGATCATCAAGTCCAACCATCCACCTAAACTACAGCTTATTAACCTGGTTTTAGATGACTCCAGCGTGTTCTGAGAAAGACAACTCTTTGAGAAAGTCTGGAGATCCATGGATCACGTTTCAATCACCAGGATTCGAGGCAGCACAGTTCGATAACTTTTTGCAGTTATCTGAGGCACCTGAGCTGGAAGTTCTCATGCGCCACGGACGAGGCTGGTTTGGAAGCAGACTTCCTGCTGTGGCTCACCATGGCCAGATGGAGGAAATTCCTCTCCTTCCATGTCATTTTTCCAGCACATACATAAAGCTTTGGCAAAGTCGTGGGAGCAGCCGTGGAACTGTAAAGGCAGGCCAGGACAACGGAAGTGAGGGCAAAGATTTTCTGTGAATTTTCTGTGCATTTAACACTCTACAGTATCTTTGAAAAAAAAAAATATGGGAAGATGGACAAAAAGCCCTCAACAGAAGGGACAATATTACTCAAGTCTTCCAGCCTTTGATGCATTAAGAATTACTTGGGGCACATACCCTGGACATAGGCTTATCTTGCTCATCTCTATCTTGCTGTTTCTTTACTCATAGCTCCCGAAATCTGCAGACAGTAGCACCATTCCCATCAAGGATAAGGTGTGGCAAACGTTAGAAGTTCCCTGTGCTACACAGCAGCTAAAATTTCAGAATGATGCATCACAGCATTCATCTGAGAACAAATATATTTAGTTGGCATGGAAACAGTAAGTTAGGCTGAATGTGGTAAATATCCAGCAGTCATAAAATATTGAGCAAGTCAGAATAATAAACATTAAAAATGAAAACTCGCTGAATGCTTTTGAATCATAGCTCTTTTACAATTATCACTCCTGTTGTCATTTGAACACAAGTGAAATCCACTTAACAAACTAAGCCTTTCCATTTTATTCCAAATTCTTGTACAGCATCCTTATTCAGATAACTCCTTTCTCCCTTTTTAATAATCTATCTGAGAAAAAAAGAAATTAAAGGGCTGGAAACCTATATTGGCATTCCCCTTCCTTTGTCAGTAATATTCATGAATTGAACATAATTGATTTTCTGTCTTCAGAGAGTGTCTCTCTTTAAGTCTCTAATTGTGACTTGGCAGTTTGGAGGACTATTCCTAAGGTTTGAATACCTATTGTGATGTTACCTTGATTATTCATGAACATGACAAACTTTTTTTTTCCCCTGTATCATCCCCTTATTAGAAATTTTATTTCATACCCAATCCAGCCCTACATTTAAAAATATTAGACTGAGGAATGAAAAGAATAGACGTGTTCTTTCTGAAGAAATCTTGCATCCTTTCATGCAATCATCGAAAGAAAGATTATTGGAGTTTCCTACTGTTCTGAGTTGTGTTGATTATCCTTACCAAAAGGAAATTGAAATTAAATGAGGTATTTTAAAGAAATCTAGGTAATAAAGCAAGAACAAGATCACTATCATGATTTTTTATACAGGCCCCAATTCAGCAAAATTCTTTGCACATGCTTAAACTCCCATACTCATTGAGGCACATGCTTAACCTCTTAGTGATGCGTCATGTTTAATTACACATACACAGGATGTGAAATCTGCTGTATGAACAATTTGAATTTTTTAACTATGACTGACAACCGCATCAAGCTGTATAATTCACGGAAGAGAAACATTTTTAATAGAACGAAAGGCATTTCTGTCAGATATCTTGTCTTGCATTAGATCCGCGCACGTATCAGAGACAACCATGCAACACACCTCAAGAACTATACTACAGGCATGGTACAGGAATATAATCTAAATGGGATCAGTTTCCAAATTTAATATATTACTGAGATATAAGAAATTTCATTATTGCTTTGCAAAGAAAACATTTAGGTGCGCCCAAATTTCCTAGGAACCTTCTTAGACTATTTTAATCGTCTTGGGACTATATACCAAGAAACCTATATATATAAAGCTATATATTAGGGGTGAGTTACACTTTATTTACTGCTAGCTTGTCACTTGCCATGAACGCACTTACAAACATCTCAAGAAGTCAGACATCTAATTTTTGAAAATCATCCAGCATTTCAACATGAAGACAGATGATATACCCAATTGTGAGACTCCAGTCTAGAAATGACAGTACTGACCGTAGGCACCATTGCCCTAGATAGCCATGATTAGTGGAGACAGGAGATCCTCTAGTGAAAGGGCACAATGATTTAGGTTAGTCAAAGTGGGAACGAAAGGTAAAATACTGGAAACAGTGCAATGAGTGAAACCACTTTTGACAAATGTACGTCCATTGGGACTGCAGCACAACATTCGTGTAAAGTTGCCATGCTGCGGCATGACAATCTGTCCCACTGGTGAAATGACACAGATAGACCACGATTGCTTCTACTCACACCATAAGAAGATTGAAAAAGTAAACAGGAATAAACACAGGTTCGTACAATAACACGAAATCCTGGAATGAAAAGGCTCCATAAAAACAAGAGCTCCTCAGGGCTGCAACGTCATGCTCACCCCCAGACAGCTCATGGCTTGCCATCAGAGTCCTCCTAACAGGCTTCTGCCCTGCTATTTACAGGACAGTTTATGTCAGTGGGTTGACTCTGCCTCTCTGGATAATTATCATACAGAAAGGTTAACTCTGTGCAATCACCAGAGGGTTACTGGCACTAAGAGCTAAGCTCTGTGGGTCTGTCAGTCACTCCCGGAGCCTGAAGAGTTATAAGGACGCTGCACTGAAAAGAGACAAACATGGAGCACTGAGATACCACCCAACAAGCCATAACGAGAAACAGCTTTTTATTTTTAATTAAAAGCACAACAAAATGTTTTTTCATGTCTCATTCATTTGTTTGTTGTTGTTATAGAATCAAAACACAAGATTTTTCCCTTTAATGAAAAACAGAAGCTGTTTAACCCTCTCTCCTCCTTACTTAAAGACATGTAAAAGCTCAGAAGAGAGGCCTTTGTAACTGTGCCAGTGCAAATTTTGATGTTTTATGCAATCCTGACACAGGGAATATTTTGTAAAAGCAAGAGAGCAAGTTGTAAGTTACTGCCTTAAATATTTCAGCTCCCTAATCAACTGAGGAGTCATCTCAGCTGCTGTTAAGGCTTGATGAACATGCTCACAGGTAGTCTGTCCTCAGCATAATGATGGGGAATACACCAGAGCTGTCACTTTTGCCTTTTCCTTCTGGACAGAAAAGCGTAACTATGGGATTCACCAGTCACAGAGGAGACACGCTAACAACTTGCAAAATGGGTGTCGGCCTAAAAAACCAAACGCACCTACGCAAGAACTGTCTCAACAGACGCAGCCTGTTCAGGAAATCTCAGTGCAGGAGTGGCAGGGACAGCACTGCGGAGGAGCTAAGGTATAAGCATCACCACAAAGCCACCAACGTGGTACTGCTTTAGAGAAAGAGCTCTGAGCTGGGTGATGCAGCAGTGTCATTTAAGTAACATTTCTGATCCATTTATATTGAGAACTGTTCCCTCCCAGCAGAGATGGTCCTTCATTAAATCTACCCAGGCAGGATGTTCCTGCAGGTGGGCTTGGACATGGAAATCTCCTAAGAGAAGACCTCTGAGGCATTAAGGATAGCCCATCCCGCCAATCTGCGTGTTCTTAACTTTTACCTCAGTATTTCATAAGTCATTTTTTGTTTCTCCTCCTAGATACCCTCACAGAAAGGGTCAGAAAAAAAATGCCAAACAGCAATAGCAAAGATTAAAGAAAAAAATAACAAAAATAAGGCATTTGCTAGAGTACCGTCACTTCACAGCATTCAAGCCAATGTTGTTTCCCTGGAGGGACAACCATGCACCAAACAGCTAATTGCCCTTCTTTTTTGGGAGACTGAAGCTGAAATGCAACATTGTAGGCCGGCCACCAATCACACCGAACTCCCCATTGCAACTAGGGGTGAACGTGGCCCAGCATCTATGTTTGTAAGGCAGAAGGGGAGAGAGAGAAGTAAAGCTTATCACCGGTTTTCCTAAGCACAAGTACCTGAGGGTAAACATGGGGGGTGAACAAGGGCTCCTACCCGCAAGCAGGATAATGACAACTGGGGGGACATATTTGCAATTCCTCATCATTACTTTTACAGCCACCCCAAGTTACTCCGCAGTTACAGGTACGGTTTGCGCACCACCAAATAAAGTTCTGAAATGCAGCAAAACCTCATTTGTATTGGAGATCCATGAATCTGCACGCGATTCAGATTTCCACAACCTCGACATTTTCCTGAATGCGCCAATTTAATCTGGTTTAAAAGCAGATCATTGGCTTTCTGTTTCAATACTGCTCTGTAAATTACATGCACTCTTTCGCTTGAAGCACACTAAATCTCTGATTTCACTGAAAGTGTCCACATGAATTTTAGCAGTATTAATCATATGGAAGTGTTTACAGACAACATGCTAGGACAATGAACGCATAAGATCAGCAATAAAGATTATTTTTTATCTCAGTTATTGTCCAATTATAATTCTCTTAATACAAGCCATTAACAAACAGGTTAGAATAGTCCCAGGAACCTATGGTAAAACACTGGAAAATAAATGCATCATTTAACAGCTAGAATAGCTGAAATACCAACTTGAAACAGAGAGCAAGAGATAAGTATTTGCCCGTAGGGCTCAGACGGTTTAATTCTCTTTTATTAACAAAAACAGAAGAGAAAGCTCGCTGAAAATTTTGCAGGAAAAGATGTGTTTTTGCTTTGAAGCAAGGTATTACTTTTAACCATCGAACCCCCTTGCCCAAGGGGAGGGGACTGGGGAGAGCAGCCCTACCTGCATGTGGGCCTGCAGCTCCTTGTGTTGCAGCTTCTTCTCCGCGGCGCGCGCCTGGCTGCGGCAACTTTCCGCTTCGTCCTGCAAGGCCTGAAACAACACCAAGGGGTGCAAAGCACACGTGAGACCCACGGGACGGCACAAAGACTCACAGGCAACGCGGCGCAACGATCAGTTGCGGGATCTCAGATTTTGGTTAGTGTCTCGTTTGTGCAACCTGTGCTTCCCAGGAGGGCTTTCGCAGCGTACAAATAACTCTTCCTCAAAGGCAGACCAAAAGGCCTCTGGAAATCCCTGTCTGGAATTTCAGTGAAATCGCCCCCCGTGCTACTGCAGTGGGAAAGTCACTGAGCCGAGGGGCTCCCCTCCTGCCCTGCAGTGCAGTCGAGCATGTGAGCAACAAACGCAGCATAAATGGCAATAAATAAAGGGAATATTATGATCGTGTCACTTTACCACAACCATCCAGTCTCTCTTTAGTTCAGAAATAATCACTTCTAAACCGAGCTCGTAAAATACATTGACAAATTTATTTTGTCATTATTGTTCTTCTTATATATTTATTTTTATTATGGCAGCCCCTCGGAGCCTTGATCTTTTTGTTATGTGCTTCACAAAAGAAAAGTCATGCCCCAAGGAACTGATAGTCTGTGTTATTTCTAACAGATACACACCAAACAAACAATACAAAGTTTCAAAGATTTTTTTTTTAAAGTTTCCTAGCCATTGTTGGATGTTTGAATACACACTTAACGTTTACTTACACACTTACTAAAAGCTTAGTTATGTTGTCAGCCTGAATAAAGGCATTGTTAGCTGCAAGTGCTGACTTGAAGCAAAGTGCACAATGTGGATGTTAGATTGACATCAGCACAGAGGCGGCTGTGGCAGCAGAAAGGGAATATTTTGAGCTATCTTTTGTATGCCAGGAAATCAGGGCACAGCTACCCATCGGCTGAAAAGCGTGGAGCAGGGTGAGGACCGGCTCTGAGAAGGGACCTGCCCTGGGGATACGCTACCAGATCCACTGAGGTGCCTCCAGGGTGGCTGTTTTAAAAGCTGAGCTGCTCGGAGAGCTTGTGTGGGGTGTGCTGCAAAGCAGGGACCAAGAGTCCCTGGAGTCCTGGTGCCTCTTGCAGGACACGCGGTGTGTTTCTTGTTCTCATGCTTCCTTTCTCGTTCTCGTTCGCTTCCTCAAAGCAGAACGCCCGTTCGTAAATCAGGATCGTTAAAAGTACACCAGTACAAAGATTTAACAGAAAAAAACCCTTGCTCCTTCCACAGCACTGAAATACTGTGCTCCCAAATCATTTACGGGATAAAATTGCTATGGAGATAAGATAAGAGGACTACTTATGATAGATCTTGCACATTGTTTTGAAGTGATGCCAGGCATTAACTTTAAAGTCTTATAGCTATAAGACTATTACATGTTCGAATGCCAAAAAATTTAACCAGACCCAAGCATGAACTTCAAATCTGCCCAGGGACTTTTATGCTATCATCACTTCTGAGAAATGTTAAAATCCAGTCTTGAATATATGACTGATCTTCAACACTCAACAAGTTTAACAGCACCATTCATTTACATGAATATAATTAAACGCGTGTGAATTGGAGGCTTTTATTTTGTACATTTAATATCGTAACTTAAAATACAAACAAGCCTACCTTGTTTTAAAACTTAAAATGATCGGATTGTGCAATGTGGAAATGTAACACACAAAGAGCAGGGCACTTGGCGTATTGGAAAGATCACTAAAGAAACAATTATTTTGACAAAATCTTCCCGTAACACCCAAGTGTCCAGGCATGACCAGTACAGGATGGCTCTCAGGAGCATTCACAGAGCACACCTGGGTAAACTATAAAGTCAGAGCTGCCTTCTGCTGCTTCCACGTGATCAGGTTATACAACCCAAACAGCTTGGCACAGTGAAAAATGAGGATTCCCTCCTAGCACTCATGAGCAAGTTTGACTCTAATGCACAGCTTTGAGGATGACCAAGGCATAGCACATACACCCAGCCACTTCTGAGTGTATATGTATGCATTTGTCTCAGAGAACAGGTACCTATCACACAAATCCACAAGTACTGAATACAAAATGGATGGATTATTTTTACTTTCCTACAGCAGACAAACATACTTTGCAGAGCATAAATTGAGAGGTCCCTCTAAATCCAAGGGTTTGTGATGCATCTTGAAGTAATTTCATTTGGGAAATTCAGATGACACATAGTCTTTGTTAGGTCCACCTACTCTAGGCAGTACTTGTCTGCATGGAGCCTACATACTCTGTTTCACTCAGAGAGCAATGTCTTAAACAAGCACAATTAAAAAAAAAATATATGTATATATATTAAACTATTGTATAAAGTATAACAAACTATGAAGTTTTATAATTATCCATTCATCAAGTGTTGAAACCAATGTACTGTACGAGTTTACAAACTTTTCCAATCACAATTGGCTGTTGGCTCCTTTTGTATTGGGGCTGCAGAAAAGACAAAGGCCTCCAAACAATCACAGATGCTTTTAACTTTATCATTTTTTGACTATTGCTGGTGAACCTAAACGTGTTGCACACTGGCTCTCCTGCCAGTCACTTTGTAGCTTTGTTTATAAAGGCTGCCCTAGAAGTAATTCAGAGTGTTCATTTGGATATTTCAGCTTTTGACTCTGCACCAGGACAACCTAGTAAAACCAAAAGATCAGTACTTGATCAAAGCCACGTGAAAAAAAAAAAAAAAAAAGTAACTCAAAATCTCATGGTTGCTGTAGATTCCTGCATGTGATTATCTCTGAAAATAGTAATTAGAAGCAAGCAAGATTGTTGCCCATGATTTTAATTTTCTAGGAGGAATCAGGATGGCTGTCACGAATAATGCACCCTTTTGAAGATCACATTGAAAAATGCCTCCATTGTCAAAAAGCTTAACATGCAGTGGTCAGAGGCTGAATGCTGATAGCGATTTCTGAAGCCACCCAGCTCCACCACATCTTTTCTGTGTCTGACAGATAAGTTTTCACCATGTCAAAAGCTCTTAAAAACAGCAGATGACTTATCCCAGGTACACCAGAGAACATCTATTTTGTAAAATTAAACAGTTTGGTTTGGTTTAGAAATGCAGTTTTTATTCCACAGCTTCAAAGTGTCAGGTTTTGCCCAAAGAATAACAGTGTTTATAGTTAACAGCTATTGAGATGAAGAAAAGACATAAAAAAGGTAAAAAAAAAAAAAAGGCCAATTTTTGAGTGTCAGAGGCTTTTTTTCCCCTGAATGCAAAACAAAGCCTAACTTAATAAGTTCAGTTTTTCCAGGTACAAAATTAATCCCCTTCTCTCATCTTTGCTAAGTTGGCTTACATCACTGTTATAAAGACAGTATTTTTTTTCAGTTAAACCCGCTTTCAAATGCCATGTAAACATGTTTGCTGTTGAAAGTCTACACCATACCTGACCTTGGAAGTGCTTTGTGTTGGCCTGAGAACAAAGAAATGAAATGTTTTGCTTTCCAGCCCAGATATCCTACACTTTGAAAAGCACTTAAAAATGTAAATGAGATAATAAGCTCTACTGCAACAATGTGGGTGAATTACAGCTGTATAAAAGGAACATTCATTTGATTTATTTATAAAAATGGAAAGGATCCTAAAATAAATGTATAATGTAAATGTTTTGGTCACATATGACACTGGGAGACATGAGAGGGATGGAAGAGAAATGTAATGGTTTTGAGAGCGTGCCACCAAAATATTGCTGTCATATTTTGGGACCTCAAGTGGAGCCGGTGGATGAGTCCAGTATTGTCACTGTGCTAGATGACATGTTTGGTTACCGGCTGATCTGAAAGGAGAAATGAACAGCTGAGCTTCATTTCCAGCGAGGCACTGCTTTCCTATTATTCTATTGTGGCTTGATTATCATCAGCAAAATGGTTAATTAAATTTCATTTCAAACTCAACTTTGCTCATGGTAACTGAGAGCACTTGGGAGACAAGAGAGAGGCACATGTGGAATTAGTGCTGAGCTTGGCCTGTGCAGCTCGCAGAGATGATGATGCATGAGACCAGAGGAATTCAGCCTGGCTTCTGGGTGCCAGACTGAGGCTGCAAAGGATTTCTTAAAAAACAAACAAAGAAACAAAAAAACCCTAAACTTGTGAAGTGTATAGTCTTGACAGACAGCCGCAGAGAAAGAAAAAGGTATGATGCCAGCATTACAAAATCCCTTTTCAAGGCAGGAATACATCTTTGGCATTAGTTACAAGGCTTAATCTAAATCAACTAAAAGCGGGTAAGAGAAAGATTTCTACAAATCACATGACCAAGTATGAAATGGGAATATATGAAGGATTTAGTCCTTAACACATGAAAACTGATTTGATTATCCTTTAATCATAGGATATTTCAAAAGAGAAGTGCTGGATTCACTGAAAAAAAAATCAGTTTAGTAAGAATTACATAAACAGAAATCATAATTAGTTTGGATTACTTAGTATTAATTGTTACTGTGGTGATACCGTATTTACAATGTCATACTTTTGGTGGGCACCTGAGTGTAGGCAGGGCATGATTCCTGCTCCCATCACACCAACGGCAGGTCTGGGATCAGGATGAACCTGGTAGATGTTTCTCTTTGGTACTGAGGGTTGAATAAATAAGAGGTATTTACCATGGAAAGGAAAATCTTCTAAAAATATAAAAAAAAAAAAAAACGTATTTTTATTTTGAAACTAAAAGTGTCTGCAGAAAAGTCATATATCGTCATGCTCAGATTATGCCAGGTAATGGCCCAGTCTTGTCTTGATATACTTATATAAATCTTGTTGGCTCTAACAGCACCTCTGCACACACAGATGTGCATCTGTATCAAGAAGAGACCTCAATATTTATGACCAGTGCAAAGTTAATACTACTACTAAAGGTAGTAATAGTTAGCACTTTTCATCTTCAAAGAATTTTTTAAACATTACCGAATTAATATAATTAGTTAATGAAAGATGCAGTAATAAAAGCTACCATAATTACCTACTGTAGTTTTAATTATCTCCTTACTAATGTGCACAGAAGAAGGCTTCCACTTTACATCCTCAAAACATGTGCCAACAATAATTTTGAATGCAGGCCCCTCTTTAAGTGTCTTCTAAATTCAAATTACATCCATTGATGTGTTTTCTCTCCCGGTTCATGAGAAGAAAACCTAGCTCTGGAAGCCTAAAGTAAATCCATGTGAATGTTCACAAAAATTAAAGCAAATTTTGTTTCAGAAATATATATGGAGATGCTTTACAATTATGTTATAGAAATGTCTGATCTTGAGTACCTTTATCTCTCCATGCAGCTGTAAGTATGAGCTGTCTGGGCAAAAAATTCTTTATACTAGGTGGTCTCACAATTTACAGTGTCAAACACAACTCTTACTTAAAGAAAACAGGCCAAGTATCCCATCAGAATTAATCTAGGGTATTTATTTTCTAACTAACGTTCTATACTCACACATGTTTTTAAAGCAATCATTATTTCTTTTAAAGTATTTTATGGAGATCAGCAAACGTGTCTGGGTTTATTCCTACTAAAGACAGAGAGTGAAAAATATTTATGAAGATCACCAACGTAGCTCCACCAGTAAGAGCAAAAAAAGTGTATTTTTAAGATGCAAAATGCAGATGTTTGGGCCAAATTGTGGATGCATTATCACAGGGTATTGTTTTTCAGTAGAGCTTTGTCCACTGACACTGCTCTCCTCGGCCATGCTTGTTCTCTGTGCTGCATTCCAGCACATGACTGCCTGAAAACCTCTGTACTTAAGTTCTCCCTTGTTTTTGGTGGAAAGCAAAGGAAATCTTATGGTTTTAACCTAATACATATGTTTGCTGTTCACATATGGAAAAATTCCTTTCTGGTGGGAACTTTTTCGCTGTTGCTGCAACACACTATATATCCAAAAAGTCTCCTTTGATGTTGAACTATTGCTCCACTACTCATTATGCTACTGATTCAATATGAAAGGCAAAAATTCTGTGGCTTTTGTTAAAACAATAGCTTTGTTTTTGCAAACAAAGTTTTCCACAACCTATATGCAGGGGCCAACATTGCTGCAACAGAAAACTAAAATTTATTATTTTATACCAAAAATAGTTATGACATTTAAGAACTCCAAGTTATTCTTTCATCCTATAGGTAACATTACAATTACTATTATGACTGGACAGAAAATTTATGCTTTATTGCTCCCCATGAATAGAAATTAAAACACCGTGAGCAATATGTAAAACTTCTTGAACACATTCCTTCCCGTGACCTTCTAGCCTTTTGCCATCAGTTCAACTCCATTACCTGGGTGAAGCTGTTAATAAGTGGGTATGGGTGAGGGAGGGAGAAGTCCTGTAAAGGCCGTCTTGTCCCTGTCCTACACAATGACAGAAGTACAGATCTGGAAGTCTTCATGCCTAATGTATAAAGTCAGCTACTAGACACTATTTAATGAATAGCGAACATGAATTACAACATGGGATGAAAATGCAAATGTTAGCACCTTTTTAAAAGTGTCCCTAAAACAGCTGGTTGCCCATTGTCTACTGGCACTATAAGAAAAAAAAGTTTCTTTGGCTAGGAATCAGATAAAATGGGCAATTTCCAAAGGCACAGATGCCCACTCCCACTTGGGATAACGTGAACTCCCATGTACTGAGATTTGGAAATCTGTCCCGCTTTGCCGACATTGCAAAATGGGAGTGGAGATCTTGCAAACTGAGCCCTCATTGTTGGCTTTGCCCATTTAAGCACACACATCAAGCCGTTCCTTACTGAGCTAGCCTTTCCTGCTTCTAAAATTTGCCAGTAGGAGATGCCGTTGTGAAGTACAAGAACTTCTTCCCTTCAGGGAGCGTGGGAAGAAAGAAAGGGGTTCAGGGCGGAAGAGAATAATTTGGCTCGATGACCAAAATTAAGTCTCTCCAGTAGCATTGAAAAAATTTGCAAGTAGGTCACTTAACCTACACAAGAAGCACATATCCAAACATTTTTCCAATGGGGTAGGGTCTAATGCTACACGCTATTTGAATTGTTCGTGATTTATAAGCAGATTGATTGACAGCATGTTTTATGCTTTGGCTCTTGAGTAGATCATTAGCATGAGTTCCTGAGCAGTCCCTTAAAGATTTCACATCGGACTTCATCTAGACCAGGCTCTTTTGGAGATTCCCAAAGTGCTGTTAGTTTTGTCAACATGCAGCCTCTTTCCTGCTCTGTTCCTTTAAGACACCATTGTGTTTTTGGCTTTTTCTCTACATATCTAGTTTAGATTATCAAAGTTTTTGGACCATTTTTTTCTGCCAAGTCTTTAGCCATATACCCCTAAAATACACTTATGCCACCAGTGGAGCTACTCAAGGGTTTACAATTAGGCAAGGGCCCAAGCATTTTGCTGAGTCCAGACTTTACCACATTGCACTATAAACTGAATTCATTTGAAATGCAAAGGGTGTCGTGCACCGAGCAGTCCTGCAAAGACAGCAATTCAAAGAAAAAAGCAGGATAAACTGTAACATTCGGCATTTAGTTCTGAGAGAGCCAAGGAAAGAAGCATTTTCACTTTGTTTTTAGTGGCACAGGTGACAGGACAGCGGGAGGCGAGGTTCAAAGAGCAGCAATAAACTTGCTTTCATCTGGCTTTCTCAATGAACCACAAAACCCAACAAGCAGTTGCCATGTGCAAGCATTGTTTGGTCTATTACCGGAAAGTTTTCAGCTTGTCGCAGTGAGGTCATTCTGAAACCCTGTCAGCTGGGGAGATTTACTGTAAGATTTACCTGGAGAATCTCGTTTGGTTTTTCCTTTTCTGCTGCCGACGTTCATCTCATGGCCAAGAGCACCTGCGAGCGCTCCGGCTGCCGCGAGGAGAGCGGCTGAACTTTTTCCCCCTTTCACTCTCGGAGGTGCAGACAGAAACACCGACAGTTCGCATACACCAGATAAAACGAATCTTTTAAACCCAAAGATACCATGACATCTTAAGCACACACTTATGAAGGGAAAGTTCAAAACTCCATTTTAAACCACTTATGAGGGGATTTACCAAGATTCTGCCTAATGTTCAGCTGACGCATTGTCAAAAACATTTATCACGAACCTTTTGAAGTTTCCTAGCTCCCCCCTAGTTATTAAAAAGGGAACTGCAGAGTTTGTTATCAGCCTCAGAGCACACAGAAAATACCTCAGGTATTTTTTTAAGTCAACCTTTCAGTCTGATTTTGAGACTATTATATGAAATAAAACATCCTCAATCAGGTTACCTCCTGACATGCCGAATGCCAGAGTCGAACAGAGATACCTGCTACGCCTAATTGAGCCATGAGATGATCTTCATTTTCTAATTTGCTTTTTATTAAAAACTTAGCAATCAAAGGAAACAGCGAGGAGTCTGCCACTTGGAGAGCAGGTTTCCTGCAAAGACCTGACATCTCGGCTTCAACATTTTCAGACTACTTCTTGAATTTTTGATGCTATGTCATAAGAACATCTAAAACGTCGCATCAGTGGAGATGTTATGTTAGTGAAAAATTGCTATTGTGTGTACAAATTATCAAGTAAAACATCTGGGTTTGCTGTTTGCTGTATTCTTACTCTACAAAAACAAACACCAGGGGATCTAGCAGAGTTTCCTGAACATCTGACTCATGATAAAGCATATTTATCAATCGCTTGCTGAATAAGGCAATCTTCTCACTGCCGGGGGCTTCATTCCCAACCCGGTTTATCACCAAACTGCCACTTTAAGTGAGTGTCCTGAAACTTTACACCTGGAGACCCGATCAGGGTTTCAGCAGCCCCCCGGTGCTCTACGAATGTCTCCTTGCAGTGCATTCCTTGTCACAGATGCATGAAGAGCTGGTAATATAAACATTTCGAGCAGGCTTTACAAATCATCTTATTTTGCTATGCTCTTTTTTAAAAGTAAATATGAAAGGCCGAGATATTTCTAATCAATAGGCTAATCTGATTCCCGGTAAGAACAAAAGAAAAACTATTTATTTTGTGCAATGAGCCAGCAGGTTGCCCAGTACTGCTGGAATTCTCCCCATTACAGAAAATAACACAAATTCCCTTACACACAGGCACACACACTAACACAGAAGAGAGCTAATAATGTCTTTATACCTTTCAAAGTAACCTTAATCAAAAATATTAGCTCACAAGGCAAACCACTGCTTTTTGAACTGAACAAGAGCTAGCTTGACTCACCAGTGCCTGCACATTCAATACATGTAAGATGTGAGAGGCAACAAAGTAATATCTTCTAAAATGATGTCTTTGAGCCAAAAACAGGATGATTTTTGACAGAGGAGGATGTACGCTTGGAAACTTAGAAACTTTCATTCAAAGTTCTGAAAAAAAAAAAAAAAAGACCTCCAACCCAATTACATTTGCAACTAGACATAATAGTGCAATTGCTCCTATTTAAATGTATATGCAAAAACTGAACATTTTTGAACCTTGTTTTTTTTTTTTTTTTTTTTTTTTTTTTTAATCGTGTTGAGATGAAGCTCATTTACTTAAAAAGAAAAAAATGAAAAAGAACATCCTCTGCAGCTGGTCAAACAGATTACGAAACTCTAATCTCACTAGCCTGAGGAAAACAAAAACTGTTTTTCAAGTATCTGTTTTACAGAGCACTGACTTTATACTTTCTAAAAGATGCATTAATAGAAGTGATCAGAACATCCCAGAATGTTTCTGATCTAGTTTAATCGTATGACGTTATGACAGAGATGCTTGCTGTCCTAATGCCAGTGATTTTAAACATTTCTAAAATCCTTTACATTCATATTTTTTCAAAAAATTAGACATGGCTTAAGATCTATCCCAGCTTCTTCAGAAGTTTTTCCTCCTATTTTGGAGCTCCAGAATACTAATACAAAATATTTTAGACAGGGGAACCGACACAGGCACACATAGCAGAGAACAATGTAAGGCTCCCCAACCTATTTAAGTGTTTCTGTTACCTTTTTATTCAAAGCATTTTACTCTCTCTCCTACATAAATCCTTTACTGGGAGTACCCACCACTGTATTTCTTTAGCTCTAAAGTTTGGAGCTAAAGTTTAAGTCTTTTTTGCTGGAACCACCAATAAAAAATTAAGAATTTGGGTAGCTTAAATGTATGGGCCATGCTTTCCTTAAAAACAATCACTTACAACAGATATTTGGCTTATATAAAAACATGCAGAATGCATATTGGATGGTACATATTGAAGGGATTTTGCCTACAGATTCCCAGCAGAGCTGTGCCCCCTCTGAGCTGGCTCTGGTCAGATCAGATAGAAAGGGACACCTGGGCAGAGAGCACTGCTGCACCCATCACTGCAACTGCTTGGCTGGTCATGCTGCAAGCACCTCCACTTGATTTTTTGATAATGTCCCCAATATCGGTCAAATTAGGCACAACGTAAATATAGGTGAACTAGGAAGAGGACGAGAGGGGAAAAAGACTTGCCAAAGCTATTTGCGCCCAAGATTTTTTTTGTGGGATGTCAAGAGCACTCACCACACTTATAACACAGCAGATCTGATTTCAATGCAGTTTTGACTTTGTTTTTTTCTTGGTTAAGTGTTACTGACCCAGTTTTGAGCTGAATGATGGCTGAAAGACGGTGCTAATTCAATTAGCTGACCTTTTTGTAGTGGCAGGAAAGTCACATGTGGAAGGGAGGTGACCTTGGTGCCACCCAGAAGAAATTTTTGTTACTTGTGACCCTAACCAGTATCCTCAGATATCCCCCTGCCTTCCTTTCCAAGAAACTGCACAGGATCATGACAAGGCAGTTAAAATACTCTCGATGGTTCAATCTCTCACCTCTCAATAACAGAGTGAGTGGATTTAGAATCAGTGCCACTTACAGGCAGAAATGTGGCTTGCATTACATTGCTGATGGGCTGAAGATTGTACAGGCTACTTGGTGCCCTGGTGCCTGGTTGAAATGTGATTTACAAGGAAAACAAAGATGAAAGGATAAAGGATGAAAGGATCAAGAAAGCCCAAAGGCTTCTGTCAGAAGTGGTACCTTTCCACTTTACTCCCTTGCTCTCTACAGGTGTTTCTGGATTCTCCATCAGCCTTTATTCCTCACGTGGCCTAAAGCAGATTTGAATTCATTAAGACAATTCTTAATTCTAGGCAACTTTCATACATTTAAGCCCAAGCTCCTCTCGCTTTGTTGATACTGTTAGGTGCTTTCCACATTAGAGATGAATTTATGAAAAACACATCACTAAAATACAAAAACAACCTGACCAATAACTACAGAAGTAGAGGAAAATGTCGTGTCACTGCAGTGCCTGTACCTTCAACTCTATTTATGTCTAGTTCTCACCATCTCAAAATGATATACCAAACCCAGAAACCGTAAATAAGGAATGTTTTGTCTCAGACCACCATGGGCACTATGGGCACAAGGGGCACAGCCACCACCCAGACCCCCAGAACAGAAATCCAGCCAAGACTCAGTGAGACATCACCTCTGGCTCAGCAGCAACCTTAACCGCATCCTGCCGGAGAGTATATCGAGGAGAAGCCCCTAAACCTTCAGCTTGTTTTTATCGTCTTTCCTGAGTGTCTGCTATCAGAAAACTGAGCCCAGTGGACTCTGGTTTGACCCAGTACAGCCACTGCTATTTTCCTTGCACCCAAACCCCTTTGTGGTTTATCTTCTAGAAGACTTTCAGGCCTCCAACTGACAACCTTCAAACCCCCCTCTATACTACAGTCATCATCCAAAATGCTCTGAACAAGGAAAATATCTCAAACCAATGTTCTTTTGGTTTCAGAAATGCTTGGCGAGAACATTTCTGTGCAGGTAGAAAAGGCTACAAGAGCTTGAATGGCTGAGCACCGCTCGCTCAATGCTAAGTGAAGGACTGCCAAACCTGCTTGGCACGTCTAAAAGGAAGGCAGGCTCTTTTCATTTTTTTTTTTTTTTTTAATATGTAAGTAGTTCCAAATATTCTTATATAGATGACATTTTTAAAATGCAAAAGCATTAAAAATAACAGAAAACAGATCAAGTTCTGAAGCACCACCGGTTTCTCATTTGGGCAGTTACACACTAACGGCTCTCGTTAGACCTACGCAGCACAAAGAGCAGAGCTTTCCAGCTCCTCCACACACACTCAGAAAGCTATCCCTTACCACAAATGAGACATAAACTGCAGGAAAAACAATATATGATGAAGTACGAAGGAACTCAGAATTCCAATATTGTTAAAGCCGTGTAAATCTCCATCTAGCTTTAGGATCAGATAAGGGAGCAAAAAAAAAGCTTGTCCTCTGCAGAGGCTTCACAAACAGCACGTTACAGGCGGAGGAGGCGCAGCAGCCTTCACCCATCTGGGAAGGAGGCCGGCTTATTGGAGACAGGTGCCAGCAAATGAGTTTGCAGCAACGTCAAAATTGACTTGCAAAAGCACATTTCAGGCTATTTAAGATGGAGAGGAGACCTAGTAGAGGGCATTAGCAAGGAAAAGGCAGTATTTAACACTAGAGGAAGGCATAAACATCAGCAGTGACAACTTGGACCTCACTGTTTTCTTTGCCAATCGATCACTTCACATTTTCTTCTTTCTTGCTTTTTGGATTGACACAGATGTAAGCAGGTGGGATGTGTTATTCTGGTAGGAGTGAGAAGATGAAACATCAGGTGTGAGTTGCTCGTTGGAGCTTAGAGCAGAGCTGTGGTCAAAGATGTTTACAGGTATGCAAACAATTAAAATCCACTGATATGATTCAAATTGTTTCCCTTCCCTTGGTAATTGCTGTTTTACCTTGCTGAGTTACAAGTGCAAAGCTGCAAAGAATACAAATAATACTCACGCTAGAAACAAAAAAAATAAGGAATTTAAATATACTCATACTCAGAAAAGCAAGGCTTTTTCTGAAGGCAGACAGAGCCTATGCGCATTTTAGATTTCTCCTTCAAGCCACCTGCAAAAGTCAGGCTTGGTCCAAGCCGTGCAGGTGTTCCTGCAGGAATCTCACATTTGGTAGCCCGAATTTTTATTTATCCAGTTTCATTCTGACGCTCCCAAGCTTCTCCGTAAGTAAACAAACTCACTTTTCATGTTCAGTTTTCTCTTGTTTGTACTTTCACCCTCTCTTACATAACAAGCTTGGAACAAGAGCAGCACAGACAGTGCCTGGGGCTCCTGGCGTGCGTGCCGCGGGTAGGACAGTCGCCTGCGGGCACCATCCCTCCTTGACTAAGCACATCCTCTTCCCGGGCCTCTTCCAGTTCAGATTCTGCTGGTGGAAGGGTGGATGCTGGGTGAGAAGAGAGTCCCCATGGCACCAGGAATAAGAAGGCCAACGTGGAACACGGCAGAACACACGAGGGTACTCATAGCAGTCCCCGAGCAGTGACGTAAAAAATACAGAGGAAAATCTTGCAGTGCTTCAAGCTTTAACAACTTTTTGACAGTTCTAATACAGACAGAATATGTCACTTTTTCATGAACTGAAAATGTTGCACTCTTGAGGCATTGAGTCTCAGGAGCCTGGGTGAATTCTGCACTTACTCTGCTGCCCATTCGGCAGGAGGACAAATGCTGTCCTAAACTATGGCATACCTGCAAGAAGCTTGGGCACCGACATGCCCCAACTAATTGTTTCCCAGAAGGGGCTGTTTTGTGTTGTCCTGCGCGACCTGGCCCTAGAAGGATGTCAAGCCATTCATTTTTGATTCACAAATAACCTGAACACGAGCCCACAATGCTTTCTTCCCCTCCCCTGCAAGCATTATTCCTTAGAGATGCTCTAAAGTGAGAGCAAATCCTGGTGCAATACTGCGCTACGACTTTATGGCAGATCCCAGAAAAAGGGAGTTAAAGGTACACTGAATGTTTTGTCTTCCAAAGCTGGCTCGGACAGGTTTGAAACCCAGATCACGTGCTGTGCTGGGCCAGGAAAATGGCACGTTCAGGGCAGAAGTTTCCAGCCTAAGAATACTCATGAGCTGATCTGATGTGACTCTTCCCCTGCCAACAGTCCTGGCAGAAACCTAAACAGGTTCAGGAGAAGAGCTGCTGCTGCAGGCAAAGGAGGAACCATTCAAAGTGTTGCCCTGACCTGCGAGGAACTGGCCTTTTTGCTTTGAAATTCAACAGCTCTTAATGAATTCTTTGTAATTGGCAATCCAGTGTTTTCACTGAGGATACAGCTCTCCTGTGGTGCCAAATGCAGGAGACACATTAGAAATCCAGATTTTGGGTTCTCGTGAGTGGTTGGCCGAGCTTGTGAAGGCAGTTCCAGCAGGTACCTTAACCGCAGGTAACTGGTTCTGGTGTATCAGGGGATCAGATTCAAACACAAACGTGCACCAGTGTTGAATGATTTTGCTTCATAATCATTAACATATTGCCAATTGAAGTTATTGACTTCAGTGCCGTGAAAGCTTGAACTAAAAATAAGCAGCAGCAGTTTTAGTAACGGAAGAAGTTAAAAAGTGGTCGTGTCAGAGGACTGCGGGTTTTGTTGTGCTTGACTAATCTCTGTTTTACTGCTTTTCCAGCCCTTTCTTATCTGGCAGTTGCAAAGGGAACTTTTGCCAAGAAGTTCATTGAGAGTCCTAAATCTTATCCTTTAGGCAACACTCGTTTCAGTTTCCTGGGAATAAATTTAGTAGATAGACTCCTGAAGAAGAAAACAGGTGAATTCTTTAAGCCCCATGAAACAGTCTCCTCAATGGACGACCTCAGGCTTTCTGAAGAGGTCAAAGATACAAATCTCCCGATGTCTGCACAGAAGAAAGAGCTTATGAAAAAGCTTCAGCCTTGAGGTTTCCAGTCTTCTCTTCAAGCTTCAACCTCAAGTCTAGTCTTAATGCATGTTTTCAAGGCTTAACAAATAAGATATTTATTAAATTGAATCCTCTTCATCAATGAAAAGAATCAACGCAATGTGGGAGGTGCTTGAATCAGTAACAGTACACCATTCCTAGGGAAGACCTCCCAAACGCCAGTGCAAGATGGAGCATGCAAAAGGCTCAAAGAATAATGCAGATTGTCAATGAAACCAGCATAGTTTTTTGCCTTATGTGTACTATATGAATGCATACAGTTTTCTTTCAACTGCAGGGTAGCAAGATGAACGAGGCCTAAATGAAAGCGTTTACAGTACAAATTTTAATGGGAAAAGGGGCAAAATATGATATACAGGAATAGAATATCTTCTGTTTCTGGACTCTAGTACTATCGTGGATGCCAATAGTACACAAAATTTCCACTGAAGGGCAAGTCAAACCAATTTCCCTTGGGATGAAGGCATCCGAAAACTTACTGAAGTTATTATATTCATGCCTACGCATTCTTTAAGCAGATGAACTGCTTCATTTTGAATCCATGTCAAGCCACAAGAACTGGCTGATAATAACATTCAATTAAAATGACCTGGTTCTTCCAGAAAAAATTTGGCTAACTGCTCCAGCATACATTTTCTAGCAGGGCACAATAGAGCGATTGATGCTGGAAGGAAACAAGATAGGTTTATATCTAGGTTTGGAAGGGTCAGGTTTGGTGACAGTATTTGTAGGTTTAACCTCTTACACAAATTTGTGAGATAGATGAAAAAGCCACTTCTGCTGAGCTTGAAACTGTGAGAAAGTTGGAGCTAGAGCTTGCAAATATGTAAGTTGTGCTAATTAGACAGATGTTTTTAAAACCCCAAACTTTACACTCAATGCATATTTGTGTCTTTTGATGTACTTGGTGCTGCTTCACACCATGCAGAGCTTACTGAGAAAAGCAGAAGTTGCTCCCCTGCTAGGCTGTCTGGGTGAGTTTGCCATCTGATCTACTGAATACGCAGATAAAAGTCCTCACATACTTTTTTCCTTTTCAAGTACAGTACTGTAACTTGGAAAGTTCCTTTATTCTCAACTCCACTGATGCAAGAAAGTGGCAAATATATGGCAGCTTTGGCTGCTTTCCTTTAGTGTTTTTTTTTTTTTTTAACTAATCTTTTACTGCTCGGGAAACTATACATATTTTCATTTGTATGGAAAACAACACTTTATAGAAAACAAAGGCAATACGTTCCAAAAATTGTGAGTGCTGCTGACCCCTCAATTCTACTGCTACTCTACCTTTAAATACAGATAAATAGTTACCCTGCACAGCTATCAGATTCACCAGGTTTCTCTTGTTACTTTTAAGAAAGGCTCAACTATTATGCAAAAAATTGGAAAATTTAATAAGCAGATTTCTATTTTCCTGTGATCTGCCATTCAAAAGTGTTTGCTAGTCATTTTTTAAAAATACTCTGATATTTGATCTGCTAGAGTTTCAGAGCTACATGCAAAACTGGAGAGCCAGCAGAAAATTGTAAATGGAATCTGAAGATTTCTAAAGTCAATAATAATTTTGGCAAGAACATTTTAATGTATAAAGCTGAAATCCTCGGTGGCTCTCTCCTGCTGATATCCCTGCAGCAGCTAGCACCACGATTAGTACAGAAACGATAGCAAACTGTATAAGAACATACAGCTTTGGGAAAAATATTTACACAAATACTGGAAATCATGTCGGCATGCTGGGATAAGCCAATGCATTCTGTTGCTATTTCATCTCACTCCTGGGATCAGCCACACCATCAGAAAGATATCTTAGGGAAATATATGCTGATAAGTAGACCAGGTCTGCATCCCCAGATCTCTGTTTGCCAAACCCTGCAACTTGTGTTACTGTGCCAGGCTTTAAAATCTTTACTACAGAGTCTTAAATGTTTGTGGACTATGGAAGGTTTGCTTTGAAGATGTCATTTTCCCCAGCAATCTTTTGTTGGTTGAATATATAGTTCACACATATTGTGTTTCCACCTACACGGCTGGAGAAGCCCTGCAGTCAAGGCTGTTCCAGGAGCAGGGAAGGAGGCTGCGTTCCAGGAACTCACTGGAACTGGAACAAAGAACAGCCCTTGGAAAGTCTACACAGTCCTATGCACAGACTGTTTTACAGATGCCCTGCGTTTGGAGGACATTAGACACTTGTTTTTATCTTTATCTTTTTTTTTTTTTTTTCTCTCCTCTTTGAGTGAAGTCCCAGGCTTTTGAGTGCAGGCTCTTCCTCCCAGGCAGTCTGCCTTGTAACTTCTGGATATCTCCCCAGCTCTGTCTCCCTAAGCACCACTTTCTCCTCCTCATAAAAGTCCCTGTGCTCTTTGGAGAGAAAGCGTCTTTGAAATGAAACAGTACAGTAAACTGTAACTGTCATGGCAGCTTTAAAAAAAGCTAATTTACAATTTCTTATATTGCAGAGAAAAAACATCCTCTGCTCTTTATTAACTGCACAGGCTTATGTTGGTATTATTTAACACTCATTAATTGTTTTTTTCTGTACCTTTCTCACAGCCTAGGACCCCATTCAGTGTTATTAATCCAGTTCAGTCAGTCAAAAACAGTGATTTTATGGCTTGCTTTGAATTCCTTTTTGCCATTTTTCCAGTGCAAAATTACTGTAGTCCAGCTCATTAGAAGGAACTGATAGCTTAGCTATATGAGATTTAATACTTTGTTATACATTTATGGAACCTTGCATTCCATGGTTTGGAGACTGGTAGATGTAAGGTGGCCTCCCTTTAGGGCTGAGAAAGAAGAACGAGGACCTCATTCAGCAAAGTGCCTTCTGCAGGGAAAGCAAAACACTGAAGACAACAGAGTAGGAAAAATCCAAACTTCTAAACCTGCCGGATAAAATTGGACTGCAGTTCAGAGGCTAGGCAAGCACTAGTTCTAGTCTTTTATAAAACTTGTAAGTATGATTTTGCTGTTGGCCATGGTAAGTTCTTCAATGTGTTGAGACATGAAAAGTCGAGAAAAATGCCAGAGTGCAAAGCTTGCTGCGGGAAAAAAAGATGACTCAATTCTTTGTCTCACAAAGCATGTCAGAGATATTATAAAGTACTTACAGATGCTCAGCCACTCAGATTGCCTGATTGGCTAAACATCTGAAACCCTGTAATTTTGAAGAGAAGGTACTATGCTTCAAACAATGAAATAATTTGTGGCAACAGAAAAAGATATATGATTATGAAAAGGAGAGTTGTTTTTTTTTTTTTTTTTTTAAATCAGTTGCTATTAATAACTGTTTAACAAAAAGGTAAACCTATTTTTATTACCATTTAGGATTGTGTTGATACAGGTTTTTTAAGATAACCATGTAATGGAATCAAGAGACATAACACAAGCAGCAGTCAATAAGCTTGGGGCTAAACCCCCATTCCTCTTACGGGCTGAATGTGTGTGAAACTAGTATTCACATAAAGAAAGACTGAAAAACAGGTACTTCAGAGCTTGGACCCCATGTAGAAGAGAAAGTAAAACCATAAAAGCCCTGCAGATTTAATTTATCTATCCTTTTGGAAGACCTGACTTCCTTTGCTGATCAAACAGGATACAGGAAATTATGAGCAAGATAATGTTATTTGCATGGTAAATTTTCATGACTACTTTACAATGCTAAGGTACAAAATTTTTTATGTTGCTGCCTTGTAATTCCCTGCTAATAAAAGACACTGCAGAGTTATTACTATTATTATAGACTAAAGGCAGCAACAAAGAAATAGAGATCCATGAAAAATGACTAAATGTATTTAACATCAAGATAGTCCCTTAAAACTCTTTATTTCACCATGCCAAATGATTTAGGATGCTAATGCTTAGCCTCAAAGGCAATTAGATGCATTTGAGATCCCTCTGGAGAACTTTGTGACATACCCAGCTCTGAAGATCTTCAGTGACTGACAGACTTTGGCATGTCTGCAGCCATCGAACCATCACAAACTGTAATGCATGTTCTGGCCAGATGTCTTATAAGACCCGAGTCAGTGTCAGCTTCAACAATGAAATGCTGACATCATTTTACAGGCGCTGTTAGCTTCAAAATAGTCATCTAAATTAAAATAAAAATTACACTAAAATCTCCTGAAATATTTATAAATGATGTGAGCCTCATTGGCAAAAGTTTATTAGGCAGCTATTCGATGGCAGCCTAGATTATAAGAGCTACAGCATCAACGTGTGCTGCAGAAGGGAGCACGTCAAGACTCACCTGACAGAAAGTCACTGCAATAGCATGTCTTCACTGCAGCTTAAGGTTTAGGTTTCAGTTTTTAGTTTACACCAAGCTTTCAGTCTTTTTTTTTTCCTAATTAATGCTCTGAGCGCTATCAGTTACACATGGCCGTAGCCCTCTGAACAGATAGCCATTGCAGTCTTTCTGCTGAAAATACAAAGAAAATGCTGAACATGTAAATTGTTCCCCCTTTATTTTCCACAGCTTGGAAACTTGTCAGCAGCCTTAACAAAAAGAACTGAACTGGCCTGACTTTCTCGAAGGGGTCTGACCAGACTGCAAGTGTACTCGTTAGATGCGGTTTTAATGCTGGGCTATCTCATTTCCAAAATCCACTCCAACCATGGAGCACTGCACAGTTCTGATGCTGGTTGGATCCTGAAACTGTTCTCACAGAAGGGACTGAGGCACTGATCTGGAGCTCAGGAGCTGGATTTAATCTCTAGCTTTGCCACAAAGCCTGGACGAAGGCAAGGCTCTGCGTTCCACTGTCTCATTTCTACGACAGGACCAAAAATGCTCCTTTTCTGTACTCCAAATCAGGTCAATTTAGGTTGTATTCTCTCTGATGTATCTTCTCCCTTCATAAGCATTAATAAAACATCTAAAACACTGACAGCTAGCTTTGCTTGGGACTTTAAAACCAAGAAAATGTAATTAGTTATTTCTTATTAAAAACATCATTGGCAATTGCAAAGTACAATAGTGGTGCTCCAAAAGGTATTCTGAGGACAACAGACTAAATACTTTTGCAGGACTGCAGTCACTCAGTTAATGTTTCAAAGCTCTGACATACTTTTTGTTTTAACACTAAATATTATTTGTAATTACAAGTGGAATTTGCTAATAATAAAATCTAACTAAAAGTAGTTTGTTCACAAAATTTGTAAGACCATTTTTGCTGATATACTGCATTTTAGAGAGGCTTGTAAATTCCATTGGTATATTTTGCTAACTACTTCCTGGAAACAAAGATATCAGGTGCCCTTAAAGAAACGTTCTGAATGCTTTGAACATCCCAAGGTTTAAAATGATTTGCTTTACTTTTAGCTGGAACCAAACGTGAAAGGGAAGGGGGATTAAGCAAACCGAAGAAGAAGGGCATGCAGCCCTGGTGCTGCAGGATGCGGGCAGAGCAGAGAGCACTGAGCCCAGGAGTTCACACGCTCTCCTGATAGGGAAATCTGCTGGCACAGCATGCCAAAACAGAGCAACAACCCTGCAACCCCCCTGCCTCCCCAGTGGAAACAGCATTCCAGAATAAAGGAAACCGAGTACCCCACATGAAGGCTGACTCACGTATACCTATAGCAGAATATTTTGGTCTAGCTGCACCGAGAAATTTCACCGTGTTGATAAACCCTCAGCCCAGCCTTTGCATAGAGGAAATGGAGGAAATGATTTTCTTGCTCCAAGGTATGGCAGCATCTGACAAATATATGATGATGTTGATGAGCACATTAGTCTGAACAATTTAAAACCAAAAGTTTTCTCCTTTTTTTCTGTTATGGCTATAAAACACACTATTGATTTCCCCCCCCCCCCAATATTTTAAAACCTAACAAAGAAAAACAACTGTTTCAAAATTTTTCACACGAAGGGGGACATTATTATATGACATTCTTTCCTAGAAATCTTTTAAGTTCTATTTATTAACAGAATTAATCTGATCATCATCTGGCTGACAAAAAAAGTGTTGAAATATGTCATCTTCAAAACATGTTTTGCTAATGAAATTTTGGTGTTAATTCAGGGGATATAACAGAATCCTAGAATCAGTAATGTGAGCCAAACAACAAATGTGGTTCCTCTGGCAAAAAAGCATCATTCTCTCCCTTTTCTGTTGTGGGTTTGTCACTGCGTGCTCTCCATCATCCATTTCTTTCCAGAATCTGCTTTTTGATGTGGAGTCCCCACTTGGCCATCAACTTCTACATTAAAGCGCTCTGAATATTTTGCAGTTCTGCAGCACTTTCAATCCCAGAATCCAAATGGATTTCATAAAGGAAAGAAAAAGAAAAGTTAGGATTTCATAAATAACCTCAAGGTATCTCTACAATGCAATCAACTTCATGCTAAAGCTGAGTCCAGCCAGTAACCACTGCCAAAAGCGTCAGTGAAGTTAGGTAAATGCCCTGACCACTTGAGTGTGCTGAGCTCTGGGTTGCTGTGGCTAGATTGCTATCACAATGCAAGACAGCTAGTTTAAATTTAGCCTTAATAAGTTTACACAACACTTACATCACCAACACAGCTCCTGCATAGGCATTCTCAAGAGTTCAGCACCCAAAACCTTACTGAGAGGTGCCTTCTGAAGTGCCAGCAGAAAGCAGCACAAATGGGTTAACAGACATTGCAATTTAAGCAGCTTTTCCAACCATCTGCAGGGCATGAATATAATTGTGCTCTCAACTAATCCTGCGGTCTAACCCAATGGTTCCCAATCTTTGAAGTGTAAGTACATTACAGGAGAGGCATGGCACAGGGACCAGGTGAGCCGTGCTGCATTTGCCCCATGCCAGGCCAATTGCAGCGGCCTTGTACTGTGCTCCAAAGAGTGCAAGTCCTGGAAAGTTCAAAGCAAAGATATC
Organism: Aythya fuligula; assembly: GCF_009819795.1. Taxonomy (NCBI): domain Eukaryota; kingdom Metazoa; phylum Chordata; class Aves; order Anseriformes; family Anatidae; genus Aythya; species Aythya fuligula. The sequence continues at coordinate 9,883,144 of NC_045576.1, read as the reverse complement.
CACCCGGCAGTGAGCAGCGAGCTGTGCTTCTGGAACCGCTCTCTGTGCCAACACTGTCGTAATCCCAACAGGCTCAAACTCAACAACAGCAAAAAGGCAGTGGCAGGAGTCACCTAGTTGTTCAGCGCTTTGTCAGACCACGTCTACTTAGATATTTGCTGTTAGATGTTGTAATTTGATGGCATCCAAACCAGTTACCTTATAAGCCACAAAAAAGGAAGTTCCTGAGCCAAACTTTTATCCTGATTCTATGACTCTGACAGCCCAAACTTTGACTTGCCCTAGGCCAGACAAATCACAGCGCACTACAGAATGCCAAGTACTTTAAGCATGTCTCAAACTGACCCAAATTGAGGCCATCTGAAGCCAAAAAGGGTTGCTCAGATTGGATTTTTAGGTTGTCAAAAGAAGCAAAACGTTCTTAAGTTTCATTTATTCTTTTTCACTAATGCTTAAGATACTATTAAAAAAATCAAGACAATCATGAAATAATAACAACTTAGAGTCAGGAATTTGCATTAACATCAAAATCATGTACTATGGTATCCACATCTGGATATCACTTTACTGACTAAACGTGAAACTTCTCCGAAAGCCAGTTGGTTTCTGTAAAAATGTATTTCTCCCTTTGAAAGGAAATAATAATTGGAAGGTCTTACAGGAAGTCACCCAATACCATAGAAAGGATATTGCAATCTGTTCCTCGATGTTAGTTTAAATCTATGTTATATTTAGCAAATGCCTGTTTTTCAACGACAGTCTTTTCAATAGCTTATATTAAATCTTCAGAAGGGCTTATGCTATATTAAGAATTGCTTTGTCCTTAGATGTTTCTTTAATCATCTCCCATGGTCTTCAGCTTACCCTGGGTTGGATGTTGTTCCCCATCTCTAGTACACTTAGGATTCCACTTTCACCAAGAACAACTTTTTTGCCCCAGGCTAATAAAAAGCCAAGTATTTCTGCATATGCTCGTCTAGAAAATATGTGTGGTTCGTAAAAAAAAAAAAAAAAAAAAAAAGCCCTAAATGTTTGAATGTTAAAAACACCTCTTTCTGCTTCCAGAAGCATATGCAGCAGTTCACCTTCCTAAGGATTTTCTGTTTGGATATCTGGCTTTCAGTATATTTCCATTAAGTCAGTGGTTTCAAAGGAAGATTTTTTTCAAGTACAATACTAATGATACTAAAAAAAAGTTCAAGATCTCCAAGCATAATATCTCCTACAATTTCTTCCCCAAGCTGACCAAATCTTAGAAAACATACTTAGAGCATAGGAGCTAAAAATTCACTGGGACACTAGAAAGGTTGTTCAGAATTCTCCAGGTTTATATGTATTTCATTACATTTTGAGTCATAATGTCTAAATTAAGCCTATAATAGCTGAACACACATTTACATGGGGAAGGATTTCATACAACCCATAACCATTACTGTTCAAAAATTGCTGTTATCAACAGCTGAATTACTTCCACTAAACGTAATTTAGTTTAGTGAATCCATAAATTCAACAGCAGCATTTGCACCGGGTGCTAAGAAAAAAAGCTGGCAAACAGCCTGAAACGTGTTTTTCAAATCTATAACTCAAGGAGGTATAAGACATAATAACTGTTGAGTATCAACATATTTCTGACTATATGGAAGACTACTCCACTGTCACAGGGCTTCTGTATACCCCATCAACCACTGGAAAGCTGGAGAACTAATAACACAATCTCCTAGCTGGCAAAACCCAACCTGTACCCCCAAACAATGTGACTTAACTATGCTCTATTTGCAGATCCTAGTTAATAAAAGCTACCTCTACTGATTCGATTTGGATAAAATATTTTAGGTAGCATTTATACATCTATACCTTTGACAGACGAGACTAAAGAATGGTCAGAAAGAGAATTCTGTTCCTCAATAAACAAACAAAAATAAAGGCAGACGTGTTCCTCGAGAGAAAAGTACTATTAAATGATTTATGAAAAGAAGTAAAAAGAACACGCTCCAGATGATGACATAGTAAGGTCAACTTAACTTCATTATGCAAATCACTCAAATACAGAGGACAACATTAAGTGTACCATAACTGGACACCAGACAGGTCCAACGTGTAAAAATTCCCATTGTTTCTTTTTCAGAATTTAGAAAAACTGTAGGAGTTGATTTAAGTTTTTTTCACAAGTTTCTAGATTTAACCATGAAATTCTTTGTTTGGTACTAGTAAATGTCCTTACTAAGTAGAAAGGCATTTCCTTCTTCTACACAATTTTAATGAAGTGTTTTTGTTTTCAACCCTAGCAGATTGCACAGTTTCAAAAAACTTCCATTGCCCATCATTACTCTGAAATAAAAAAATGTTTAAAAAAAATTGTAATTCTACTTGCTCCAGCAGGATTCTCTGCAGCCACTCTGAATCAAGGTGTCAAAGCAGCAATGCAACCTGAGTATTCAAAACCAGCAGTATCTTAAAGCTTCTTAAAAATATATATATATATAAATATAATTTCAAAAATACTTGATTCCATTCATATTTACCAAAGACTTTGCATATACATGTAGTCTCCAGTGGAACTGGGAACATACTTCATTGTGTCCTTAACTGTGAAAGTTGCCATCGCCTTGTGAAAACCAAACCAAAGCCAGTGTGATGCTACTGGCCGTCAGGTGGTGCAGCTCCAACCTCGTATTTTTACCTTTTTTTCCAAGTACTGAAAGCACCAAGTAAAGGTGTTGAAAATATGTTCAAATATCTGAGTCACCATTAAAAGAAAGAGAAAAGGAAAGTTTCAAGTATTTGACTGAAGTGGATGGATTAGACTTGCCAAACCCAAACTTTTTATGCAGGCATACAATCAGCTAGAGGAAAGAGCCTGAGTCATCCAATACATCAAAGTCAAGGTCCAGTGAATGGAATTAGCAAGTGCCGTGCGAACAGGAATGATACCTGCATTCATCTGCCCGCTGCAGAACTTTTAATTACACTAAAACAGCTAGTAGCATCAGTGACTAAAATCCCCAGATTACCTTGATTGCTCTGTTATTATCTGTAATCAGCTGCTGCTTCTTATCTTCAAACTTTTGTACAACTTCCTGGAGCCGCTGTTCTGTGGCAAGCTGCAGCCGGCTGTTCTCCTCTGTCAGAGAGGAAATGGTTGCCTTAAGTTCAGCTATGATCTAAAAAGAAAACAGCATGCTAAATCTCTCGTCAGTAACAGGCATGTACTTTGCATGTTCTTATGCTTGGTGAAACATGGCATTGGCAAGCCCTGCTGCACAGATTAAGCATTTTAAATGAACATATTGCACACCAGCAAGTATGAAATCTCATACAGAGAAAAGGAATATAGCAAGCCTGCAGATGACAAAAATTGCTGAATGCAACATATTTGGAAGAGATTTGCACTACGACATTCCAAAATATTTACTCGTGAGAACAAAGCACATCTGTGATCTTCAGAATATAGGATGTTTCCAGTTTTCCACTGCACTGGAAGAGTTTTGCAAGTTTACAGAGGGATGGTGGTATTCAAATTCTAAAACGATACAGACAGCCCGATATCATAGAGAAAAAGAGGCCTAAATGTACATACTGGGCTGAAATGTTTAACTTAATGGTGATGTTTCTGAGCTGCTGAAAGGAACATGCTCTGTTCAGCAGTGCAGTGGGAACCTGATTCAATGTTCAGGGCCCTTGCAGCAGACCTTTAGCATGGTTCACGCGTGACTTGTTGAAAGGTACTGGTTTCACCTTTTTGTCACTGTGGGTAGTCAGAACCAAATAAAAATCTATAAATAAGCCTGAAGGATTTTGTGCTGACATGTAAGTAACTCACCAGCAAAGCACTTAAACATACAGAGAGTTACTGAATTTAATGTACATGTCCAAGCTCAAGGTTAAGCTGCTGTAGCAGGAAAATACAGTCTAATTCAGAAAACACCTGAGCACACAGCAGTGCAGGGAGAGAACACAAGAGCACGCATGCTCATGTGCTTGCAAGGGCTCCTCATTGTCATGGAGACATCAAACTATGCTAAGGGCACAGTTATTCACGTATTTATTTTAAAAAGGTGTTTTTTAAAAACAAACAAACAAACAACAAAAAAACAACCCTACTAGTAGGATAGGACTGATGCAGTAATACTCTACAAGTGAAGGTACTAGAATCACTGGGGAAGAGGAAAAGGACTTAAAGAAATAAATTCAAAGTTCTATTATGTTTTACTAGCCCTGAAGATCCTACTGCACAATGCAGCTTATGAGTAAAACCTACGTGGGTATATCCACATTTCTTTTCTAAAAACACATACATGCTAAAAAAGATAATACACCGATCAAAAGGAACACTATTTGTTCTTAATGAGATCAGTGGGCCAAAGGTTAGAAATTACCTGGATAGGTGCAACTCTTTACACCCTCTTTAGGCAGAATACAGCGGTATCAGCTGTTTTGCAATTTAGATCATCATTTACATGATGCAATTTGCACAAATTTGGCTTGTCTGGGTGTGTAACAGTGAGGAAGTAGGAGAAAAAGTGATGAATCATAGGAATGATTAAGACAACTTAAAGGCATGGAAGCCTACACCATTTTGTGTACATCCTGTTTTGTCACTTTTTAAAAGAGATAACTAAATAGTGAACCAAATAATATAACCAAAGTGAGACTTAAAGCTTTTACTGGGTTAAGACCCCAGACTAGCACAGGAATTCTGAAATGCAGGCAAGGGACTATTAGCATGGATTGATGGAGAAAGATCTGCTTTGTGCAGTACTTTTCAGAGAAAAAATCTGTTTACTTTGTATAAACTTCAGAGGAAATTTCTTGAAATATCTTCTCTGTGTGGGTGTTAAAAGTGAATGTTCCAAGAGGCCACAGAGCGTAAGATTAGACGGATGCTGTCAGCAACACAACCACAAGAAAAGTTGCAATTGACCTATTATTAATACTGAGCTAGAAAAAAACTATGTTCAAGTAACTTTAGGGATTTGATTCAAACCCACAAAAGTAAAGAAATTCAGACATCAGGGTGAAACTCCTTTATTGTGCCAAATAGCCCTGACATATGATGTATGTGTTGTGTCTGCCACAGAAAGCACAGAGGGATGCCAGGTCTGGTCACTGGGTCCATCCCTCCCCAATAAAGAGAACAGTGTATTAGTTACAGCAATGCCTAGCTTAAAAAAACACGTCTCCAAATTTTTCCATTTGAGACTATTCTACAGGCCAATAAATTTCAGCCTGACAAAATTTATTATGACATTTAGGTTAGATATTTATTACCTTGCCCTGTGCTACCTAGCTGTTCCCACTGTAACAATTAAAGCAATTTCCCTCGCCCCTTGTTTAAAAATTCAGAAATGCTTGAATTAGTCCATCTGTAACAAATAGACCAAGACCCACTTTTGTTCTGACAGTAAACTACGTCTGGCACAGACAGGCTGACTTTGGATTATGGTCATTAGGCACGACAATAGTATAAAAATGACAAACAAAAGGTAAAATGGAGTTAGCAATGAAAAGGATCTCTTTCTCGAGGTCTGACAGGCATGAAATATTACTTTTGGGGTCTTACAAATTTTATGCTATTCAGGTTCAGATAGCAGAATAATATAGTTTTTGTATTTTATAAGACTCTCAAGAAATGACTAAAAAGGCATGTAGAAGAGGATTCTCTCTGATGGACTGCAGAATTGTGGAATTGGAGAGGTTGGGAGGGACCAGCTCAAAGCAGGGTCACTTAGAGTGGGCTGCTCAGGACCCTGTCCACTCGTGTCTGGAGTATCTCCAAGGATGGAGACCCCACAAGGATGGACACACCTCTCTGTGTGCAAACAAATGTGCAGAAAACACACATTTATTTTTAGAAATATAATGTAACAATATATTTACCGATGATCCTGATAAGTGCAGTCTCAAAGAATGCAGTGTGAAAAAACAGGGTAGTCCAATGAGATTTCTTGAAAGTAGCTAAAACCATAATTTGGGTCAAGTTTAGAGAGAATGAGACCCAAAGGTAGCTGAAAAGTGGAAACGAGGAGTTTTAAAATATGTTGAAGCATTTTGCAAACTTCAAGGTTTGCAGTTTCTTGTCATTGTGTCACTGATCACCTCTGTCTAGTTTGGAGGCTCCTAACCCCTTCATTATAGTGTTTTTGTTGATTTTAGAAGCGTGGTAGACTATTATTCCTACTGCTGAAAACACCTTTGAAAGTATAAGGAAGGCATTATGCAGTGGCTTGGAGGAATGAGAAGAATGACACCTCCATGTAAATCCTCATGGCAATTTTCTTATTATTCAAAGCTTAACTTCTGGTTGCATCTCCATCATTTTTCACACCTCAGTACTGCCTGTCAATCAAAAAAGCTGAAACATTTAAAAGTCATCCTGCTCTATCATTTTTGCATATATGCAAATTCAGCACACTTTCATCTTTCATGTTCTAAAGACTACCCTGAAGAACAAAAACTCAACTCAAAAACAGTTTGCTTTCAGGACACTGCATTCTTCCAAATGTTATTTTGGGCAAATATGCTGAACTGGCTGGGAGCAATGATAAACATCGAACCGGCCCAGTCGGGACTGGAGTCCTGTCATCAGCTGCGTGGGCAAACACCACCTTGTCCCACGAAACACAGCTCCTGATTATGCAAGGGCTCCTGCCCCTCCAAGCTGTGCTGTTCTACAAGGGCTGCCTGCTGGGGCACTCGGGCTTCAGTTCCCACCGACTGTGGAGGACTCGATCCTCTTGGGATATAAAAAAAGAAAGCTCAAAACAAAACAAAAAGGAAAAAAAAAACACAACTACAATCATTTTTTCTAGTTAGTTGGATGTTCTGTATTTTTTCTAAGGTTAACATCTGTAAGAAAGTCTTTGTATGTTTGATTTGGGAAACGGTTATGGCTTCTCTTGATCATAAAGCCCTACACTTAAGAGCGGGAGCAATTACACTTTTCATCAAGTCTCCAAATCAAATGAATCCATGGGAAGTTCCTCTCTTCTTGGTACCTACCTGCGAGGATTTAGCCAGCTTCTGACTGTACTCCTTTTCAACCTGCTTCAGCCGGCTGTTCGCCTGAAACACACACATGCACAAAAGGAGCCAGATTAGCTGGGACGAGGAACGTGTACAGACACTTTGCCACCGAGCCCTCCGCCTGGCACCTCATCGGCATGCCTATCACTGCGCCGCCGGGCCCCGCGCCAGCTCCACCGCCCTTTTGTGGCAGCCAAAAAACCACAAGGGCTTGCCTTTGATCTGGGGCCAACTATTCATCACTTAAAAGAGGGGAGAAATTGTACCTCTGCTGCCAATTATTAGAAAAACATAAAGACTTCTGCGGATTAAAAAAAAAAAAAAAAGAGAGAGAGAGGGAGAGAAGAGGGAGCGTGCGTGTGTGCGCGGCAGGGGGAGGCAGGAAGGCGGGCTCCGGTTTATCAGGGTGACTTCATCCCTAAACGAAGGGAAAAGGGAAGGAAAAAGTCCCAAGCCCCAGCCCAGGCTGTAAAAGGGTACAACACGACATGAACTTCATGGGGCAGCTCGATGTCTGCACCTTCCTTCTGTCCAGTTTCATGTTCCTGCTTTTTTAAATTTATTTATTTTTATTTTTTATAGGTTGTGGTTAAGCTGAAAATCAACCCCAGTGTGCAGCTGAGCCAAGTGGGATCTCTCAGACACACGGCTCTCCTTCTCCAGGCATTTCTTTCACAACCCAAAGATAAAGAACAAAACTGAGTGAAAACAAGGCTGCTTTGTCACAGCGGTGTCCAATCAGCAAATACTTTCATAATTCTGGGGAAAAGTAGCTTGTAAGGTTTTTCCCTCAAATGCTTTATTTTCAATAATAATTAGACAATAATAATTCAAAAAATATTTTCCATTTAATTTCAGGGGACAAGTCCAACTCATATTTTCCTTGTAAAGTCGACCCTGCATTACACGATAGCCCAGCATCCCAACGCTGTCCTCAGATGAACCACTCGGCGCTCTCCTGTTCTTGGCTCTCGGATTCGAGGACAGGTGTCTAAGGAAAATATTTTCTTAGGGGACAGGGTATTATGTAGCTGAGTTCTGAAGCAAATTTAAGCTGATTAACTTCTCAGAATCTCTCTGACCTCATGTTAAAATCTTTGATCTGTCCTCCTTAGTTTTACAGCATAGCACCCAGCACCCGCTCCTTCAGGGCCAGCACGTGTCTTTGGGGGGCCTCCAAAGCCTCTGAACCCTGCTTGGGTCCAGCTGCAAGACTGAAACCCTGGTTCTGCAAACACGAAGGATTTCGGTCAAGCAAATAGTTTTATTGATTTTGCTGGAGTACAATTTAGGGGCTTTAAGTTGCCGCCAGTGTTTGTGAAGCACTGCTGCAGAGCATGATAGGGCTCACATCATCTCATGCCATCCACGCAGTTGGTGGTGCAGCTTAAAATAAGCATATTACAGCCAGTTAAAAATAATCTTAAAGTTTACGTGATACTGCAATTCAAGATCTTAAATCCCCTCAAATTCCGAGATTATGAAACATGTGGAGGTCTCTATATTTCATATGCTTGTTGGTATTAAAAAATAAACTAAAAAAGTTGATCAAAACCATTATCGAGTATGTGCCTAATTTTCAAAAACACTTTGTTTTGTTATAAATAGAAATAATGGCACAACATACTGGTTTAAGATAACATATACAAGAATTTTGGAGCACCAGACAAATTAAATTCCATTTTTTCTACACCTATCATTTACAGTCAGCGACAAACAGTGTAGGGGCTCACATATTGGTGTGCTGCATAACTAGAGAGCCGTAACACAGCAGCAGCTATGTCAGACAGCTCTGTCCTACATTTCTCTTTGTACTCGGGCTCACCCATGTTAACACTCTTTCCACTGTATTGTCATCCAGCTTCAGATTACACTTTACCAGCACTGCCTATCACAAAGTGATTGAAAGTGCCAGTTTATCTTTAGGAAAAATGTAAAAAATAAATGACAGTAATAGATTAAATTACTGCTACTCCCAGAAAGCAGAGATACCAGGCAGCAAGGCGCTGCAAAGAAGATCACATTACAGCTGCTCTCACTCAGCTTGCCTGGGGTAAAAGTCTTCATCTGTCATGAAAGCAGCTCTGTAACCTCCTGAACCCATACAAGAAATCCCAATATATAACAAAAATACACCCCTAACTTTCATAAGCAAATTACAACTTGTTTGTTCACACTGCATAGGACCAGGACAACCTGAGCTGGCCATGATAGAGCAGGGCTGAAAAGAGAATCCCAGTTTTATTCCTAACTGAGAACAAAGCAAGTGCATTCTGCCATTTCTTTTAAGGACAATTAAAACACTTTGATTTGTAATGGCTTTGACAAATTCAAATTTGCAAAATGTTTTTAAGCTGTCTCCAAGTCAACAACCAACTACAAATTCTTGCATTTACTTGCCACCACAACATCCTTATTTGAGGGGCCTGATTTCAGAGGTACCAAAACTCTCACAGGAGATAGCAAACATTGGCTAAAAACTGTCTAAAATTGGCTATCAAGACTTTATGGACATCTGCTGACTTCAGCCCTTCTCTCCAGATCCGTAACACCATACAGGTCTTGCATCATCACAAGCTACACAGAAGGCAATTTCTGCAAGTTGTATCCCAGTGGTCAGCTGAAAAGATCTAATTCGTGGCAATGCACAGGAACACTCTTGGCCATTAAGTTCTTTTAGTGCAGAAATGCCAAATTTCTTCCTTTTTCAAACCTGCAGCTAAACTAATTTAACACCTCCAGGCTACCAGCTGTTACTTTGCAGCCTAGGGAAGCATAAACCTGGGGCACATGTAGCACTCCTATATATATATATATATATGTATATATCCACACACATACATATATAAAGGGATTTTTACTTACAAAAAATAAGCAAAGATTTACTGCAAAGTAAATACACGTAGCTGCGCACAGTGATCACAGCTGAGGATTTATATTACATTTATCTTGACAAACGAGAAGGTTAAAAATGGCATGGTGTACACAAGCAGCAGGTTCCTGGGCTCCCTTCTTTTGTAGCAAGCTGCTCGGCTCGTGCATTGTATGAAGCACAGGCTGCCTCTGTGTTCCTTTAAGGGCATTCCCTCACTTTCAGGTTACATGCTATTTCAGAAACATAATGAATAAAAATCCAACTGGAAGGTGAACATTTGGAAGGTCAGCCAGTATTCATTAAAGTCTAACTCTTTTTATAGCAATGGGCAGCACTGCAAATATAGTTAATGGTCTTAAACTAGTTTTCCGCGTGTGAGAGGTAGCTGTTGAAATTCACACTCGGCAAAAACTTGTCAGAAGTATCAATTGTAATATCCATTTCTGTAATAAAAAGGTTTAAATTGGATAAGCCATAGAGGAATCCCACTGATTCAAAAATTAACTTCTGTTTAGTTTCACACAGTTAATACGTATTTTAGCTAAAATTATCTGATTACGACAATTTTACATGCAGTTACTCTATATTACAGAGTGAGGACTTTTGCATTAAAAAGATTATGTCCTTGTTACAGTTAATTGGTTTTAAAAACCAACCATAATTCTATAACAAGCCTTAAAGCATCATATTGTGGTTGCTGAGCAAAACTGCACCGACTTCAACAAAACATTTCACGTAAAAATTAAAAATGGCATTAGCACTACAGATGTGGTATCTGAATTAATGGATGCTATTCGAACACAATCTGATGTTCATTTTTTCCTTTCATGAAACAACTGTTACTAACAAAAAAGTAGCAAAGGATCTACCATGACGGGTCCGTACTCCAAATGCATACCATGTCATGCCCTAATGACGGAGCGTCAAGTGCTGTTTTTAAAGTATTAGATGTATTAGAGGAGACTCAGGTCTAATTCCACTTGATGGAACTTGAACTTTTGCTGCGTGCATTACAGGCAACCACCCGCTGAAGTCTGACCTGGGGAAGTCTGCGCTGAAGCTGCAGAGCACAAGGGTGACCGTGCACACCGCGTGCTTGCAGCACGTTGCTCTCCCAGGGGTTCCCTCCTTCGTGGGCAGCCTGGGACAGCCCAGGACCAGCCAGCTGTGGGTTCGGCCACCAGCCACGTCTCAGCACACACGTCCTGCATAGCAGCTGCCCATCCTGAGGTTTTATGGACACCTCTGGTGCGACAGCAGCTCCCGCAGCACTAGGGGGTTTGCAGGTACGTGAACAACTTCGTCGTTCGTCGGCATCTAGGATGTCTTGAACGTTTACCAAAAATGCAGCCATTAATTTTTCAGAGTGGTATAAACCTGTGCAAATCTTTCAGCTTTGGAATGGCGATTTTTGGAAATTAGAAATATGCTTTCAGTTATGCTACAAAATTAATATGAAAATGTACTTCTGCAACCCAATGCAGGCAGATCTGTTAGAGTCAAGCACACCTAGTGAAATCCTGCTCATCCATACAAGAACCAGTTAAAGTCTTGTAGTGTTTTAATTTGATTTCAATCTTACCAATACAAAACCACCAAAAACCTCACAAACACAACTCTTGTGAAGTAGAGAGGTACACATACACACCCATAGTCACTAACAGAGAAGCAGATTTAAGGAATCTGTTTAGGGTACTGGCTATGAAATAATCATTTTTCAAAATGCCTGCAACTAACTAAATGATGGCCATACATAAGCTGATCCTCCATAATTAGCTAGATAAAATTGTAAGCAAACTGGGGAGAAAAAAAAAAAAAAAGGAAAATCAAAGGGTAGGGGAAGGAGAAGAAAGAAAATTTGCTCCAGGGAAGAAGCAACTGTTCTCTGATGTGCAGCAAAGAATTTAACATCAAAGAACTAATGTAAATGGGGCCCATTTACCTTAAACAACAACAACAAAAAACCCCAAACCAAAGCAAAAACAACAACACGAAGCCCACCACCAGAATATTTCTATTTAAGTTTGACAGCACTCTGCTTTGTACCAAAATTCAAGATTATGTAATTTGACAGATGTCAAAAGAAAATTACCTTAAGAACGGCTAACTATAGCAATTTTTATTACATTAAAGTGCTCCATATATCTCTTAAAACTTCAGAGATCAGCAGATCACTTTTTAAATTCATCTGATTTTACCTAAAAGTTTCATTTCTACCTCAAATCCTGGAACATGTATTTTTCCTTACATGCCTCTAATAATGGCTTCCTATTCCAATAACCTTTTTCTTTCTCCTGCTCTCCCCACCAATCAGATAGCAAATGGAAAGCCAAATCTGTGTAACAGAGAAAATAGCATACCAGTTCCAACATGTAATTTGAGCCACCAAAAAGACTATTAAAACTAGTTCAATATCCAAAATGATGTTAACAGAATAATTAGTCAAGTACCGAAAGACTTCAAGGCTTTCCAAAATGAATGATAGAAATCCCAATCTGTCATACTCACAAATCCTATTAATATTCTATTTAACATTCTGCTTTTGTAGGTCTACAAATCTTTTTCTTCCTTTTTTAAAAAACATACATCTTCAGGGAAAAAAAACAATCACCCTCTCATTCATGTGCCAAGCACTTTTCATTGGGAAAAGAAACACAAATGAATAGGAACGGATTTGACCCTCTATGTTCATGAAGAATTGCCTTTCTGCAGTGTATTGCAATTCTCTGCTTAATGGGGGCCTCCTGAAAAACTGCTTGTGCAATTTGTGCCTTAGGAAAACTCTTATTTCCAGTCCTTTCATTTGAACCAATGGCATACTTTAATCATTCTGAAATTAAGCACAGAAATTAAATACACCCAGTTAACTCTTCCAGTAATTCTTCTGTGAGACTCCAACTTCACGGTGGCCAATGCCAAAATTGTATGAACCTTACACTACAGCGTAATTACTAGCTTCACCTAAATGGATTTACTAAGTACCTAAATATTTCCCAGCTTCACTAACAGTGACTTCTATTCAGTGCTGCACCTTACCTAAAACCAACTGCATGATTTGGCCCAAAACACAAGCCCTGTATACATTACGAGGCTTTAAAACCAGATTAATACTCTAGTCTTTCCATATGAAATTGTTCAACGCCTTAAGTTTATGTTATACGAAGAGAGTCCTCATGTATGTGTCAGGAATTTGAAGGACAGACAGCAAATTATAGTTTAATCTGAAGACGTACTGTGACTTCGGCCAGAAAAGCTTGGAGGCAGATGGCTTTTATGTTATGGCATGGTTCCTTCTCCTGCTCAGCATTCCTGTTTGATGAACTGATTAAACCTAGTGAAGATGTTGAGAATGAAACACTCTCTGTGCAAGGATACTGAAACCTAGTTTTCCCTCGGCTATGTACTTGAACCTAGTACTCTGCAAATACGTTCCTGAATTATGATTTTAATATCTCCTGGCTTTCTTCTAACTGAATTAAAATGGTTACTTAAACTGGGCTTAAGACATTATAACAAGAGCGGTGGCGTTTTGTTTTTCAGAGCCTTAATAGATAAAATATGTACCCAAAGGGAATGACTGCAGCTTTTACAGCCTGCCTTTGCTCATCTGCAATACCGGGCACCTCTGCTCCAAGGACACCTCACTGCTGTGCGCATCCTGTCTCTCCCCCCCCCCCCCCCCACCAGCACAAAGATGTTTACAGAAGAGTTTGTATCACTCAGGCCCAGATGTTTCTGGTACACAAACAGCTGACACCCAGTAAAAGCACGAAGGGATAAGGCTGCTAAACATCTTTGATGATTCAAGTCATAGCTAATGTTTCCTCCACAACTAGAAGGCACCAGTACCGAGATGCGACCCTGATGCAGGGGTTGACTCAGTTGCAGGCTTTACAATAAAGAATTCCAGCAGAATTCAGAGATCTCTGAGGCCCTGACACTTTATCATCTGATACTAGGCAAGTTCATGAGCTGTGACTTTTGCCAAGGAGAGACAACAAGTCTGAAAGGACTATAAAGAGTAAGAATGTGATTTTTACTTTTTTTTTTTTTTTTTTTTTTTAGTTTTGCTATTGCTGTTCTAAGTTGAACTGTGTAGCAGTAACAAGCAAATGATAAAAAGATAAGGACTAGAAAGAAATCCGAAGTACCATTCTGAGAGCTAATCTATTTTATTAAACAGAAGGAAAACTGGAAACAAAAGGACAGGCTGGGTATTGCTGAGTTACATCATTAGATGACAGCCCAACAAAAGTTAAGCTTTTACAGTTGGAAAGACAAACATTCAAAGTAAGGCACAAGCCCCTAACAAATCTACGATCTGAAGTAATCAGTGTTCCTCAGCAAGATTATGTGGGATTACTTTCTGTAGTTTTAAATACAACAAAGCTTCCCCAAAAGAACGCTAGAACTTCTCGGAGCCAGAAAGCATTACTGTACCAACAACTAGCTGTGCACAAGTCCAGCAAAGTCCCAATTAAAAGGAGAATGGAATATATTGCTCAACCATAAAAGCAATTAAAAGCATAAATAAGACACTGTGAGACACTTAATATTCCCAATGTTTAATTATTTATCCATTCTCCATCCTGCAGCTCTAGGTCAGAATTAACTCCTGCGAACTAAAGGCAGGAGAACTCTTTTGGGGATTTGTACCTTATTCACTTTCAAGCAGACACCCAAATTCATTTCAAATTCACACAAGAACTGCAACAGTTTCACCTAAATCAGATTTTCTACAAGTTAAACACCCCTCCTACACTCAGATGTGATTGTGAAACTACTTTGATCTCTGTTCCCAAATTTATTGCTCTGTGTAATCCATGACAAAATATAATGTGATTTACTGTATCTCTATATGACAGCCCAGCAGCTGACAGAACTTAATAATTTAGCATAAGAAAAAAACCTTCTGGCACCAAAATATACAAATCATAATTGAGGCACTTTAGTATCACATTACAATGAAGTGCATGCAGGCTGATCACAAGAACTTCAAAACAATTAGAGTTCGTTCTCACTCACTTAATGAAGGTGGGTTTCATTCCCTGACATGCTCTGCAGCTATCAGCGAGTCGTTTTGGAACACTTTTGTTTCTTCGCAATAAAGACTCTGAAGGACTAATAACACCATTTTACCCCCCCTCCCTGTTTCCCAAACACTCCTTTCCCTCCAAAATGGAGAAAAAAAAAAAGCCACCTGCAGCACTGCTCTGTTATGGAGATATGAAGAAAGAGCAAACAAATATAAACGTCTTCAAATTGTGCCAGAATTTAAAAATACAATAAATTGTTTTATATTAGCTTGGTCCTAATAACTGAACACTTTTTCTAAAATAAAGGTGAAGTGAAAATTTTGAGATCTAAATGCCATCCTAAGCAGATATGCCAAGGACATATGCCATGGGGTAGCTTCAGCTCGTGTTGACTTTCACGTCTGGGGTCTTGACAGACTCCCTGCATAAGGGACGCATCGTCTACAAAAGTTTCAAGAAAAGGAGGATTGTGGAGCTCCTGGCGTGGGATGCAAGAGATATTTCAACTTAGTACTTCCTAACTCCAAGTAACAAGCAGCAGTGACTGCTGGTAGGTAGAGCAGACAGTAGATTACCTACAGCTGCCTGCATTAGGGAGCCCCGGCAAGATTAGGGACCACCGCAGGTACTGACTTCCAGTAACAGCACATTGACTTTATGATTGGTCCTACCTTGTCTAGGCACCCAGACCAGGTGGTATTCATTCAATAATTCTGAAAATTATTTCAGAATTAATTGGCCTAGATGTTTAAAAAAACAAAACCCAAACCAAGTAATCTTACATTACAATTAGCTACTACAATGGAAAACAGCCAGTAGCTTTGCTAATGTTCTACTCTGTGATATAAAGATAAGTAAAATTGATGTATTTAAGGAATATCCGTTGAATTATGACAAAATTATTAAAAATGTTTTAGTTTTCTTACTTTTCATAGAGAAAACTGTACCTACGTGCAATCAGCCTATTCTGAGACGCATAGTGTTGGGGGGGGGAGGAGAAAACGAGGTAATGATTGAGTTGGGCTTTAAAAATATCAAACAAAATTAAAATAATAAGCAATTGTGTATTACAAGATAAATCTGATGTACTACAGTTTGGATAGTGGAGAAAGGATCTGAAAACTATTGAAAAAATAATTAGAAGAGTCATCCTGCAACTGAAAAAGCTTCCTGCACTTCGTATTTGAGAAGTTAAGATGGTAACAGTCGTACTAAAGGCATCAGGACATCCCCCTGGGTCAGGCTAAGGGACCACAAGCCCACTCTCCTCCCCAGCGGCATGGGAGATGCTGCTGGGGGAGAGGGCATAAACCTGTCCCCCTGCTGTGGTTCATGCCCCCGGTATTCCTTCAGCACCCAAACCTGCTGTAGCAGGGAGAAGTTAAACGCCCACTAACTACCATTACAGCCAAACTTCTCAACCAGCCAGCTGAAACTGATGCGATAGGGAATGAATAAAAGTGCACAGTGCAAGACAGGGCAGATGACAGATATCCAATTTTAATTGCATCAGTGCTTCCCCTATTGAAAGCTATCTTTTTAATTACATATTCTGTCAATTTATTATTTAGCTCAATCATGCTTCTTGCCTGCTGCTTTTCATTTCTCATGGGCAGGGATGCCAGAAACCTTACCTTTTGTTTCCTACTTTGTTTCTCTGGATGTTCCCCCACCCCAGCCAAAGGAGGTGGGAGCACAGTAACTCTGCATATGGATAACTGAGCCTATTGCTCTGAAATAACTCCAGCAGAGAAAGAGACAAATTTTGCTCAGTCTCATTTGAGTAAAATGTCCCTGAAATCATTCTACCATATTTTGCTTTGTGTTTGGCTCTGTTGACTGAAGGCTCTTCCAAATAGCTCCCCAGTGGGATGAGGCAATTCCTGTGACCGTGTTCCTTGTCCACTATCATCTTTCTTTCCTTAGGATGAAAGAGACTGAGCAGGGCAAAGGGGGACACACTAGAGAAGAAATCAGTTTTCTCCCTCCTCTGTGAGGAAAAATTTTATTGCAGAGTTGCTGTCTGCTGTCCTCCGTAGAAGCAGGATACAGACATTAAGTAATTGTAGTTTTCATAAAAACTTGTAACTTTGCTCAATCTTTTCATTTTTTTTTTTTTTTTCTGAGACACATTTCTTTTTTCTTCATCTTTTAGACTTTTGGCAGGATTTCAGAGCCAAACTAGTACACTCATTTTGAGTAATATTAGCTGGTAGATCACTAACACCAGCATGTCAGAATTGTTCAAGAACTAACAGACTCTACAAACAATAACAACAAAAAATGTTACTACTCTGGAACAGGCAATGGTTTTCAGATGATAATGAAAAAAATCAAGAGACTCGGGGAACACGCAATTCCTCTTGGTAAGAAGGAGATGCTCTTTAGATTATTTATAACTAAAAGAATCTGTGTAATACAAAAACACTTAAAAATTTTTAGTATAAAAAATGGCCCATGTATGACAACTGGTGGAGATCCTGAATGCATTCAGCATGGAGAAAAACATATGTCTACACTATAATTAGGTACAGTTTAATGATATCATTATACTCAGGAACAATACATGTCCACATTTTATGGCTGACCCACTTGCCCCCATGTAAATAACCATGGTATCACTGCAAAGTGCATGAAAATAGAATCTCTTTTGTGAGCATCCAGTTGAACTTTCTACACTATCACTATTAGCGTCCAAGTTAATGAAGTGAAAGATGTCTCTCAGATCAAAGTCTCCATCATACTAAGAAGTCTAAGCAGGAGCCTACAGAATTGCTGCAGAGATGTCCAGTTCCCAGAAGACCTTAGATACAACGATGGAACCAGTTTTGGTACTTAATGAAATGTAGTTGGCAGAGAAGAACAATAACTAGAGAGACTGCATTCAGTGGTGTAAGCTAATGAAAAGCATGCAATGCTTATTTTTTTTTTTTTTATGAGCAGAAGTAACTGCTTAGAGGAAACTCAGTACTTTTAATAGGGCATCTCTTAGAATTTCTCTAATTTCTTTGAAGATGTCATATTCTTTTTTTTTTTTTTTGCCAGGATTGAACATGATGACATCATCTGCATGAGTACTGACAATCGTGCCAGCATAGATACTGTGAATAAAGATATTTCTACATGTGCAGTATGAAAGTATGCCCAGTGAATATGTCCAGTTGGACTGCATCCCAGGGCTGTGCTTGCCGGTTAATGAATCCAGCGTCATGAAGCTGGGTGATAAAGGAAGGACTGAATGGTCTGTAGGGCACATTATCAGTACCTTAATTGTAAACTGTATGCAAGTACAAGTTCTTCAATAAATAAATATCCAATCATAAAACACCATCTGTACTTTTTTGTTTTTCAGAAAAAGTTCCTGCTAGAAAAACATAATATTACAACATTATTATACAGAATAGTTGTTCGTAATCAGGGAAGTAATCACTGACAGAGTATATTTGTACGTATTCTTTCAAAAATATACATACGCACATACATATAGATTCTTTCAAATGTAAACCTGAACTTCAAATTTCCCGGGCATTGCAGTTTTATATGGACTTCCCACCAGATGTAGGTGGAGTGATTGTAAGAGGTATAGACTAGAAAACACTGTAGCTGTCAGATGTTATTTGAAGTAACAGAAATCTCCGAGTATAGCTAACTGCGACATCATTAAAACCAACCAGAGGGATTTGCACAGCTCTGGCCAGGTTGCATGCTATGTTGGAGTCCCATCTCTGTAAAATGAGCCATTTCACAACTGCATCAAATCAGATGTGCAGTCCAGAAACTAAAGTGCTGATTCCCCCCCCCCCCCCTTTTTTTTTTTCTCTTTGACTACAGCTTCATCCTGTAATCAAATATCATGTGTGTTAAGAACAGTCAATACACAAGAATGTAAATTACTTCTCCACAAGAAAAGCAGCACTGAAAAAGAATTAGATGTTCCTGGAACCTACATAAAGAATTAACAGGATGAGTCAAAAACTCTCTATTTAACTACAGAAAAGAAGTCAATAAAAAGCTGAATGTTGAAAATTATCTAAAGGGGAAAAAAAAACTTTTTCTCCCACTCCAATTTACTCATGTACACTGCTCAGAGAGCTTTTTTATGAGGTATTTTCAGCGTTCCAAGGTTGCTTCCTTTGAGCATTGTTAGCATGTCTACTGATCTGCTAGGGTCATGCTTTCTGAATGCTCGTTTTCTTTGCCAAGAAAATACCACAGACAAATGTTACAAACAGTCGCGTTAGCCAAGCTTCACATCTGCACGCACTTAGAAACGCAGTTTGTCTCTTTCTTTGGTGATTTCTGGCAAACCTAAAAATGCCCATAAGCTTTGGGGAGCCTCTCACACCTGGCTGAGGAGTGGTCCTGCTGCACGCGCTGCTGATGCAGCCTACAACCCACCTGTCTCCTGCTGCTGAAACTCCTCATTAGCAGCGCCGAAATGCAGCACCATGTCTAACACATTCATTTCTTAAACTGTTTTATTTCATCAGTGAGGCGTGACTTCAAATACTAAAAATTACCATCTTATCTGAAAATGCTATAATCACCTGATGTAATGCAATTCAAGCAAACTAAATCTATATATTAACAGCTTTAAAAGCAACTCAAAGTCACTGCGATTGAATACAAGTGTTCTCTGAAGCAATATGTAAGATTCCTTAACTAATATACAGGAAATACTCTGGAGAAATTGTCAAGTCGTTTTTGTAAAAAGATAGATAATAGACATTAGGAAAGTACTGAAGTCATAAGGACATAAGTAGTTTCAAATGCTCCATGCTGTCGCCTTGAATTTTGTCTGATTTATGGCCAGCAGAGCTTATCTGACCTTAAGCACACTAGCACTTGTTATCCCGATCTGATAAGGCGGCTCCGTGTTCCAATACAGGTGCCACGTTACGACTCACAAGGTGAGCAGTAAGCCGATTACGGGTGATGGGGCTGTGGCACCCGACCTAGCAGAAGGCTAGGGAAGAACTGCTGCTGCCTGCTGGAACAGCTTCTTCTGTATCGAGCTACCAAGTACATGCGGAGCTGCTTCTGCACCAGCCCAGCCCTATTTCAACATAACATCTGTGGCTCCAGGGTGGTGATAAGGGCCCTGCTTAGGAAAAGGAGGACAGAGTGATGGAAGGGAGTTGCCTGCCCTGTTCTCCCTTCTGCACTTCTGAGTCTACACCCCAGCCCTCTGAGGGAACAGAACATTTGGGACAAGGAAAAATGCCTATCAGACCTCGGAATGCCTACAACCCTTCCACACGCCTCTATCTTTGGTAATGCAGCTCACATGATGGGGAAGGAAACATGCAAAAATGAATAAGGGAGACTTTAGAAGGCCAGATCCAAATCAGGAACAGCTCAAGAAAGAGGTCTGCTTTGACAGAACAGTGCTAAGTTACCATGGTGTGCTCAGCCAACAGCAAATTGTAAGAGCCTCTCCAAGATTTTCAGTCCCGGGCTCCACAGGAACCCAAGTGCTGGGGTGGCAGTGTCTATATCCCTTTCCCTGGGGCTGGATCTGGAACCTTTCAACCTGTGGTTCAGCAAGAAAGGTGCATGAAGCTCAAGGCTACAGGCCCCACACTTTTACAGGACTGGCAGTCCTGGTCAGGAACAGAAGCAAGTTGTGGGGAGACAGCATGGCTGGGCCCTGCCCCAGGGAATGGGGGAGCAGGAGGTCAGAAATCCAGCCCCAAGTCTTCCCAGCCCTGGTGAGATGGAGCCCTCATCACCTTCTCAGGGACCATACCACTCATGGGGTGGTGTCCAGCCTGGAGCAATCTCAGAGGTGCCCCTGGGTTGTCCAACCAGCTTCAGCAAAAGTGAAAATGCACATATTTACGTCAGCTGTCATTCACTTTCTTACAAAGTGGTATTTAAGTGAAAACACTGCCTACAAGAGAAGGGGTCAGTGGAAAATTATGGACTGTTCCCTTTATTATTTTTTCCACGGCGATAGATGACATGTTTATTTTTCCTATAGTGTGGGTTACACGGTGTCATTTGGCAACCTGTTAAATATTTTCCTGCTTATCATTCCCCAACTGATCGGGAGATGCAATAACTGTCAGAAGATAATTGCTTTTAGAATCACAGGTTCAAAAACATTACCGTACAATTTTTATTGAGTAACTTTCTGGCATTGCATGCTGTAATCTCTAACAAAATGAATCAAATAATATATTACAATAAACAACTTCCTATCTTCTCTGTTGCTCAAAATCTCAACTTTAAAGTGAAGACTTCAGTAAATTACACTGTGTTTACCTAAATATTGAAAAGCTGTCTACAAATACCAACCAATATTTAAATGCACAGTGTGCTTGCAATGAAAACCATTTCTCTAATCTCTTCTGCCCATTCTCCTTCCTCCCATCCCCACTGGAGAAGGGCTATGGGGAGGGTAATACCATATAAATCCTGTGTTTTCTTTTACCCACCTTTATCTTAATTTTTCTTTTCACTCAAATTTTAGCTTTTTTTTTTTTGAACAACAGTCCACAATTTCACAAAGAAATACACACAGAAATCAGTATTACTCACAAAACAGACCACTGAGGAATGAGATCCTTCATGTGGGAATGGACTGACCTTCAGAAAATCTGGACAGCCATACGACTATTTCCAAGCCTAAACAGTGAAATTCAGCTTCCTCTTGGATTTTCAAACAATCTTTAAAGACTTGGCAAAAAGAATTCGGTTTGGAGGACAAAACTTTCTCCCATATTGTCCTAAATTTCAGGGGAACGAGATTTGCTTGTTTTAAAAACAAGCTTCAAGATTCATGCTGCAATTAAGGTATTTTAATCATCCCCCTTCAAATAAAATCTCCATTAAAATTCTGCAGATTTTAAGAGGATCAAGATTTGAAACTGAGTTAGTGGAAACTGTTACTTTTGACCTTTATATGGAGTTTGCCCTTTAAGCTACTTTGACTTTGTAGCCAATTTCCACAGCTCTACATTTGGAAGACAGAAACGAAGAAGAACAGTAGAGGGAGATTTGATGGTAATGCAAGGTATTTTTTCACATTTACGACAGACTTTCCAAAGATTTTTTTTCCTTGTTCTCTACTCAACATGTGCTCTTCTGATTAGAGGCAAAAAAAAAAAAAAAAGTACTCTAAGTTAAAATAACGTAATTTTTAATAGCAGTTAATATTGCTTATAATTAGCAATTTTATTTGGAAAAATAGAAAAATCCAATAAATTAAATGAAAATATTTCTGACAGAAATGACAATTCAAGTCTATTAAAGATATGTCCCTATGAAGGATTATTTGTAACTTTAATTTGAGGATGTAAAGAAGTTAACTTTTCTTTTGCTATACTACACATGTAAAAAAAGATCAAAGAAAGAAAAGAATTGAGATTCAAATTCCATTTTTAAGCAAAAATGACAATGTCTTCCTGAGTTAAAATTAATCCTTTAATGATGAATTTCAAAGGTTTAAATACTTTCTGTGACCTTGGCTTTAAATAATTATGCCAAGCAGAGCTTTCCTTACATTCAGAAAAGATTCTGAATTGTTGATCACAGCCATTTTAATGGCTTCAGGCTGGCTGATTTCCAACATAATCCTCCAAATGCTGTTTAAAATTACAGACCAAGAACCTGACGCAGGTAAATGAAATGTCACTTTCACAAAGGCTGTTCAAACAGTATATGCAGATTGTTAATTTGTGCCACTGTACATCACTGGGCAATAAAACGTATCATTTATTACATTAACACATATGAAAGATACTTCAACAGCTATCAGCTCACATATACACCCGTAGTCTACCATCAATATTGAGCAGCCATTTTTAGTTTAGTCTTTGAAATAAAACTAACATGTTTTAGTTCATACCATCCCTAATGTGGAGAAACATTTCTATACAAGGAGCCAGTGAAAAGGGTTTGTCAGGAAGCTGCTGCGAATGCAGCGTCGAAGCAGCGATACGCGGTGACCCCGCTGAACAGAATGGGGAGGGAAGCCTTGATGAAGTTGAAACGTTAATTTTTATTTTCAAGCCTTTCACACAGCACTTGCTCATCTGATGCACACAGGCAAAAGTAGACCAGCCATTGTTAGCCACTAGACCCAATTTCCTTGCAGTTTTAGCCTGAGTTTTTTCTCCTTAAGAACTTTTCCTCATTTTGAGGGAGAAAGCGTGGTTAGACAGAACCGCCCTTTCTCCTCTACCTAGTTCAACAAAGGAAAAGCAACTAGCCTAGTCCTTAGCTGGGTTTCCCTTTGAAATCATCTGGATTTTAAAGGTCATGGCCATCCCACTTGCAACACGGCTGGAAGGTGCTGCCCCAGCAGCACTCACAGCAGACAGCTACAGCAGTGATTGCTGCCATTGCATCTTCAAAGAGAGGTCTTTCATTATAGAGCCACGGAATTTCCATTCTCATACAATGATTGCAGCATCTGTGTCAGATCTACAACATACTACCTTTTGTTTTTCAAATCAAGTGACCCCCTAAACATTTTGCCTTGTAAAGCTTTGGTTATCTGACTTTTGAGGTGATTGCTTCCCTTTTGCTGAGCCACAAGAAGCAGCCCTGTGTGATTCTCTTACCTTGTCCAAGGCCTTCTGCGTTTCTGCATCATGCACCTTTTTCATGTCAAGCAACATTTTTTCTCCCTCCACTTTCAGCTTATTCACCACCATCTCGTGATCTCGAGCTGCCCTCTGCTTTTCCTCTTCCCACCGAAGGCTCGTCTCCATCAGCTGTTGCTTGCGCTGAGCATTTACCTGAATAAGCTCTTCCCTCAGCTTGTGGATTTGGCTCTCCAACTCACACATAACCTGAAATGAAGAAAAAGCAAAGTAACAAAACAAGAACGAACAACAAAATACTTCCCTCAGACAGGCTTTCACCTATGGATGGTAGGAAGCTGACTCAACAGATTCCCTGTCCCTTTCCTCGGCCTCTTTTATTGCTCTTCCCTTTCTCTGCATACACAGAGATGACTACAGCTCCGTCCTGCCCAAGGCATGGCTAGAGCATGGAAATTTACCTTTTTGGATGGGGTGACCCCATCAGAGAAATAACTTAGTTTGTGGCCTATAGTCACTATATATAACACCTTTTTTTCCCTTAAGAATTCACCTATCACATTGTAATGAGACATGAGCATATCATCAATCATTTATCAACCACTGCTACAGATTATAGACCATATCTCGCTGCAGCGTGCTGATGTGCACAAGGAACATGTCACAGAAAGTGCTCCTTCAGGTGAGAGCACCAACGCATGCTAAGAAAGGATGACGCTGGCCACCATAAAGAACCATTACAACTCTGCAAACATGGTACAGATGAGACAACCTTCGAAATGGAAGACAGACTTATGAATCCATGATTCTCTTTTATGTGATCACAGATCATCCTCCAGTCCTCGGGAGCAAAATGCGCTGTGCACTGTGGCATCAGAGCAGGCTGAGCCGCAGGGAGTCAGCTTAGGAACATCCAAGTGCGAGGAACGAAGCTGACGTGCAGTAAATCTGTAACACTCCTGAAGTGTACAGACTATACACTACTGCTATCGTATTAATTCGTTCAGATTTACCCTTGTATATAGCTCTCATTAGTTACTGTTCTAACTGCATTGTCTGTAGCTTTTCAAAAGAAATATAGGTGCATTGCGTCTGTGACAAAACCATTGTCTTTCCAGCTAATTGTAACATATGAAGTTGAAAAACATGTTCTTTCATAAGCACAGTTCTGAAAACAAGCCTTTCCACTAAAAACCTCACTCAGTAGTTCCCCCTTTTTGTTCCTGCCACATGAGCAATGCTGCAGTTCCCTGGAATTCTTGGGATGTACGGAATGACATGGAGATAAAATACCGACATCCTACCAAACGTATGTAGGTGACTCAGATCAAGCTCATTAAAGGTTTCATAAGAAAATCTGCTTTAAAATGAGCATATATTTAAAAACCCCATTGCCTTGGAGTGCCAGTTACTGCTTCTGGAGCTGTGAAGTGCTCTCTCCAACTATAACTGTTCTTCAGACGTTTCCTACAGTATCTATATTCAGTTAAACCATTTATTTGCAGTCTCTGAGAACCACATTACTACAAATCTTTGACAAAGGAACACTGATTTCTGACCAAAGTTGGGAAATTAATGACTGTATCAGAAATAACGCCTTGTACATTAATGTACCAGGAGAGATTGCTACGATAATTACTGTGATCTGCAAGAAAACTGAGGCTTGAAAGTCTGTCTTTTTAAAAACTATTTGAGCTATATGGTATAATAAAAGACATGATGTCTCCTTTCAAACCTTCCCTTGTGTTCTTAGACTATCACAGCTGTAACATGTATTAAATATTAGCCGTCTCAGAAACTTATCACAAGATTGACTTGTTTCCATGCTTGCTTAATTACTCATTGGCATTACTCCTTAGCATGTCAAAGGTAAAGTTTTGTGCATGCATGCACAGACTGAGCACATAATTTCTATACAGAATTATAACACAGGCCACATACTTCAGCCTATATCAGCATTATTTCAAACATATGCTTCAGATAGTGTGATCTACACTAGATTCTTTCCCGATCTTTTCCTCCATGCTTTTATTTTTTCTAAATCTGCAAACAGTCTAAAATGCAAAATACACTTTAGTTTGCAATTATACAGACTAAAATGTAAAGCACATTGCAGTATATCATTATAATCTACAATATGCTTCTACAATTCTTTCAGAAAAATAATTCACCTTAAGATCATAACAAAATGTTTCAGTAACTGTAAAAACATTTTTTAAAAAAAGCTTCCTAAAGCTTGATTTTTTCCATAAGTGAAACTTCAAGATACTACATCGCTTAGAAGATTCCTAAAAAGTTTGATAAAATATTTCAGAAAAGAAGCCAAGACTCACTTCTTAGAATAAAAGAAAAAAAACATTCATACATCATATTACAAGCCAAGATAGAGAATGGGTGAATTCCTGAGTCAACTGTTATTTCCTTCTGCTTTACTTCATTCTATACTCAATAATTCTTATACAAAGACATAGGAAAATTCAAACAGCACAATGCAGCATTTTCTACTGCCACATGGCAGTGACAGTGCCAAGCTTTCAGATTCAAAACTGGGGAGCCAAAAGATAGAGGGCTGAATGTTATAGGTAAAGTAATAGTAATTAATATGTAAAAGAGCATTAATGTTGGACCTAATAGATGGCAAAAGCAGATTTGGTTCTATTAGGAAAGAAGAAAGAATCTGAAGACAGGGTGATGGCAGCGAAACTAATATGATTAAGGGAGTCCTTTTGGAGCAACTTCACTGCTAGTAAGATGATGTTAAGAGACATCTAATCTCTCCAAAGTGACTGGGAAAAGCTTATGCTGGGGATCACAGGCACAGTTCTTGTCTATTACCTTAAAATAAGGCTAGTTTTCACGGCTAGATTTTTCTTTTTAAACCCATAAACAAAGTCACTGGCAGAAGGAGCTTATGAATGACCAACTTGCTGCATAAGACAACTTTCTGTGACATGGGCATCTTAAAACTACTAAAAGAAATGAAGCCCAAACTTTCCATCACTAAGACTCTGCTATTCCACATGCCAGGTCTCATAAAGTATTATTAGGCTTAGATGTGGGCAAATTAGTATTAGCAGGAAAAATTTAAAAAATGACAGTTTTCTGTTGTGGAAAGTCCATGAAATATAAAACTTCAGAGCAATTTTATAGCTGCTTATATCTGTTTGTGAATTGTGCTGACCAAATTGCATGCTCCAAACAATAACTTGGGTGCAAGAGCTCCTGTGAGACATACACAACAACTTCAATACTCCACCAGAGCAAATAACTATTGTGCTCAATGGAAGGCTTAAACATAAGAAATAAAGATTTCACAGTATATAGTAGGTTCAAAATGGTATTGCTACTTGCTGGATTTAGGAATCAGGGTTAAAGCCTTTTTTTCAGTGGTATGGGTTTGAGTAAACGAAATGAGAGATCCATATCTCTTTTGCAAAGAATGCTGAAGGATGGCCATACCAAAACAGCACATCTCAAACACGAAAGCATTCTGTAAAATGATTTAAAGAAAAACAGAGAAAGAAAACACTAGCTTACAGAATATCCCAAATGGAACCAAAATACAAGCATGTAAAGTTAGCTCTGTGAGAGGTAGAGATTTCACATGAATGTACATGGCATACTTGCATGTATGCTACGTGGCACGTATGACAGTCCTATAGATGAAGAAACTGCTCGCTGAGATGGTGATTTCTATTTCTGTTTCAAAGGAATAACTTAGAATTCTAACTAAGAATATCTGTGCTGAAATAGTGTCATAAAAAGGGTGGGTCAAAAGCCCACAGCAATTTGCCTGTAGGGAAAAAATAGACTTGAAAGAAAAAAAAAAGAAGGTTGCTCACTCACTTTGGCCTATTTAAAATGCCAATAAATGTACTTCATGTTATTTGGAAGGAAAACATGTGCTCTTAATTTTAAAAAGTAAATTGCATAAGAAAATATAAAGCTGGCAAAAAGTTCAAATTAAAATCTGTTGCTGAAGTCTGAAACTCTGCTACAGTTAAAGGCAACAGAGATGAGAAATGGACCAAATAACTGCAGTCCAATTCCTTTTGTTTTTCAGGAGCTTCTGCTTCAACCTCTTGAAGCATTCGCTTGGACCAGTTTCTAAGGAAGAGGCTGGAGCATGACTGAGTCTTTTCTACTTGGTGATGGAATACATGGGCTCCCTCTCAACGTATTACACAGCAAACCACATCCACCCCATCACCACACATAACTTTGAAATGCCCTCAGCACCGTTTGAACTCACAAAACCAAGGAAATGCAGAGTTGAGATAAAATCCAGCGTTATTCCCCATGGCTCAGATCTAGAATGATTTAGGTGTTGCTTCAGCAGCTTCAACAAGTGACTAAGCTCCCCACAGATGAAGTTGCAGAAAGCTTTCATTGCTGAGGGTACTTAGGCAGTTGAAAGAGTAGCACTTTTAAAGACTACTGCATTTCCAAGTGGATTGTGATACCTCTTCGAACTGAGTTTTGAAAGCTTTCTGTGGTGGGCTAACTCGGCTTCAGCTGGAGACAACCGCACAGATCTCCATTTGCAGTGCTTAATTTTGCTTGCATGTGACAAAACCCCCAAACACCTCTGAGCAGTTCCACAGACTTAGTTCAAACACGAAGCGTTAGGTTAGATGCTGAAAATAATTCATCCTAGGATTATAACCTAAAATATTAGCCCATGAGCAACAGCCCTGCTGGAATCACTGCTACGCAGTTTCTGCCTCTGTGTGCTAATACTTGCTCAACGTTTTCTCACCTGGAAGAACATTAAAATTAGTGCGTTCGTTTGAACAGTGAACTATGTGAAACCATCAGCTGCACCCTTCTGAAAGGGAGATTTGTTTCTTTGTGTCTTGTTAGGCTGGCTTGATGTGACAGAGATGGATGAGGTATACATAACATTTGTTATTGGATAGTGGATTATTTTTGAAAGGAGATCAGTCCAGTCAAGGGAAAGGAAGTCTGCAGTAAAAACAAATCTCACTTTGATGATGAAGAAGAATTAAAAGGAAAATAAGGAACAAAGTAGAAACCAGTGATTCAGTGGTGACAATGACTCCCTTTTACCCTAGATTAGTGCAACGTTCCAGAAGAGGTGGGAGAAGCATCCCATCTGAGTCAGCACAGCAACTGGTGACATATTTAGGGTAAAACAACTTAGACAGATTATCTGTTGGAAAAGGGGAATCTGAACTACTTCAACTTTCTTATTAACAAAAAAAGCTTTGTGAAGGGTTGAGAAACGGGACGAGTTTCTCTACCATCACACACAAAAAAGCAGTGCACCTAACATAAAAGACTACTAAAAAAGTAAACAAATGGTATTTGTTTGCAGCTCTAAGCTAAGAAAAAAGTACAGCTGTAAGAACTTCAAAGATGCTTGATGTTGGTTTGTGTTTAAACCAAAATTGGTTTACATTAACGAGTCTTGCTACTGCAGTTCCAGCGAGTCACAACAATCAGTCTTACACATGATCTCACTGGCTTTTGGGAACCATCCCTATGATTTTTACCATTAGGAGATAAAAGAGGCAACAAAGTGCAGCTTCTAAGGGCCAAGCATGATCCCTGTGGCTCTCTGTTCTTTTTGTCCACAAAACATCCCACTGAGCCAGACTCACTGGGCCCAGTACGGTTGCTTTTCTCCCAGCCAGACGAATTTCATCTGGCCAGTTCAGCCAGCTGGCAGATAAACGTATGGCTCCCTTGTCACAGAACAACAACACAAAAGGTACACAGCAACGCCAAAAATAGGAATCTTGGTTTAAGCTACAATCTAAATCTAAAAAGCTCAAGTCCAAAGCAATACTTTAAAAACAGCTTTGAATTTGCAAGTCATTAAAATGTAGTAACTCAAGTTTTTAATGCCATGTATCTCCATTTTAATCAAGTATATTAAAAAGATTTTCTATACAATGACAATTTAAAATAAAATATTAAGAATATTATCATTTTTTCTTGTGATTGATAAAACCAGTAATTTGTAAATAATAGGAAACCTTAAATGTATAGACAGAAAATAAGGTTGGGAACATGGAAGTATATGAGTTACTGTTCAAAATATTCTGTCAAAGCAGTAACAAGTAACAGGATCTCAACAAGGCAAATTGCAACATAAAGAACTAAGTTTTTAAGGAACATCTTTTAACGAACATCAGCCAGCCATCCTAATCACACGGGAAAAACAAATCTAAATGAACAAACCTAAATTAGGGTAGTAACTGATGAGGGATGGAGGGATGGGAAAGACACAAGGAAACAGAACCGAGATGGAAATTTCAAGGTAATGCACAAAAGATATTAACATGAGCATAATAATGCCTGGCTAACGGTGGTCAGATTTCTGCAGTTATTTTACTACTGGAGAATGATTTAAAGAGTTCTTCCTGGATTTTTGGTCAGGAAGTAATGTTGGAAGCAATGCGAGAACTGCACTGACTTGTAAAGAAAACTACTTCTGCAAATGTCACGGACATTATCACATGTGTAATGATGTGGCAGAGCCCAAATTAATAGGGATAAGTAATAAACAGCTATTTAGCTTTCACAGCACAATCTATTACACTGTCAAGTTTAAATGCCTTTGGGTAAGAACACAGACCCATAAA
This sequence comes from Aythya fuligula, assembly GCF_009819795.1. Taxonomy (NCBI): domain Eukaryota; kingdom Metazoa; phylum Chordata; class Aves; order Anseriformes; family Anatidae; genus Aythya; species Aythya fuligula. The sequence goes on along the minus strand of NC_045576.1, from coordinate 9,853,047 downwards.
AATGGTAGTTAAGGGAGCAGATAAATAAAATGGTGTGAAATGAAGTGAGAATGAACAACAGTTCAATGGCCAACAGGTAGGTTTCATCTCCTAAGAGCACTGATACAATTTTCAAAAAAAAGCAAAGTATTCTGGAGGGAATCACTGAAGCACAGGGATTCTAGCACTGAAGCACAATTAAGTCACAGTCTACCACAATTAAATGTAGTCCTGATCACTAATCTAGTACTTGCTGGAAATACTAAATCAGCAAAACTAAAACTTCAATACAAAAGATGCACAAAACACTATATAAACATACATGAAAATGCATACATAAACTTCCTTATTCCTGACGGAAGAAGATTCTGTCCATGAAGTTGGTGCTATTGCACAACTTGTTAAATAGAAGACACCTTTACTTTATATATTAATAATTGCATCCCAAAACTGAAGTGTATTCCTATGTTCTTAAATCAAGTGTTTCCAGATTTTAAATCTGTATAACAGCAATTTTAGGTATTCTGTAGGAAAAATGTTAAACGAAAGGTGTATCACAGAATCATCTAGGTTGGAAGAGACCTCCATGATTATCTAGTCCAACCTCTGACCTAACACTAACCAGTCCTCCACTAAACCATATCACCAAGCTCTACATCTAAAAGTCTTTTAAAGACCTCCAGGGATGGTGACTCCACCACTTCCCTGGGCAGCCCATCCCAATGCCTAACAGCTCTTTCGGTAAAGAAGTTTTTCCTAATATCCAACCTAATCCTCCCCTGGTGCAACTTAAGCCCATTCCCCCTCATCCTGTCACCAGGCACGTGGGAGAACAGACCAACCCCCACCTCGCTACAGCCTCCTTTAATGTACCTATAGAGAGCGATAAGGTCACCCCTGAGCCCCCTTTTCTCCAGGCTGAACAATCGCAGCTCACTCATCTGCTCTTTGTAAGACTTCTCCAGACCCCTCACCAGCTTCGTTGTCCTTCTCTGGACTCTCTCTAGCACCTCCATGTCCTTCTCATAGTGAGGGGCCCAATATAGTCACTATAGTCACTAAGCTGCCCACCTTACAAAGAGCAGCAGCTCTCCAGAATAAAACAGATGCATGTTCAGTGTCCAAAAAACCTTATGTAGAAGCAGTGCAGATGGCAACTATAATACTAACAGTAAAGTGTTTGCTGTTCAGCTGTGTAAAATCTGAGTCCCCATATTACAAGGCTTACGCAAAGGTATATCAACTCCATCTCAGCACAACCCCAGATTTTCCCACCTCCACAAATGTACCTCTGACATCGCTTTTGAAAACATCCACCAGGACTTGCCAAGTGAGGTGTTGAGCTGCTAACTTACATATTTATTCTATTAATTTTAACAGCATTAAGGTGCTTTTAAACATCAAGACTCCTTTGTAAGGTTCTTTCCTTGGACTGCTTCAACATTGTGTATGCTCTGAAAAATGCCCAACATGTGTGAATCTGCTAAAAGTAAACTCTGATCAACCTTGCTTGTTTTGTACTCTGCTAGGGGTAGGGGCAGATTTAACACCACTGTAACCGTACAGTGCTGCTGGAGGCTAAACGTCACTCCACTTCCAGACTATGGGCAACTTCATTTTGTGTTTCCCCAACTTCCGCACTTGTCACAGTCCCAAGAAATGTCCAGCACCATTCCAGACTAGATTTTATTTCTTATTAATGTAGAATAAGACTAGACAAGATAGAGCAAGTACAGCTTAAGCATTTTACTGAAACGCAATGTAAGTGTTGATTCGTGAAGAGCAGTAAAGAGAAGTTACCTTTTGCTTAGCTCCATTTTCAATAAAAAAAATCATGAAAAAGAATAAAAAAATACAAATTTGTATCTTTATTTCCAAAAGAAGTGCACTGAAATAGATCTGGACTTTTAAAGAAGGCAGTTAGCTGCCTAAGTGCCAGTAAATGTCAATGGGATTTAAGCTACAAACTATTTGGCTTTAAAAAAAAGGGGGGGAGGGAGAGAGGGAGAAAGAAAGAAAATCAGACATCCATTTCACAGCTCCACAAAGAGCTTAAAATTAATGGAGCTTATTTTGATTTCTTAATTTACATAAGTATATTTGATTCTAATTTAGTTAACAGCATCTAGAAAGCAGAACTTCATATAGGTTGGTTATTGCCACTGCCTGCCTAATAAGATGATTTGTAGACAAATGGAAGAACCTCAAGCGTATGTGGGGGAGAGATGAGACTGGAAGTGAACAATACAGGACAATGTGAGGGAAAGGATTAGTCACCAAGTTGAAATTGAGATGAATGCAAATAATTTTTCCATTTAACAGTTCAAGATCTAGAAAAGATTTGGCCATCTTGCCAGGAAGACCACTTCCAGATGACTTTCTTATAACCTGGTTTACTGTATTTGCTTTAAAAGAGATTATAGAGTCAAAAAATAAAGACATACAGCTTTCTTCTCTCTCTTCTTTGTGTAAAAGACATTTGCATTTGTATTTTTCTGTCTACAAATAAAATGAGTAAGACTACTAATGGACCTACCTGGAAAGGTCTAGATGGAAGACTCATTTCCTTGCGTCTTTCTACTATGAAATTTAACAGAGACACTCAGCTAGGCACCAAACTATCTGCATAACTCCATTAACGTCACTAAAGTATAATGAAGATGGAAAACATATATCCACAAAGATATGCTTAATGCTGTGATCCCCTAAAAATATTTTTGAGGGCAGAATATAGATAAAATACACAGTGGCTGAAAAATAATAACCTATACCTTGTATCAGTTTTGCTGCCTCATACAAACAACTTATCCCCCCAAAAAAAAGATTGATGAACATTACACCAAACACAAGTTCACTCTCCCCTGTTTTCTTCTGAGGAAAAAAAATAAAATAGTTTTTCTGTATTTCAGGATGTGAAAGGAAATTATTCCTTTCAGAAGAATGATACGGATGTATACAGTTCAGAAGCAACACTGGATCAAAGCTTGTGTTGAATGTGAAAAGCTATTGACATTTAAGGAAGGACAGGACCTTCCTGCAATGGAATACATCAATGGATGTTAAAGATCTCCGCAGCAAACTGGAAAGAACTACCCACCACTCGGATTGGAGAAGCTGGACACAGAAATACTCTAAGGATAAGTTTGTAAACAAACCTTTGCATTTAAATTTCCATGTATTAAATTTAAAATCATTAGCATTTCCCAAACAACTTGCAATCCTGATTTAAATGCAGATGTGATGTATTACAGATTTAAGGATTTCTACAGACATCTATCTCTGTGAAGCAGCAAAATTAAACGTATCTTTTCTAATTTGTCCCCAGAGTAGGTACAGGACATATTGTCTATTGGAAATGTCTTTGCCCTGTCAACTAATGAAAAAACTTCACAGAAAGTAGGAAAACAACAGAAAAAGATCATTAACTCATTTCTTTTTTGCATGTCTTTGTTTAAATTATTGCTCCAAGCAAATGCATCTTTAGAGTACTCCGGAAATGTTACCCTATACATCCCCATGAAGGTTTTATGGTGACTGTAACGGAAATGAAATTGGTTTGAAAACTTGACAAAACACACGAGACAAGATACAGATTAAAAAAACTAAACAATCATATCTCCGATTTTCAACTTCTGAGTACTTGTAGAAGGGCAAACTCTGGGCACAAGCTCTTGCTCAAGTCATCTACCAGGATCTCCTCAACAGGCAGCTGAAGCACTCAAGGAAGGCTCTAAGTGGATGATGCCATCCAAGCCCTGGCCTGTTATTCAAGGTGAAAGAAATTCTTCTAAACTCCAATGTAATTATGCGAAGTCAGCTAAGGAACCTAACAGTGCTATTTTCTGGTCTGATGACTAAAGATGAGGTAAATGCACTAGCCCGTTGTGTACTTATTCTGCTCTGCTAAAGAACCTAACACACGAGGAAGCTCTCTCATGGCTGATGCCATACTGCTATATTGAAGGTGACAGTCTTTAACCAAGCATGAAGTCCTCATTCTGGGTCTCACGAATGGCAATCTGTGTGGGCAGAAATCCTGAAGACCAGGAGCTTTGGAAATTAAAAAAAAAAAAAAAAAGGTGTAATTTACAGGTTTAGACTTCAAAGAAAGAGTCACCTTCCAGCTTTCAAAAAACAGTTCTGCAAGACAGCAATAGTTGGAGTTTTTCTTCTCATCAACTAGTTGTGGTAAATTCTTGTATCTTAGCTACTTACACAAATAAGATGCAAAATTAAACAATCAAGCGCAGATTTTTACTATCTCCTTTTTGAAATGAACTCCACATTGGAAGAGCATAAGCTAACTGATTATCTTTAGTGTCAATCCTTATATCTAACAGCTAAATTTGTCACATCTGCATGAGGATAGAAGTCCTAGGGAAGGAAGCGTGCACTCCAACCTAGCTGTCAGGTTGGAGTCAAAGGCATCAGCTGATGGCACCTTTGGTGTACTTTGTGCACACACACACACAAGCCCGCACCGTTTCTAGTCTCCCTTTCTGCACCTTCATCCTCAAGAGCTGCCAGCACTATCCCCGTCATCTCTGCAGTGGCTCCTCTGCATTCGGAGACCTTTTGGAAGCATCATGCTACCGCTACCACTTCAGAAAGACAAGATCAATCCCCGGATGATCTGTACAAAATAAATAAGGACTGGGTGCATAACATTTTTTTCTTGAAATCAAGAGTACTTCTGGCTCAGAATCTTTCTTTGGCACCTTTACATTGATGTCTATCCTTTTCATCCTTCTCTGCTTGTCCTTGAATTCAGTTGATGCCACTGTCATTTCGGAATGACAAATAGGCCATTGCATCCTGGGGCAGGAGTTTCTTCAGACCTTTTGAGTCTACTGTATTTCACTAAATGTCACCATATAGTTTAAATATAAATACATACTAAAGTAAATTCTGTGAAATACCAGTAAAATAACCCATTAAATGAGGCTATTTATACAGGACCATGTTTATATTTAGTACACTCCCTTTCCCTCCACTATCCCCCTGCCTTCCCTTGAAATAATAATAATAAAAAAAAAAGCTCCAAATTGCATTAAGAGATAAAGAACAATGTATTACTCCTAAACTGAATATTCTGGCAGGGAACAATGGCTGTGGGGAGCTGCTGACAGTTGACCAAAAGCAGCAGTCCTCCTCCTGTACAACAATGAAGCACAGTCCCTTAAGAGGACGTCATTTGCAGACTTTTGAAATCTATTGCTTTTACTTTTCTGGAAAGCATCATTGTTTTGAAGGACACAATCTGATTGTTGAAAAGTAAGAAAATATGTCTATGTACCACATTTCAACTAACATGAAGCACAAAGAGCAGGGAACCATTAAAGAGATTATTTCCTGGGTACCACAAGATGGTATTTTTGACAAATAGCATCTGATGAATTTCTGAGAGATTTCAGATTTCTCCATATGCAAGCCCAATTACTGCACTAATGAAGGCTACTGCTATAAAGCAATAGCAAAGCTGTCGCTGCTAAGCCTCCTTGAAACTCACGTACAGAAAAACAAACGTTGCCTTCCATATAAATGGCTGCATTAGAAGCCATTACTGATTAATGCTGCATCTTTTCTCTCAAACCTCTGATGCAAAAGATGCCAAAGACATTTTATCACAAGGGTTTGTTTGCACAGTTTTAGAAACAGTAGTAATCTAAGTACCCGACACAATACTCAGGTAGGGCAGGTAAGAATTAATTGGTACCTTCCCCCCTCCCCGAGAATTTCAGATGCTGAAACTGTTTTTCCCTTTATTGAACCAGCTCGGCCTAGACCGGCTTGTCCCGCAGTGACATGTATATTGAATACAAATCAGACAGCATAGCTTTAAATCTGTGTTGCAGCTCTCATTTCCAATTCGAGAACTGTACTATAATCATAAGCTTCTGGTGGATGAAAGGAAATCAGCTCTCTGAATATTAGCTAATGCCACATTTGCAAGTCCTGAAGAGATCTGTGCTGTTTTAAAAAAAAATAGATCATTTCTCGTGAACCTATATATATGAATCGCTTTGTACTGCTCAACTGATAGAAGCGATGCCTGTGCTGGGATTAAACCCTTTTCATCATAAAACCTCATCTGGTTCGGAGTCCAAGTCCATCAAACCTTTTCCCTTTAAAGTCCCGCCTTTGATTCTACATCAATTTATTCAAACCGCAGCTGGGTGGCTGAAAACGAAAGGACAGCATCATTTAAACCAACCATGTTCCTAACTTGAAAGAAGGGCTATAATTAAAAAAATGGGCATAAAAGAATGGAAATGGGATAATATTTTTTAATGGTAGTTCAAAGGCCGACAGATGTCAGAGCCTTTGAAGATGTCAGTACACTGAGCAAGAAGTTGCCATTAAATAGTTTGCCTGAGAGGTGAAGCAGCTTTTTAATGACTGAAAAAGCCCTTGCAGACACATCCTTGTGTTTTTAATTTGTCAGAGTTTCTGCAGTATTTTCTGATTAATGACACATGATTATAACTGCATAGCATACATATTTTTATACTTGGTTAAATGAATACTTTATTCCACATTCCTTCGGTGCCAGATAAGAACAGGAAAGCTTTACTACAGAGTCTAAAACTATTCAGATTGCTCAAATATTTATGGTAATTTGAGGGGATTGGCCAGATACAGAGCTACTATGTGTTGCTACCTTTTGTTCTTTAATGGTGCTATTACTACTGCCATCACAATGTGCATGCATTAAGCGAGCATGTGACCAAGCAATGTATTATACCCTCCTTGTGCACCAAACAATCAGAGCTTTCATAATTCACCAGTGAACAATGTCATCAAATCAAATCAAAATAACATTTAGAAAAATTTCTCCATTGATCCTAAACAATACAAACAATGGCTGCCAACGTATTGTAAGCGGAAAATAACTTTTCTGAGAAAAAACAGCACATATTGCTAGGAAACATCACGTTCAGAAGAAAAACACCAATATTTATAAATATAGATAAAGTCCCCATCTCGGGCTGAGAAGATGCTCCTTCGTTTCTCTGTTGGCACGTGCATTTTTTCCCCCCTCTCCTTATTTTCACAACGAATGTAAACTGTAGTAGCCCAAACCCCAGGAATAATTTATTTTGCTCCCAGGAGCAGGCTCACAGATCATTACTATGCTCTTTTACAACAGTGTGTGAAGCTGAGCAGGTACAAGCACAGGGAAGCACCCAGGCCCTCGGGAAGTACAGGAAAAGCCAGTACAGCATGCCTTGCGTTGGCTCACGCCTTGCAGAAGTCATTCACATGAAAAGAGTCATTACAAAGGAATTTGATTAATGTACTATTCTTTCTGTTGTTCCAACCCAGATTCAGTTTATTAATTAGATCATAAAGTAATAGAAGTGTGATGGACTCAACTAAAACCTAACGTACAGAGAAATGGGAGGAACCTTAGGGCTTTGTGAAATCAGTTGCTGTTTGTATCAGAACAGTTAAAGCATTTTGTGAGTACGACAGCTCTGACTGTAACAATCTATACCTATCAGGAACCTCCTTGGGATAACCACACTGCTTACCACTACTGCCATGAACCTCCCAGAGGGGAGGAAGGTAACTGTTGGATCCTCACTGCTACTCTGAAATTTAATTCTCCCAAAGGTATTTATTGAATGAAAACAGAGCCCTGCTAGGAACAACTACAACCGTGTTAGGACCCCACTATAAAGAACCTGGAGAAGTAGACAATTTTCAGTACAAACATCTGGAAACCCAGTTTACATCTAACCTGAAGCCTTCCTTTTCACAATTTCAAAGGTAGTTTTACCTTACAAAAGGACACAAACCCCAATCTGCTGTGCCTCAATATGATACTTGTCTTTATCACGAATCTCATCAAGGTTTGAACCCTCAATCTGCGAGGTTATGTTATGCACTTCTGCCACTTTTCCTGGAAAACGCAGTACATGAACAAGCAACCAGCATGATCAGGTGGAAGTAGCCACAGGGAACACCCACCACAGGCAGGGTGTCACCCGAGGTGACACCCAGTGCTCAGTCTCTTCCACCCACGCCTCGGGAGTGAATGCTGTGAGACGGGCATGCTCTGGAGGTAACAATGGAGGGGAAGTGTGTCCTGTCCATCTACTCCACTCCTGTGGCTGTTGATGCAGAAGTTGAACACAGACCTTGTACTTTTTTCATATTTAATTATTTTAGCACTATAGGAAAAAAAAATGAAAAGGTGGCAAATTTAAAGCAGTTAAAATTTTGGCTGAACAAAGGCACTTCTCTAAGCTGTGAGACTTCCTGATGGATTTCAAATAAATTTCACAAACTAAAGGAACGTTACCTACAGAAGATGTACCAGAATTTCTTATGAATAAACATTAAAAGATTCTTCTATGATGGGAAATATCAAACAAAATAATGTTTTGCTATAGAAACCCACATAAGCAAGCACAGCCAAGAGATTCAGATTCTATCCATTAGAGGGCAATAATACATATATACACGTACGTACACACAAAGACACACTCCCACCACCTGACTGGCTTTAGAAGGAAAAGTAGCATTTTCTCTCTAAGATTACCAACAGCACATTGACAGTTTGGCCTGTTCCATTCTCACCCCTCCATCCCCAACACTGGTGTCCAGCAGATCAAGAGTTGCAATAACAAATTATTCTTTAAGTTTGCTTTTCCTACAAGGAATTCAATAATAATATTTAGGTTTAGAAGGATTACAGTTGACTTAATAAACATAGCTTGTATAGACTGAACAACCAGCATTTATATAAACTACCTTATTATAATGGTTCCCAAACTTTTCACAGAAAAGATGTTCTCCATGTGTTTGCATCTCTCCCACCTGAAGTCAGACACTTTTCTGTTCAGTCCCATAAGAAACCTGTGATAACAGCAGCAACTGCAGACATGGCAAATATCCAGTAGGTTTTAGATGCCTTTTAATGCTACAGACAAATCACGGAAAGGCATTTTTACTCTGTCATTGGTAGAGACACTTGAGGAAAGCAGTTCATGTGCTATGTCATCTGCTTTCTTGTTCAAAACATGTCAAACAACCAAAACTTCATTGTTTCTCATGCATCCTCAGCCATCTGCTTGCTGCACCCACCTCTAATATCCTACAAGCACATTTATGTTGCAAGCTCACTGGTTCAGGAGATGCTGTTATGTATTTTCACTAACCCAACACACACTTAGATCCCTGAGAGGATTCCTGCAATGCAAATAATTACCACCAGCCCCTAAACTACCGTTTGTCAACACTGAACTAGTTTCAGAATTGCTGAGTTTACAGTAATAATGACCAGTAAATCCACTAGCATACAGACTGGATTAAATTGTTACTTCTTTAAATATTACTTTGCAATGATCAATCCATATTTCATTATGGACATTCAGGTAATTACTCCAACTAAAAGCTCGTCATTTCTATTAGCTATTGAATAAATATTAACTTTAAATTATACTAGAGATTTAACCGAAGGCCCAAATTCAAATGGAACAAGATGAAGATGTAGAATACCATGCTGGCCACATATGCTACCCCAGGCAGTAGGCACGCACCCCTCTCAAAGAGGCAGGCACCTAGAACTTGGAAATCCCAAACAATACAGCAGGAAAACATGCATCTATTCGGAAATATTCCAGCATACTGTGCATTTGCAGTGGCTGATTTTCCAAAAACCACTTTCCACTCTATTTCTCTTCTCTAAATTCATTTTACAGATGCCAATACACCAGAAAGCAGAGACTACAAAAGAATTCAAGCTGTCAGAGACAACTTTAGAAGAACTGTATCACTCGTACGAAAGACTGGAGTTCACTCTTCCTGGAATCTTCAGATCTGTTTCAAGTAAAAGCACTGTGTCAGGGTTTTTTTTCTTTTCTTTTCTTTTCTCTTTCTTTTCTTTTCTTTTTTTTTTTTTTTTTTTTAAATGCCCTACATCAGTGTTGTTTCTATTAACTCTGAAGAACAACTTTAAAAATTCAATATGAAATATTTGTAACCAAGCCAATATTTTAGAGGCCAAAGATAAAAGTTCCCTTATTTGCAGTATTTCAGGAGGGCTTTCATACAGGTGAATACAATGAGATATGTAGTTTCAGTTTGAAATATATTGTTTTCTCCATTAAACAGAAATCTACGGCATCGTTGACATCGATTTCTGTCATTTTGTCATGATAAACACTAAGGTATTAAGCACCTTCCACATCATGCAGCCAGGCATGATTCCAATTAGTGCTGAATAGAAGACAAAATGTCAGTCTAATAAGCTTCAATTTGCGAAGTCTTTGAACATTTGATGATATCATCACTTTGCCAATCATTTCTTGTACTTTGGCTTTTTTTCTTCCATATCACCTTCCCTGTCAAAAGAAAGTCTTTCAAATCTCCAGAAGCTGAAGACATGAACAGTGTCAGTCATTGGTCTGACTGAGCTAAGAGATCCAAAAATGACTCCCCGGTACATCAGAGAACTATCATGTGCACAATATTCCCTCAAAGCTAATTTGCTGCCAACATGTAGAGTAATTGGGGGAAAAAAGTCTACTTTAAAGGCATACTGTGAAAAATATTTTTTCTCATGAAATCAACACTAAAGACTTTAAATCACTGTCAGTGTCTGTGCCACTCTTTCCAAATAAAGGAACGGCATTTATTAAAGTAAGATGACAATCATGTCTTCAAAGGTGACTGGACAAAAGAACAGCTCTGCTGTCTGACTTCATATTGAAAACATTCACTTTATTTTATAATAATGTAGTTTCTTTCTAATTTGTTTCTTGTTAAAAAGGGCAAAAAAAAAGCATATGTGGTTCTGTAAACTTAAGTGTACATGCCTAGCACACATTCAATGCCAACAGCTGGGGAGATGTGGAGCTTTGTCTACCTGGAACTTGCCCAAATGCAGAAGCTAAAATCCCTGCCCTTACCTGGCAGTGAGGGAAAAGAGCATCACCAAATGGCAGACAACAAACCAGGCTGGGAAATGCAGAGCGAGAGACAGCTGGTCCTGCCCTAGGCTCAAACAAGAGGCCTGAGCAGAAGGCCCGCTCAGAAGAGGGGAGGAAGGCGGCGGTGTCCCCGAGCTGGCTCCCGGGATGAGGTGGGTTACAGAGGGGCTGACCCTCCAGCAGACGGGTTAGCAAATTCCTAACATCTGAGGCAGAAATTGAGACAGAAGTTGCTACAACACAGGGCTTGCAACAGCTGCGGAGCTGAGTAACAGCGAAGCACTCAGCCCAGTGTCTGTGCCAGTAACATCCTCTTCAGTTCCACAGATAACCCAACACGGTTTTCCCCCTGCACCACCAGAAAGCTCCTGTCTATGAACCGGAGGAAAGAGATGTGTCCCATTTTCTTCCTGACTAAAGCAGAGGAACGAGGGGATCGGTGGTAGGGCGCCCAGGACAGCGCAGTTTGCCATAAGCACTTCAGCTGCAATTTGTTACTGGTTTTCCACTTGAAGGTTTCTCTATAATACTTTAATGTGGGAGTGTGTGGAGCTTTATGGATGGTCTCATATTTCTCAACTGACATATCTGCAGCCAAAGTATGTCAGCTACAGGAGAGGGCAAGGCTTTTCACTGGCTTTGTGATTTCTCCTTCCCCCATCACAAACCACATAAAAGAAAAATACAAATAATCAGATCTCCAAAACTGCTATTTGTTACCTCATCATGAAACAGTCTACTGGACCCTGCAGTGGTATTGAGTAATATCATTACTTAAACCATAAAGAGGCTGTATTTATTGCTCAAAATTGGGAAAATTAGCATCCATATGGATCCTATTGTTTTAAGACCAGTAATTCTGCCAAAACAAGTGGTGTTAACATTCCATACTACAGATTGTCATAATTTCTCTTCTGGTCTTCCAGTCTTTCATTTGGTATTTATAATACCTTTGAATTGAGTAACCGAATGGATCATAAAATCTCTTCTATCAGATAAATCATTTAACAGCTAGACTACTGTTCAAAATTTGATTTATGGTGACAGTGAGTGAATGGAATTAGCATCTGCTGACCTCAGGAAGAGAGACTAAACTGATTTTGGCTAAGCTTTTTCCAGAATAACGTTCAAGAGAAAGAACACTCTCCAAAAAAATTTAACTACTTAATTTGCAATACCTAGCACCTTAGTTGGTAGCCACACAGAGAACATCCTATCCTCCACCCCTGCAAAAAGCATGGCACAAAACCCCCATGAAATTCCTTTCCAGGCACATGAGGAATAAAAAGGTCACTGGTAACAGGCAACACAGATATACCAAGAGCAAATCATGCTTGACCAAACTAAAAACCTTCTACAATCAAACAACTGACTCTGTGGTAAGGGGAGAACTGCCAACATGTTTTATCTTGACTTTGGTAAGGCTTTTGGCACAGCCCTTTACATCACCTGATGGTCACACTGAAGAGAGAGTGGATGGGTGGACTACACCACAAGAGGAGAGCTCACTGGACCACTGGGTTCGAAGGACAGGAGTGGAGGCAACCAGCTGCACGTAGCAGTTCTCAAAGGTCAAAGCTGGGGCTGACACAGCTCAGCATTCCCGTTACTGACCTGGATGATGGCTACAAAGAACCTCAAGCAACACTGGGGGGAAGCAGTCAGCATGTTGCAGAGCAGGGCTGCCATCCACAGGGACCTCAAACTGTGAGCTGGAGGAATAGACCTCTCCAGGGCGCTCAGCACACTGGGTTTGTTCAGCCTGGACAGCAGAATACTAAAAGCAGGAATCTACACACAGCTGAAGACAGAAATTAAAGGGAAATTGCAAAAAAGAGGCAAACTTCTTGAAGATGGCAGTGAAAGGAAGAGAAGCTACAGATCCTACAGGTCCAAGTTGTAACAACAGAAATTCAAATTGGATATAAAGGAAAAGATTTGATTAGTTAGTACTTTAATATTCCTTTCTATAAGTTTAATTTCAAAATTCGCTTCACACTGTGTAAGGCTTATTGTCTATTGATCATTCATTGCAACCATCACACCCAAACCTTGAATGCAAAGCCACGCCTAGCGTGCATGTTAGAAACTGTCATACATGAAGATCCTTTAACCAGCTGATGAGCAAGACTGATCTTATTTATTTTTTTTAATAGAGAAATTATTCTATATTAGCTCTCCTGCAGGAAATAATCCCTTTTTCCTAAACAGGGTGTACTGGCATAAAATAAAAGTACATGATATCAACCCTGCTCCTTCTCCAGTGAAATTGTATACTCCATCTTTTCAACTGGCAATATATATTGTTTTTGTTTTAATTTTAAATAAATGTTGATTACTGTGTAACAACTACCACATATATTCAATTTCATATCATATAAACAAAGTCCATTTTGCTGAGAGCTCCATCTCAGAATCAGAGTTCATACTACGTGATGAGCTAGTTTCTATGGCAACTGCTTTCTCTTTTACACACGCTGTAGCCACACAAAATGTCAGCTCTATCCTAAGCTAACTTAGCATTTTTAATCAGCAAACGACAATTTATGCACCATTACATATGGCTTCCAAAATCGGCTTTAATAACAATTTCAAATGCTGAACAGCCTGAAATATAAAAGGATAGAGGAGCGAGTAAAGTCACACCTCCTGCACTGAATTCCTCGCTATCTAATTCCAGTCGTATCGTAAAAAGCAAGAGTCAAGCAAAAATGTGGAAGAGATCAGAGATGATCACCCAGTGTAGCACGAGAAGGCTTTGATGGTTCCATTAAGCGAGGAAGTGGCAGATGTTTAGAGCCTGTTCGGTAGGCTTTTGAAAGGCAGCTCAAACAGAAGCAGCAGCTTAAAAGTGGGGACCAGGAGCAGAGAGCTCAATGCAAAACAACAACCGTGGCATGGCGGATTCAGCTAAGAGAAAGCGAAGATGTGCAGGAGGCTAAGACCCTTCTCTTGATGGGGAGGCTTGATGGAGGGATTCACGAGCCTCAGCTCTGTGTGCTCCTGTTTTTTTAGAGCAGAGGCTCATTTTTTCCTCTAATCTCAATGATTGTCTATCCTGTAGCCCAAATTATTTCCCTGGGATACTGCTGGGTTTGGCCATCGGTACCCAACTCTCAGGTGATCAGTTCAGAGCTCAGTTTGAATGGCTCTACAGAGCCCCTCACCAGATCCCTGATTTTAGTAGATATTCCTCATCAGTGGACCCAGCCCCACCCTGACCCAACCCACCAGGAATAACAACCTAGAGAAATCACGCAAGCGCTGTAATAAATATTTGCTTCTTGAAATATTTTTACCTCCGTCATTATTCTGCTTTGATTGGTGGTAAATTAAACACACTGCAATAAAGCTAAAAACCTTTGTTTAAGAAAGGCTAAAAGGGAACTGCTGTCTGTCTACAGAAGTCTGACTGTCAGCCCAAAAGCTACTCTCCAAGTAAAATATAACAAACAAATATTTAGATTGCAACTCCATGATTTAGATTGTTTGCAGAGAAAGCTTGCAAAGCAAACAGAGCATTTCTTCTCATGCCAAAGACATCTTCTATTGTGAAAAGAAAAAAGTCAAAGAAAATATGAGTCATAGAATTTATTTACTTAAAACTGTATACAGAAGTGACTTCAGTAGCACCAACAACATCTGAATGTTTCACAGGCTGCATTTATCTGTTCCCTCCAGGCACAATCAAGTAAACTGCTTCCACTGATACTGGAAGAGCATCTCTGTGGAAACCAGTGTTTGGGGACATTAGAACAACTACCTGAAGTGCAACAGAGTTGATCAGTGATTTATCCGCACGTTAACAGCAGGTTCTTTCAGATCAAAGTTTAAGAAAGTCTCCAGTTGTGAAACAAATGCTCCCAGATTCCTTTAGAGTGGGTATAGCAATGAAAAGTTCCTGCTACAGCAGGATTTATGCACAAAAAGAAATTGTGCGTGTGTTGGGGTATTATTATTAAACAATTATATAGCATTCCTATTATTTTCTTCTGTATTTTCTCTTATCAATAGTAGATAAAGCTCTCCATCAGGCAAACATAGATGTGTGTATGCATCTAGTCAGCATATATATACACACACTACTATCTATGTCTCTATGGGCTCAAACAGCTCAGAATTAATTCAGTCAAAGGAAGGCGCAAAGCAACAGTTGTAGGAAGAGCAAGAGCAAAAAGCAAGCTCTCAAAGATCATCCAGAGGAAAAGTGAAAGGATGGCCCTGCAGGCCCTGGGGAAGGAGCTGCAGATTTTCAAGAAGGTAAAAAATCGCGTGATGGTGAAAGCAAAGAGGATAACATGAAGTGCAAAATGCAAGAGAGAAAACTGAAACATTTTGGCCATGATAAAATACCTTATTACTTATTAACACTTCTCACCACCTCCAGCCCATTACTTTTTTTTTTTTTTTTTTTTTTTTTTTTTAATATAAGAACTTCCATTTTCAGCATGTGTATCTGCACATCTTTAGAAGCACTTGATGTTTTTTCTCCCAACTGGTAACGGATTATGAAGAGCCCTAAGACACCCCAAACACCAACGATATTCTCTTATAGCAGCCAAGTTTTTGAGATAATAAACAGTTATGTTAAAATTAAAGACTGTGACATCAGGGACAAGAACTGACAAAGCATGCCTCATTGTTCAAGTTACTCTTGACCCAATTATGAATGGAGGAAAATAGTGGACTTGCCAATTACAGTGCAACAGCACCTGAAGAAATAATTCAGTTTCCTTAAGGAACTTTTTTCCCCCTCTTGCTTTAGTGCAAAGCACTGTATTTGAAGTTACAGGGGTAGTTTTATTCTTCTTCTTGCCCAAAGGTCAACGGTTTGAGAACAAGCATGAAAATGATCCAGCTCTGTACAGCAGTTGTAACATTAAAAATCTTTGAGCTGGTTCAGGGCACGTGTCAGATGCTGGGGAGAGAATGACAGTCACAGGATAAAGGGAAAGTCTAAGGGCACAACTGGCACAGCCACCACAGCCTGCTTGGCATCGGCTGTTAAAATTTTCTAACCTTGCTATCTTATTGCATGGGAAAAAAATATCATCTACTATTCTCTGTAATCAGAAGTCCTGCTTCAGAAAGCCTCTGATTCACTGGAAAGGTTCTTTTTGATTAAAACAAAAGGAAGACCTATCATCTAAGGGGTTTCCCAATTTGTGAAATGATGAATGCACTAACATTAGTTAGAGGCGGAGAACAAATGATCAAACCATAGCTTAAAAATATTCCTAAAGAAAATCCAGATGATATCCAAAAAATCTAAATTGAATACAAGTAGCGATTTAAAACTGATTTTTTTAAAACAAAATTCCTGTGTTCTTATTTAAGCAATGACGATATTACAGCAGTTCATAGGAAACATATAGAACTTAAATGACTACAAGAACACAGCATGGTATAAAAGCCTTTGTACTGCTTTGACTTTATTGACCTACATGTCAATTTACTCCTCCCCAAGCATTACAACCCCAGGTGAAAAAAAAATATCAAAGTAAGCCCCCTAGAAATAGATAAAACCAAGAGCTAAAGTGGAATGCAACTGTTATCCAGAAATTCATTAGGAATACAATAGGCGATCTACTTAGATGAAGTTCCTTTTGCGGACATAAATTGTATTTCAAAGAAGCAGTAACATTATTTTACATTTTAATATTGGGAAAGTACTGAAATCTTAATCTTTATGCTGTGGTTTCAAGCAAAGCATTAATAAATGTATTCATATTTCAATAATGTTTAATGTTTTCGTATACCATCTTTTAGAGTAGCTGAAGACCTACATGAAAACAAAGACTTTGGATACGAAATAAAAAACTGATCTTTTCAGGAACAGGATAAGAAATTGTTCTGCAATATTCAGTCAAAACGCGTTTCTCAAACATTTCCATATTCTCATATGGAAAAGCATTTCTAAAAGAATAACAGTGAATACCTTTAATAATGGTGCTTTCACATCATTCACTTAACATTGAACAGATAGGTCCTTCAAACCAAGATACTCATGTGTGATTAGCACTAATTATTATTTAAATTTTTTGAAATACACAGCAAATTTACTTTTCGTTTAGCGAAGCAAAATGGCCTCCTCTCCTTTCTCAAAACACCTTCACTGTAATATAAAGAATTCCTAAAATTACTGCTGTCAAACATGGTTCAATAGTAACATTTATTTATTTTTTCTTTAAATAAAGCCTTGTCAACACACACTCATTAAATCACTGAGATATCTTTGTTAAGAGACTGACAAATGGTTCATCAAGGGCACTGGCCGTTAGTCCCATTAGATGCCGAAAATATACATCTTGATAAACACATGCAAAGCTTTTCTTTTTTTAAATTAAAAATATCTGCCATAATTCCGTAACAGTCACCAGTATTGTCTATTAAGCTCACTGCAAAGACAAAAGTGAATTCTAACACAAAGACCAGATGAATCAGCTAAGAACGCTTTATTTTTCAAAACAGAAAAACGAGGCGTCCTTGAAAGCAGATAGATTCTTGCTTGAATTTAAATAAACAACAGCTCTTCTAGTCAAAGGCAATTGAATTTTTCTTCCCTGATTTACATGTCATTCTCATGGCAGCAACGCTCAAATGACTGTACGGGGATATTCAAACTACAAAGAAAAGCCCTGTAAAAAGGCCAAAGTTTTTTGCTATTCAGACTGTTCAGATTTTCATGACAGCTCCCATAATTTCCAGCTCTTTACATGGCACCTGTAGTAGCATCATATATCCCATTGCAAACAGAAGGCACAACCAAACTTTGGGTTCCCATCTTTACCAGAAAAACCCCAAAACAGAATTAAATAGGATATACTTACAAGACGCCTCCCAGATTCTCTGAATGTGCTTAAGATAGTCTCTTTACATTTGTGTTCAGGGTTATACAGAGCAACAACTGTAATGAACGCTGGCGTGTAGACAGAACTCAAACTGTTTTTTAACCTGAGAAATACGGCTCTGCCTTTGTTTGTACGCAAACACATCAGGCACGTAGGTGAAAGGATGGTACAACTTTGCAAAGGCACCCGCTATATAGTTAAGATTAATCTATCTTAGGCCAAAGAAAAAAAAATCCAAAGATAAGAAGCAGCCCCTTAACTGTTTAAGTCATTCTCACAATAAAGCGAAGAATAAAGGGCATGGTTTAATTTTTTTTAGAAGCTACCTGAATATCCTCTTTCCAAGCGTTCCCACAAAATGATCTGTCATTTTCCTTGGAAAACCATAATGGTGGAAATGGAGAAATAAGTGTTGGCTCCGTAATACATCCCCCATCCTCCCCCAACAAGCGACTTCATTTCCAACAGACTTAAGGCAGATTTCAATAAACCGAGTCGTCCAAGGCTAACCCCCAAAAAATAATTAAAAAATAAATATTCAGTTTTACTTAGCTACATTATAGTTTTCAGTAAAATAACAGCCTACTAGTCTACAGGAAAGTAAAGTGAAAACGCCTCAATGCCAGAGTTGTACATCTCATAGGGAAGGCAGTGGTGCGCGGAAAACATATGTCGTTAAAGATGCCTTACCAAAAATGTCCAGTTTTGTTATAAAATAATCCTTGCATGATAAGCAATTCTAATGCTGATTAAAGAGTATTCAGAAAATAATCTTTACTAAACTATGAAATCACCTTAATTTTTTTAAATGTTGCCATTGTAGGCCTTTTTAATATAGGCTCTTAAGAAAATACACCATGCCATCCTTACAAAATATATTGAAAAAAATGCAGTAAGATTTTTTTTTTGAACTGAAAACTAATAAAGATCATTTTCCATGCTGACAGTGCACATTTCATCCAGAAGTTTGAAGAGTCAAATGCTACCCCAGCTGGGGGTTATTCTGCCAAATGGCTTCCAACAGTGACCACAGAGATGGAGGATGGGAGGGGTGCGTGTGTGTAGGAAAATAAACGTGATGGTAAGCAATCCAAAATCCACATCGTCTTATCAAATATCTGATACACATAGGCAAACATACAAAGCAAATCTGGAATACAAAACTGAAACAAAAAGACATGGACAAAATGAAATAAAGCCATTTGTGAGTTACCTGCAGAGATTTGAAACAAAAAAAAGCATACGAATGAAGCAGACATAATTCATATGGATTTGCCCAGGAAGGAGAAAAGGAGGGGTGACTGTGAGGGCTGAGGGGGGGGGAGAAGAACAGATACCTTTTTTCTTAAACAAATCCATCATGAAAGAAAATGAGACAAGATTATAAATAGGCCGAGTTATAGCGCACCATGGGATTTTTAATCTGGCTACCTGTGGTTTTTGCAGTTAAAGCCCTATTCAGTAGTGGAAAGGGAGGGGGGAAGCGGGAAAAAAAAAAGAAGAAAAGAAAAAACAAAATCACGTTTATGTGCCAGTTTCGCAAATGATCACACAGCGTGCATCACCAACAATGCTGGCAAACAGGAAAGACTAATTATTAGCATTTTCTAATAAGCGTACGCCTTTGAAACATTATTGATCATTACCTGTCCGTCTCGTTTCCTGCATTCTTGAGTTTTACTCTCATGCTCTGCCATGGCAGCGCGAAGCTCTTTTTCCAGTTTCTCGATTTCCCGTTCATGGTCTCGGACCAGGCAGTCCTTCTCTGCGTTGTGCTGCTGGAATAGGTGCGTCTTCTCCTGTTCATGCTCCAGCTTCAGCTCCACTATCTGATTGGACAGTGAGGAGTACAGTTCATCAATAGAACATCCTTGTCGTCATGACAACTCGTCTACAGCTTAATTTTCCCCTTAATTTCATCAAGTTGGCAATTTTATTTTTACGTCACTATTACCTCACCTTTTAAAAAGCCACCGTTAGCGTGACAGAATTCCTCCAGACGATTCCAACAATGGCGACAACCGAGCAAATCCGGCGCATCCTTAACCAATTTGTTGGTACAAATGTCGGAGCGTTTAAAGAAAAAAAAAAATTGCATTGTCGCATTCTGCGAATGGTCCCCCCGTACCCGGCTGCTGCTCATCCGCAGGGCTGAGGATCCTAAATGGTTAATAGCCAGCCTGCTCTCCCCTTTGCTCAAGTATACACACGCAACCCCCCCACCCCAGCAATTAAATCTTTTAAGGATTTCTTGATGGTTTTCCAGAGCGAAAGCTCTTCCTTCGATATTCACCACCGTGGTATATACAGTTGTCTTTTTTTATTTTTTTTCAAGAAAATTATAAAAAAAAACAACAAAGCTCTATTATCCCGTTGTCAGCTACGCTACCCCAACATAAACAGATGTATGTGTTCCAGAAGGGCACCTGCTGTGCTGCAAGCTTGCACCACGGTTTCATAAGCAGCGCTCTATTCTCAGGATCCTTTCCCAGTCCGCACCACACTGGATGCTGTGACCTTGGCCAGCCCTAGCCTCTCCCCGCTAGACTGAATGGCAGCCCGAGACCAAGGGCCTGGTTGCCGCAGCTTTGATACTAATCCTCCCCGCCTCGCACAATGGCACCCTACCTGGCCTGCACACTGGAGCAGCCAGGCGGCCTTTGAAGCAGGTGATGAATAGGGACGGCAGGAAGCCGCTTCCCCACTGAACTCCGGGCCACACAGCTGCTAAGAACAGTCACTTGGATTTTTCTTCAGTTTTGGTGGATTTCGGGGAGGGGAAGGAGAAGAGAGAAAAAAAAAAAAAGAGAGAAAAAGAAAAGAAAAGGAAAAAAAAACGCCCTTATCGAGAATATGGTGGGGTATTTGCAGCGTGAGAATCCGGCTTCAAAAAAAAGCCGTCGGGAGGAGCCGGCTCAACGTCGGGCGGTTTGTGCGCCACAGCGCCCGGCACCTGATCTTAAAGCTGCAGCAGGCAATTCCGGGAGCGGGCCTCGGCCCGAAAATTAGCTGTTTTCATGGCTTTCGGCTTAAAATTTGAAGCATAGTGAAAAGCAACCTATTCTCTCCAACTACAGATGGGAATATCCCAAATTTGAAAGTAAAATACGTGATCCGCGCTATGCGGCCGGGTGCGTCCTTCCAAAAACAACATTAGGAGAACAGCCACAATATTCTACGGTTTAGCACATCTACATTATTTAATAACACCAAGGGGCTCATTAACACACATCTGAAGTTACCCCCAGGAGGGACACGTTATCCGCGCCAGGCCTAGGATCGTTACGCAGAGCTCTTTACCTCAGGTTTTTGCCCAAGGTTTGTGTACAAAAGTGGTTTCTTTTCAGATGCTTCAGTGTCCTTGGCGTGTCTAAATGGAAGTAGTCTTGCTCCCTAAAATAATTATAAAACCTTTGTCTGATTTCTGGAAAAAAAGTCTGTCATACATCAGATCTGATTAAAAAGAGATTGCGCTAACAAGAAAGGTCTTTCTATTCAAACTTTTTTTTGACTTCTTAATTACTGCATTTTCTGATGGTTGGGCCATGTGAGGTCTGGGGTGGGGTTAGCAAGTTTGTTGTGAGGAACTTCAGTTATTTCAATTTTCTTGTTTTTGGCTGAAGAAAAAAATGGCAGCAGGCTGAGAATGTTCCGGAAGGAGGCAAGGGACAGATCCTGCTTCTCCCACCAGCTACAGGATGTGTGCGTCATAGGTTTACCCAACTAAGCTAATTAGTTATCTTTAAAAATCTCTTCAAGTACAACATTATATTGCAGGTGCAAAGTTTTCAAATTTAAAAGGGGGAAGAGCTAAATGGGAACAGTGCTTCCGTGTGCAGGAGGGGAGTCCTCACGGCCTGCCATGGGAGCGGAAACGATGGCAGTGTGAAGTGAGGTGTTTTGTAAGCGTCAAATTCAGTGATGAAAAACTGTCACCATTTAGTGTATACCATTCCCCATGATGTTTTTGCTTGGCTTTTTAGAGACCTCTGGCAGAGAACAGCTAGAGAGAAAGGATGGGGATGACAGCATTTTCTTCCCTCAAGTTCAAATGCCTACAAAACCCATCTTCCCAAGCAAATACTAACAATCACTACGCATTCATAAGCAACAAAATGAGCTTTCCTGTACAAATAATGTGAAATGACTGAGTAGGCATTGACTATGCTGGTGAACACTCACTGAACCTTCTGTTCTCCTTAAGAACTGCTGCCAAGCTCTACAGTTTCTCTTTCACCCTTCCCTCTCTCATTATTGTATTGAGTTGTGTTGTTGCTGCTGTTTAAAGGAAAAGAAAAAAATAAAGTATGCCAACAAAAGGAAAAATACCACACTGTTTTGCATCAACAACCTGACTTCATCACAGAAAGCTGCATGAAAACTATGCTAAGTCTTCATAAATCAGTATGGATTCTCTCTGGGGTACAGCACACCTCTGTGAATGATAAAACAAACCTCCTTAAAAAAAGGAGTAAAAAACTCCTTAAAAAGACTCCTTTAAAAACTGTTACCATGTTGAGATCTTTCTGCACACCATTTTAAAATCTCTGCTTTTAACTGAAGTTTTTCAGTATGCCTTTACCTTGCAGAGAAGGACAAAAGGTGACAAAAGTATTAATAAAATGCTAAAACAAACTTATCTGAGAAATGTGATCATCTTCTTCTATTCACTAGCATAAACACACACACAAATTGCTGAACAGTTCAAGTGGTGCAGATCCTGACCATCCTGCACAGGACACTGAAAACCTCAGCTGCCCAAAGATGGGCTTCTAACCCAGGCAGTGGTAGCTGCACCTACGTGTGGAGGTAATCTAGAAGAACCTGTTAAAACAAGAACCCATCAAATAAAGACCTAAAGCGAAACCCTGCTGCTGTTAGTGCCAGTTCACCTTGTACATCTGGAGAACAAAGCTTGACAGTAAATAGCCTGCTGATTGTGTAAGATATCTTCAGAAACCAAATACTTGTAACACAATCAACATTGACAAATACCTTTTTTAAAGTCCCTAATATAGACAACAGTTTCTACTATAGAGTTTTTGTTTTTACATCACACAGCAAGTTTAGGCTTTTCAATTTTAGAACAATTTCAACTTGTTCTCATGAACAAGTATGCTTTTGAAAATCTTTTTATAGTCCCCAAAGGAGGGAAAGGAAATTAGTTAGCTCACTACCTCTTTGAAAAATATAGCCACTACCATAAATATTTGACACCAAAGTATGAAAATTCATGTAAATTTATGTCCACAATCTAGAAATATTATAAGTAACACCTATATAAAATATGGGTTTGCATGGCAGGATGATTTTATTAGCACTGTTTTGGCATGACTGAACTTCTTAGGGCCAGAGAAGCCACCAGTAAATTACTTATGTCATGCCGAAGTACTGAACTAAAGCTCACTGGGTACAGCACACCCATAGCACGTCTATTTTGCAACAATTTTTACTTATAAACATTTTAAGAGTATTTTCAAATGTTTTATTGGAGATTTTATTTCCCATTCCTTCACTGGTAAATCAGGTGTCTTCATTATAATTACTCTGCCCAAAACCCACTCTAAACTCTGACCAGCACTCTGTACAACACGTGATCTATCCCCAAATAACAACTCTGCTAAAATCTAGCGTTTTCCGTCTCCTAAGCCTATAAATAAATGTGCGTGTTTCATGAGGATATGAGGATTACCCATCCCTGCAAATACACTGCTTCTAAAGTAATCTGATATAGCAGACTTGAGGATCGAGTATTAATCATGCTGGGCTCTGGCTTAGCATAACTTTGGGTGGAAAAGAGGAATCTTCATTGCAAAGCAAGGGAGCATACTAGAACTATATCGTAGCAGATAAATGGATTTTACAACTTCAAATTTTTTGAGATTTCATTATAATTTTGAACGCAAAGCACTCCCAAGATAAAAGAACTGTAATCAACAGAGGGCAAATGGGGTACTGAAAAATACACCAGTGCAGACCCCTACATTACCACTTGGGGCAACAAACACATTTGGGGCAATGTACGTACATGCAAATGCATTTTACTTCATTTTATTGCAAACTGCAATAATTTAACTGACATTCATGTGTTTCCTGTTATTCTTTACCTTATAATCAACCACTAATAACTGTATTTCAACTGCAGACTAAGAATTGCATAAAATTCTTCAAAAGATGCAAGCTGGTCTTTAGCAAAATTACAGTTTTACTTATCCTTTCCATAACAAAATGCCCAAGTAGTCTCACTAGGTGTATATAAAATGGCATATCTGGCCAGCAAATTTTGATTTATAAAAATATTACCTCTGGAAGATCTTTAAAGTATGGTCAGCAGAAACATCACATTGATGCTCTTATCTTCCCAGTCATCCTGCCATGACTAAATTTGATTTTAAATCACCAGCATAGTGGCACTGAAGTTGCATCCCTATGATTAAATCACATTTAGCAGTGGAACAAATGTCAGGAGTCTACCCAGTCTACCTGTCCCAAGAAAGCCAATTCGGCACTCAAAATATTTCTTTCAAAATAATATGCCTTTAGTCATTGCAAATGCGTGCTTGTAGCAGATTCTAGTACAGAATTTACTGTACATTGCCTTTGTTTAGAGATTCCAAGTTTATCCAAGGACCTTCTTTGAAAACTAAGAAACGACTTTGCAGGATGACTTACTATTTACTGCAGGCATCAATTTATGATCCTGGACTCGTGTCTCCTCTCCCTCCGCCCCCCAGAGCTGGCTCTGTTGACTATACAGGGAGCTCAGGCTTTTAAGTATGAATCACACACAAGTTAAACGCCTGAAGGAGACAGTGTAAATACCCATACGTCTGATTAACAACTCTGTAAACAGCAGTGGTACAGCTAGAAGATTTTCACCCTCTCTTTACTTGGAGGTTAAATTCATATCCTTTTCCCATTTGTGAGTCTTAGCTATATCATGAAGTGGAAAGTTGATGCTGATGATTGAAGAAACTATTCCTCAGATATTCTGAGCAAATGGCATTCATCTGTGTGTTAAGATGGTTCAAAGGAAACATTCATGCATCCTGGATTAATTTATTAAATGAAATTTATGCAGCTTGTTGCTGATGACATGAAAAATTTAGAGCCTCTGCTAACGTGCTCATTTGGCCTCCATGCAAGAACAGACCGTATTTCAATTATCTTTGACTATAGACAAAGAGGAGAGGAACAAAGCTTTCTACAAAGATGGTGTCCTTATAGCTAAGCCAGCGTACTAAAAATATTCAGACATTCATGATCCATAACTGAACTGTTTAAAGTACAGCTAAGAAATGGCTGCAACATTAGTCTGAGTAATAACACATTTCAAAAGCATGTCTTTGCAAATACTTTCTTCACTTGAGTGGATAGCGGATCAGTCAAAAGGAAGCTAGAAGAAACAAAGAGGAAGTACAAGGCCAGAAAAAAAGCTAGGACATAACTGCAGTGACAGGAACTCCTAGCTGAAGTCACAGGTACAGGGACAAAGAAAGCAGAACCTTCAGCTTGTTATCTCTGTTAACATGCCATGCTTCCAACTCCAAAGCATGCCTCTGAAGACATGAGCATGAAACTGGAATCAGAATTTTAGGCGTACACACATGACACCACTTGGGTAATATGGCTTGTGGTAGGACTGATGATGTTGGTAGCAGTTCCAAAGACAAGAGCACCGGCTGGGAGATACAGCTGAATGTAACCTGCCTAATAAACAAGCCAGAACTGTAAATTTAACACCCAACATAGATGAAGCATCTTGCCCTCCCTGCCTCAGAAAGGCAGAGTGGCCACGGTGAAAGCAGAAGGCAGTAAGGAACCTTGGCTCCTGAAGAGCCAACTCACGCTCCACTGACCCTTCAGCCCACACCACCCCAACAGACCTCTTCTGCAGGACTCACCTCTCCACTGCTCCTGATCCACAGGTCTAAGCCTCAGCTCTCAGCCTGAATAGCTCCAGATTCCATTGCACAGGCTTTTTACAACTACTCTCAGATTCACAGCCAGTACTTATTTTCCTGAGGGACTTGCTTTCCAAATCTTATCCCCATTCACAGCAATTTCTTGTTTTCCCCCATACTTAATCCCCACTTTTTATTCTATTCCCCATCTAAGCTGTGTTTTCGTCTTCTCTCACAAGGTCACAGCCTCTTTCATACACACTGTTCTGGCTCCGTTTCCCAGGGAGGATATGGAAATTCTCAGTAAGACTCTTCAGAGCATTTAGCTGCTGAACTCCAGAAAATCTGAATTAATCAATGTTTATTACCTAAATACACTTGAGTAGATCTTCAGGAGGAAAAAGAAAAAGCAACACACTCAGGTGAAAAATTCCCTATCTCCAACGTTTCAAGAAAATCTTGCTACAATTTTAGCAAACGCAAAATCAATGTCATCACTGCCTTGATCACCCAAACACTGGCTAAAATCTTCTGCCACAAAATTAAACAGCTAAAAATTAGTATGGGAGGTACAAAACCATTAATTTAAATTAAACTTCAGAATATTTTTATTTCAAGAAACTGAGCATGAGATTCTGCTTGTAACCTTCATATGAAATAGCACTGCTAGCACTGTGGAAGATGTTTGATTTTAAATGTATGCACTTATGTACAAAATAAGGCTTGCAATTACAAACTTTGTATTTTACCTCCAAGATAACTGCACTCTTTTTTTAAAAAAAAAAAAAATAAAAAAAATTAACCTCACTAAACTGTTATAAAAAAAAGAGTCATACAAAAAGATGAATAATGTTCTTCCTCCTCTCCTCCTATCTTCCTCTGCTCCAAAGCACTGCTTAAATGAGAAAAAATTTCCCTGCACTACCTCGAATATCTGTCCTTGCTGCTGGCAGGTAAGATTACAGTCATGCTTTTTTCACTTTAACCAGCTGATTCTGCACTTCTTTACTTCCCTTTCTTTAATATAAAAGGCACATTTTGGAAGGCACCACACCTTTGTTTTGCTCCAGACTTAAAAGCTTAGACTAGTTCTCTCATCTTTACCATGATTTCAAAGCAATTTTGTTAAATACCCAGTAAAACATTTCTGAAGGTGTCCTGTTACTTTCTTACTTTGCTAACAAGAAGACAACCCTAATTATTCCTTCACAGGTTTTACAGAAGTCAGCACTCAACAATAAATGTTGCAAGAAAGGATTTCCTGAGATACAGGGAGATTCTTCAGCTATCACGTAATACTTTTCCTAGCTTTCCACTTTGCCATGGAAGCATGAATAATTATTATTTAAAATGGAATAAACACAGTTAAAGAAGAGACTAACCAAAACAAAAAGCTTATTTATAAATTCAGGTTGGCATTCACTCTCAAACTACGTCCATAACTCGGCAAGGAACACCACCCTGCTATGACAACAATTCATCAGCTTTTTCATAGTGCATTCTCCCTGCTATGAAAAAGAAATCTCAGACTTCAGCTCTCTCACTAGCCTTGCACCTCAACTTTTTCACAACCCCTCAATCATAACACTTCAACAAATATTTATACCAACAAATGAGTGTAACAGTGATCATAGGGGTACGTATGTTTTCTTAAAGGACAAGCTAATGCCATTTGAACATTAAGATCTCCAAAATCCACTGAAAAGCTTCCATTGATGACAATATATGAAAGTCTGCCTGAAACAAAGATGAGTATGTGCTTCACCCTGCTGGGAAGTGTCCTTGTCTGAAACCTTGTTCCACTGCAAATTCTCTGCTGTGCTATCATGGCTTGTTATGAGAGCTGAGCACGTTGGATACAGCAAAGCAGCATATTCACGTTCATTTTTCTGGCAAATTTGCCTCCCTAAAATCTGTTACTGCCAAGTTTGGGCACAGACTTTTTTAAAAAATATTTGGACTAATGGCAAGTAATTGCAGCAGAAACTCTTCCCAGGTATTTTGAGCTAAACTGCGAATGTAATTAGAAAGTGGAGGGAAAAAAAAAAAAAAGAAAGAAAAGAAAAGGTGGGGGGGGCTTGCAAAAAAACAAACAACCTTTTTTCCTGTGCTGACGGTGCCATAAAGCCCGGCTACAGATACTGCAACCATTTCAAAGGCAGGAAAGGCTGAGGCCTTCACTGTGGTGTCCACTGGCTTTGAAGTGCCGAAAGCAGCTGCTCCCAGCAGATAGGAACTGTGGTGCTGTTGGAGTTATTTTTTTTCTTCAAAATATACTTTCAAATCTAACAGCTGCAAGTAGAACAAAGTTGAGCTAAAGTATATTTAAAGAAAAAAAAAAAAAGCCACCAGTTTCTGCCTAAGAGTGTTCTCAGTGGATACTTCAAAAGAAAGTGGCACTGAATCAGATGAAGCTGGAACCAAGACCGATATGTGACAGCTGAAACCAAATATTGCAAGATCCCCAAATTTCTTCTTTGCTTTTTAGATTCCAAATAATTTGAAAAGTTAACAAAATATTAACTTCCATGGTTTCTTTTTTCAAGGAAAATTAGAAATGTGAAGGTTTCATACATTTATATATATATATATATATATATGTATGTATCAATATTCTCACCTGTAATCTCTTTGAAATCAATATTCAAGAAGATTGCAGTGAAGCACTGATAACTGTTCATATAAAACAGATGGATAAAACCACAGCCCTCAAGTTCTCATACTTTCAGTTTTTCAGTTTGGAGAATAGGTTCGTTTGGTTTTTGTTATCAACATGATTAAATTTACGGACAACTGAGTTGTCCAGTAGGCTGACAGTGCTTCCTCTGCAACTCACCATGCCAAGCTGCCCAAAATAAATCTGAAGGTCAATTTTCCTTCTGTATATAAATCCAATTTTATGATTATTCAGATACTTGAGGCAGAACATCTCAAAGCAATTGCTGCTTTCTCAGGTAGCTGAAGTATCCCATTTGTAGCTGGGTGCCTATTTCCTGACTGGAAGTCTGCTAGAGCCCTGCTGAAGCACATCACTAATTCTAATTTACTGCTCAATTTAAATAGTCTAAATCAGTCTATTCCTCTACAATTAACATCTGAAGAAGTATGCAGTAAAACAAGGCAAGGAAAAGTCTGCTTTAAAGATTTTGTAGAAGTCCTGAAGCATAAATGGAGAGAAATAGAAGTTGGAACTACTGAAGGGAAATTTTTAAGAGTGGAAGAACTGAGCTCATACTGTTCTGTGGCTGCACTGAAGGAGCCTTATACTGCAGAAATGACAATACAAAAGAAGGCAGTTTCCAATGATAATGCATTACAATCTGCAGGAAGGGTCACATATTTCTCAGGCTTGCAGTCTTTCAATGAACATTCTAAATGAAGTATGATCAGAAATAATAAGAAAAAAATATGGCATAAGCAGGATTCCTGTGAGAATTCTTCTGGGGCTCTTGTTATTTAGCTGTTTAGCGCTGAAACCCTTTCCTTGTGTTTCTGTGATATTTCATAAAGTCTCACTGTTTTCTTAGACTAAAAAGTAGCTATCCTAAATTAAATCAAATTGAAGTAGCAACAAACTCCTTTCAGTGGAAAATGCTTTCACTGATGTTTATCACAGTATCACTATTGTTACAGAACAACAATATAAAATGATTCAAACAAATTTTAACTAACACATTCATTTCTTGCCTTTTTTTGTTTTGTTTTAACAATCCTTTTAATCCAGTACCTGGAAGCTCTGAACAAGAGGCATGAAGACACAAGAAAACAAATAAACCAAACCACGACACTACTAGGCTTTGTCATTTTCCTTTAGTGTACAAAACCAGTAAGAAGTGCTTGGGAGAAGACCGTATCTATGGTATCTCTTATCATGCACACCGAAAGAAAAAAAAAACAAAAACATTTGTAGGTAGGAACAGGAATGTTGTAACATGCTATGAACTGCAAACCAGTGGTTATTACTACAGATCATGTTCCTAAACACAGGAAGAAAATCTTTGAATAAATGCTTACTTGCAACTCTTTTAAAGAGTACCACAAATTATAAGAACTGTAGAGAATAAGGTGATCCAACCAAAACACTGAAGTGATGCCAACATGAGATTCCATAAAAACGTCCACTTTAAGGCAGACGCCCACCTAACCCCAACATTTCCCGTTGTCTTACTGTTCTTTTGGCAAGTGGACTCATCTGCAACACAACTCCAATGAACATACACACACACCTCCCAACAGCTCTGTGAGCTGGGCTATTCCTGAATCGTTAAGTAGAAGAACTATGAGTATTATCATCCAGTAAAACAAAGAACCTGTGCAGATGTATTTGCTACATCGGACAATGTCTCTCACCCTTCATCGGGTGAAAACAATTAGTAATGTTGACAATTGTGAGTGAGGGTTAGGAAATGCTTGGATCTGAACCAACCAAATCTCTTCAATTAAATTTGAGAGCCACGGAGAAAAAATTGTTCCTCACAAACAATGGTGAAGCTCTCTCTCAGCACCTTCCAAAGTGATACCATTTCTTCATTACTTGAAAAAGTCCCTGCTGGATGGACCACAGCAGGACTTGCACCATAAGCTGACAGCAATATTTCATCATTCTCCCACCAGCACGGAAGGTAAACTTGGTGAGGAAATGAAGCCACATTTCCCTAGTGGAAATGTAAACTTACACCCACACAAAAACATAGATAAGAGATAACTTTAAGCTTATGGACTAACTATATCATTGCTGTACCACTGTATGGTTGGCCTTAAAGTAATCATAAAAATTTTCAATCCCTTAACAGGTGTTACCAAACAGACAGCACTTTGACTAGCTACCACTTGGAACACTTGTTTTAGCTCTCAAGCTTGTAACATGCAATAATTTGTCTGCTTCTCTTTTTTTTTTTCCCCCCCTTTACACTTCACAATACTACTGGACCCAAGTTTCTTGTTTCCACCCAAATATTTCCTGAACATTTCACAACCCTGAAATTATACTATAATAAAGAAAATCCCTACCAGTAGGCCAAAACAAGCATTTATGTGAACACTCCCCATGTAAAAAAATGATAAAAAGAATAAAGCATTGATCCTTGGCAAAAAGAAAAAGAGATAACATTAAATAATTTCATCTGGTCATTATGAAAATAGGTGTTGCCACCTGTAAGCCTGGGAAACTATTTGCAAGAGGCAGATGTACAAAGGATAGCAAAGGGGAAACAAAAATATTTTCTATTTGGACTCTCTCTCCTCCATCCCCCAGCCTGTCAATTCTGCATATCTATAGAATGTCAATAGGAAGAACAGCAACACACAGCGAGATCAGGATTTAGCCACAGGAGCTGACCTACATCTGTCCCTCCTCCCCTGCACCTGGAGGTTCACGCTTACTGACCTGTTGCTCATATCTTTGCTTGAGCTCTTCCAATTGCCAGGAGAATTCTTCGGATTGCTTTTCCCGGAGCGATTTTGATCTGCTTAGATCTGCTTCAACCTTTTCCATCTACATGGTAAAAGAAAGAGAATATTTAATTTTTTTTTTAAAGGCATAGCTTGAAACATTCTGACATTTTTTCATGTTGTTTGCAAACCATCAAAGACCTGAATAGAACTTGCTGAGAATAATAATCGTATTATTTGTATGCTGTGAAAATGAATATTCAGTGAATATAGCACTATTAGTAACTTACAGATACAGTCATCACCTATATGATGTCGCTCCCTGATTACAAAATATTGGCTTAATTTTTCACTTGACAGTGGTAAACATCCCATTCAAATTAACTGAATATGTTTATAGACATATTTAAGACTCAAAAATATTTATTTTAAAAACACATTGCCTGTGGAAATTCAAGGCAAGTAATGCACAAATCGGTGCACAAACTACACATTTAAAGTTTACATTAAATCACTTCAAATTTAAGTAAAAATAACTTAAAAGAGAATTATTTGGCTGCAAGTAAAGTTCCCTGAAGATAGTCATCACCTATGAATAATGAGTCTCACAGATTCCAGCACACAGCATCAAGGAAGCAATTTCATAACCCAATTAACAAAGACTTTTGTATCAAAAGCACAACTGTTAGCTGTACATCAGGCATGTTTCCAGGGGAATATGTATACAGTGCTATGCTACAGTGAATGCTCATTGACTATTTTAGATCTAGGTCCCAACACAGGCAGCGAATGAACTGTCCCCCTTAAAAAGAAAGAAGGGAAAAGGGGTGTAAGCTGTCAGGAGGACCAGCGCAGCCACTCGTCCATCTGCTGTACCAAAAGAAGAAACGCATGAATTCCTGAACCACAAGCCAAAATCCTGTTTGGCCTAAGGGAGTGCTCTGTCTTCAATAGATGTCTTTGCCAATCGGTCTGGACATCACTTCTAAGCCAGATAAAGAACAGAAAAGGCAGTACTCGGAATGGGAGAAGCATTTTATTGGAAAATACTGCAACAAGAGAGGAAGATGTAGGACTAGGAATTGTTGTCCAGATAAAATAAAATAAAAACAAAATAAGACAGATGAAATCATCTTTTCAGTAGTCCTTGAACCTCAATGGTATTATCTGCTATTAAGAAAAGCTGCTTCTGCATAAATACATTATGAATATTACATTATTTGTTATTTTATTTATTACAAGTATTAAATATTTTATGATTTTTTTCTTCCACCTCCAAACTTACTTGAGTTGTATCTCCATAGCCATATTTTACTCATCTCAATAAAAACAGAAAAATACAAGACCATGATATTTTATTAAAGGACTACTTTCTAAGAATTAAAACGTTCTTAAAAAAAATGAAATAGTAAAACTCTATGCAGAGATGCTTTAACTCTACAGGGTTTTTGTGCTTTAATCATTAGGGAAAAAAATAAATCATGTTTTCTGCAAGTGCAAGGAAAGCTCCTGATCATTATTCACCAAACCCAAGAAACACTAGAGCTGAAGTATGATGGCATAGTCCACGTATTGTGTCTCTTCGCTAGCTAGTATTAGCAAAAATGCAGATCTTGCAGTTAAAAATATATCACTCGCCCATCAAGGGGCATCAGGTGATTCTTAATAATCATGAGCTTGACAAAATAGGGAGCAGATGGCAAAAAAAAATAAATCACAGAGCCAAATGAATGAATCAAATATTGATTACAAGAACTGAAGATGCCAGACCTCATTCTACTTATCTCTGTAAGCAACTTTACCACACACGCTTACACAAAAATGGTTCTGGAAGCCCAAGATTTCTGATGTGGTTAAGAGTACAGTGTTGCTATAGCTACTACAGATTTTGATTTGCAATACATTCCACCTAGCTACAAAAGAATTCTTCACTCTGTTGTAATCTAACAGGCGATTTATCTAAAGAGTATGTGAGGATGCAGAAGAATGAGAAAGGACAAAGCTACAAAGACAGTTTCAGTACTGCTTCTCTGATATATTTCCTTGAACCTTGGTTCCTGTAAAACAGTATTGCTCAATTGTATAGTAATTTACAGTAATTTTTAAGTGACAGTTGACTTTGTAAGTTTCCAAAGTTTACAACCCCCCTCCCTCAGGTTAATGAAACCATTATCAATCTTTCTAGAATTAGACTAAATATTTGATTTCTGCTCCAAAAATAAAGTCAAGCCGTCTTCGAGTTGGAGGAGAGCCTCATGGCACAGTAAATGACAGAAACTGACCTTAAAATTGTAGGATTTGTTCTGTTGCCCTCAGAGATCTAGTTTGCAAAAAAAAAAAAAAAAAAAAAAACCACTGCTTTTATGTGTTTTGCTCGTTTTTTTTATTTCCAAACTATTATTTGCTGTCTGCACAGGTCTTAAAAAATAATCAGCAATACAATGCCTTGCTTCCTTTCGCACTTTGATCAAGGATTTTGGCAAAATCAAAACTTCACAAGAACGACAAAGGAAAAATTTGTTAAATTATAACTACATGATGACATATTTTATTCTTCTAAGAAAATTTCAAGCACAGTAGGTTTTCTTCTCACAAACTTCTAAATTCATAGTAATTGTGAAACCCACGAGAAGTTAGTGATTTGTAAGGGGGAAAAAAATCTCAGTTTTAATCACCTCATGCTTTTTCTATCACATATCTGTCACTGTTTTAAATTTATTTTTGATTTTTGTACTATTAAAATAATTCTCCCCCGTAAGAGAGCTCTTTTCATTCCAAAGAATATTAAAGAATATTAAATTTCTGAGAGCTCCAGTGATGCTTGGTAGAAGGTAAGTGATATTAATACCTTCATACATCAAACTATTCATATCTTTATATATCGATTTATCTTCATATACATATATATTCATACACACACACACACATATATATATTTATATATTTTTGCCAACTCTTCCGGTTTTGGAACACTCCTAAGAAATAGGAGTGAAGTTTTGTGACCGAAACTTTTCTTTTTTTTTTTTTTTGATAGAAATTTTACCACTGTACTACACCATCATCATCCTTAGAAATCTCATACAATATTAGATTACAGCATCCTACTGTCAATAGCAAGGTTTGGTTATGATGGGTGAGGTTAGAAAACTGAGCATATGGTTAGATAGAATTACAAGCTTGAGATACGTATAGGGATTTTGATCACATGAACAAGTTAACAAAATACTCTGTCCTGTCCTTCTTTTTGATTACCTATCACTTATTCCTTACTTCACTCATCATACTGCGTTTTTAAAATACTGGAGATAATGGTTAAACTGTTACTTATTCGGTGAGGAATTTATACATAAATTCTTACTAGTAAATCTCAGGGAGAGAAAATGGGTTTTACTGTTATCTGCCCATGGATGACAGCAGGCACAATGGCTCTGCCCCGTGTAGGCTCAAACTGATTACAAGACCTCATTAACAGAACCCAGAGTCGTTCCAAAAAGAGTAGGAAGAGACACACATTTAAGTGGAAAAATTATACACGTTGTTCTGCAGGGGTGTATAAACTAACACTTTATACTCTCACTACTGAAAATCCCTAATCAGTATCATAACTGCAGAAATCTTTATAACAATGACAATTCTGGCTTTGTTAGAAAGATGAAACAACTGCTAACATCCCTTTTTGACTTGCTAGCAAAGACACTACATTGTGAAAGATTTTGATGTAGCACTATCAAGTGAAGCATGTTTCTGGCATTATAAGATCAGAATATGCTATCCTACTGAGACAGAGTTTCAGAAAGGCTGGCATTGTGACCTCCTCACCTGCTGTTTCATTTCAGCATAGACTTTTTCTGAGTTCAGCTCCACCTGCCGCTTAAACTCCTCCAGGGCAGCATCTGCCTGCTGGGCCTGCAGTTTCTGTACCTCTGTCACCCGAGTCAGCTGCTCCTCCTTCTCCCTAGAAAGTCACAGAAAATTTTCAGAGTTCAAGTATCAAATAAAAGAACAAGTGTGCTAGTGTAAAAGAAAGGCCTTTAACCCTATCAGTTTAAAATAGTATTCAGATTTCAATTTCCTGTCCCAGCTTCTGCCAAACTTCCCTTAGCAATACTTTGAAGAAGGGAATAGAAGTCTAGAGTTATTTTCACTTTCTCCTGTCGAATTTCACAAGCCTAAACATAGCGTTCATAGCCTATGACAATACCTCTGGCTTCAAAGTCTGCATTGACGTGAATGGTTCACCACTTGGTCTTCAACCTCCTTCTTTTAAATCTCAGCCTAAGAAGTGCATTGTCCCACTAACATTTAATTGAATTGCTTTTAGCATCATTGTATTCTTCTATTAAAACCACAAAACACTTATCCCAGTGCCACCTTTGCTCAGACAAGATGCAGGATTATTCATTACTTGGCTTATATCAAAAAAAAAGCCAACAGTGTTAGTGTGTGACTTGTGGTACCTTCTGAATCTATCAGCAATCCATAATGCTGCAATACCTATTCAGCCTTCAAAGTAATGACAAATGTTAAAATTTTTTTGTAGAGATGGTTCATATTAACAGCCCATATTATTTGGCATATCAATGTCAAAACATACATAGAAATTTGTTCTGGCATCCTAAGACACCACAGTTTATCAATAGTAATGCACTTATAACATTTTATGTACATACATGCATACAGATACACACCCCTAAAAAAGACATCACCATACTGACGCATCACAGAAGAAAATTCTGATAACTCATAAATATTTAGGAAATATCGATGCGGTTCTTCACATAGAAGACAATCGGAAAGCATTGTTAACTTTCTGTTATGCGTTTGTTTTCACAGGGCAGCAGAGTTGCCCAACTGTGTCAAAACACATGCGAACACCATGGTGCTATCAATAGACAAAGCTGGCTCTACCAAGGGTTTATAACAGAAGACACATTCAAACAGACCTGTGGCTGACATTTTCATTTTACAGGCAGAGGAAGTACCTCATGATAAATTTCCCATTTTGACAGAAATTATTTCCATATAAAACAAAGAATCTGACACACAAGAGATGGAAAAGACCAACTAATTCATCTAGTCTGTCACCTTGCCAGCACTGAACTAGCTGTTACAGCACTGAGCAAGCCTTTTATAAAGGTCAGGAAGCTGCCAATCCCTAAGTTACAGTATTCACATCCTCTTCCGTGGTTTTCATACCAGACTTTGACAATGGGACAAAGAACATAATCCTACATCTTCACAAAGTGTCCATTTGCTGTGCAGGAGAGCAGGGTAATTCTATTAGTAAAGAGATCAAAGAAATGCCACAAGTCCTGAATAAGTATCTTACTGTTTACTTTTTTTTTTTTTCTCATTATGCACATTTGAAAAAAAATTATTTGGTACCTTGCTTACAGATGACAGAATTCAGACATAAGGAGACTGATATTTTCATTAAGAAAAAGGAAAATCACTTTTTTTTTTTTTTACCCAGCATAAACTAGACCAAAAAAACATACATCACGTTTTGGTTCAGGTGTTTTGTGTGTGTGTTCATAGAGGAGTGTGTTTTCTAAAAACTTTATTCAAATTTGCTAGAAGCATCCATCAGCTTTACACAAATACACTGTATTTCTACTGCCACAACAATTGCATTTGCTAAACTCCCTTTGGGAGAAAGAACTCTGCATATCCTCCATTAATTTACGGGAAAATAAGAATAACGCTGGAAAATAAAACTGTTTTTTGGTCTAAATTCAACTGTTATAAAGGCCATTTAGGATCTAAACTTCTACTACAGAGGATCCAAAATACCATAACCACAAGTACAAAAATCCTCAGCCATTTCTCAGAACATACACACGAAGGATGCCTCAAAAGCTAAACACGATACGAATTGTTTGATGAGTTACTGATGCATCAACTGTAGCTGCAGAAGCATTTGGCTTAATTATCCCCCTGAAATGCAAGTACTAGAGACAAAGTTCTGTGTTCAGCAGCTCCAAGTTAACAACTGCTTGATACTGAAGTACAGCAAGCACGTCATTCCCTTCTCCCATAATAAGATGTACCAACAATTCACAGAAACAAATAATAAGCAAATGAACAATCTTCTGAGCCCTAGACACAGCTCAACATCCTGAAAGAGAAGATGGGAGCAGGGCAGCAGTGTGGTGCAGCGGCAGAGCATTGCCTTAGAGGAAACACTGAGAGGGGAAAACTCTTCTCCCAAAGATCCTTAATTAATTTATGGGCGCTGGAAAACACTTCTTCCTCCCCACAAAATGCATCTAAATACTTCCAACTCCATGGTGGAAACAAAACCAAAAACCAAAGCTTATTCAAACACTGATAAGTGTCAAGAGGCACTGGAAGAACATCTTTGGTCTAGGCAGATGGAAACAACAAATCTGAACATAAAAGGACAAGATGTCAGTCCTTGTGCTGTTAGTGAGCCTCCAAATTTATGCATCTTCTTCCGCAGGAATATATTTTTATTTTGAAATATTACAAGGTAAACTTTTCAGAATCAGGTTTTATGCACCATCCTTTCATTTAAGGACTTAATCCCATGAATAGATGTAACATCTCATTATAAGTAGGAATAAAACAACTTTTTTTTTTTTTTTTTTTTTTTTTTTTTAAGGATGTGGGAGCTAGCTGTCTACTTTTTGTGCATTTAAGATTTGAACAGAAGCTTAGAAAACATGCACAACAATGGACTGTGGTTCACAAATATAAGAAAAGCTTCACTTTTTTTTCCCCAAGACACTGAGCAATGTGCCTAGCATGAAGCACTAAAATATTCACTTTGAAGATTATTTTTTTTCAGTTAGACTAGTTGTGGGGCCGAATACAATACAATTACATCACTTAAATCCCCTAAAGCTGAGCTGGCTTGAATATAAAAATAGGGTGAATTTACTCTTTGGCCCCAATTTAAAAAGCAGCAAATTCCTCTTGTTTCAGTGTATAAAGGATATGTCCATGGAATTAGCAATCTTACACAGCACAAACCATCTCAGTGAAAGTTTACTATGAAGTCCGAAATTGCAATTTCAGAAAGCAGCACTCTGAAGTGTACTGATAAATGGAAAATACAAACATCTTAAATACTTCTTCATGCTTAATCATAAATATTTTCCTTGCTTCGTAAAATGTCTTCCAAGAGGTAACAACTAAAACACAGTCAGACGCTACAGCATTGCGAGTCAGGTTAATGAAACACAGGACAATCCAGTGATTTACATGGGGTTAAATAAATTCAAGATGTGCCAGCAAACATAGTATGAGCCAGCAATATTACTCACGGGGCTCTTGAGGCCAAAAGGTTCTCACCAGTCCCTACACAACAGGGAGAGCTGACCAACACCAAACAAGAGCAGGACATATACCTCATTCACACCATCTTCAACAAATGAAAAATATTTTAGACTGCATGTTAAGCATACACATGTACAGAAGGCACATCCCCATGAGCTACACATGGACAAGCTCTGTAGACAGTTTCACATCCCATTAGCAAATCTGCACGCAAACACCGTGGGCATAGCTTAGAGGCGTCTCGGTGATAGGAAAAATTGCTAGATCAAGAGAAACTTGGTGTTTATTTTAAATAATACCATATTTCATATGGTATTATCATATTTAATTTTCATATTTAATATTCTGGCAGCAGTGAAAACCTGCTTGTGTCTGAACAGACCTTTGTTTTTTGAGTTTAGCAGAGCACAAAAGGCGACCATGCAACTTCATTGATAAGGATGCATTTTACCACTGAATAAGCTTCCAAAACTCAGTGGCATGTATAGCAAACAATAGGAAACACCGATTATTAAAATGGTGAAATTCAGTTTAGAAGCTACAGTGCTTTCCAGAAAATAGCGAGCACATTGCTCTGTAAATTGCATCATGCCTGCTATGGCAGTGTGCTGAGGTTAGATTCAGATGACAAGAGGAACAGTCTTCATCTCTTGCACAAAACTATCACAGGTTGGTGTGACCCCGTGTTCATGCCTTCAGATAGAAACGAATGGTACTTCACTGTTTCCCATTACTTTGGATTAAAATGATTGGGAATTAGATAGGAAACATCTAATTTGTGATCAAAACTAATAATTAAAAAAAAATAAAATAAAATAAAATTTGAGGGCTTTCTTTTTACACTAACCTGTGTTCAAACAAAGTCAGTTATCGTTTGTATAGTCCATTTAGATTATAAAATCTATGTAAACACGTTCCTAAAGATGATGACAACTCCCTGGACAACATAAAACACAACATACTAAGAGCTAAAAGGAACCTTCATCAAAACATACACAACCTTCCCATGCAAAAGAAAAATTTGGGACATCCATCTTCGTATCTTTACAAACAGAGGAGTACCATCCAGAATCTGGACACGTTTCCAGACACATCATATAGAATTGAACTCTGGATCCTGCTGCCTGACCTCGGAGAGCCTTGCATGGAGGCGTCCTCTTACCAGCCTCCCCATTGATGCAGCAGTTTATCGATTGACAGCCAAATGCAAGATTCATGACACTACTACACAGCTGGTGGGATAACCATTAAGAAGAACACTCTGCACAACAGCCCCTCTAATTTTGTTTTTAGAACAAAGACTGTTTCAACTACATAAACACCACACTAAGGCCTGAAGTACCATGTACTTGGATAAAGCAAGGGTTGCTGGTTTAATTTACTGCTACAGAAAAATGCTTCAGTAGCAGTAACAACCCTCTGAAATGCACCGTTTTACTTCTCATCCTCCACTATTTGTAACAGGCAGTGATAATTAACTAACAGTTTTCTGTGTAAATTATAGATAGGGCCTAAGAAGTTAACTACAGCTAAGGTGGATGCATCTTACTACGGAGGCAGTGATTACCAGCAAACAATGAGAAATAACAATGCTCTCCTACAGCAAGAGCGCCCAAACATATGGAATATGTGCATAACACTTCTTTTTGGTGTGGAGAGGAAGAAAGACAGTGTGAAGTCATTCAAGCGGAATGATAACTAAACCAAAGCCAGATCAAAGGAATGAAGAAGAAAGACTGAAATGTGAAGCTGAAATATTTATTGCCTTCAAAACATCATCCCTATCCTGTCCCTGGGCACTTTAATATTTCGAAGTTGTTAGAAAGCATTCTAACTTGTTTCATCATTTCAAAGAAATAAAACCAAAAATATAAAGTAGAGAACAATTTTATCTTTTACTCCCTGATTTCCAGTATAAGATGAGCTTGTCTTTATGAGAAAAAGCATGAATCCACTTATAAATTGTTTACAGTTTGCATAATTTGAGATGTTAACATCAAAAAGCTGGTCTGCATTCCTTCAAGTAAGCTGTAACAATGAGTGATATTTACAATGCAATTATTATTTTAAACTATATACTTATGTTTTAAATAAATCATGAGATAACATTAACAAACTAAAACACTACTTAAAGCTGTTAATGAATTTAGAGTAAATACTCCATGTGTCTAGTATCACACTTCAGTAAAATAAGAAGAATAATGCATTACATTCAAAATTAATGGCTCTCAAGTTAACCAGACATTGGTTAAACATGCTAATAATAATTATAACTATTTCTCATTATAATAATGACAGGGTGCTGTTGTGCTAGGTGCTATGCAAACAGAATAAAACAGCAACTGCAAAATGATGAATGAGATGTGGGTTAAAAGCCTGGGTAAGCGCTGTAAATGTGGTTGGAAAGGAGACTGTTATAACTTAGCTAAACATTGAAGATATTGTCTACAAGATTTAGATACATCACATACAAAAGGCCACAGAGGCTCAGTTATCCAGAAAGGAGGATTAGGACAGATTAATTGTTGTGGCTTTTACATGCTGAGATGACAGCAAAACCTCAGCCACGAGAACATGGAGGGGAGAATCAGAGAGACAGGTGTAGATAACTGCCTAGATTAAAGGAGACAAGGCTGTAATTAAAAGGCGGACCAGAAAGTCAGCAGCACATATAGTAAATAGATTCATGAGATCACCCACAGAAGAGGTGCAGAGAAGGAAAAGATAGGAATCAGAAAAAAGTGCTGTGCCACAGAAAGCTGGAGGGTGAATAAATACACCATCCAAAGGACAAACTATGGAAGAGATCACTGAGAAGAGCCCCAGACAAGAAGAATCATTTAACACTTGCAAAGAACAGCCCAAGATGTTATGAGTGACAGTGGCAACAGTAGTTGGCAAGTCAAAGACAATGAGGATTAAATAAGAGTAGTAAGACTGTCTCCAATTTTTCCCAATATGGAATTCAAAGTGAAATATCAAACTAATTACTTCAGTTTAAAGCATGCCAAGTTTATTATTTCAAAGAGGTCTGAATTGATAAAAACAACCTGGGTCAAAAAGCCTTTTTTAATAAAGTTTCCCCACTGATCTTGCTTCTCTTCTATCCTTAGACAATCAAATCACGGCTACACCACCAAGTACTGGTTCTGAATGAGCAAATGTCCAAGAAGTAAGCACATCACTCATGCACCTGTACAAGAAAGTGCAAGGATCCAGTATTCGTTCAGTCATTTTGTATGTCTAAGGCATCTATTTTTAGGGCTAAAATAATTGTACTATTATATTTTAGGATTCAGAATAATATCCGTGCTGTAAAGGACTCAGTAGTAACTCAGTACCGAGGAATGACGAGCACCTATTCGCCTCATCAGTTGATTCTTCATGTCCACTAGTGTGGTGGACATTTTTTCACATTTTTTCAATAAATGCACCTGCAGAAATATTAACTTTCATTCCTCAGTGAAGGTTGCTTGTGCTGTTGATAAACCTGGAGGAAAGTCGCACAAAGTATGCAAAAAATAACCTCAAGATTACCAAGTGCCATTCAAGTCTAGCAATTGATTATCAAACAACAACTAAAAAAAGGAAGAAAGATATTTTGTATGATTTTGGTAGATAGTTTTTAACTGACCCTAAGGAGGTGACGGCTTGAAACATTTTATGCTCATTAAAAATCAGTAATTGAATTTAATGATCTAGATCATTAATGATCTAGAAAATAAGATTTTCTTTGGCCAACAGAAGGCTCTTCATTCCATCAAAGTTTTTGGCACTGCAGTCTTGAAATATTCTGCCCTGAATTTAAAAGATGGGCTAATGTTAAAGGGAAGCTTTTTGGAATAAGGGAATGATTCTGACATTTGTGTTAAGTATTTATATATTCGCTTAGTGAGGTCAAACTCTATAGCCCTTAACTACATTAATTATTCCAACAGCAGTTTATATCAGTTAACCGAAGTGTTATAGCACTACACACTGAAGCTGTTCACTTAAAAAGACAATAATGTTCATTTCACACATCTATATTGAAGCATTTTCATTGTTAATATCATCAAAAAGATGTCATACAATATCTCTATAATCATCTGAAGGGTCATAACAGTATATACTGGATATAGACAAAAATTAAAAATCAGTCACTTTTCTTTTTGTACAACTAGTTGTCTTTAAATACATATTTCATTATTGCCAGTAGGTCTCCAGAGAAACTGGTGAAAGAAAATGAAAGGTTGTAAATAGTTAATAGAACACTTTAGCTTTGCTTTTAAGTGAGACTATTAAATAAAGCTACCACATTTTTTTGTCCTCTGTTCATACTTTACATTGTGCCCCCTAGAGTGAGGGTTATGTCAGCATGTTCACTAG
The DNA here is from genome assembly GCF_009819795.1 of Aythya fuligula. Classification (NCBI taxonomy): domain Eukaryota; kingdom Metazoa; phylum Chordata; class Aves; order Anseriformes; family Anatidae; genus Aythya; species Aythya fuligula. Next base: position 9,810,312 of record NC_045576.1, on the reverse strand, counting down.
AGCTAAAGGAATGTTTACAATATGCTGGAAACTTTGACTGTTTTTGCTCTAAAAGGTTTCAGATGCTCAAACAGAGCACCAAGTGGAGAACAGCTGGCTGTTTTTCCACTGATTCTTAGAGGGGGGAAAAAAAAAAAACACATACACAGAAAACCACCACAACCCTGTCTTAAAGAGTAAGATTATAACCAAACTGTTCAGCCACTTAACGTTACCATTGCTTTTAAATCACAAGGTTAGCCTTTTTCACCATATTGCAATTGTTGTAACAAGACAACATGAAATATTTTTCCTAAAAGAGAATGATGAACAATGAGCACGAGTATAAACTCTTAATGTTCTTTATTGCAACATTTGGAATTAAAGACAATGGCTTCTCATATTTCTTTAATTATTTCCTGCTTTAAATAGTAATAGCTTTTCCATTCCTACACAAATTCCTCCACAAACAAATACTTCATTTTCAAGGAAAAATGGAATTAACTACAGGAAAACAGCTACACTTGGGCAATTATCCTAAAAATATTAACAACAACAAGCAATTACTCAGAATCTGGATTGAACTTAGAGCAGCAAAAAAGAAAAAACCAAAACACAATGAAACCTTGTGGTTAAAGTTATCACTCCATTTATTTATCACTGTATTGATGATTATCATGCAGTTGTACTTTTTTTGTATGCAATGGCATTTTTCACATCCTCCCCTACAGGAAATCCATACAATATACTCCATACAATAGTATTTTGAAGAGGAACCCTTTTAAAAATAAAGTTCTCATAGGGTTTGGTATCATTAAATTCTCAAGATCCTCCATAAATCACAGCTGATTTCAAGTAGTAGTTCAAATTTCAAATTTAACCTTTTAGAAGTGTTGTGAACCAACATAATATTAAATGCAAAGTTATGCAACTGTAGCCTGCAAAAATAAAAGAATTTATATTCGCTGCTATTTATTCTATCTACTTCTGCCATCTATCTTCGGGATTTCACTTATCCTTGCCTTCACCCATTTCCTTTTTCGTTAGTGTAGAAGCGTTATGTATACCATCTACTTGTCTCAGATTTACATACCCTCATTTCTTCTACTTTGTCCCTGTTTTAACAACTCAGGAAAGTACTATAAAGACCAAGGGGATTTTGCAATAGATTAGTATTCTAAGGGACTAAAAGACCCTTACATAAAAACTGTTGCTAAAATTTGATATATTTTTTGGTATTACAAACAAAGCAAAGAGAGCCTTTTAGGCCAAACAACATCTGGGCCTTCTCTTCACGTATGAAAGCGAGCTACACGATGAAAAATGAGTCATTGCACAGCCATAGCTGCAGGAAAAAGTAGGAGAGGGATTCAACATTAGTTTTTCTGTGTAGATGTGCACAACTCTAAATGGGAAAGAAAGGTAAATTGCTTTTATTTCTGTAATGTATTGAATTTTTACTGCCACAAACCATCTTCATACCATGCTTTCAGGTGAAAAGTCTTTGAAACATTTTGGTCAGCCATCTAAAACAAAATCGCAAAATACCTTGAAAGCTGTACATGCATGCTTAAACATCCTATTCTAAAAATAAAAATCTGCTGATAGGTAAGAGCTGCTCTGTTGGTTTCTAGAGAGTTCATCCTCTCTTTCTTCCCCAGGAGAGTTTTAAACAAGTTCAGATGAAAAGGAGTAGAGAAGCACTGGAGAAAAGAGGTGTTGCTAGTTTCTTATGTAAACAAACAATTTTATTGAGTGACTTTCAATAAGCCAGCTGCTAAACATTTGCTCTGTATCATCACCACTTGCAAAGTGCTGAGACTTGGCTCCATAAGCAGGTTTTTTTAAAAAATGAGAAAGATTATGAAAAAGAATGCTATGAAGCGTTTAACTGTGAATAGTGTGGACGTATTCCTTGACAATTCAATTTTCAATTGCAACATCTGCACCTCTAGAGGTAACGTTTCATTTCTCCTAACGTCACTTTATAAAACTTGTTTCCTTCAATTATACTTCAGAATAGATGAGTAAGAACTCAGGAAAGCTATATTTCAGTAGCATAATGAAAATATTAATTTACGTATGAGAGACGCAAACCAAGAAGCACTAAATTAGATCCTATAATTATTTCCAGTATGTGAGAATCATCACAACGTTATCCTGAGAAACCAGCAGCAGGAAGGTCTGCATTTTCATGCAGGTGACAGATGTGAGGACTTAATCTCTTATATATGTTTATAATTTATTCTAAAAAGTCCCATTTTGAGACAGACAGACTTAATACAACCCACAGAGTCATAGAGGTATTATGGACTCCAGAATGGGGGAACTGAAGATATTAACACTGAGGCATCTAAACAAATGCTGTATTCACACAACTCACATTAAGAAAAAAAATTAAAAAAAAAAAAAGCCATTTGTTAGGTTTTTAGGAAAAGGTCCTCCACCTGCAATACTACTGTTGGGAACATTACTCAAGTGCAGATCAGCTAAGTGCTCCAGAGATGATCACTGAAATAGAAAGAGTAAAAATGGTCAAAGAGACAGAGTGACAGCCTTTAACATATATGTCCTAGTCTCATTTTGAAATCACTTCAAGGCTGTGCCTATTTCCATTTTCCTAAATTGCCATAGGTCTCTGAGCTTCAACATTTGAATTCTTTAGTTAAACGGGAAATTGAAATTATGAAGTAATCAGATATTTTAATATCAGCAGAGGGAAAACAAATATTTTTAATAAATTGGTGTCCAGATTTCACAGACAAGACACTATAGATCATTTTAAAATCTACCCTGGGTAAATGTTGTGTGTCAGCAAAATCTTTTCTTTCTCTTCCGTGTAATTTCTTTAGCAAAAAGTGAATATAGATTCTGTTGTATTCAACTCAATATGGAGTGTGAGAAATTGTAATATAACTATACCTCTTTAATTCTTATTCCTCTACTTAAAATAAAAGATAAGAACCACAGAGATTTAGCCTATTTGTACCCCACTCTCATGTCATATTTTATGCAACCAAACTAAAGGGATTAGAGGAACAACCTTTCCCACTGAGTAATTACACAGAAGCTTTCTACGTTGTTGTTATAAATATACAGTTTAAATGCTTTTCTCGAAAAAGTAAGAAAATCCTTGGAGCACTTCTTAGAGTCACTTTTGCTACGAGGCAATGCCTGTGATGTGCATTGCTAAACTAAATATAAAATTTCTATCTAAAAGTCACCACCAATAATCATGAGTATTAGAGCAATTCTTTTGCAAAAGATTTGTTTTTGACAAAGATTTCTGCCATGAACATCACAAAAAAATAACACCTTCCATAAACTGTGTAAACTCCTTCAGTATTAAAACTCTGGCAGCCTTATTTTTTCAAAGTGAATGATACCTGTAGAAATACGGATTTTACTCTTTCACAAAACGCCTCAAATCACTTTCATTGTGCATCCATTTGGATGTGCATGAAACTGCAAAATAACTCTTTGCTGTCACACCACTGAAAAAATAAAAGTAATAATAATAAAATCACTAAAATGCTTACCACTTCCCTTTCTTTGTTTGCAGCTGACTAGCTACTCAAGATATAATCCTGTGGCCATTTCAGAATCAAAGTGCATTCAGATCAAAGTAGTTCATGAGGTATCACTGATCTACCTACTGGATTCTGAGTTGCAATTCCACAAGGCATCATTTCTATTGAAGACAGTGAACTATATTTTCACCCACCTCAAGGAAGACAAGGCTGTTTTCCAAAGATTTACTGTGTCTGCTTTAGCCTGTAATTACTTAATTAGATTCTGCAAATAGTCTAAGAAATTCAGGAAAACAAAGCATTTTCACATAAAACATTAGATCTTTGAAATCATTTTAATAGCAAGAGATTTTTAAATCAACTAATTTTGCAGCAATGTAAAGAAACCTTAAAGAACACAACCATTTTTCTGATAAAATTATTACTGCTTACTATATTACTTACACACACATTATATATAAATGCATACATACAATATCTTTACGTTGTTCAAATATAGAATCACAGAATGGTTTGGACTGGAAGGGCCCATAAATATCATCTCATTCCAACCCCCTGCCATGGGCAGGGACACCATCCAAAGGTCAGGTTGCCCCAAGTCCCATCCAACCTGAACGCTTCTAGGGATGGGGCATATGCTGGCACTAAACTAAAGGTTTGTTTTCTGGAAAGTCAGCCTTGCAGGATTAGCAAGTTCTTCTGTACCAGACTCACAGTGAGTCTCTTCATAACATTCACGTGCACTGATATTACTGATAAAGTAGTGAATCTTCTACAACATATAATAAGCCATTTGCATCTCCAATTAGCATGTTCTGTAGCCTTTATTTGAAGAGAAAATGAAAGGAGATGACCAGACCATCAGGAATATTCCTGATGACCATCAGGAATATTACTACTTCTCATGCCAAAAATACCTTCTTGTCAACTAGTTTTAGTGATTTGGTTTCAACAGGAAAGCAGCCTCTGCATAGCCTTCACAGGAACTAACAAAGCAGAGGTTTTCTACCAGAGTCGAAATCTGAAAGAACTGGTTAGAAGAATATCTGTTGGGCTTATACTATGGCACTATACCAGCCAGTAAAATGTTTTTAATCTCTAGGAGCCCAGATCAGCCCTGATGATTCTTCCAACATCTGACTCCATCCAGACAAAAACAAAGCTCATTTTAATTTCTATTCCATTAAAGAAAAATATAATTACTTAATAGCATTACTAATTCCATTAGTAACCTTAAAATTAACCCTAAATCACTTCTGGAAGACAACCAAAATGACAGTAATACAGATCCACTACTGAAGAGTAAACTATCTCCAAAATTAAAATGCTTACCCAAAGGCTGACCCATCCTCAGGTTCAGGCCAAGAACTCATTAATAAAAGCAAAAGGTTAGGACTGGCCTCCGCCAACATGCTCTGAACTTGGTGAGCCCTGAAATATCACCAGAAAACTGGGTTCTTGAAACTTCAGCCTTTCACATCCTTACTGTAACCCAAACATTAAACCTAAGCTAATTACAGTTAAGGAATATCTGAAATACATTACGACCTCCTCAGGTATCTACAAGAGCTTCTCAACACAGTGCTGTTAACTAAAAATTAGGTTCAGAATCTCCAACCCACTAACCCACTTAACTTGCCTGAAGGGAAGCACTACCATGTTTACTCTGCAACAGGAGTACCCACACAGGGAATAAGTTTTGAGCAGCCAGTGGCCTGAAAATTCAGACTTATTGTATTAAACATACACATACTTAACTTCAAAATGACACGTTATTTGTAAGCCATGGAAGATAATTAATGCAACTACGTTATCAATGAGTCTGATGTTTCAATATTAAAGACATGTTTAGTTAATAAACAATAAAATCTCTCAACTTATAAAAAGACAAATAGTGTGAAGAATTTGAAGATTAAGTGCTGAAGTTTTTATTAATGTCTGTAGGGACTTAAAATAGCCTTTGTTGATAAGTACTTATGAGATTACAGAAATAAAGGAAAACAAACTGCAGCCCAGTGACCTGTATTGAATAAAAGTATCTTCACAATGCCTCTATCAGCTTACATAGAGATATAATATTTAACTATGTAGTTTTCACACACAAATTGTTTTGTCTCAGAATAACCTGTTTTTCTTAGAAATAATTTCCATAACTTCTAATTCAAAATGGATAAGCATATGGAAATATTTTACTTAATCAAAAAAGGAAGAACAAGGAATAACAAGAGAATCTTGTCATGTGTGCATCTGCTGTATGTAGACCACGCCTCTGCTCAGAAAATATCAAACTTTTTCTATCCTGATTAGTTCTGTGATGTACAATGGTCAGCAAAAAAGCTGTTCAGTACAAGTTCAGTCCTGAAAAGTGTCTTCTGTTTGCAGTAGACCATCTCTCTGAATCCTGGCTACATTTGTAAAACAACAACTGACACCAAAATGTGAGGTATCAAAGAATAGAAAAAACATATTAAAGTTGTGATTCAAATATCCATAAATTACATTTACTAAACCAAGTTCAAATATAATTTCCAAGATTAAAATCAATATTGAAGTTTTTCTTAACAGACTTGCCTCTCTCGTGGCTTCTCCTAAATCATAAATACGTGCCTTAAGTACTGAACAGGAGATTGCACAGAATACAACAAAAAGAGACCACTACATTAGAGCCTAATGCAATAAACACATTTTCAAATGTATTCCTTCCAAAATAGTCCAAAACAATCTTTGGTTTGGATTCTTTGCCTATTATGTCTATCTAATAAATGTGACTAAAAATTTACAAGTGTTTCAACAATTATTCCATATTCACTTACTTCAAAGTCTCTTGCAGCTTGTGAATTTTTTTTTGAGCATCCCCCCTTTCTTTATCAAGATCATTCCGGATACCATGAATCTACCATTTGAAGGAAAAAATATAATATTTTAGGTAAAGCAAAGCCTGATAAAATGTTATTTTAAATTTTAAACTTTATTTTACATATTTCTTTTGTACTGATATACATGTAGATAACTGTCAATATATTTCTAAAATTACATAAAGTGACTAGTATTAACAGAGAGGTATGAGAGTTATTTTGTGTGATCCTGAACGTTTGTACAAAAACTATAACCAGACAGAGCACAAGGTTCAGACCTCCGATGAAAAAGCAAATCTCATTTTGCTACTGTAAACAGCTCTATGTATGTGTTTACTGTGTGGAAACCTGAAGTGTTAGCCTGTTTCAAAAAGCCTAGGTATTGGCAGGCTGTGCATCAGAGAGTAAAGAATGTTTTACCAATCCTGACAAAGTTATATATATATATGTAACAGCTGGCTCAAGGATAGTTCTCAGTAATAATCTGTCACCCTTCTTATGCTGAGCTGAATGTTTGCAAAACAAGCAGTGGATTGTTTATAAAAAGCAGGTGTTTCCTTTGCTTGTAAAACCATTTAGCCTAACTGGTTCCTGATTCAGCAGATAAGCGCATTTAATCAAACAGTGACATTTAGGGTTACTACCTATTATTTGTTTGATGTTTAAATATCCTAGCAGGCAATAGCCACTGTAGACCAATAAAGATTATTAGATAATGTGTAGGTACTTAAGTGAACAGATTGCATCATGGACTTCATGATTCCCCTACTTGAAGGCAAGCTTGGTTTTAGTATTTTATGGGCCAATCTATATAATTTTATGGATTTGTATCAACAGACTGTTCATGTGTATTTCTTCTCCTCATCCTTTCTTGATTTTTTTTTTTTTTTAAATTTCCAAAGCATACTGTTGCATTAGAATTTCTGAGTATGCAAACTGATATAAAATTATTTATTAAAAAGAGCGTCTTTCTTGTTTACTGATGCACAGTATCCCAACTACAGTAAGCTTTATCTTATCTATAATATAAATCGAATAATGTAGTTCTGCAAGAATGGCAACACCTATTTTTAACCTGAACTTGAAATGACATCTTGAAATATCAGAGAAATTAAAGTTTGCAACCTGTCAACACTGTAAGAAAATGATTCCAACTAGATGTGTTGCTACTATCAAATGGCTACTATAAGAAACATGAACATATATGTTAACTTTATCTTGCACCAAGCTTAACAGTGCAGATGCGAGCCATTCAGGGGCATTTGGAGTTGGTACCTTTGAACATCATCAGACACATCTGATCTGTATGGATCTGATCTGGAAGGAAGTGATTTATTGCAATAAACCAACATCCACTGTACTTCAGTAGCCAGAAGTTATCCAAATCATGCTAAAATACTTCTATTTCGATCAGAAATATTATTTCAATCCTAGGCCTTTCTTGAGGCCAACATTCATAAAAACCACGACTTGGTCTAAAAAGACAAACGAAGGCTAGGATTACAGCAAAACATATCTTGGAACAAAAAATAATTTAATTCAAGTCAGCAGGAGGCACTAACTCAAACCAAAAATCTCACTACAGTTCATGTAGCAAATGCTGTTACTAAGCGACAGGTCGCTATGATCACAATTCATTATTTTATGTTACATATTTGCCACATTTTGAAATGATGGTTGAATAACACATCCTTTCCAGTAAACAGTCGTCTAACACACTCTTTTACTAAACGCTGCATGAGTTGAATACATAACGTCACTAAAAATGAAGTTTAACTTGAAACGTATTGATGTTTAAAGTCTGAAAGAGTAGATAGCATTCGCAAAGTGCTTAGGATGAAGTGTTTTTGAGAACTACACTTTCTAATTTAAGTTTCTCATGGAAAAACAATGCATATTGACAATATATAGAAGCCACATTCAAACCACGTAGCCATACAGAATAAAGATACGTTGGGAAAAAAGTACAGAAGAACATGTGAAGAGTGACAACAGGTCAGGCAAAGTTCAACTTAGTTCATTGTTTTTTCCTCTAACAGCAGTTAGCATCAGATACCAACAAAAGAAGACCTTACAAATAGGACAGGCATACAGCAGTACTTTGGTAATGCTCTCCCAGCCTGCATAACTTGAGGTGATATATCAGCAATTAAATGGCTGCACTTAAATCTTCCTCCAATTTGTCTAATTATTTTTCTAACTCATGAAATGCTTGGACTGCACAGTACCCTATATAAAAGACCTCCACAAATTCTGTAGCGATTGATTGAAAAAGTTCGTTTTGAAACTGCCACCTGCTAATTTTGGTTAAGGCTTCCTGCTTCTCACACTGAGAAACAACAAACAAGCAACCCATCTCCAGAATCTGTCACTACCAGTTCTTCGTTTAAACAATAGCTAAGGCGGCCTCAAAATAATGAAAGAAATACAGTGCACTGAAATACAGAGCACAGAAAGCACTGCACCCTCTTAGCTGGAGTGAATTCCTCTCAGAGGGAGTTAAAGAGAATGCATTCCCAATTCAAAACACTGGTGCTGTACTTGTGTGAAATATTTTACACCTTTACCCCCATTTGAGATAAGATTATTTTTCAGACTGGGTTTTCATTTTTTGCATGTCCTTGTTCTACAAAAATAAAAATAAAATATGTTGGGGGATGACTTTGGAGTTTAAACCTTTACCTGTTGCATACAGCAGCCTTAAAAATGTGCATAAGACAGTATATTTTCCTGAAAATATTACCTGCTTTTCATATACACGCTCCAAGTGAAGTTTGTCCTGTTGAAGTTTGTAGTCTTGATCCTGCAAATGAAGAGGTATTTCTGAATAGACAAATCGCATCTTTTATTTTAAAGCAGTCATTATCAGTCACATCCATATTTGTACTTTATAACATCATCACTAAATACTTTCAAATTGACATTTAGCTGTTATTTTCAATTATGGAAAACACACCGCTTTATTTAGTGCTTCATTAGCTTATAAAGGGCATCTAAAAAGATGTAAAGTTACAGGACTTTGTTCCTTGTTCATAAATCCAAGATGTGAGCAACACTCTTAGGTTTTACTCAGAGAAAAATCTTTGACAAAAAAAATCCAACCAACAGCAAAAAATACCCCACAAAACCATCTCTAAAGTCATGGTTCGAGCTTCGGAAGAGAAAAACCAACTTGCTTTCCTGAGCTATTAAAATGCTATTCCGTACTACATCAACTCTGAAATGAAAGACATCAGAGGAAAAGTAGATGCCAAAACATGAACAGGCTTGATATGTTATACAGACGTGGAACTCATTATCCTGAGATAATGAAAATTGAACTGAATTGTTAAAAAGCAGAAAAAAAATTGAATCTTAAAAACGTATGCTGATTAGAAAAATGTATTTGTAATTTTGATGTTTCTCTTTAATACAGGTTTATAGTGTTAAATCACATTAAAACATATGAATTAAGACAAATAGTCAAAAAGTTCCTGTAAAAAGTTCCCATAAAATGATCCAGTCTACTACTACTTTTTAATCAACCTTAAAGCATAAGGTGACACACCCTATATATTTCTAGGAATAATATACAATATGCATCCTCATGTATTTAAGTGTATTTTACTATGGCTATCTAAAATTTCAGATCTCTGAGAGAAGTACAAAGAACTGGTCATTCCTGAGTGAAAAGCTCAGGGCTCACCCTCAGCTGTTGCTGTCTTTGATGTTCTGAATCTTGTAACTGTTGTTTTAATACACACACACCATGCTGCAACTCTTCAATCATATCAGATGCCTGTGAAGATTTAACAGAAAGCATCTTTGTGTTATTAGCTCTATAAGATGCACGTTTTGCCTTTTTATATTCACTTCTCAAAGGTGACTAAAAATTGGAAAATCATTAACGTAGGAAAAAAATGAGTTTGTAACTCCAAATACTTTACATCAGCCCCTATAAAAGTACCACCTGTATATGCACATAGACACCCACCCACCAAAATTACTAGTTAGCTTTAGATACTTTTTTCAGTCAAATTTGGGAATGAAAAATTATGTTAGTTTTTTCGCATTTTTATTTTTAAACTTATGCACATGAATAACTTATGCAACTGAACATTTTCTGGGATTTATTCATATGCATTATATTTATATTGAGGAGACCACTTCTAAAATAAACATTTTAATTCCTGTTATAGATGGAAGCATACCTTAGCTGCTGAGAGAGCATGCTCCTGTTTTATAAAATTTATATCAACATCATATTTACTTTGTAGTTGCTGAATGTTCTCCTCATATTCCTGTACAATACGGTCCTTGTCTTTCTGAAGTGAGCTGTGCCTGTAAGTAGTAAGCAAACAAAATATGGAAATTGCTTTCATATTTTGGCATTTTACCTGCTCACCTTCTATTTTACAGAGTTTACAAATCTGACCATATCACATGTTCGTTGTAACAGAATTAAATACTTATAAATAATGGAAAGACAATTTACTTATAATGGTCATTTGAGTCAGTTCCAAAATGAGTTTTGCATCAATTAATACATTTTTATGAAAATTCTCTAAACCAAATTACCATTTACTGAGTTCTTGAGTGAAAACAATTAATGTTTGAAGAACATGGAATTTCCAAAAGCAATGTTAAAAACAGTAACCTCTATTTAATTACCTTGCTTTCACTTCCTGAAGTTCAGAGCATACCACCTGGTAACGTTGTTCTGCTTCAGTCTTTTCTTGAGATAATCTTTGACGCTGCAAATTACTATTTTCAGCCTCAACAGTCAACTGCTGCACACGAGCCTCGAGACTTTTGACCGTCTGGTTCTAAAGAAATAAATCATTGTTAACAAACACCACAATAAATTAGTGTATACCCCTGTTGTTATCCAGTAGTCTAGAGCAGCAAGGTTCTTTGGTGGTCCAGAAACACAAGAGTTACAATGGCAAAGCTGTCAATCATGACAGTAAGGTATATAAAAAAAAATATATTAGATTTTACTGATTGTTAGAGTGAGGTGCAGCTACAGAAGTCTGCCAGGAAACATAGTAGGCTGCACAGCATCCAGTTAAATCTGTAGGTTTCTCATGCCAAAATATTCTATCAAGTACTTTTACCATCATCGTACATATTTTTGTCTGTAAGCATATCAAATTTCTAAACTAAAATGCAGAGCAATGCAGTTAGGTTGTTAAATTATAGATTTTAAACAACTGTTTTAAGTGTACACTTTGGGAAAACCACATCCAAGGATGTAAACCATAAGATACAGCAATATATGGTATGGACACAGAATACAAGAGAATGATTATAATACTAATGCTACATTAACAGTGAAAATGCTGTTTAGTTGTGTTTCAAATCAACTATCAAATATTAACTAAAAAAAAATCACCAATCTCATAAGGTATGTACATCATCTCCATTTTATTACTGGAAAAGGGGAGGCACACTGGAAAGGAAAGCATGTGCAGGAATATAGCAAATACATATCAGGACTGAGACCACATTCCTCAAGGCTCTGCTGATACACATTTCCCTAATCCACTTCTCCATATCATATTTTTAGTTACAGTGATTTTCTTCCAATATCTTATAAATATTCCCCCCCCAAAACAAAACAAAACAAAACAAAAAAACTATTTTATTCCTAATATAAACAATCTTGAAAATGAGCAGAAATAGGAGAGGCAGGTAGCACGAGACTACTGTTTCCCACTCTTCCCTAAATTTATGTTAATATGCACGGAAATGACTGAAGTATTCCTCAGGAGGTTAGAGTCAAAAAATAAGACACAGCTGTCCTTCCAGGATGTACATATCATTGTTATTTTTATATTAACAAAGGTCTGAACATGAGGGAAGTGGAAAAGTATTCTCACCGTCTGTCAAGTAAAAGAAAAACCTCAAACATCTGTCCTGTCAAGTGAATGCCCCAACTGCCATATAATTTTAAATGAGCCCATAAAGCAAGAACCTCATACAGTTGGAATGGTTACCCAAACTTTGGCCAGTCACTTAAGCTATTTTATAAACATAACACAGCAAATTTTTCCATCAAAGTCAGCTGCATAGCATGTTTTGTTGTTGTTGTTGTTTTGTTTCTAAACAGTCACGTACGTATCATTTTGCCAAATATCATGGTTCCTCCCTGCGATCCCACCCCTCAGGAATAGTTCAATGCCCAAAATCCTGCTTATGAGTTCTATAGTATTAAATTGTTCAGCCAATTTCACTTGCTAACAGCAATGGCATTCTTGACAATGTGAAACTCTGAACAAGAAAACTCTGAAATACAGAAAAAACACAACACAACCAAGAAAGAAAGAGAAAGAAAAAAAAGAAAACTAATTTCCAGTGACAGTCTAGTCTTTCATCTTAAGCCCTGCCTTGAACTGAACCTTGTTTAATTATTAAATCAGAAGCTGCTCAACAAGATCTGTCTAGTTTTGATGGTTCTTAAATTCAATCTTGCTGACAGACTGTGTCCATTTTTCTTTGTATTTACTGTTACCTATGACATGATCTGAATGTTAATTTTTAACTTCAACATTCATTAATAAAGGAATAACTTTATTTGACATTGTCTTTTCACTCATTCAATTTTCTTCATACATCATACTGATAAAAAAAATGATGCTTTCTTAAGGATACTTGTTAATTTCTTGCTTTTTACACTCTTTACATATTGAATTATTTCATATCTGTCATACTCAGTTCCTCAGATTTTCTCCTTTTTTGCAACACAAACACCTTCACTTGATTTTTCTGCATAATTCTGCAATTGGGGAAGAATTTGTTTCTATTTGTCAAACTGATGGTTGTCACAAGTGAGTTTTTGCATACGAGAACATCACTTGAACACATGCCAAAAATTGGGAATAAAAGTAATGCTAGGACTTCAGGTAAGCATAAGTTAGAGAAACACTATAAAAGTTCTCAGAGAGATAAATAGAATTCAAAATTTGCACTTTCAAAAATAGATAGATATTCCTTGGAAAGATTTCAAATCTATGCTCCATGTCAGAAGAAAAAGAACGAGGGCAGAAAAGTATTCACAAAGTAATTGAACAATATGGTTTAGGCTGATGATGCCTTACTACAAATTGTTGTATAATTTACATAATTACAAATCTTGTATGCCTGCACAAGACCCACTTAAAAGGTCTGGTATAGGATTACACTTCCTTAGAAAATAAAGTTGAGGTTGATGATTAAATCTTCCCACCTATCTTATCATCACCACCAAGAGACATTTATCTATGACACCGATTATGATTACAATGTATTTTTTAAAGCTAAACAAAGATCAAAAAGATTGAGGCACATGATTAAATAGCATCTCTAGACTATTACAGTGCTCTCAGAGTTTTATAGACAGCTTACAAATTTCCAATTGAAAGAAAATTACACTTTTGCAAAAATAAACAGGAGCTTCAACCAACCCTGTTTCAGTGAGATGAAGCCCAGAAGAAACAGAAAATGAAGTACAGGGACAGAGGCCTTAGCTAAATCCACGTATCAACACCAGGTTCTTCCTCACTAGACCAAAAGCAAGCTTTGGAAGTAAAACTCCTGCACTTGCTATCTACAGTGCTTTAGTTCACACTGCAGAAGTCTCAAACCAAAAGAACTGGATTCCTTTTGGATACAGCTAAATTGGAAGATGTCAATCAGAAACAGACCTAGTGCCCCTCCAGTCATTAATTACTATTAAATCAATGTAAACAGGCTAAAGCTAGCCTAAAAGAGCCTCTGAAGCATGCTGAGCATGGACATAGTCATTTGAAGAGGAGATTTGTAAGTAAGAAATTGCATGCATCTGTAGATGCTACATAAATCTTTTTTATATAGTTTACAAATCTACAAAGATGGAAATTTTTCTAATTTGACTCAAAAACAGCAAGAAATGCTAGAAGCAGTCCTTCAATACAAATACTTATCTGTGTAAAACTCGTTGAAGGGCTGCACTTCAATGTTCATTTCAGTGGCAAAAATCTTTCATTGAACTAGCTGCCCAGACACTGTCCTTTCCCAAGACAAGATCACTGCATTTCTTGGCCCAACAGTATTTATGTACACTTCTGCACAGATACACAAAATTCAATTGCTTAAAAAGATACACTTCCTATTGTCACATACTAACAAAAAACTTACTGTTGACTTTATTTGCTCCAGGTAATCTTCCTCCATTTTGCTAAGACGAGCATTGGTGTCCTCAAGTAGTTCCTGCATATCTTCTGTGTGCTTCTTCTGCATATTAAATTTCTCCTTTTCCATTTCAGCTACAGCATTGTGAAGCTGCACCACAAAAATATTATCAAATAATAACTGGCACATAAAACTAGCATTTATATATTCTATTATCACAGTATACCAACAGAACACCTGACAAGTGCAGGTTACACCTCTATCGTCTATAACAACCATATAATTGTCTAACTAAAAAAGTCTGTGACTTTATAAAGCAGTTGTTTTGTTTTTGGTTTTTTTTAAACTTATTGTATTACCATTGTACTTCACACCACCATCTTCTTCAAGATAAATGCTGCTCCAGTTTAACTTTTATAGTTTCATTAGATTATAATTAACATTAGCATTTTGTCTTCTTGTTTGTATTCTATCATCGTTGATGACAATTACAGATGATAAACACAATTACTTGCTATGTAACTACCAAAAAGTGTGATCTCAGGCCAAAAATCATGCTTCTCTAAAACAAACAAAAAATGCTGAACACTCAAGCTTCTAGGTCTTAAGCACAAAGGACAGGATTTATGATTTCTCTCTTAAAAGAGAAGAATTAAAACCAACATCACTTCCAGATGCAGGGCTGGGAAGAAAGAAAATTAAACCT